>NC_069789.1:77301597-77926597 GCF_027406575.1 Nycticebus coucang
TTCTCACTGAGAAAATTGACTTAAAAAAATCTTAAAACTGTATGTTATCTCTTTTAGATAAGTCTTCTGTAATCAATTTTATAAAGTGAGGTTTGTTTTAATACAAATATTACCAACAAGGAAGCCATTATTTACACAGTAGGGTTAATATTTCTGTAAATGTGTAATTTTTACTTTAAACAGTTTCATGTTTACACTAGTAGATATACTGGTACCCTCACTTGTACTCTATAAAGAATTTTTAGTGCTTGTTTAATGAAAAATCACATTTGTATATTTTTTCATAGATAGTGGAGTTGGAGCAGGGATTGATTCATATTATGAATATCTATTGAAAGCTTATGTCTTGCTTGGAGATGACAGTTTTCTGGAAAGATTTAATACAGTAAGTTGATCAAATTTTGTACTAATTTTATAGCTAATTTCATTTGAGTCCATATTTTAATAGAAACCCAGTTACCTGTGTGACATTATAATTTGTTTTTAAATATGTTGTGGTTTTGTGTATTTCTTGATGATGTTGAACAGGGACATAGTAAAAAGTATATTTCAAAAAATTAGTTTAAAAAGTAGTTTTACTTTCATCTTCTATCAGAAATTTTCTAGATAGTCTAGTAAGTGATAAAATAGATTTGAATTCTATTCAGTCTTTTTTTGTACAGGAAGAGAATTATTGGGTTAAGTTACTAGGTAGCTTTCTCTTTTGCATTCTAATTCTTTTTTTTTTTTTTTTGCAGTTTTTGGCCGGGGCTGGGTTTGAACCTGCCACCTCTGGCATATGGGGCCGGCACCCTACTCCTTTGAGCCACAGGCACCGCCCCTAATTCTTTTTGAAGTCTTGAAAGTTTGGACTAGTCTTTGATCACACCAAGTATACAAGGCTTTGAAGACTTAGAGAAACTAGTGAATATTTATTTTAAATGCGGGTCTGCATGTCTTAAGACATGCATAATTTTGGGGAATAGAGGGAGGATTATTAAACCCAATTGAATCACCTTTGTAATTGAAAGAAACTGAAATTAATGTAGCAAACTCATCTATATTACTACATTCTTTTAAAAATAATTTATTGTTTCTTTGCTCACCCATTAGTTCACCTGTATTATGTATGTGAAATAGTATAATAATAGTGGTCAAAAGTATGGGAGATGTCCTGGTTTGAATCCTGGTTGTACCACCACTGGTTTTGTGACTTTGGGCAAATAACTAACCCAATTTACCTCTTTTTCTCATCTACAGAATGAGAGTACTAATACTATTTTAGGGTTTTTAGGAGGATTAAATGAGTTTATGCATAGATGTGATTAGAACTATGCCTTAACCTATGGCAGGTACTCAATAATAGTGATTAAATAATAGGCAATTTAGCAAAAAATAGACTAGTAAAAATCTTAATAAGCTATCAATTTAGTATTTTAAAAACACTATTATATATATTAGATTGTAACAAGAATTTCTTGAGGTGAATGTGGATGTACACTATTTTTATTGACTTATTACCACAACTTAATCTGTTATCAAAGCTGAGAAATAACAAGGAAAAGAAGCAGAGAAAGAGTTTCTAAGAACATAAAAAGCAAAGATAGCAGACCATAATAGTGGCAACAGTAAGTAGATGTTAGTTTAGGTAGTTAGCCACAGTTTTTTTTTTTTTTTGAGACAGGGTCTTGCTGGTTTTGAATTCCTGGGCTCAAATGATCCTCCCAAGTAGCTGGAATTACAGGCTTATACCACCACATCTGTCTAGAGCACCAGAATATTATGTTAGCTGAGAAAGGACCGAACTTCCTAAACAGGCAAAAACTAATTCTGTAATATAGAAGCCTGTATCTGTAATCCAGGGGAACCTAAGAGCATCAGTGGGCCACAAAGGTATCAAATCAACTTTCCCCAGAAGGTCCCATATTAAATGTATCTCCAATATTCTATATCCAACTTACAGGACATTAAAGGAGTGTATATATTTTAGAAGATTTCCATCCAAAATAAATAGTTGCTAGTATGTTTATGTATAAATTCTTGTTAATTTCTTCACAATGCTATTTAACATGTTGGATGGAGTAGTATACCTCTTTTCATCTCCTTTCATGAATATATGTTGTGATCTTTCAGCACTACGATGCCATCATGAGGTACATTAGCCAGCCACCGCTTCTGCTTGATGTGCATATCCATAAACCAATGCTGAATGCTCGGACTTGGATGGATGCTTTGCTTGCCTTTTTTCCGGGTTTACAGGTATAAAGAACTGTATTAATGTGAAAGTGAAATGATTTTAATTAAGTGCATTTGTGATCTCTGAAATTGAATTACCAAAATATAGTCACATTACAAAATTGTATAATATACATTTTTCTGTTTATACAATGATTACAGATAAAAATCTGCTCATATTTTATTAGGCAACTTTGTTGTTGACTTCTAGGTTTTAAAGGGGGATATTAGACCTGCTATTGAAACTCACGAGATGTTGTATCAGGTGATTAAAAAACACAACTTTCTACCAGAGGTAAGAAATAATCTTTGGTACTCTAATTTTTTATGTACATGTACACAAAAATGTACACATATATGTACATTCACATATGTATATATATATATACTATAAATTGTTAATTGAAAGGTAGAAAATGACACCTATAAAGCTTGTTCTTTTATTTTTTCCTGGTTAAATAGTTTATTTTTAATTTGCACAATATTTATATGTTTTTGTTTTTCTTCATGTATTAAGAGAAATCTAGTTTAGGGTAATGCTGACATTTTACTAATTTTATGTTAAAAAAAACATTTCAACTTCTATTTCTCAATTCTTTCTAACCAATGCCATTATAATATTGTCCCATTCTAACTTTTATTAATACCTACCAGCTAGGGAGATCTTGTCAGTTTTTATTTTCTGAAGGGTTTTTTTTTTTTTTTTTTATGAAAACTTGATTCATTAAATACACTTTTGCTGGTCACAAGTGCTCCTTGGAAATTTGGTGAATGCCAGTCTTTCCTCATGCTAATGGAGTATTACTCTACCTGGTTTTTATACATTGTATTAGGAGTAAATATTCTTGCTAGCTTGATATGATAAGATTTTAATAGCATACTTTTTGGCTTTCCAGAAATGTACCATTAAAAATTTCCAAATGTGTGTATGGCCTTGTTCTATCCCTGCTTATTGGCTACCCTCTGTGAGATATCTAAGCATTCCACCAACTTAGAATGCTTCCTAAAGTGTTTGTTTTGGAAAGTATAGTTTTATTAGCCTTCAGGTGAGTAGGACTGTGCATTGTAGAAAATTCATATCCATACAGAATAAACTGAGGTTTCAGCTAAGTACATTTATCGCAAATGAAGTTTTTATTTGGTTCCCATAGAAGTTTTTGTTTTTATCTTTATCTTCTTTTAAAAACCAGTTGGTTCTGTTCTTGAATAAATTTCAAAAGGACTAATTTTATTTATTTTTAAATAATACCCTATCTCATTCTGTAAAGGATTTGAGATTATTAGAAAACATATACTAAAATATAAACATGCACACTTGAAAATTGCTAAGAGAGCAGATTTTAAGTGTTCTCACCATAAAATAAGTTGTGGGGTAATGCATGTGTTAATTAGCTTGATTTAGTCATTCTACTGTGTATACGTATATCAAAACGTGTACCCCATGAATATATGTGATTTTGTCAAAAATATTTTAAATGGAAATATGAAAACTAGAAGAGGAAAAAAATGGAGAGAAGAAAGAAAAAGGAAGCACAGTTATGTAGACCATCTATGTAATGGCATTACTGAGTTTCATTACTTTATTACTTAGTTTTTCTGAGTTTGCTAATAGCCAAAATATTTATTTAAAGCAGTCCATTCAATTGGTAAAAATAGCAGCCTTTGCAAAATGAATTGTGATTTTTTAAGCAATAAAAATTGATGTTTTGTTGATGAAAATGTCATGATTGATATTCTAGTTACTTTTACCTGTTTATGAATTGATATGTCCTACTATGTATTTTAGACTACTTGTTTGTTTATTTTTAATGACTATTTGTATATTGTTTTGTTCAGGCATTTACCACAGATTTCAGGGTACATTGGGCCCAACATCCTTTAAGGCCAGAATTTGCAGAAAGTACCTACTTCCTATATAAAGTAAGATAATTTACCCCTCTTTACTTTTAGTTCCCATTCTCTGTTTAAATAGTAATTGGGTTTTCAAAGTCCTCTATTAATTTTATAATGTTTGGATATATACTTCTTGTTCATCTAGTGTGTAGAGTTATTAAAAGATAGAAGGATTGACATGTAAGTTTTATACCTTTTAAAAATATTTAAGCATTTTTTAAAAGAAATTTTCAGGTGCTAGAGATGTTTTCTAGAGTATGTCTTCAGGCGGGTAACCTTTCTGGGCATTAGAAATTTAATCCGAAGGCTAAGATAAATGGCTGAACAACTTTTCAGTTGTATACAAGCAGTCCCCTACTTACAAACATCCAGCTTACATACAACTCACACTTACAAATGAAGGCTATCAGAGGTAATAGGTAAATGTACCTTGCCCAACTTACCACATAGGAATTCAACTTAAGAACAGACCTATAGAACCTATCTTGTTTGTTACCTGGGGACCTCCTTTATTTAAGAAATTCTGTTTTTCCTCTGCTTGAAGGTGATGAAAAAAAAAAAATAGAAATTCTGTAAAGCAGGTCCATGGCTTATTTTCAGAGCCCAGTTCTACGTAATATTCCAGTGCTGAATATAGTGCTTGGCACCTAGTAGGCACTCAATAAATATTTGATAAATGGATGGCATGTGGTAATATATGTGTGTATATATATTCTCCTTTTTATTAGGCTACAGGAGATCCTTACTACCTTGAAGTAGGGAAAACACTTATTGAAAATTTAAATAAATATGCTAGAGTGCCTTGTGGATTTGCTGCCATGAAGGATGTTCGTACTGGAAGTCATGAGGACAGGTAAAACATTTGCTTACCTCCCCTTTCCTCGGAGTAACTCTGAAACAACAATAAAATACAACTATTAGTTATTAATAGAATTCAGATAAATTTATTTCTTTTACAAAGTTTGAGGATCAAAAGTTTGTATTTTTATCCTAGTGCCTGGCATATTGTAGCGAGTCAAATGATTTCTAAATAGATGAATGAAAGCATGAATGAATGATTATTAAATATCAGAACCTTGGCACATATTAGGAGCATTGAAATGTTTTCTTCCTTTATTAATACTTTTTATTAACATGTAATAAATCAGAAATTATCAAGATGATGATGAATGATCTGGATTACGATTTGTGTTTAATCAAGATTTCCTCATAATCTGTGTGTACTTTTATTCTGTTGCTGATTTGGATGGGGTGGGGAAGACCAGTGTTAGTTTCTTTTTCATTGGATACTGGATGGATGTGGATAGCGTGAAGTACTCAAGCTATAAAAAGCACTCTGGTCATTGTGACATTCACAAATATCCCAGTTATTCTGAGTCCACTTACCTGGTCATCCCATCTCTAAATGAATACTAAAGCTTGTTTGTTTGTTAGGTTAGCAAATGTTCATTTCACAGGTATTTACTAAGGCCTTTTATGTGCCAGGGTTATTACTAATGTTTGAGGACTAAAGATGTGAAGACATGTCCTTTCTGTCATTGAGTTACTGAAGACAGGTAGATAAGCAGACTTTTAAAACATTGTCTAATGTCTTAATGTGTGAAACACATTAAAAGGGGATTTGAAACTCAGTGGGGATATAATGGCCATTGAAAGGTTTGTTCCTAGAGAATTCTGTGTCTTAAAGGATGAGCAAAAATTCGAAGAAAGAAGTAAAAGAAGTTCCAGACACAGGGACCGCAGACATGAGAAATACAGCACTCGTCATCTCCTTCTAGGGTCCTTCAGTCATTCTCTTAGTGTTTGGATCACACTTAGCTGGTCTTGGAACCTCTTGCCTCTACCACTGCTCACAAGGAGTGGTAGGTTTCTGGAAGCAGGCATATAGTAAGCAGCAGGAAATGAAGTGGATACCCTGAGTATTTGTCTATAACAGGTGTCCTCAAACCGCAGCCCACGGGCTACATGAAGTGGTGTGAATTATATTTGTTCCCGTTTTGTTTTTTAGTTCAAAATAAGATATATGCAGTGTGTATAGGAATTTGTTCATAGTTGTTGTTTTTTTTTTTAATTATAGTCCGGCCCTCCAACGGTCTGAGGGACAGTGAATTGGCCCCTTGTTTAAAAAGTTTGAGGATGCCTGGTCTATAACATTTATTGACTATTTCCTGTACTCTGGACACCTTTCTAAGTACTTTGTATGTCTTAGCTCATTTGATCATTGTCTAACCAGCAAAAGCATAATTCTGTTGTAATCTTTATTTTAAAGATGAAGTAACCAAGGCAAAGAGAAGTTTAGGGAGCTTGCCTAAGGTCACACAGTAAGGTAAAGTCAGAATTCAAACCAAGGCAGATTGGCTCTTGACAACTATGTTATACTGGTAATTCATTCAAAGGATAATAATTAAGCACCTCCTTTATGCCAGGCACTATACTTAGGTATGAGGATAGAAAGATAAGATAGAGCTAGTCCCTTCCCCACATGACTTGTTAATGAATAAGATAGATGTGTAAAGAAATAATCAAAGCCATGTGATACGTACTGTTTTATAAAAGAGGCAACAGGTTGAAGAATAATAGGAAGATATGATTTACTTTGTTTAGGGAGTCTTTTTCTTCCCTTCTCCCGCCTCCCTTCCCTTCTGTTCCTCCCTCCCTCCCTCCCTTTTCCTTCTTTCTTTTTCCTTTCCTTTCCTTTTCTTTTCTTCTCTTGTCTTCTTTTTTCTCTTTCTCTTCTTTTTTTCTTTGTTCTCCTTTCCTCCTAGTCTCTGCTTTCTCTCCTTTCTTCACTGTCATCTCACAGGAGTACAGTGATACAGTCATACATAACTCATTGCAGCCTCACACTCTAGGGCTCATGCGATCTTTTCATCTCATCTTCCCAACTAGCTGGGATGTTAGGCACTCACCACTATACCTGGCTAATTTTTCTACTTTTTGTAGAGACAGGGTCTTTCTTACATTGCCCAGGCTTGTCTCAAATTTCTGGCCTCAAGCCTCCCGAAGTGCTGAGATAATAGACGTGAGCCACCATGCCCAACCAAGTTCCCTTTTTTGAAACTTAACATCCCCCCGCCCCACCGAATATTCCTTTTATTACATTGTTTCTGGACCTCTCGCCACTGCATTTGCCCTGTTCTGATTGTATTCAGATATACAGAATCTCTCTTAAAACATTATATGGAGAATTCTCAGGATATGCTCAGCACAACAGCACTGTAACCATCTGGATTCAAACAAGGGATTGCTGATTTTCTGAGGGGTTGATGGGTTTACATCCTCTAATTGAGGACCACTGCTTCATCAACTCTCTGTTCCTCATGGCCATTGTACCTCTAAGATTGTTCAGCCTGACAAAAGTTTTAGTACTATTAAACTTTCATCTTGCTGGGTGCATTGGCTTATGCCTATAATCCTAGCACTCTGAGAAGCTGAGGCAGGAAGATAACTTGAGCTCAGGAGTTCAAGACCAGCCTGAGCAAGAGTGAAACTGCGTCTCTACTAAAAATAGAAAAATAAGCTGGGCATCGTGGTAGATGCCTGTAGTCCCAACTACTTTGGGAGGCTGAGGCAGAAGTTAATCACCTGAACCCAGGAGTTTGAGATTGCTGTGAACTATGATGCCATGACACTAGCTTGGGGCAACAGACTCTGGCTCTGTCTCCAAATAAATAAATAAATTTTTTTTAAAAAACCATCATACTGTATTATTAGATGTGCTTCAGATTTTTTAGCAGCTTTATTTATTATGTTCAACTTACAGCTTGTGGCCACCTAACTTAAGATAAATAGGCATTTTGTGTTCTACCCTTGAGCAGCTGAGTTTGTTTTTTAGTGTAAACTTAGAACTTTATACTTAACCTAGCAAAGTTTCATGTTGTTGTTTCTTTTCTGTTCCCACCAAAAAGAGAGGTTGAATCTCATTTTAGTCATATTATCTATTAGCTAAACTACTAGTTTTTGGTGATCTACAGTTTGGATAAGCAAAATTTTGTCATCCAAACTATTGGGAAGAATTTTGGTTGGACTATGACCAGTGCCTTATTGGCACTTGCGAGCTTTCAGTTACAGGCTCTTGGCATTTTGTTGCTTATTCCTCTGCAGATCTGCTAGCACTGTCCTCCAGCTCATTGGCATTCTCCACCACCACACACACAATTTTTAAAATGGAAATATCTATGTTTTTCTAATAAGAGATGATTATTAAAAATAATTTAGATGGTAAATGAATCTGAAAATCATTCTAAGATACTCTCCCCTACTTGCCTAAGACAATCACTTAGCAATTGATAGCATTCTAGGCATTGTTAATTCTTGTATGTTTGCATTTGTGTATACATTTATGGCTTTTAAAATACAAACTGGATCATATGACACAATGCTCAGCTTCTTGTCAGCTTTACTCAATTCATATTTTAATGGTCTTACCTGTCCTTTTCTAAATGTTTACAAATCATCTGTTTCATAATTCTAGTATTTGCTGATTATCAGTAATCCTCATCATTGTACAGTTTTCAAGATAGCATTTGCTCATGTAATAACAGTCCTTCAGAAAAGGTTAAATTGTAAGTACACTGCAGATTGACAGGAAAGTGTTTTATTCTAAAAACATTGAGATCCGGGTGGCGCCTGTGGCTCAGTGAGCAGGGCGCCAGCCCCATATGCTGATGGTGGTGGGTTCAAACCCAGCCCTGGCCAAACTGCAACAAAAAAAATAGCCGGGCGTTGTGGCAGGTGCCTGTAGTCCCAGCTACTTGGGAGGCTGAGGCAAGAGAATTGCCTAAACCCAGGAGTTGGAGGTTGCTGTGAGCTATAATGTTATGGCACTCTACCAAGGGTGATAAAGTGAGACTCTGTCTCTAAAAATTAAAAAAAAAAAAAAAGATTGAGATCCAAAATGACCAAAATAGTTTTAAAGCGTTTACAAGTGAGTTTTTCTTTCAAAATAAAAAATCATTTATGTGTAGGAAAAATCATAATTGTACTTTTTTTTTTTTTTTTTTTTGTAGAGACAGAGTCTCACTTTATGGCCCTCGGTAGAGTGCTGTGGCCTCACACAGCTCACAGCAACCTCCAACTCCTGGGCCCAAGCAACTCTCTTGCCTCAGCCTCCTGAGTAGCTGGGACTACAGGTGCCTGCCACAACGCCCGGCTATTTTTTGGTTGCAGTTTGGCCAGGGCCGGGTTTGAACCCGCCACCCTCAGTACATGGGGCCGGCGCCCTACCGACTGAGCCACAGGTGCCGCCCCATAATTGTAGTTTTGATCTCATTTGTATGCCAGCTACTTTGCTAAGTAATTACCATTTATTTATTTATTTATTTATTTATTTATTTTTAAGACAGAGTCTTACTTTGTTGCCCCAGGTAGAGTGCCATGGCGCCACAGCTTACAGCAACCTCCAACTCTCAGGCTTAAGTGATTCTCTTCAGCCTCCTAAGTAGCTGGGACTATAAGTGGTGCCCAGCTATTTTTAGAGATGAGGTCTTACTCTGGCTCAGGCTGGTCTCGAACTCATGCGCTCAGACAATCCACTTGCCTTAGTCTTCCACAGTGCTAGGATTACAGGCGTGAGCCAGTGTACCAGCCATTAGTAATTACCATTTAGTATATCTCATTTAGTCTTCACATCAGTGTCATGAGTATATTATTGCATTCCTGTTACAGAAGTTAACTGAAGCTCACAGTCCTTATATAATATTCCCATGGTCACAGAGTTAATGGAAGGTGTATTTCCAAAGCCTGTGTCCTTTACTACTGTGTTCTGTACCTCTCCAACTCATGATTTAGTAATACTGTTTAAACTTGCATTCAATTGAGTAAACGTTTATTGAGCACCTACTGTGTGTCAGGAATTGAACTTGGCCAGAGAAACTGTGCAGCCTGTTCAGTAAACTAAAAGTAATTTATTACATCAAACCCCAGGATGCTTTGGGAGGCAGTAAATTAAATTTAATTTAATGTTACTGTGACTCCATCTACCAGCTATACTCTTTTTCTGACATATTTAATTTTACTTTAATTTTAATTTAAACATTTCTTTAAAAAGTCGTTAATCTATAGTAACATTAAATCATTTGTAAAGCCACATGTACTTTTATTCCCTTTATTTCTCCCATACCTTTCTTGACAGGTATATACTTAGAATATTATAATTATATCCTATGTGACTTTATGCTGTAAAGTCTCTTTTTTCATGTAATTTCCATATAATTTATACATTTTCATGCGTAAATTTATTTTTATAAATGATTACCTTTAAAGCCACCTTATTTATCACTTAAATGGCTACATAGTAAACTCCATCAGAATTGTATAACTTTATCCAATTTTGTTAATACACTTATTAATTGAAGATTCTTATGCGGTTCTCACTAGTAGAATTCATCTGGGTTACTTCCCTCCTGTTGATTCTCCATAGAAGAAATAGAGAACTTCCAATATTGGAAAGCCTAATCTTGTTTGTGTTATTGGCAAGATTTAGTGTACCTATGGTAGGCAGCTACTCTGGTCTTTTTCATTTACATGGAATTTACTTAATGTTATTCTGCCACTGGGAGACTGATATTCTCTGTAGATCATTGGATATCTAAATTAGTATAGACCTTGACTCTATGGCTTTCCCGATAGTTGGCATTTTATGTTCTTATATTTTATTTGTGACTTTGTATTTTAGAATGGATTCTTTCTTCTTGGCTGAAATGTTTAAATATCTTTACCTATTATTTGCTGATAAAGAAGACATTATTTTTGACATAGAAGATTACATCTTTACAACAGAAGCTCATCTGTTACCTCTTTGGCTTTCTACTACAAATCAAAACATCTCTAAGAAGAATACAGTGAGTTTTTGAATTAGATGTCTTATTCTCTATTTTACGTCTATATGTTTGTTTTATAGTGAAAAGTAATCTATTACTATATTCAATAAATGTATGGTAGGGGGGAAAGTATGTATAACATTTTATTTTTTTATTGCATCCTGTATATATTTATACCTTTTAAAAAAATGTAAGTAAGGTAATTATTTTTACTTAACAAATTTGTTTTATATTGTAGACCTCAGAATATACAGAACTGGATGACAGTAATTTTGATTGGACTTGTCCAAATACTCAGATTCTCTTCCCTAATGACCCATTGTATGCTCAGAGTATTCGTGAGCCCTTGAAAAATGTGGTGGATAAGAGCTGTCCAAGAGGCATCATCAGAGTGTAAGATGTATTATTTTATGTTTGTTAATATTGAAGTTAATTCTTAGTAAATGACAGAGAACTTAAGGAACATAGCAATACCCAAGAAGACATTCACTTAGCCCAAAAATACTGAGGTATGTAGTTACCACTGATTAAACTTAAATTTTTGTTAAAGTTAGATAGTAAAACTTATTTTGCAGTAATGTCTTTATTATTATGGAAGTTTTCAATGTATCTTTTGTTTCATGAACTAAGTAATAATATGGTAGTATATAATAGTTTTTAACTTATGTAGTTTTTTTTTTTTTTTTTTTTTGAGACAGTTTCCCTTTGTCATCCTTAGTAGAGTGCTGTGGTGTCAGGTCACAGCAACTTTAAACTCTTGGGCTCAAGCAATCCTCTTGCCGCAGCCTCTGAATAGCTGGGACTGCAGGCACTGCCCACAAATGCCTAGCTATTTTTAGAGATGAGGTATTGCTTTTTGCTCAGGCTGGAACTTCTGAGCTCAAGCAATCCACCTACCTCGGCCTCCCAGAGTGCTAGGATTACAGGCGTGAGCCACTGTGCCCAGCCCTCTGTAGCTCATTTATTTTTCTACGAATAGTTTCTTCAAATATTTCCATATCTTGTACAGCTAGAAAATATTTTCATTATGTCTATAGTTTCTGTGTCATGCAAATATAGGGGTTTTCTGTTTTGTTTGATTTTTATTTTTTGAGGGAGTACTTATTCTTTGTTGTTAAATGAAAACATTTTTGACCTAATGAGTTTATTTTCTTCTAAATAGTTAATTTAGAAAGGCCATTGCAGAAAAATTTATAAAATATTTTTATGTGAGCATTAATTTATATTGATATAAGTATTGTTTTGCTTTTAAAATATTGGGAGAAAACTCTGTGTTTTTAGAGGAAAACATCACTAGTTATAAATGCCCAAGCAAATCAAAATCTATTCTGTACCTTCAAATAGTTATAATGCTGTTGACTCATATTGCTTTACATAGATGATATACATGCTTTTCTAATTGGAAAATATACTATTCGAAAGCTATGCTGCTTATTAATGGCATAACTTTCCAGTTATTTCAGTTTCATTTGTTCCAAAACTAGCAGTTTTGTACATATCTAACATTGTTTTTAATTGGCTTGTGTTTTTTGACAATTCTGATTTGTAATTTTTTAAGCCTTGCCTGTAATTACTTTTAGCAGAGAGGAGAGTTTCAGGAGTGGAGCTAAACCCCCTCTGAGAGCCAGAGATTTCATGGCCACTAACCCTGAGCATTTAGAAATCCTGAAGAAGATGGGGGTGAGTTTGATTCACCTCAAAGATGGGAGAGTCCAGTTGGTCCAACATGCAATCCAAGTAAGACATTGCTATACTAATTAGATACCATCTCTTCTCTGCTTTCTTTGATCTCGTTACCTTTAATAAGACAATGGCATTTCACTTTTTTAAAACTTTACATTATTTAAAGCTAGAGAATCAGAATTTTAGGACTTGGAAGTATCTTGGAAAGTCATCTAATTCAACTCCTTTATCATATAAATCAAGTCAGAGATAGATTGAGTAATTTTCTTAAGTTAATATGTTCAATTGTAGGCCTCAAATCTAAGGTTTCTGTTTATCAGTCCATTATCTTTCCACTATTTTATTTAGAGCATAACTTTAAAAGGTAATAATTAGTTTTAATATTTACATCTGTTTTCTATTATTTTAATTTCTAAAGAGCTGTTGAATCTTAAGTATTTTATTCATCATAGGCATTTGTGCCGAGGAAAGATAACTTTTTGGGAAATTTTTATTTATTTTTACTTTAAAAGTTTTTAATAACATGTAGTCTTTCATTTATGTACCTTATTAGCATACTTATTCTCAGAAAACTACATAGTTCACTCAAATTTAACCTTCCCGTGATTTCAGTATACCTTCAAATTTATATTCACATATCTCATCCATATTTTTGCCACACCTATCCTTTTAAAAATGTATTGTTCCTTTTTCCTTGTGTTTTACTCACCCTCACTTACTGGTAGGGAGAATGACATCTCTTATGACATTGCTTTTACTTAGGCCACTAAAGACAATTGCTACCAAGTGGCCCCTCAATTCTTACATGATCTAACTTTTCTGTGACTGTTGACTGATTCCTTCTTAAAACATTTTTCTTTCTTGGCTTCCATGGCATTTCAGCAATATAGTTCTGTTATACTTCTCTATTCATTGTTCCAGAGATTCCTTTGTAGCTCTCCTTTTCTCTGTATACTCTTCAACAGTCTCACCTATTTCCACAAGCTCAGCTATCATCTTTGTACATACAGCTTCCTAAATATATCTAAGTACCTGTGATTCCTAAGTTTAATCCTAAACCCAGTGTTAATCTACCTGTTGTATGTTTCTGCATCTCAATCTTAATCTGTCCAAACTTGCATTCTCTCTTCCTTCTTTACTCTCTTCCTGCCCATACCTCAACTCTTCTTTCCTTCTTTTGTTTTCTATGTCAGTAAACCCTATCATAATTCTCTAAGTTATCAAAGCTAGAAATTTCATCTTCCTTCATCCTCTGACTTCCACTCCTATTGGTTTTTCTTGCAATGTGTCAAGACTCTTTTATTATAGTCAGACATTCTTCAGCTTTTCCTGTTAAGACTCAATTCAACTGTCATTCTAAATCTTTCCCAGATACACACAGCAGAGCCGATTCTTCCTTGTCTGTGTTCATATTCCACTTTTCCAATTGAGAAATTTTATCTTAGCTAATTTTACAAGTTTCTCCTTTAGACACAGACTCCTTAAGGACTGTCTCTCCAGTGCCTAGGCAAGTGCTGGGCTAGAATTAAGTGCCCAGTACATGTTTTGAATCAAAATCGAATGTGCTTGTTAGTTCCCCATTTTAAGTAGTGGAAGTATGGTCAGGTATGAAGTTTATTTCTTTACAGGGAAAGCTGGTGGGAAAATAAGCAAAGCAGACATTAGAGTATTTGATAGATGTCCAGTTTTCACTCTGCATCAAAAGTCGATTATAGAATAATTATCAGATTATTCTAAAAAGTGAGAGCAACATCTGTAAAAATAACAGGTAAATTATTTTCAGAAAGTATAATTCTGCAAGAAATATTTTTGAGGACAAGAAAACCATAAATATCGGTGACCTAAATTGAAAGGCAGAATTTTAGAGTGGGAGATTATAGTGCTTTGTATTTAGGAAATCAGAAAAGCTGGTGGAATTTTCCAGAAAGGAAGGATGAAATGAATCTGTTTCTTTCATAGGCTGCTAGTTCAATTGATGCTGAAGATGGGTTGAGGTTCATGCAGGAGATGATTGAATTGTCAAGTCAGCAACAAAAAGAACAGCAGCTACCTCCACGAGCTGTACAAATTGTTTCCCACCCATTTTTTGGCAGGGTAGTACTGACTGCTGGACCAGCCCAGTTTGGGCTGGATCTGTCTAAACATAAAGAGGTATGCACATTTAAAATATGCTTGTTGAAATTGAATTTAAAATAATAAGTATTGTCTAATTTCTTAGTCTCTTTTCTAATTTAGTAGTATTAATTTATTTAAAAACCCCCAGTATTCAGTCTCTCAGATTTAAGTAAAGTAAAAGCATATCTTGAAAATTTTGAGTCATAGTTTATATATATATATATATAGTGCTTATAGGATTTTGATTAAAATTTTGTTTTGATTCTATCCAATTTCATGATCTCTGTTATAGTTTAGTAACTTTATCTAAAATGGTTTTCAAGCTTTCTAACCAACCAGTAGAACCTTTTTTTTGAACAAAACTCTAACTCAGGAACTCAGTGTAGAAAAGAGCTAAAAGCAGTGTGTTCTGGCCCAAGCGACTGTATAGACAGTCTGGGACCCTGAGGTTGCACTGAGCAAACTTTGAAGACCACTAAGCTAGTAGGTCCTCTTAGTTACAACACAGGAAACAAAGACCTGCACGGGTGAACAACTCACAGGTTCATCTCACTATCTGATTGAAGAGCTGAGACCAGAGTCCAAGTGTCCCCACATTCTAAAACCTGTGTTCTTTCCTTAGTATTACTCCCAATTTAGACTTTTGTATAATGTATATGTAAGTTTATAGATTAATTCATTCAACAACTATATCTTGAGTGCCTACTATATTCTAGGAACTAATTGCTTCTGGGCCTTTAGGCTAAGATCAAGTATATATTCTAGAGTACCACTTGCTATACATGCATAACAGTTTACAAAACCAGTGAAGATCCATGCCCTCATGGAATTTACATTTTAAGAGAGTGAAAGATGCTAAACATTTTTATACTAATAGCTTAAAAAAATAAATTCTTCAGTGGATTTAATTTTTCTGGGAAAAAGAAGTGCTTCCAGATTCATGCACACTAAATATATTATTTTTCCTTCTTTCAGAAAGTTTTCGAGTTACCAGTGATGGTTTAAAAATGGTTCCCAGCTGTCATGAATCTGCTTATAGGTCCCAGCTTTGCCACTGACTAACATTGTAACTAAGAGAAAATTATGTTACCTGAATCTCAGTTTCCCTATATGTTACTGGAAATGCTATTGTATTGTTTTGCTCAGGGTCATTATAAAGATCAAATTTAATAATTTATGTAAAAATGCTATGTAAACTGCAAAGCATAATAGAAATATTGGTTGAGTTCTGTGATATGCAAAATGTTTAAAACAAAAATTTGTGCTAACTATACAGTAATGTTATAATTAGGAAAAAAATGAATTCTGGTTCTCAAAAACTCTAGATATTGAAGGATAATGACTAGATTGCAATTTGAGAAGATTAAAGTATTTAAGTTACTTTTCTTTCTGACAGACAAGAGGATTTGTTGCAAGCAGTAAACCATATAATGGTTGTTCAGAGCTTTCTAACCCTGAGGCCGTGATGGGAAAAATTGCGCTGGTACAAAGAGGGCAGTGCATGTTTGCAGAAAAGGCACGCAATATCCAGAATGCCGGAGCCATTGGTGGCATTGTTATTGGTAAGTAATCCTTCATATCCTTGTGTTGATGAGGATGAGATAAGTTTTAGGATTTTTCTATTTTTTTAAATTTTATCAAAGAGTTTGTCATATTATTTTTACTTCACCTAGACAACATAAAGGATAGGTAATCTGGTGACTCTTAATAACTTCTGTATTTCTGCTATCTTTTTGGAAAGCCTAGATTCGGCTTTCTGTATATTAATGTCAGTGAAAATACTTGGGGTCAAGTATGAGGGTGGGATAGGAGTGAGTGGTAAAAACACCCAGTACCACAGATAAGAAAATGTTCCCATGAGATCCAGAACCTTTACAAGAGGGACTCTACCTAACAAATGCAAACATTGTAACCTAGTTGTTTGTACCCTCAAGTTAATGTGAAGTTAAAAAAAACAACAACAAAGAAAATCTCCCAAGGGCAAGAATTGCAAGTTGCCTTGGGGAGCCATTGGAAATTTCCATTCCTTTGCAGAAATGCAGGCTTTGGATTCAGACACATGAGGGTACATACAGTTCCTGGCGTAACCACAAAATTGCAGTGTAACATTGGCCCAACTTCAGTTTTTTAATCTGTTTATTTAGTAGAATATGTTTTGAGCTTCAATGAAAACAGTAAATAATTACGTTTTAGGTGACTATAAAGTTTAAAGATAATATATAAAATTTCTTGGCCTAATAACAGACATAGATATCAGTACATACTATAGTATTATTTATAGTATTGCCAACAGATTTTTATCCCTTTGGGTTTTTTTCCACTGAAATTGCATATTACCAACTTTATATCATTTTATCCATATATTTCATCTGGTGGGCTTTGCATTTTATATTTCATAGAAAATCACTTATATTACAACAAGCATGACTACCATGGCAAATACAATTTTTTCTCTATATTAAAGTACATAGTTAAGAGCTGGATGACCTGGGGTCATACCCTAATTGTGAGTTCTTCTGTATATCTTCTCTCACAAGGAAAATAATTATTGATTTATTTGTTTAATTCTCCTAATTAGGATTTTTTTTCTATCCGGTATAAATAAAAAAATTATTTCAGTGAAAAATTGTTCATTATTCCTTTTGCTTATTCCATATGGGCATTCTAATGTTGATTTAATTAATGTATAAATTTCATTAGTTAAGAATGTATTAGGAGAAATTTTGTTTAGCAACCTAAATCAGCAGTTGGAAAATGTAGACTATAGGTCAAATCAAGTTCATTGCCTGTTTTTGTAAAGTGTTATTGGGACCCAGCCATGCTGATTTGTGTATTGTCTAAGATTGCTTTCTACTACATTAGTGGAGTTGAGTGATTGCAATGGAGAACTGCAAAGTCTGAAATGTTCACTATATAGCCAGTTACAGAAAAAGTTTGCTGACCCTTGATTTAAGTCATTCTCTTTATTCTTAGTTATTTCCCACGTCTTCTTTTTATTGAAGAATTTAATATCTTACCATCACTGTTGTTTTGAACATCTCTACTTACCAGGACTTCAAAATAGAAATAAAAGTATAAAAAACAAAGTGTGGAACATATGCATCAATATTTTTTAAATCTCAGATTAATATGTGGGTATAAGCAATTAGGTTACATTGTTTGCATTTGTTAAGTCCAACCTATAGTACAGTCCTGCATCAGTATCTTTTAAAAATACTTTCTTGGTGTAATATTTTAGATTTTCTCTATTTTTCAGTGAAGTCTAATTCTCAGGGTATATTCTGTAGCATGCAGGGATTGTTATGTCAACCACAGTTTTCTTTGGTAGCTATTAGTTCCAGAATTCTTTGCTGGGTTTTATGGATAAATAATTAAGAGACAATGATCCTTGTTCTCAGAAAATTTAATTTTTATTTATTTATTTTTTTAAATTTATTTATTTTTATTGTTAAATCATAGCTGTGTACATTAGTGCAATCAAGGGGTACAATGTGCAGGTTTCATATACAATCTGAAATATTCTCATCAAACTTTAAACACTTTTTTGTGTTGTGACTTCTTTATCCTAAATTTTTTACTTCTGACAATTTTTTATTTTTCCCGGTTTTAATTGTATATAAATGAGTGAATTAGGATGTAGTTGTTTTTTATTTCAAGGACTAGAATTAAAAATTATCTTAGTGATCAGGAGATAATTTCCTTAAGTTGGTTTAAGAAGGGAGATTTGTTCACTACATGAAAAAGAATTAGTTTCATTTGAATCCAAGAGTAACAAATACAACTGGGATTCACCAGAAGGTAAAAATGGTAACTAAAAATCATCAGGAACCTAACCAGGAAGCTAACATCTTTTACATTTTTCTCTCTTTCTGTATCCCCCTGACTCTCTCCTCTATTTTTCTTTGCAATTCTGCCTCATTCTCCAGCTTCTCACCATCCTGCTCCCTCTTTGTTAATTATTCCAATATGGCCTTTCTAAATTGCATCTCAGACCTAAGTTTGTGTCACTTAAGTGGACTACTACTCACTGCTGACTGAAGCAGTCTTTCTGTGTGCCAGTTCTAGGTTCCCCAGAGAGACTTAGGGTCACACAGCCATCCTTAATTAGTTATTACTAAGAGGATGGGTTCTCTTCAGTAGTTTGCAGGGCCTATGAGAGCAAGTACTCTTGAGACGGGATGGGTGGGGTTTTTGTTTGTTTGTTTGTTTTTGAAGCAGAGTCTCACTTATTAACCCTCAGTAGAGTGTCATGGTGTCACAGCTCCCAGCAACCTCAAACTCCTTGGGCTTAGGCAATTCTCTTACCTCAGCCTCCCGAGTAGTTGGGACCACAGGTGCCCGTCACAACGCCTGGCTATTTTTTTGTTGCAGTTTGGCCAGAGCTGGGTTTGAACCCACCACCCTCGGTATATGGGGCCAGCACCCTACCCACTGAGCCATAGGCACTGCCCCTGATGGGTGGTTTCTTTAGGGAGGCTGGCATATGAGCTCGGAGGTGAACCTAAGTGGCATCTGAAGTAAAACAGAGTATTACTAGTGCTATTTTTAGTAAATAGTGCTACTTCTACTATTTAACCATGGTAAAACAGCAATACTGTTTACTTCAGTTTGTAGAGGAAAAACCAACTGTGTTAATAACTGTTCTTTGTGTGCGTTATATTAAAGAACTATCAGTTGATAAAACAATAATGCCATTAGAAGAAAATTTAAACAACAGAAATTAATTCATGGTTTTATTGCTGTAATCTAAGTCATTGAATTTTTCAATGTCTAGGCTTTTTTAAATAAGCATATGAAATTTTTATGGACAGTTTTGTTTTCTGTATTTTCCTATATTACTATATCATTCTGTTTTTGTGTGTATTCCATCGAGTAGCTAATTATAGTTAGAAATAACACACTCATAAACCTCTTTGTTCATAGGGCTTTTTGCTAGTTTTGGATTATTTTCTTAGGAGTAAATTTTTAGGGTAATGGGTCCAAAATTATGTTTATTTTTATAGTTCTTGATGCATAAAATTAATTTTATCAACAAGTTAAAAAATAGTAACAATTGTTAGGGAGATCTTTGTAATGGATGGATGTTTTGATGTTTGCTGTATTCATTTTCTGGCTAGATGATAATGAGGGGAGCAGCAGTGATACTGCCCCTCTGTTCCAGATGGCAGGTGATGGGAAGGATACAGATGACATCAAGATCCCCATGCTGTTCTTATTCAGCAAAGAAGGAAGCATCATACTGGATGCCATCCGGGAGTATGAAGAGGTAGAAGTGCTCCTTTCTGATAAAGCAAAAGATCGAGGTAAGTGTAGGAGCCATTTGTTTTCTATACAGCTTAGCATTAATTTTACTAGTTTGATAATAACAAAATGAGTCACAAAACAAAACAAAAACCTCTTTTTTTGGGTCCACTAATTAAATAAATAATTTTTTTTTCTTTTTCTTTTTTGAGACAAAGTCTCACTATGGTGTCACAGCCCATAGCAACCTCAAATTCTTGGGCTTAAGTGATTCTCTTGCCTCAGCCTCCCAAGTAGCTGGGATTACAGGCACCCGCCACAACACCTGGCTATTTTGTTGTTGTTGCAGTTGTCATTGTTGTTTAGCTGTCCCAGGCCAGGTTCAAACCCGCCATCACTGGTGTATGTGGCCAGCGCTATAACCACTGTGCTACAGGTGCCTAGTGAAAATAAGTAAAATTTTAAAGAGATGATTTCATTCTAATTCTTGGAAAAAGAAGATAAGATTTCAAAATACATTTTTCTGTTTGGAAATAAGTAAAATATTAATTTTTCTGTGTTTGCTGAGTTAGGATGTATTTAGAATTATGTTTTTATATGTAATTATTAATTTTTGCCATGATTCTGTTTAGTTGGTAAAAATACAGGGTACTACATCTAAAATTTTTTTTTAATTTATTTTTATTTATTTTTTTTATTTTTTTTTTTTGACACGGAGCCGCAAGCTGTCACCCTGGGTAGAGTGCTGTGGCATCACAGCTCACAGCAACCTCCAATTCCTGGGCTCAAGCGAGTCTCCTGCCTCCACCTCCCGAGTAGCTGGGACTACAAGCACCTGCCACAATGCCTGGCTATTTTTTGGTTGCAACTGTCATTGTTGTTTGACGGCCCGGGCTGGGTTTGAACCCTCCAGCTCATGTGTATGTGGCTGGCACCTTAGCCCCTTGAGCCACAGGCACCGCGCCTATATCTAAAAATTTTACCATCCAAAAATGTTCACCATTTGACGTCATTGACACTACATAGTATACTTCTTTTATAAGGATTATGAAGAGATTGTATGGAATGTTGTATACAGTATGATAGTAGTTGGTCTCATTGGCCACCAATAATCAAATGACCACTGTCTTGGCAAAGGCAATAGAAATCCAACAGCTTCTCTCCGCTGAGATCTAAGTTTATCACATGGATATTTATAAGTTAAAAGAGTGACAAATAGGTATTTCTGAAGAACAAGATAGCATGTCTTAATTCATGAGGGTAGATAGTCCTCTCTAGGCCAAAATGTTTGTTAATTTGAAAGTTCTTTGAAACTCAGATTGCTATATAAATGCAGGTCTTACTAGTATTCTTTTATAGTTTCATACTTAGGGATAGTGGAGCAATGAGGGTAAAGTGAGCCATCAGACACAGACTGTGAGCTTGCTTGTTGTGAAAGTCTTTCTTATCTGCTAGAGTACAGACAAAGCTTTATTACTCCCATCCACCTTAAATGTACAAAGTCGTTTTCTTTGTACACTGTTGTTATGTTCCCGGGTGTTTGATAGATATGTAGTAAATGAATTCAATTCAGTATAACTTCCAAGTGGGACATCATTTTAACAAAGTTTAGTGATAATCTGATGGTAGCCAGAGTAGTTTCTTGTCGTCTGCTGTTGTTTTTTTCTCTGAGATTCTTTGAAATTTCAACCATTTTAAGAGCAGTGGAGTGAGTAGAATGCATGTGTGTAAGGATGTATAGATGGAAACAGTACAGAATACAAAGGCTTTCTAGTCTTTTTAAATCCTCCTACGTACCTCATTATTTCCTCTGGGCCCTTCTTCTAAACTTAGATCTTCTTTCCTACATATATACACATCAAATATAGGCAAATTATTATTCCATGTAACTCTTTAATGCCTTTGCTTTTTTTCCCCCTATTTTGTGCTACCACTGGAATTTCAGCAGCAATATTAAAAGGTAAAATGATTCCAAGCTACATTATTAATAGTAGTAAGTATTTTGTATTAATTATATATGTGTATATATGTGTTTGTGCATATAACACATACACATACATATATAATTTTGTTTCAGTGGGTACCATGAAATATCTGGTTCAATTAGATTATTTTTATGTCTAGTCAGCTATCTCATAGCAATAATTCTTTCTTGAGCCTATCATAACAAATTCTATTAATTACATTTCCCACATAATAAATGAACCCACCAGTCCATGTCCATATAGAGTCACTTTAACAAAGGCATTGTTATTTTGATATTTATTACTTTCAATCAATTTTTATTTGACTACAGTGTAAAATATTTAAAATACTAGCTTGTTTTAAAAGCTCATTTGTGTGTGGGTAGATGGGGTTAGGACTGTAAGATTATGGTAAATATGTGCTTCCCACACCAGAGAAAGGGTATGAGACATGATCAGTTCTACTAGGAAAAAAAATTCTTGTTGAACATTATTCCCTTAAGGACTTTACAATAAAAAGACATAATTTAAATGATACTTTTAGAAAGTTTTTACAGTCCATACATTTATTGAACTATGATTTTATTGTAGAGTGATTTTTTTTTTTTTTTTTTTTTTTTTTGCAGTTTTGGCTGAGGTCAGACTCGAACCCGCCACCCCTGGTATATGAGGCCAGCGCCCTACTCCTTGAGCCACAGGCACTGCTCTAGAGTGATCTTTTGATAAAAGGTCTTTTAAGCTCAGTCTTTTAGGGTTCGAATCCAGCCTGGGCCTGCCAAACAACAATGATGGCTGCAACCAAAAAAAAGCCGGGAGTTGTGGTGGGCGCAAGAGAATCGCCTGAGCCTAGGAGTTGGAGATTGCTGTGACCTGTGATGCTACGGCACTCTACCCAGGGCGACAGCTTGAGGCTCTGTCTCAAAAAAAAAAAAAAAAAAAGTCTTTTTAAAAACCCCTTTTTAGTGTGGTGCCTGTGGCTCAACGGGTAGGGTGCCGGCCCATATGCCGGAGGTGGCGGGTTCAAATCCAGCCCTGGCCAAAAACTGCAAAAAAAAAAACCAAAAACCCTTTTTGTGTCGTAGCTCTCTTAAAAACTATACAACTGGGTGGTGCCTGTGGCTTAGTGGGTAGAGCGCTGGCCCCGTATACGGAGGGTGGCAGATTCAAGCCCAGCCCTGGCCAAACTGCAACAAAAAATAGCCTGGCGTTGTGGTGGGCACCTGTAGTCCCAGCTCCTCAGGAGGCTGAGGCAAGAAAATCGCCTAAGCCCAAGAGCTGGAGGTTGCTGTGAGCTGTGGGGCGATAAAGTGAGACTCTATCCCTAAAAAAAAAAATTTTTTTAAACTATACAGCTATATTAACTTAATCAGCAACAGATTATAGTATAATTGTTAATATTTATCAACATAACAAAAATAAGTGACAATAGTTTTAAGAAACCAACTGCTTTATTTATTTAGGATACTATCCTAAGACATTAAGGTCTGTAGTGGTTATTTATCATTAATTTCTCCTAGCCCATTGCCATATACCTCAGTGTTTCTCCTCGGCACCAGTATCAGCTAACATGCTTGTTGTACTCCACTGTAGTAAACCTGACTCTCTGAATGCCGGGGATCAGAATCTGAAACTTTAAACAAGCATCCCATGTGGTCTTGATGTGGCTGGTTCCTTAGCTGCACTTGGAGAAATACTGAACACGACCTGATGGCATTCCTTTTCTGTCTTCCAGCTATGTGTCTGGCCATATATTTCATTTTTCTGAAATTACAGTGTGTAAAGGTACTTAATTATTCCAACCCTGTATCCATAAACAGAAGGCAATGTGTTATTACCTTTAGCTCCAAATTGAATGGTTTATAATTAAGAATGAATTTTCTTTTCTCAACAGTATTTCTCAAGGGGAAATAAAAAATCCACATTTTTAAGTCTCAGTACATTGTCATGCTTTCCATTTAGAGTGTAGGCTTATGGCATGATAGCCAAATATTTTCAGGGCTTTTCCTCTATTTGTATCTAACTAGTAAAGAGACAGAGAAAATAGGAGAAAGGAAACGAAAAAAAGGTCCCATTCTTTGACCTGCTCCTGATTTAAGTTAGGCAGTGTCATTTTCCTGAGATTGACCTTCACTGAACTTGACTGGTATGAATCTCTTTTGGAGGTGAACTGTAGAACTTAGGTTGCTGTTTAGAAGGGTTCCAAGGAGAAAAACCTAATATATATGCAGGTGAATTCTTTGCCTGGAGAGGAACGTATGAAACATTCTTGAAAGCAAAATTAATTCTTAACCTACCCTCTTCATCTAAGCTAGGTTTTCTCAAGCATTTTTGGATTTACACATCTCTTTTCTCTTTCTAGAAATGCCTTATCAGTCCCTATGTCTATACTCATAGCCCTTTTCTTCTCTGAGAACATTTAGCCGTCCTAAATTTCAAATACCGCCTTCTTTGTGAATTTTTCTCTTATTCTCCTAGGGAAATTTTAAGGGTGTCTTTTAAGTATAGTTCTATGATTTTTTCTGTTTGTTTTAGAAGGAGGCTCACTCTGTCACCCTGAGCAGAGTATAGTGGCATCATCATAGCTCACTGCACCCTCAAACTCCTGGGCCCAGGCAGTTGTCTTACCTGCTTATTGTCCTACCTCAGCCTGTTGAGTAGCTGAGACCAAAGTTGCGCACCACAATGTATGGGTAATTTTTCTATTTTTAGTAGAGACGAGGTTTTACTCTTTTTCCAGATGGTCTGGAACTCCTGACTTCAAGTGATTCTCCTCTTTTGGCCTCCCAGAGCACTAGAATTAGCCACTTCTATGATATTTACTTTATATTGTACAATTCTTTCTTTTTTTTTTTTTTGAGACAGAGTCTCATTATGTCGCCCTTGGTAGAGTGCTGTGACATCACAGCTCACAGCAACCTCAAACTCTTGGGCTTAAGTGATTCTCTTGCCTCATTCTTCCAAGTAGCTGGGACTACAGGTGCCTGTCACAATGCCCGGCTATTTTTGTTGTAGTTGTCACCATTGTTTGGCAGGCCCAGGCCCGGTTTGAACCTGCCAGCCCTGGTGTATATGGCTGGCACCCTAGCTGCTGAACTGTAGGCGCTGAGCCTATATTGTATGATTCTTTTTTTTTTTTTTTTTTAATTTTAATTATTTTTTGTTGTTGTTTTTGAGATAGAGTTTCACTATGTCACCCTTGGTAGAGTGGGTAGCATCATAGCTTACAGAAACCTCAAACTTTTTGGCTGAAGTGATTCTCTTGCCTCCGCCTCCCAAGTAGCTGGGATTACAGGCGCCCATCACAAAGCCCAGCTTTTGTTGTTGTTGTAGTTGTCATTGTTGTTTGGCAGGCTCAGGCTGGTTTCGAACCCACCAGCCCCAGTGTATGTGGCTGGATCCCTAGCCTCTGAGCTTATATTGTATGATTGTTTATCTGCTTTTTATCTCTATATTCACTGCTCTGAGTAAACACTGAGTATACAGATGGATGAGTGAATGAATGATTATAGAACATCTCATCTCTACATCTTTGCCAAGCCTTTGCCTTTTATTATTAAAACTTACTGATTTTTAGGCCAGGCATGGTGGCTCACACCTGTAATCCTAGCACTCTGTGAGGCCAAGGTAGTGGATTGTCCTGAGCTTACATGTTCAAGACCAGCTTGAGTAAGAGCGAGACCCCAGGGGGCGGCGCCTGTGGCTCAGTCGGTAGGGTGCCGGCCCCATATACCGAGGGTGGCGGGTTCAAACCCGGCCCCAGCCAAACTGCAACCAAAAAATAGCTGGGCGTTGTGGCGGGCGCCTGTAGTCCCGGCTACTCGGGAGGCTGAGGCAAGAGAATCGCTTAAGCCCAGGAGTTGGAGGTTGCTGTGAGCTATATGAGGCCACGGCACTCTACCGAGGGCCATAAAGTGAAACTCTGTCTCTACAAAAAAATAAAAAAAAAAAAAAAGAGCGAGACCCCATCTCTAAAAATAGCTGGGCATTATGGCAGTTACCTGTAGTCCTAGCTACTTGGGAGGCTGAGGCCGAGAATCACTTGAGCCCAAGAGCTGCACATTGCTGTGAGCTATGATGCTGCAGCACTCTATGGAGGGTGACAAAGTTGGACCCTGTCTCCAAAAAAAAAAACTTATTTTCTTTTCTTTGCATCTTGAGATTTTTCTCCATTCTTTCTTTGCTTCCTGTGTTTCTGATAGACCATTCCTAAATTAAATTTAATGGTCATTATGCTGTTAAGACTATAATCTCACATACTGGTGAAAATAGGCACCTTAGAATGAAGATTTGTAGCAATGTGGCAGACTGCAACTCCTTTCTTTTTGTACATTTCTTTTTTTTTTTTTTGAGACAGAGCCTCAAGCTATTGCCCTGGGTAGAGTGCTGTGGCATCATAGCTCACAGCAACCTCCAACTCCTGGGCTCAAGCGAGTCTCCTGTCTCCACCTCCCAAGTAGCTGGGACTACAGGCACCCGCCACAACACCCAGCTATTTTTTGGTTCCAGCCGTCATTGTTTGGCGGGCCCGGGCTGGATTCGAACCTGCCAGCTCAGGTGTATGTGGCTGGCGCCTTAGCTGCTTGAGCCACAGGCACCAAGCCTTTTTGTACGTTTCTTACTGCCACTTTTAATTTCCCAATTGCTGCCTTTATTTCTTGTTCTGTTGTCCCTTAGCCTGTGCAAATCAAAATACTCTCTTCTATGGTTATCTTCTTCAAAATCCTCTCTCTCTGTACATATATGTGCGCGTGTGCATGTGTGTATATATACAAGGTGGACATAAAGTGCATGTACAATTTAAAATGGTTTAACATAGTAAATTGCACATGAACTTATATAGGTTGAGATGTCAGATACACACACACATACATAGAGGGAGAGCTCTCTCTGTATGTGCATTTGAATTTAGTTGGACCCTAATGACTTTCCTGTGGTGACTCATTGAATGATTATTGCTAAAAAGTTTATATTTTTAGTTAAAAAAATAAACTTTTATGGTAACAAATTAGGTGATTCAGGGATATATATTAAGAGTTTTAAAATAGTCTCTCATCTTTCTAAGATCACCAGCAATGTTAACATTGGTATGTAATCTTTCTTTAAAAATTTTTTTTATTGGGTGGGGCCTGTGGCTCAGTGAGTAGGGCACCGGCCCCATATGCCGAGGGTGGTGGGTTCAAACCCAGCCCCAGCTAAACTGCAATAAAAAAATAGCCGGGCGTTGTGGCGGGCGCCTGTGGTCCCAGCTGCTCGGGAGGCTGAGGCAAGAGAATCGCGTAAGCCCAAGAGTTGGAGGTTGCTGTGAACTGTGTGACGCCACGGCACTCTACCCGAGGGGGGTACAGTGAGACTCTGTCTCTACAAAAAAAAAAAAAAAAAAAAAAATTTTATTAAATCATAGCTGTGTACATTAATGCAATCATGGGGTGCAAATATGCCATTTGAAATATTTTCATCAAACTGGTTAACATAGCCTTCACCACATTTTCTTAGTTATTGTGTTAAGACATTTATACTCTACACTTAGTAAATTTAACATGTACCCTTATAAAATGTACCATAGGTATGGTCCCACCAATTACCCTCCCTCCACCCATCCTCTCCCCTCCCTCCCCCTCTTCTTGCTCTATAGTTGGGTTATAGCTTTCATATGAAAGCTATAAATTGGTTTGATAGTAGGGCTGAGTACATTGGATACTTTTTCTTCCATTCTTGAGATGCTTTGCTAAGAAGAATATGTTCCAACTCCATCCATGTAAACATGAAAGAGGTAAAGTCTCCATCTTTCTTTAAGGCTGCATAATATTCCATGGTATACATGTACCACAATTTGCTAGTCCATTCATGGGTCGATGGGCACTTGGGCTTCTTCCATGACTTAGCAATTATGAATTGGGCTGCAATAAAAATTCTGGAACAGATGTCTTTGTTATATTGTGATTTTGGGTCTTCTGGGTATATACCTAGTAGAGGAATTACAGGATCGAATGGCAGGTCTATTTTTAGGTCCCTAGGTATTCTCCAAACATCCTTCCAGAAGGAACGTATTAGTGTGCATTCCCACCAGCAGTGTAGAAGTGTTCCCTTTTCTCCACGCCTACATCTCTGGTTTTGGGATTTTGTGATGTGGGCTAATCTTATTGGAGTTAGATGATATCTCAAAGTGGTTTCAATTTGCATTTCTCTGATGATTAAGGATGATGAGCATTTTTTCATGTATCTGTAGGCCATGTGCCTGTCTTTTCAGAGAAATTTCTCTTCAAGTCCCTTGCCCGCCCTCAGATGGGATCACTTACTCTTTTCTTGCTAATACGTTTGAGTTCTCTGTGGATTCTAAACCTTTGTCAGAGACATACCTGCAAATATCCTCTCCCATTCTGAGGGCTGTCTGCTTGCTTTACTTACTGTATTTTTGGCTGTGCAGAAGTTTTTTAGTTTGATCAGATCCCAGTAATGTATTTTTGGTGTTGCTTCAATTGCTGGTGGTGGGGTGGGGGGTCCTCCTCATAAAATATTCACCCACACCGATTTCTTCAAGTGTTTTCCTTGCACTTTCTTCTAGTATTTTTATAGTTTCATATCTTGGTATGTAATCTCTAATGTTTTTCTTTGTGCTTTATGTATTTCCAAATTACATATTCTTTCTTTTTCTTTTCACAACATGGGATATGCTGTATGTGTATCATTCAGTAACTTGCCTTGTGGTTAAACTTACATTAAGAGCATTCTTTCAAGCTAGTAGGATAGCATAACTTATTCTTTTAAAAGCTCTATTACATTTTATAGTATGATGGTACTATAATTTATTTAACCATTTACTATTAGGCATCCAAATTATTTCTAGGTTTTTTTGTTTTGTCACTATATACAGTGGTATAAGAAACATTCCTATACATTGTTTCTTATACATAGATACTTCTATTTTTATAAAATTTTGAGATTTACTAAAATGAAATGCTGGCAAAAAGGATATGGGTCTTTTTAATAGATATCACAAGTTGCATTTCAAAAAAGGTTATTAGCAATTCATATTTCTTTCAGCAAGATATGAGAGTACCTATTTCTCCCTAATTTTAGTCACCATATTTTCCTTTTATAGGCCTAATTTTGTTTGCTTTTCTCTTTTTTGTATAGCCTGTTCAAAATATGCTTTTCCCTCTTTAAATGATGTTGTCTCTTTTCTAGATAATTCACAGGACCTCTCCGTTTTTGTGTGTGGGTGCATTTCTTTTCCTGTATTTACACATGCAAATATAAATAAATAGAGGTCCTATAAATAATCTAGAAGACACACGCATATAAAAACAGATAGCATATATATACTCTTTCTCCAGCATAGCATCTTTTAATTTGTTTATATGACTTTCTTCTAACATTTTTATGTAATCAGAAATATTATTAATTCCTTTAAGGCTCCTAGGTTTCCTGTCTAGCTTCAGAAGATCACTTTATTCTATTTTTATGTATTTTCTAAATTTTATACTGGAATTTTTATCTTTTTTTTTTTTTTTTTGTCTTTAACTCATGAATTTATTTTTTGTTTTTTATTTTTTTATTTTTTATTGTTGGGGATTCATTGAGGGTACAATAAGCCAGTGATTACACTGATTGCATTTTTTAGGTAAAGTCCCTCTTGCAATAGTGTCTTACCCTCAGAAGGTGTGACACACACCAAGGCCTCACCCCCCTCCCTCCTTCCCTCTCTCTGCTCTTCTTTTCCCCACCCCTCCCTCCTTCTTTCTCTCTCTACTCTCCCCTTTCCCCACCCTCACCATGACCTTAATTGTCATTAATTGTCCTCATATCAAAATTGAGTACATAGGATTCATGGCTTCTCCATTCTTCTGATGCTTTACTCTGAATAATGTCTTCCACTTCCATCCAGGTTAATATGAAGGATGTACAGTCTCCATATTTCTTAATGGCTGAATAGTATTCCATGGTGTACATATACCACAGCTTGTTAATCCATTCCTGGGTTGGTGGGCATTTAGGCTGTTTCCGCATTTTGGCGATTGTACACTGAGCTGCAATAAACAGTCTAGTACGAGTGTCCTTATGATAAAAGGATTTTTTCCCTTCTGGGTACATGCCCAGTAATGGGATTGCAGGATCAAATGGGAGGTCTAGCTTGAGTGCTTTGAGGTTTCTCCATACTTCCTTCCAGAAAGGTTGTACTAGTTTGCATTCCTACCAGCAATGTAAAAGTGTTCCCTTCTCTCCACATCCACGCCAGCATCTGCAATTTTGAGATTTTGTGATGTGAGCCATTCTCACTGGGGTTAGATGGTATCTCAGGGTGGTTTTGATTTGCATTTCTCTAATATATAGGGATGATGAACAATTTTTCAAATGTTTGTTAGCCATTCGTCTGTCTTCTTTAGAGAAGGTTCTATTCATGTCTCTTGCCCACATATATATGGGATTGTTGGCTTTTTTCATGTGGATTAATTTGAGTTCTCTATAGATCCTAGTTATCAAGCTTTTGTCTGATTGAAAATATGCAAATATCCTTTCCCATTGTGTAGGTTGTCTCTTTTCTTTGGTTATTGTCTCCTTAGCTGTACAGAAGCTTTTCAGTTTAATGAAGTCCCATTTGTTTATTTTTGTTGTTGTTGCAATTGCCATGGCAGTCTTCTTCATGAAGTCTTTCCCCAGGCCAATATTTTCCCGTGTTTTTCCTATGCTTTCTTTGAGGATTTTTATTGTTTCATGCCTTAAGTTTAAGTCCTTTATCCATCTTGAATCAATTTTTGTGAGTGGGGAAAGGTGTGGGTCCAGTTTCAGTCTTTTACATGTAGACATCCAGTTCTCCCAACACCATTTATTGAATAGGGAGTCTTTCCCCCAAGGTATGTTCTTGTTTGGTTTATCGAAGATTAGGTGGTTATAATATGTTAGTTTAATTTCCTGGTTTTCTATTGGATTCCAAGTGTCTATGTCTCTATTTTTGTGCCAGTACCATGCTGTCTTGACCACTATGGCTTTGTAGTACAGCCTAAAATCTGATATGGTGATGCCCCCGGCTTTATTTTTATTACTAAGAACTGCCTTAGCTATATGGGGTTTTTTCTGGTTCCTTACAAAACTCAGTATCATTTTTTCCAAATCTTGAAAGTACGATGTTGGTATTTTAATAGGAATGGCATTGAATAGGTAGATTGCTTTGGGAAGTATAGACATTTTAACAATGTTGATTCTTCCTATCCATGAGCACCGTATGTTCTTCCATTTGTTAATATCCTCTGCTATTTCCTTTCTGAGGATTTCATAATTTTCTTTATAGAGGTCCTTCACTTCCTTTGTTAGGTATATTCCTAGGTATTTCATTTTCTTTGAAACTATGGTGAAGGGAGTTATGTCCTTAATTAGCTTTTCATCTTGACTGTTATTGGCATATACAAAGGCAACTGACTTATGGACCTTGATTTTATATCCTGAAACATTACTGTATTTTTTGATGACTTCTAGGAGTCTTGTGGTTGAGTCTTTGGGATTCTCTAAGTGTAAGATCATGTCATCAGCAAAGAGGGAGAGTTTGACCTCCTCTGCTCCCATTTTGATTCCCTTTATTTCCTTGTCTCGCCTAATTGTATTGGCTAGAACTACCAGCACTACGTTGAATAGTAAAGGTGACAGAGGACAACCTTGTCTGGTTCCAGTTCTAAGAGGAAAAGCTTTCAGTTTTACTCCATTCAGTAAAATATTAGCTGTATGTTTGTTACAGATAGCTTCAATCAGTTTTAGAAATGTGCCAGCTATGCCTATACTCTTCAGTGTTCTAATTAGAACATAAAGAATTTTTTAAAATCTAATTTAGGAGTCTAACTTTCTTTCCAATTGAGTTGTCAGTTATTAAACACCATTTAGTAAGCAAATCATCTACTTCTCCTTGAATTAAATTACCATCTTTGCTGTATATCTGATGTTTGTACATAGTTGAATCTGTTTCTGGACCTGCTCTTCTGCTCTACTGATCTATTAGTTTATTCCTGTGCCAGTAATAAAAACAGTTTGCTGATTGAATGAATTTAATTATCTGATATGGCAATTGTCCCCTCACTAATCCTTTTTAGAATTTCTTGACTTCTTGTTGACATATGTTCTTCCATAGGAACTTTAAATTGTTTCAAGCTCCAAAATGAAAATAAAACAAAGTCAAAATGGGATTCGTTTTGAAATTACATAACTATAATTTACTTTACGTGTAAATTTGGAAAATGTTAAATATTAAGACTTTTCCATCCAAGAATATATCTGTAAATTTATTCAGATCTTATTTTGTTTTCATTATGATTTTATAATAACATGGGTCTTGTACTTTTCATAATGCTTTGTTGCTTTTGTTATGAACAGCTTAATGATTTTGTCAGTTATTCTATAGAAAAGTTATTGGTATTTGCATACTTATTTTTACCTTCCTTGCCAAATTCTTTTATTAATTTTAATAGTATTGTTTTCATTTTAGTTGCTTTGGCAGTATGTAATCAGGATCTGAAAATACTGGATCTGATAATTTTATCTTTTCCTGTATTTACACTGATTATTCTGTTTTCTTATCCTATTGCACTAGCTGGATTTCCAAAATAATACTGTATATGTAACCCTAGGGGAGTTACTAGTCACAAAAACAATCTTTATTACTAGACAGAACATCTGATACTTTTTCCAATTCTTCTAAACTGGAATCATACATCTAGAAAGAGACTTGAAAGTTTTTCTCTTTGTTCTCTTATAGTATCCTAGTACAAATAAGCTCCAAGTAACTATTTGGGCCCAACCATGATTTCACTACTTGCCTAATTAAATTTTACTTTTTGCACAGCTAGGAGTCAGAATGTGTATGCATGCCTCAACCTTCTTCTCCCCCGTACCCCCCCAAAATTCTAGGTACATAAACTTCGCTAGTCAAGTAATTACACCTAGTTGAGGTACTGTAGGGGGGAAAAGGATGATCCCTTTCTCCTTATCATAAAGGGTCATGACTGACAACCCTAAAACAAAACAAAACAAAAAAACAGGTTAGCGAGAGAAAAGCATAATAAATTTATTACCTGCACATTTGTGCACAGGCACCAAAGAGATATTAGTTCAAAAAGGGACCATATAGTCAAGGCTTAAATGCCTTCTTCCTAAGAGAGAGGGAAATGAAGGAATGAATAGGCCTTGTGCTCAGACAGGGATTAGTAAATAGAGGATATTTGCATAGATCTGGAATTCTGATTCTGAATAATCCTTCCCCTCCCCCGAGTTCACTTCTTAACACTGCCCTCAGAAGAATAGAAGAAAAATCTGGATGGTGAGGACTCCCAGTCTCTCCCCTGATGGGTAATCTTTCCTGGTTATTTGGGAAGGATTCTTACTTAAGTCATTTGAATTTCTTTTGGGAAGAAGTTTTCTTAGGTAAGAGAATTACAGAGGGAGTCCCTTAGTGTGTTTCCGGAGGAGGATCAGAAAGCAGGGAGGCAGGGGAAATGTCAGAGACCTTTGTTCTGAGGCTTATCTCTGAGGCCTTACAATGTTCAAAGTACTCAGTGTATCAAAGCCCCATATTTTGGGGAATTGTCTTCTATACCCAACAGCACCCACCTGTACCTTCTTTTATATACACATTTTCTTCAGTTTTCTTTGTTGTTTTTTTTATTAAATCATAGCTGTGTACATTAATGCGATCATGGGGCACCATACACTGGTTTTATAGACCATTTGACACATTTTCATCACACTGGTTAACGTAGCCTTCCTGGCATTTTCTTAGTTATTGTGTTAAGACATTTACATTCTACATTTACTAAGTTTCACATATACCCTTGTAAGATGCACCACAGGTGTAATCCCACTAATCACCCTCCCTCCGCCCCCCTCCCTCCTCCCTCCCCTCCCTTTCCCCTTTCCCCCTATTCTTAGGTTATAACTGGGTTATAGCCTTCATGTGAAAGCCATAAATTAGTTTCATAGTAGGGCTGAGTACATTGGATACTTTTTCTTCCATTCTTGAGATACTTTACTAAGAAGAATATGTTCCAGCTCCATCCGTGTAAACATGAAAGAGGTAAAGTCTGCATCTTTCTTTAAGGCTGCATAATACTCCATGGTGTACATATACCACAATTTATTAATCCATTCGTGGATCAAAGGGCACTTGGGGTTTTTCCATGACTTAGCAATTATGAATAGGGCTGCAATAAACATTCTGGTACAAATATCTTTGTTATGATGTGATTTTTGGGTATATGCCTAGTAGAGGAATTATAGGATTGAATGGTAGATCTATTTTTAGATCTCTAAGTGTTCTCCAAACATCTTTCCAAAAGGAATATATTCATTTGCATTCCCACCAGCAGTGTAGAAGTGTTCCCTTTTCTCCACATCCACGCCAACATCTCTGGTCTTGGGATTTTGTGATATGGGCTAATCTTACTGGAGTTAGATGATATCACAAAGTAGTTTTGATTTGCATTTCTCTGATGATTAAAGATGAGCATTTTTTCATATGTCTGTAGGCCGTACGCCTGAGTTTTCTGGTTTTTTAATAAGTCCATCTTCCTTCTCTTCTTTGACTGCTTAATTCTACTTATCCTTTAAATCTCAGGTCAAGTGTCACTTTCTGAAGGAACTCCGCCTGTCTCTTTACAGTTGGCCCTCCATATCTGTGGGTTCTGTACCTGAGGATTCAGCCAATCACTGATTGAAAATATTCAAGAGAAAAAGAGTTAGAACTGACCATGTACAGACATTTTTCTTATTCTCTAAACAATTATTTGTGGAACATTTAGATTGTATTAGGTTTTACAAGTAATATGGAGAGTAATTGGAAGATGATTTAAAGTGTATAGGAGGATGTGCATGGTTTATATGAAAATACTTTATTTTAAATATGGCACTTGAGCATCCTTGGATTTTGTTATCTATGTGGAGTCCTAGAGCCAGTCCCCCACAGATATGGAGAGACAACTGCACTACAAGCATTCCTAACATACATCTCTCTCCTTCATAATGTGTGTCAGTTGGAGTTTTTCATTTATTTTCTATGATAATTTATAAATATCTTTTCCCCCATTTGGACTATCAGATCCATAAGGGCAGGTACACAGTGTTTTGATTTTGCTCCTCATTTTTATACCTAGCACCATGAAGAATGGACACTCAGGAAATACTTGTTGGGTGACTGCATCACAGAGACTGAGACGATGTAGCATGTGGGCATCGATGCTCTTCAAGTCCTTTCTTGTGGGAACTGTCAGTAAAATGCCTCTAGTGGTTTGTTATACATTCATTATAAGAAGTTTAACCTACTTTTCAGCCTTCTAGTGTGTTTTAGAATAATTATATTTTATAATTCATAGACCTATAATAATAGAATTTTATAAATAATCTCAGTTATTTTCTTTGTGAAAATATTTTTGTTCAGTCACATTAATAATTTAAAACCTTGTGTTAGCTGTATTTTTATGACTTCCTGACTAAGAATCATGCTTTTTAAAGGAATGTTATTTAAAACATAGCAATGACATATGCTGTTTAAAATGTTTTCTATATGGTACATTCTCATGTGTAAGCTTTCCCAAATTTAGGTATCTAATAAATTTTAGCCATATCTTGCAGGTTCTTTTGCATTTAAATATTATTACTGATTAGTACATTTCCTGGATTCTCATATCCACTCAAGTCAGTGTTATCAGTTATTGTCATTCCTTTCACTTTGGAAGAATGTTTATTTTCTAATACTGACAGTTTTTGCAAAATGAATATGCAGAAAAATGTGATTGCATTTTCCTAAGATGTCTTCACTTCAGTGCAGATGTTCACTGTTCTAACATGATTTTCTTTGACCTTTTTTCCATTTCATTATAAAAACCAATATGCACTGGAAAGTGTAATAATAAACTTTTTGAAAGGAAAAATACAATGAAATATGTTTCTTACACAGATTCTGAAATTGAAAATGAAGACCAGCCATCCTCTGAAAATGATTCTCAGAATCAGAATGCTGAACAGATTACATCAAGTTCTCAGGAGGTTGATTCAGTTGATCAAGAGTCTTCTGAGGAAAGTTCTCCAAATATTCACTCAGAATCATTATCTCCAGCAGATACGGACAATGCTGCAAACATTTCCCCTTCTGAACAGACTTCTAATCCCACAGAAAATCTTGAGACTACAAATCTTGATGGTGAATGTACAGATTTAGATAACCAACTTCAAGAACAATCAGAGACTGAGGAAGATTCCAATCCTAATGTTAGCTGGGGTAAAAAGGTCCAGCCTATAGACTCCATATTAGCAGACTGGAATGAAGATATAGAAGCATTTGAAATGATGGAGAAGGATGAGCTGTGATCCACTAAAGAATCGGGTGGTAGGTATTTAAGAAGAAAAGGTAAACTGTGGTTAATAGATACCCTGATACTAAGCAGGCTCTCTAATGGGAGGCTTTAAGTATGGTGATGAACAACCACGTTCTGACTGGCATAGTTAGTTAGTATAGGAATCTGGAGCATGCTGTGTTAGAATTGATCTTGTTTAAAACTGTCCCATCAAAAATAGAAATTCACAATAATCCCCTCAAATAACGGCATTGTACCACCTTGCAACACCTCAAGCCAGGGAAAGGTTAGTGGGCATTCTTGGGAACCAGATTTGTACAGTCTCTGAATAGACAAAAAAAAATATTAATTTAATAGTGGAACAGAGAATAGGAGTTTGGCCAACTTTCTAATTAAAGGAAGCTCAGCTGCCTTGGTTTTGGAGTTAGAGACTCTTTTGGGAAGACAGATACGAGTGTGGTGGCATTCTGGTTATGCTTACTGCCTTTACAACACTCTAAGTGGCCTAAGTGGTTATGAAGCAAACTCAATTCGTGGTGGGAAGTCTTTGCTCATTACTTTCATTTGTTTCATTTAGTGACAAATGATCAAAATAACTTGGTTTTCTTCTTCTCCTTAACAATATCCTTTTCATTTAAACCAAAGGTGAAGCCAGTGTACTTTCTTAATGAGTTCTGTACATAAAGATTAATCACTGGGACCAGGTAATAAGATCATATATTGTGGAAATTGGTTACTTAATACTTTTGCAAAATGGAGAATGGAGAAAGTATAATGTTGCAATATGAACTTCCCATTGGGCCTTCCATTGGGAAAGCTATGACTACTCTGAAATGGAATTTAGCATTATATCCCTATAGGGTAGATTATAAATCTTTTCCTGTTCATTTCACTTAGAGGTGGTTACTTCTCATTATCAGCCTTACTCCATCCCATGTTTGGTATGCAATTTGAGCCATAGGCCCGTATCGCCAACATCTGAACACATTTTTCTTCCATTTTTCTCTTACGGAGCCATGATACAACTGTGGTAGTGATCTAAAATTCCTGGGGTAACTACTGATTTTTCTTTTGAAAATTTGATTTCTAAAGTTGCACCTAAGGAAGGTGTCTGTCACATTTTCTGTTGAATCATGGGTTTTAGTTTTTTGTTGTTTTTTTTTTTTTAAATATTCCTCTGATATGGACTTGAAAATTAGTCTATGGTGACCTATGTAAAAAATGTGCACAGAAACAACTACATATAGCCATATAGCTTATTAATATTTTCCTTTTTATTTTTATGTGGCAGTCTGGTGCTGACCACATTTAAGTTTTAAAAATTTTATCTGTAGTCAGCCCTATAGTTGAAATCATGGTTTTACTCATTTTATTTATTTTTAAAAGTTACTTAAATCAGTTCTAAAGGAATATTTGAGAGACTTAATTTTCTTTCTCTTTACCGTAACATTACATAATAACCTTTTCCTAAACACAGTTTTTGAGGTACTGAGGAACTGAAACTATCAATGGAACTATTAAGGAGCAGCAGAGCTGCACTGTAGTTATGTATATTCATGTACAGTACGTCTTAGATCCCAGGTAGACACATTCCTTTATAAAGAGATAAATACCTGCTTTCAAAAATTCCAGCTAAACATAATTAGGTCACTGAGTGATAAATCTAATAGGGAATTCAGTTTGGGGAGGCGGGGGGAAGTGGTATACAAGACCTTTCTTTATTAGCCCTTAATTAAGCCTGAAACTAAATGGACACTTTTAGTCTCCCTGCATGTGAAATTTGGTGTAAGAAGATAGAACTATAATACATACAGTATACAGAAGGGTAGACATAGTGCTTTGTTCGTCTTAATTGCAAAGCTGCCAAAATAGCTGATTCTTAATTACTTGACTTGCCTTGATTTATAGGACTGGGGCTTAGAGAAAAGGAGCAGATGTTCCTCTAAGATTTGATTACAGAAGCCTTATATATGTTGATTTGAGTTCGTATTTGTAGTTCAAAGCCATTGTTTGTCTAATTCTAACTTCTGTAAGTTATCGAAACAACAATTTCTTTTCCAACAAGGAGAACTTGATGGCATGAAGGATTGTGTAAAGCCAGCCTATTGCCAAGCTCCCTTCTTTGGCCAATAGGGGGAGTTGTTGCCTTTCGTTAAGATTTAGAAGCCAATTGTTCACTTGTTTGGAAAACTAAATCTTTAAAGAAAAAAATTTAACCAATTATACTTAGCAATTGAAGGAATACCCAGAATTAATACCTAGAAGGAATTATACTTAATTATTTCCTAGTTAATAAAAGAGGATATAATGTTCAGTTTCAAAACTCTAACATTATAATTGACATACTGCCACAAAGTTGTTTTCAGTTCATTATAAAACTCTAACTGCATTAGTCTTGTTTTATGTTTTGTCTTTTAAATACCTTTTATAGACATTTTATTTACTTGTTAAGGATTCAGGGAAGACCCTGAATTAGAAACATCTGGTCTACCTCAGTTAACTGTTGACTGCTTAGAAATAGAGTTGCAGTAATTGCCACAGCCATAAAATTATTTGACTAAGAAAGATTTATACAATGTTTACAAACTGGAATCAAGTAAGGATTTTATCTGAAAGTTAAAAGTTAAATATTAGAGGAAGTATTTAATTCAGGTGTTTTCAAGTTTTAAAACTTGTTTACCTACTAAAAATAAAATAGCTATAGTTTTTTTCTGCTTATAAAAGTCCATTGAAATGATATGCCCTAGTGTGCAGTACTTTTCCGTAAACTTTTAAGTGTGAAAGATTTATAATTTACTAGATACGTTTGGGATGGGATATTTTGTTGGTTAGGTTTTCTTTTTTCTTCTCAACCTGTACTAGGCTTCCAAAAAGAGTATAATTGTTTCAGAATAAATTATTTTTTGGCATTATACTTTTTACAGAATTAGAGAGTAAAAGGAAAAATGTGCACTCTGATTCTAACTTCACTAATTACTCTTTCAAGAAGTTTTTAAAATTCAAATTACCATCATACAACCCATTTTATAGTAAAGCCAGCATTTGTTCTCTTGCCAGACCCCATGCCAAATTCATCATAAGGAAAGCTCAGCATAAGTAATTCAGATAGTGCTTATAATTTGAAGGGGGGAGGGTACAGAATTTGCTAAATATTCCACCGGTCGTTTTATGCACAAGGCTTCAGTCAGAACATAGAAAAAAACATTCTGTGAATGAAATATTGTATGTTCAGATTTTATAAAAGACATTTTTAAAAGCCCAATTTACAGCCGTATATTTTCTTATGATGTAATTTATGAAAAAGATGTCTGTACTAACAGGTGCTGTAACACTACTGTTGTTGGATTTTATTGTTTGGTGATAAATGTATACAATATTTCTAAGGGAAACTATGTACTGTGATGTAAAAGTCTGGGCAAAATGTATATAAGCCTGTATATAATTGTGTATTTGATTAAAATTACTGATTGTAAAGATTTAATAAAATATGTAAATATTCTGGTCTAGTTTTTTTTTTTTTTAACCTTTCATTTTATCCTGGGGAGTAAATTTGGGAATGTCTTAGGGTATAAAAACACCGGCGTGTGGGCTATAGTAAGGATTTTAGACTTTGTTCTAAGGGTAATGAGAAATCACCGAAGAATCTGCGGCATGCTGAAATATGCGAAATGAAGAAAAATCTAGAATTATATATAAATTATGATATAATAAGTATGTATCATAGAGGCATATAAGTTAAGTGCCTCTCATATGCCAATGCTATTAATATAGGACCTGGAGTTATAGTAGTGGCCAAAACACAGTAAGGAAGATAGAAAATATGGTAGAAAATAAATAGGGCAATAAGTTTATGAAGAAAAAATATTATGGCAAGGGATCAGAGTGAAAATATAGATTTTTCTACTGTATTTTCTATTTTTACTATGTTTTGGCCACTGCTACAACTCCAGATCTTATAGTATCTGGCATATAGGAGGCACTTACTTAGATGCCTATATAATATAGATTTATTATATCATAATTCATATATAATTCTAGGTTTTTCTTCATTTGGCATATTTTGGCATGCCACAGATTCTTTGGTGATTTCTCATTACCCTTAGAACAAAGTAAAAATCTTGGGAGAGTGAGGTTCTATTTTAAATAGCCAAAACAGTAATAGTGGTTATCTTAGATTATAGGCAATTGCTATTTCCTTGTATTTCTGTATTTTCATAATTTTCCAAAATAATCATTATGATTTAAAAAATAAGTGTGAGTCAATGAATAAAAGGGAAAAAGAAAAATATCAGAAAAAGAAAAATACAGAAAGAAAATATCAGAAAAAGGTGGGGCATGGACGTGTGTTCCTGTGGTTGCAACTACTTGGCAGACTGAGGTGGGAGGATCACTTGAGCTTGGGAGTTCAAGACCATCCTGAGCAACATAATGAGACCCCATCTCTGAAAAAACAAACACACCAGAGCCCTCCCATCTTGTGTTTTTTTTTGTTTGTTTGTTTTTAGAGACAGAATCTCACTATGTCACCCTCGGTAGAGTGCCCTGGCATCACAGCTCACAGCAATCTCCAACTCTTGGGCTCAAACGATTCTCCTGCTTCAGCCTCCCAAGTAGCTGGGATGAAAGGCGCCTGCCACAGTGCCTGGCCATCCCCCCCGTTGCAGTTGATAGCTGGCCCGGGCCAGGTCCGAACCTGCCACCCTCAGTTCATGCGGCTGGCACCGTAACCACTGCGCTACGGGCACTGAACCTCATCTTGTGTTTTTTCACAAGCTGGTCCCATGTATACTGCACATCTACCATAAGCACTGCATTTGGCTGGGATTCAAAACGTTGGTAGGAGAAGAGGTTTACCAGGAAAAGTGTACGGAATAGAGAGGAGTCGTAGCAGTTAAGGACAGCAGGGAGGAGGGATATGGATAGACGGGAATGGAAAAGAGCAGTTGGAGAGATAGGAGGAAGATAGGCCAGTTAGATGAGCCTGGGATTTGAACCTAGATTAATTTGATGTCTACTACACAGACAAACTCTCCTAACTATGCACAATAATTTATTTGAGCCAAATGTAATATGGCTGTCATAAAGGCTAATTCAGAGACCCTTAAAAATAACATTCAGCTGACAACCTGCCAGTTACCAAGGGGATCTGGAAATTGGGGGATCCTTCACACTTACCAAGTGGGTGGGCATAGGACAACAACTGCTTACAGATTCAGGCCTTATGGTCTCTGAGTCAGAGGGTATTTATCAGAACGCCCTCAAAATGCTAGAGAGGTCTCCTTATTTTCTAGCGAACTATCAGTTTTTCTGATCTTGGTTCAAACATTTCATCATCTCTTCTCAGAATGGCCAGACACAGGAGACATCTATAAGCCACACAAGGGACCCATGTCCAGTGTGTTCTAGTAGCTCATCACTGGCCTAGGAGTTCCCTGAGGAAAAGGAAAATTGGGCCTCCTCACCTCTGCCAGTAGCTGGCTCACTCGTCCCCTGTGGGACGAATTGGATGAAATACCTGGTTCAAATGAGTGAATGTTTTTTGTCAGTTTCCCAAATCACACGTATCCTGAAAGGGCTAGGATTTTGTAATCACTGAGAAATGTCAAAGAAATGATGTACCAGCTTTGAAGACAATTGTACAAAGGTAATCCTGAAAATATTTTTTTGTTTAAGTAGACATTGAAGAGAACACAATTGATTCTCAGCGGTCTCAGAACTTTAGAGGCAAAGATTTTTGTGATTATCATGTCATTGATTCTGTTCATTGACCAGAAAAGAAGACAGAAGCCAGGGGTGGAAGTGACTTGAGCAAGGTCACATGTCCAGAGTGACTGTGCCTTCACGAAGCCTGAAGGTCCTACTGCACGTGCTGCAAAGTCATCCCCGTGCCTGTAGCCTCAGTTCCTCTATTCCCTGGTGAGTTAATAGCCAGAGAAATGATTACTAACCTCAGAGCTGCTCCTGAGATGTCTTAGCAAAACTCCAGGGCTCCACAGAACATAGTTTAAAAACTACTGACTTGGATAATTTATTGTTCATTATTTAAACTTACATAGCACATTCTAGCAAAAACTGTCTTTAATTCCCCGAAAACTGGCTATTCTCCTTGGCAGCATTATTGTTCTCTCCTTTTCCTGATGAATAAACCTGATAATGAAAGAATGCATCTGTACTTTTTGTGTGCTGTTACTCAACTGGGTTAATGTGTGTGGGCAGAGCTCAAAATGGTGAGACCAAGATAGGAATCCTTTGCTGGATGGATCTCTTGATGGGTCTCAACCCTATGGGTTCTCAAGCGTTGTGGTGATGGCAGAAATGGTTCCCTTTAGGCCCAAGTCACTGATTCTGACATTTCTAAATTTGAAGTTCTGAGTAAGATAGCTTTGAGAAGAATGGTAACCTGTTCTTTTCTGCACTGGTAAGGCAACAATGGAAAATTATAGATCATTGAAGTGAGAGCTCTCATTTTAAGCCAGTACTTTCTAAACCGCTGAGAAATTCTCACTATTTTCTAACAATAATGTTCATTTATTGGGTGCTTCGAACTTACAAAACTATACGAGACTGAAAACTTTGCTATTCCCATTTTACTGATGAGAAAACTGGGATTTAGCAGTTGGGGTTCTTAAACTGGAACCAAAGACACACCAAGGCTAAATTAAGCAGATGTGTGTGTGGGGGGGGTGGGGGGGCGGGGAATATTGGAAAGAGAAGTTTTCTCCTAGAGAGAGTCTAGCAGTGACCCAAAGAGTCTTGGAGCAGGCAGTTAATGTCATGCCTAATGTAGAAGTGAAGAGTACCAATTCTGCTGAAGCTAAAATCCCAGCTTCACCTCTTTATATAACATTGAACATGGGGCTCTCAGGTTGGTCATCTGTAAAGTGGGGATAACTTTAGAACCCAATTCAAGGCATGGCTGTGTTCAAAGCAGTTGGCTCCTTGCCACACTCAACACAATTGCTATCATTAGCTGTTGTGTAAAGCACTGTTATGTGAATGTGATTTCAAGTCCTCTCCTCCTACCCCCATCCCTCCAGATTGCTGTCCTAGAGCTTCACCTACAACTTCTAACTGTATTAATCAGTTCTGTGCCATTCAGTTTTTGCTGAGTGGTCTATCTTTTTTGACTTCTTTTAGATCCGGTTAGAGATGCATGGAGGATGTATCTCACCAGTTGAAACAGATCTAATTGTTTTAATCTCTTAAAAGACAATAAAAGAAAGGTCTCTTGGGATAATAACAAGCTTTCAGAGGCCAGGTGTTTGGGAGAGAAACAACAAAGCAATGGCCTGGATTGTTTATATAGATTTTGTATAATAAATTGAATCTCAGCTTGAAACAAAGCACCCATGAGGAAGGGCACATCCTCAAGACATCAGCCTTTATTCTCGGAGTTACTATCCTGAGAGTCCCCAGGTCTGGGACATTGCACGATTCATCTCCCTGAAAAAGTGGGAGAAAACATCTCATCTCACTGGCATAACCATGGACCAGACAGAACCTTGTAGATTCAAGAGAGGGACATCATTTTTCCTTGGTCCTTGAGAACTGTGTCTTTTTGTTGTTTCTTTTTCTTTTTATCCCCCACCAAATTTTCTCTCTCTTGTGTTGAGAACCAAAATTCCTGAAGCCTCTAATTCCCAGACCTTGCTTAGGAAGAATTTGATCTTATAAATGCACAACCACTTACTTGCTGTGTGATCCTAGCAAGTATATGAATTTCACTTTGGGAAATACTGAACTATGCTAATGTACTATGTGGGTTTTATTTTTGTTTTTAACAAAGATAGCCCATTATTGTCCTGTGATAAGAAATGATCGATTACATTTAAATAGGCCTTAAACAATATCTTTACGGGCCCATCAAATTAGTAGGTTCTCATGACAATTATGCGACTTTAACTTTCTCTGGATTACTGTAGTTTTCTAGCAAGTGTTGGAATCAGGTAGTGTGCGTCTGTGAGTCCTGCGATTTTGTTATTTTCAGGATTGTTATTTCAAGATGTGTTATCTTTAATCTTGATGCCCCTTTTAAGCGTATTACAGGTTCTTTGCATTTCCACATAAATTTTAGAATAGACTTCACACTTGATTAGATTTATTTATTTATTTAGAGGCAGAGTCTCACTCTACCTGGGTAGAGTGCTGTTGCATCATCATAGCTCACTGCAACTTCAACCTTCTGGGCTCAAGAGATGATCCTCTTGCCTCAGCCTCCCGAGTCTCTGGGACTACAGGTGACTGCCACAATGCCCAGTAGTTTTTTTATTTTTTTTTTTATTGTTGGGGATTCATTGAGGGTACAATAAGCCAGGTTATAATGATTGCATTTGTTAGGTAAAGTCCCTCTTGCAATCGTGTCTTGCCCACAAAAGGTGTGGCACACACCAAGGCCCCACCCCCCTCCCTCCTTTCCTCTCTCTGCTTTTCCTTTCCCCACTCCTCCCTCCTTTTTTCTCTCTCTGCTCTCCCCTTCCCCCACTCCCACCGTGACCTTAATTGTCATTAAATGTCCTCATAACAAAACCGAGTACATAGGATTCATGCTTCTTCATTCTTGTGATGCTTTACTAAGAATAACGTCTTCCACTTCCATCCAGGTTAATACGAAGGATGTAAAGTCTCCATTTTTTTTAATGGCTGAATAGTATTCCATGGTATACATATACCACAGCTTGTTAATCCATTCCTGGGTTGGTGGGCATTTAGGCTGTTTCCACATTTTGGCGATTATAAATTGAACTGCAATAAACAGTCTAGTACAAGTGTCCTTATGATAAAAGGATTTTTTTCCTTTTGAGTAGATGCCCAGTAATGGGATTGCAGGATCAAATGGGAGGTCTAGCTTGAGTGCTTTCAGGTTTCTCTATATTTCCTTCCAAAAGGGTTATACTAGTTTGCAGTCCCACCAGCAGTGTAAAAGTGTTCCCTTCTCTCCACATCCAGGCCAGCATCTGCAGTTTTGAGATTTTGTGATGTGGGCCATTCTCACTGGGGTTAGATGGTATCTCAGGGTGGTTTTGATTTGCATTTCTCTAATAGACTGAGATGATGAACATTTTTTCATATGTTTATTAGCCATTCGTCTGTCTTCCTTACAGAAGGTTCTATTCATGTCTCTTGCCCACTGATATATGGGATTGTTGGCTTTTTTCATGTGGATTAATTTGAGTTCTCTATGGATCCTAGTTATCAAGCTTTTGTCTGATTCAAAATATGCAAATATCCTTTCCCATTGTGTAGGTTGTCTCTTTGCTTTGGTTGTTGTCCCCTTAGCTGTACAGAAGCTTTTCAGTTTAATGAAGTCCCATTTGTTTATTTTTGTTGTTGCTGCAATTGCCATGGCAGTCTTCTTCATAAAGTCTTTTTGATTTGAGAATTTTTATTTTTTCATGCCTTAAATTTAAGTCCTTTATCCATCTTGAGTCAATTTTTGTGAGTGGAGAAAGGTGTGGGTCCAGTTTCAGTCTTTTACATGTGGATATCCAGTTCTCACAACACCATTTATTGAATAGGGAGTCTTTCCCCCATGGTATGTTCTTGTTTGGTTTATCAAAGATTAGGTGGTTGTAAGATGTTAGTTTCATTTCCTGGTTTTCTATTGGATTCCAAGTGTCTATGTCTCTATTTTTGTGCCAGTACCATGCTGTCTTGATCACTATGGCTTTGTAGTACAGCCTAAAATCTGGTAGGGTGATGCCCCAGCTTTATTTTTATTACTAAGAACTGCTTTAGCTATATGGGGTTTTTTCTGGTTCCATACAAAATGCAGAATCATTTTTTCCAAATCTTGAAAGTATGATGTTAGTATTTTAATAGGAATGGCATTGAATAGGTAGATTGCTTTGGAAAGTATAGACATTTTAACAATGTTGATTCTTCCTGTCCATGAGCATGGTGTGTTCTTCCATTTGTAAATATCCTCTGCTATTTCCTTTCTAAGGATTTCATAATTTTCTTTATAGAGGTCCTTCACCTCTTTCGTTAGGTATATTCCTAGGTATTTCATTTTCTTTGAAACTATGGTGAAGGGAGTTGTGTCCTTAATTAGCTTCTCATCTTGACTATTACTGGCGTAAACTGTTGGGGGAAGATTCCTTCCTCCTCAGTTTTTTGGGAGCCCATCTGGACTAGGGCATTGTGGACATTGGTTTTATATCCTGAAACATTACTGTATTTTTTGATGACTTCCAGGAGTCTTGTGGTTGAGTCTTTGGGATTCTCTAAGTATAAGATCATGTCGTCAGCAAAGAGGGAGAGTTTGACCTCTGCTCCCATTTGGATTCCCTTTATTTCCTTGTCTTGCCTAATTGTATTGGCTAGAACTTCCAGGACTACATTGAATAGTAAAGGTGACAGAGGACAACCTTGTCTGGTTCCAGTTCTAAGAGGAAAAGCTTTCAGCTTTATTCCATTCAGTAAAATGTTAGCTGTGGGTTTATCATAGATAGCTTCAATCAGTTTTAGAAATGTGCCACCTATGCCTATACTCTTCAGTGTTCTAATTAGAAAAGGATACTGGATCTTATCGAATGCTTTTTCTGCATCCATTGAGAGGATCATATGATCTTTATTTTTGCCTCTGTTAATACAGTGGATAACGTTTACGGACTTGCATATGTTAAACCAGCCTTGCATCCCTGGGATGAAACCTACTTGATCATGTTGTATGACTTTTTTGATGATAAGCTGTAATCTATTGGCTAGGATTTTGTTGAGAATTTTTGCATCTATCTTCATGAGTGAAATTGGTCTGAAATTCTCCTTTTTAGTTGGGTCTTTTCCTGGTTTTGGTATCAGGGTGATGTTTGCTTTGTAGAACGTGTTGGGGAAGATTCCTTCCTCCTCAATTTTTTGGAAGAATGTCTGTAGTACAGGAATAAGCTCTTCCTTGAAGGTTTGATAGAATTCTGGAGTGAAGCCATCTGGACTAGGGCATTTTTTGATTGGAAGCTTTTTTTTTTTTTTTTCTTTAATCTCAGTGCTTGAAATTGGTCTGTTCAGGAGCTCTATTTCTTCCTGGCTAGTCTAGGGAGAGGGTGTGATTCCAAATATTGTACCATTTTCTTCACATTGTCAAATTTCTGGGCATAGAGTTTCTGGTAGTATTCAGAGATGATCTCTTGTATCTCTGTGGTATCAGTTGTTATTTCCTCTTTATCATTTCTGATTGAGGTTACTAGAGATTTTACTTATCTATTCCTAGTTAGTCTGGCCAATGGTTTATTTTATTTAATTTTTCAAAAAACCAACTCCTTGTTTCATTAATTTTATGAATGATTCTTTTGTTTTCAATTTCATTGATCTCTGATTTGATTTTGGATATTTCTTTTCTTCTACTGGGTTTAGGCTTAGATTGTTCTTCTTTTTCCAATTCCATAAGATGGCTTCTGAGTTTGTTGATGTGCTCTCTTTCTGTTTTTCGAATGTGGGCATCTAAAGCGATAAATTTTCCTCTCAAAACTGCTTTTGCAGTATCCCACAGGTTTTGGTAGCTTGTGTCTTCATTGTTGTTATGTTCAAGGAAGTTAATGATTTCCTGTTTTATTTCTTCCTGCACCCATCTGTCATTCAACAGAAGGTCATTTAATTTCCATGCCTTTGTGTGGAGTTGAACGTTTTTGTTAGAGTTGAGTTCCACCTTTAGTGCCTTATGGTCTGAGAAGATACAAGGTAAAATTTCAATTCTTTTGATTCTGTTGATATTTGTTTTATGTCCCAGGATATGATCAATTTTGCAGAATGTTCCATGGGATCATGAGAAGAATGTATATTCTTTATCTTTGGGATGGAGTGTTCTATATGCGTCTATCAAGCATAGTTGTTCTAGGGTCTCATTTAAATCTCTTATATCTTTGTTTAATTTCTGTTTAGAGGATCTGTCCAGAGCTGTAAGAGGAGTGTTAAGGTCCCCTGTTATTATGGTATTATCAGATATCATATTGCTGAGACTGAGTAGGGTCTGTTTCAAGAATCTGGGAGCATTTAAATTGGGTGCATAAATATTTAGAATTGAAATGTCTTCTTGTTGTATTTCTCCTTTGACCAATATAAAGTGACCATCTTTGTCTTTTTTGAGTTTAGTTGCTTTAAATCCACATGTATCTGAAAATAAGATTGCAACTCCTCTTTTCTTCTGAATTCCATTTGCCTGAAAATTTGTCTTCCAACCCTTGACTTGCAGTTTTAATTTGTCTTTTGAAGCCAGGTGTGTTTCTTGCAGACAGAAAATGGATGGCTTGTGTTTTTTAATCCAGTCAGCCAATCTATGTCTCTTCAGTGGGGAATTCAAGTATTAACATTTATTGAGATAATTGATAAGTGTGGTAGTATTCTATTCATCTTATTTTGTGAGAGACCATTGCTTAGTTTTATCTTTTGTATCAGTGTGGAGGTTAGGTTCTGTCCTTTAATTTCTGAGTTTTTACCTTGCTGCTGATGCATTATGATTGTCAGTGTGTAGAACAGGTTGAAGTATTTCCTGTGGAGCTGCTCTTGTTGTGGTGAATTTCTGCAGTGTTTGTATATCCATAAATGATTTGATTTCTCCATCAATTTTAAAGCTTAGCTTAGAAGGGTATAGAATTCTAGACTGGAAATTATTCTGTTTAAGTAGATTAAAAGTAGATGACCATTATCTTCTTGCTTGGAAAGTTTCATTAGAGAAGTCTGCAGTCACCCTGATGGATTTGCCCCTGTAGGTCAACTGGTGCTTACTCCTGGCACCTTGCAGAATCTTTTCTTTGCTCTTGCCTCTGGACAGGTTCATCACAATGTGTCTTGGAGAAGCTTGGTTAGAGTTGAGGCGACCTGGGCTCTGATATCACTCTGAAAGCAGTGTGTCAGAATCTTTGGTGATATTTGGGAAATTTTCATTTATGTTATTCTCTAGTATGGCTTCCATTTCTCTGGGGCATTCTTCTTCCCCTTCTGGGATTCCTATAACCTGTATGTTGGAACACTTCATAAAGTCCCATAATTCTGTCAGTGACCATTCTGCTTTCTCTCTCTTCATTTCTGCCTTTTTAACTATCTGAGTTATCTCAAGAACTTTGTCCTATACCTCTGAAATTCTATCTTCTGCATGGTCTAACCTGTTGCTGATACTGTCCATTGCATCTTTAAGTTCCCTAATTGACTGCTTCAGTTCCTTCAGCTCCGCTATATCCTTTCTATATTCTTCATATCATTCATCTCTTATTTGATTCTGTTTTTGGATTTCCTTTTGGTTATTTTCCACTTTATTAGCTGTTTTCTTCATTGTTTCCATCATTTCCTTCATTGTTTTCATCATGTGTATTCTAAATTCCCTTTCTGTCATTTCTAACATTTCTTTATAGGTGGAATCCTCTTCAGTAGCTACCTCATGGTCCCTTGGAGGGGTTGCTCTGGACTGGTTCTTCATGTTGCCAGGAGTTTTCTGCTGATTCTTCCTCATGAGTGATTTCTTTTATCTGTTTCCTTGCCCTAATTTTCCTTTCACTTCCTCTTGCTCTTCAAGTTCCCGTGCCTGTGGACTAAGGTTTTGATGAGTCCTTTTGGTACAGGACCAGAAGGATGAGAAGGTTGAAGAGCAAGAAGGGATAAAAGAAAGAAAAAGAAAGAAAGAAAGAAAGAATGAAAAGAAAATAGAGAAAAGAGAGGGGTGGGTAAAAGGGAATATTGACAAAAAGAAGAGAGGGACAGAAAGAGGGAGACAGACCAATATAGGTGTACAGTAGGGTACTTTGACACAACCTTAAAAAATCCGCAACTTCTGGGAGTACTGGGTTGGGTGGTTCCTTTGAGGTCAGCAGCTCTTTGCTAACCTGATCGGACCCAGTACCCAACCTCCACCAAGTAGAGAGGAAAGACAAAAATGCTGTAAATCAAACCAAAAGAAGCAAACAGAAAACTTTATGGGATAAAATTGGGTGAAAGACCAAATAATAGGGGTAGAAACACCAGCAAAAATGAAGTTCTAATTATTGAAAAAGGCAGCAATGGGAAATTGTATTTAAACTAGAAAAATGGATAAAGAAAGAAAAGAAAAAAAAGAAAAGAAAAAATCTGTACAGAAAAGGTTGAAATTAAAAAACAAAACCACAGCAACAAAACAAACAAACAAACAAACAAAAAGCAGTATATATATCTTGTTGAATATTGTCTGGGCAACAGGTGCTCTTCTGGGGTATGATGTTAATCATGATAGGACTGGAGGCCTCCGCTGATTTCTCAAACCCCACAGGGTGGAGACCCTAAATCTCTCTTCAGCCCTCTTAAAAGGCACTTTAAACTTCTAAACCTGGCTAAGCAGAAGCTTTCCCAGGAAAGTGCTTGTTGCTGGGATCACTGCTGAAGTGGCTATCTACTTACCCAGTGTGCCAAAACTGGTCTCACTCTGCCCCTGAGGGTTAAGGCTGTAAGATGGCTCAGTCCCCACCTTTAGGCTGCTCTGTCACTAGATTACTAGCTTCTGCCCTATCCTTCCTTGCTCTGGGACCCCGAGGGTGGAGCTTGTCAGGGCAGTTCTCTCACAATGGCTCCCTGTGGCCCAGAACTGAACACTATTAGCTCCGCCCGGCTCAGCGTCTCAGTCTGGGGCCCTAGACAACACCCAAAGTTCTCAGCACTCCTGCTCAAGCTCTCCCCAAGTCAGTTCAACTGAGTGCCAAGTCCAAAAACACCAAAACAGTTCACAGGTAAGGCCTTTCCTGTTTGCAGTCTCACTGTTGCTGTATTTACAGATGCCAGCGGGATTAGACAAATCGAACGCACGTAAGCACTTGCCAGTTTTCCACTGTTTTTGTCCTCCTCTTGGGGTCCAGAAGTCTCTCACTGACTCCCTGTATCCTCAAATAGATGATTATAGGCAGATCCCACCATCCAGAGATGCCTGGAGTCTTATCTCCCTGGACTCACAGTGCCTAGTTACAGGGAAGCTGTTAGTCGGCCGCCATCTTGCTCTCACTCCTATAATTTTCTTTTCTTTCTTTTTTTTTTTGAGCCTCAAGCTGCCGCTTTTGGCGGAGAGCCATGGCATCACAGCTCACAGCAACCTCCAACTCTTGGGCTTAAGAGATTCTTGTCTCAGCCTTCCCAGTAGCTGAGACCATAGGCATCTGCCACAACACTGGGCTATTTTTTGGTTGTAGTTGTCATTGTCATTTGGCAGCCCCAGGCTGGGTTTGAACCCACGAGCTCCGGAGTATATGGCTGGCACCCTAGCCACCAAGCTACAGGCACCAATCTGAAGTACTTTTTTTTTGTAAACTTCAGGATATTAAGGAGTACAAATGTTTTGGTTACATGAATCACTTTAGTAGCATTTGAGGCAAAGGTATAAGTGTGCCCATTACCCAGATAGTGTGAATTGTATTCATTAGTTGTGAATTTACCCTACCCCTGTCTTTCCCTCCCACCTGTTTGGTTTCTGTTGAGTTTAATTCCCATGTGTGCCCAAGAGTGTTGAATGATTAGTTTCAATGCGGGGTCCTCAAACTACAGCCCATGGGCCACAGGCGGCAGTGTGGTTGTATTTGTTCCTGTTTTGTTTTCTTACTTCAAAATAAGATATGTGCAGTTTGCATAGGAATTTGTTCATAGTTTTTTTTTTTTAACTATATAGTCTGGCCCTCCAACAGTCTGAGGGACTGTGAACCAGCCCCCTGTTTAAAAAGTTTGAGGACCCTTGTAAGTGGGTACATAGGGTGTTTGTTTTTCCATTCATATGATCCTTCACTTAGAAGAATGGTCTCCAGTTCCTTCCAGGTTGTTATAAAAAGTATTAGTTCACATATTTTATGGCTACAGAGTATTCCATGGCGTACATATATCAACCATATTTTATTAATTTACTAGTGTATTGATGGGCACTTGGGTTGATTCCACATCTTCTTTTTTTTTTTTTGTGGTTTTTGGGTGAGGCTGGGTTTGAACCCACCACCTCCAGCATATGGGACTGGTGCCCTATCCCCTTGAGCCACAGGCACCACCCTCCACATCTTCTTGATTTGAATTATGCTGCAATAAGCATTCAAGTGCAAGTGTCTTTTTGGTAAAATGACTTTTTTTCCTTTGGGTAAATCCCCAGAAGTCGTATTGCTAGATCAACAGTGTTTAAGTGTTCCTTTCTATCTGGATCCACACCAGCATCTATTGTTTTAGGACTTTTTTTTTTTTTGGTTGTTGTTGTCATTGTTGTTTGGCAGGCCCAGGCTGGACTCGAACCCACCAGCTCTGATGTGTGTGGCTGGCACCTTAGCTCCTTGAGGTTTTAGGACTTTTAAATGAATGCCATTCTCACTGGAGTTAGGTGATATCTCACTGTGGTTTTGATTTACATTTCCCTGGTGATTAGAGATTTAAGCATTGTTTCATATGTTTGTTGGCCATTAGTCTATCTTCTTTCAAAAAGCTTCTTTCTGTTCATGTCTTTTGCCCATTTGTTTAGGAGTTGTTAGATTTTTTTTCTTGCTAATTTGCTCAAGTTCTTCCCAGGTTCTTAATTATTAGCCCTTTCCTCTCAAGGAAGAATTTATTATGGGAGTTTCTAACAATGGCATAAAAGTGTCAACATAAGATCAGTATGATATCTTGCATAGTCATGGTCTATATTTAATCATGCAGATAGTGTGTTAGGATGATGTCTGGGGGAAGGAAAAAGTTTATTGGCTCCGAAGACCACAGATACAGCAATGAAAAATACTTCATAGCCTGTGGGTTTATCAGTACAACAGCCTGGAAGCAGCACGAGCAAATTGCAAAGTTTTATCTACTGCTTTTGACTCCATGTTAACAGCTGAGAAATCTTGAATTCTGCAATCAAGTGGAAGTCAACTTCATCTGAAAGTTCAACTATTTTCTAAACAGTTCTGTTTTCAATTTGTAATGTTAAACCGATAAGGAGATACAAAGTGAGCTCTTGCTCTAGATTTTCCTAAGAAAATAGAATGTATAAAATGTCATTCATTGTTTTCTATTAAAACATGTCGTTATACAGTGAGTTTATTCAATGAAGTCATCTACTTTTAGTATAAAAAAAATTTGTCATTTTTAAATAGAAATAAACTTAACACCTAAGTGTCATAGAAAAAAAGAAAAATTGTAGATGACACAAACAAATGGAAAAACATCCCATGCTCATGGATCCGAAAAATCAATGTTGTTGAAATGACCAGACTGCCTACAGCAATCTAAAGATCCAGAGCAATTCCCATCAAAATACCAATGCCGTTTTTCACAGAATTAGAGAAAATAATTCTAAAATTTGTGTGGAACCAAAAAAGAGCCTGAGTAGATAAAACAAAAAGTACATAATTGGAGGCATTAGATTACCTGATTTCTAATTATCCTACAAGCCTATAGTAACCAAAATAACATGGTACCGGCATAGATTAATGGAACAGAGTAGAGAACCCAGAAATAAAACCATGTACCTACTACCAACTGATCTTTGCTAAAAGAGACAAAAGCATACATTATAAATGGTGCTGGGAAAATTGAATAGCCATGTGCAGAAGGATGAAACAAACAACAAAACAAAAGGAGGATGGAGGCAAACTTGTCATGTGGGCAGTTCTCTTTACAAAACAGTTTTGAGATTTTTTTCCCCAAAAGGTAACAAGACATACCTACACCCTAAACGCGAGAAATTTTCATGTGTTTCAGCAGAGAGCATGATGAAGAAAAATTCAGAATAATAGATGCAAACATGTACCTCAACTACAGACAAATTCTAGCAACATGCTAGTCACATAGACCTATTACATTTTAAATGGTATGTTATTCCATTTTGTGCTGCTATAAGGGAATACCTGAGACTGGGTGATTTATAATGAAAAGAATGTTATTCTGTGAGTGAGCGTGGTGCCCTGCTTCTGCTGAGGGCTTCAGGGAGCCTCCAGTCAAGGCAGAAGGTGGAGGAGGAGCAGACAAGAACAGGAGCAAAAGAGGGAGGAGCTGGTGCCAAGCTCTTTTTATTTTTTTATTTCAGATTAATATCATACAACTGTACATATCATAAAATCATACAAACGATTAGATTACAATGTTTGTGTTCGTCGTCCCCTTTTACCACTCCCCCTACTTGAATTTCTTTTGCATGGGCTTGTATTAGCCCATTTACTGGCTTCAGATTGGTATTGATACATTGGATACTCACTTTTCCATTCTGGTGATACCATATTAAAGAGAATGTTCTCCAACTCTATCCAGGCTAATACAAAAGATGTAAAGGCTCCATCTTCTTATGGCTGAGTAGTATTCCATGGTATACATAGCCACAGTTTATTAATCCATTTATGGGTTGATGGGCATTTAGGTTGATGCCACATCTTGGTGCCAAGTTCTTTTAAATAACTAACTCTAACATGAACTAACAGGACACAAACTCACTGATGATTATTGGAGGGAGGCATGGGCACAAAGTTATTCATGAGAGAACCCACCCCACGACTCAGACACCTCTTACCAGGCCCTACCTCCAACACTGTTGATCAAGTTTCAACATGAGATCTGGAGGGGCCGAGCATTCAAACCTTATTGAATGGTGTTAGGTTTCTTTCATTTCTACAGAGTACATTGGTTGTGAAGTGAACCTGTAAGAAATAGAATAAACTCACCTGCTATTGATAGAAAAATTACATTTTTAGGAACATATGCCAAAAATAATTTTGGTTTAGGAGTAATTGATACTAAGCCATCCGTATATGAAGATAGAAAGGAGAAGCTCCAATTTTGGTGCTTGACTATGGAGAGCACTCCTCTTCCTGTTCTGAAGAACAGGAAGGATTGGGCATGCGAGCATTCTTTGTAAATATCAAAAGGGAGCTGTCGGTCAGTCGGTAGCATATTTTAAACAAAGGGCAAAAGCATGCTCCATTTGGCACTACTCTTTGACTTCTCCCCACAAAATGTATTTTTGAGAAATCATACTTAACTGATCCCAATTCTGAATAAGCAATTTAAAATGCTGGTTCATTTATGATACAAGATCAGTTATTGGTTGGGCTTTTATTTAGGGTCTAAGCCAAGGGTCCTCAAACTACGGCCTGCGGGCCACATGCTACCCGCAGAGGACATTTATCCGGCCCGCCAGGTGTTTTTGCCACAGCTGCCTGTCCTGCTTAGTAGCCGACTTGTCCAGCAGGCCGCAGTGCACATGTGTGGAATGTGTGCCAACTCTCTGACTCCGTTCCTTCTGTCTCTCCCCACTGGGTGTTATTGCCGTCCTCCTTAGCAACCCACTGTCTGGGCCGCAGTGCGCATGTGTGGAATGTGCCCCACACTCTCCAATTCCCCTCCTACTCTCTGACTCCGCTCCTTCTCTCTGTCTCTCCCCGCCCCTCCTTCTCTCTGTCTCTCGACTCCTCTTCTCAGTCTCTGGTGTAATCAGAGGAGTCACCAGTTTGCCTGTGCAGGGCCTGCTGCTGCCTAAGGACTGAGGTAAGAACAAGTTAGGATTTTTTTTTTTTTTTAAGTTAGGAGGTTTTTTTTTTTGCAGTTAGTAGGGCCTTTTTTTTTGCAGTTAAAGGGGGCCTTTTTTTCTGAAGTTAGGAGGTCTTTTTTTTTTTTGCAGATGGGGGCACCTTTTTTTGAAATTGGAAGAGCTTTTTTTTTGAAGTTAGGAAAGCCTTTTTTTTAAGTTGGTTAGTTGTTTGGGGGTAGTTTCTAGGGGGTTGCATCACAGTGATAACGTAAATAGTCAGCGCTCAGTGCTAATGCAAATTGTCAGTGCTCAGAGGTAATGCAAATGGTCAGAGCTCAGAGGTAATGCAAATAGTCAGTGCTCAGTGGTTATGATAATTGTAAGTGCTCAGTGTTAATGCAAATTGTGAGCACTCAGTATTAATGCGAATTGTCAGCAGTCAGTGTTATCGCAAATGGTCAGTGGTCAGTGTTAATGCAAATAGTCAGTGCTCAGTGGTTATGGTAATTGTAAGTGCTCAGTGTTAATGCAAATTGTTAGTGCTCAGTATTAATGCAAATTGTCAGCAGTCAGTGCTATTGTAAATGGTCAGTGCTCAGTGTTAATGCAAATGGTCAGTGGTCAGTGTTATCGCATGGGGGCCCCAAACTGGTAATCTGCCTAGGGCCCCATGGGAACTTAATCCGGCTCTGCAGACAGCTGAGGAGTAGGAAACCCAATTTAATTGACAGTGCATTTATATTCTGATTGCTATTCAGTTGTGTATGATGTTATATGTTGTGTGCTGTGTAAGCTCCAGTTCACACTGTTGCGATCTCTGAGCAGTGTGAGTTCAGCCATATGCTTGTATGGCTGAACTCACATTAGATTTGGAAGAAAAAAGGCATACGTGCCTTCTTTTTTCCTGCAGTGGAATCTGATCACATGAGTCTTCTCACCCATGTGATCAGATTCCTGTGCGAGTTCACAGATCGCAGTGCAGTTCGCACAGGGTACTGTGAACTGGAAAGGTGGTGGAGGAACCGGCTCTGTAATCGTGCCTGTTCCCACACTGCACCAGTGTGAGCCTGAGGTAAAAGTGGAGTTCCACCATATGGGCACTGGTGAGGCTGAAATGATGTGGACTGGCAAGGCTGAAATGATGTGGACTGCCAAGGCTGCATTGATGGACACTGATCAGACTGCATTGATGGGCAGTGCAGTCTATATGTCTCTGTGTGGGCAAAGTTATTGCTGATATATTGTTTTTGGAGCACTGTACATATATATATATTGGTATTTTACTAATAGCAATTTGGAATCCCTAGGAAACAATGATATCAAGAAAGAGAAAAATTAACTTGGAGTGTAGGATATTCAAAGAACAGTGGACTTATGATTACTTTTTCATGCATAAGGAAAGAGCTGTGTGTTTGATATGCCAGAATACAGTGTCTGTGATCAAAGAATACAATTTGCGTTGACATTGTCAAACTCAACATAAAGATAAATATGATAGTTTGGTCGGAGAAGTGAGAAAAGATAAAATATTAAAACTGAAGTATACATTGACAACTCAGCAAAATACTTTTGTGAAGCAGAAACAGCTAAATACTTCATCACTATGAGCAAGTTTTCAAGTTGCCAAGATAATAGCGTGCACTGGCAGACCACTCTTGGAGGGAGAATTTGTTAAAGAATGCCTTCTTTCTGTTGCCAAAGAGATGTGTCCAGAGAAGGCTGATTTATTTAGTACAGTGAATCTTTCAGGACCCTCAATTGGAACAACTACAGGAGAGGATATTTATGGAAAGGTTTGTCAAACTGTGAATAGTTTGGAGCTGGACTGGGCAAAACTAGCCAGTGTGACAACTAATGGTGCTCCTAGCATGGTGGGGTCTAAGAAAGGAGTAATTGCTCACATTACCCAAGAGATGGACAAACATAACCACTCTCATCCAATAGCCATACACTGCCTCATCCACCAACAAGCGCTGTGTAGTAAATCACTGAAGTGGGACTCTGTTATGAAAACTGTGATATCTTGTGTTAACTTCATTAGAGGTAATGAACTAAACCACAGACAATTTCAGGAATTTCTGTCTGAGCTAAATGTTGCCTGTGAAGATGTTCCATACCACACAGAAGTCCATTGGCTGAGTTGAGGGAGAATTTTGAAACACTTCTATGACCTACTTCCACAGATTACAGCTTTTCTGCTTTCAAAAAACAAGTACCGGAGCTCAATGATGCAGAATGGAAATGGCACCTTGCCTTTCTGATAGATGTAACAGAGCAACTCAACAATTTCAATGTGCAACTTCAAGGAAAGGGGAAGCTCATCTGTGATATGCAATCACATGTGAAAGATTTGAAGTAAAATTAGGCCTCCTCCTCAGTCAAGTGAAAGAGGAAAATTTCTGCCATCTCCCCACAACTCAAAATCTGTTAGTGGGAAATCCATTGTTTGCATTCCCAAATAAAACGTGTGGATTCACTGGAAAAGTTGCAAAAGGATTTCCAATTTAGATTTAAAGAGCTTCAGCTCTATGAACAGAACATATAGCTTTTCCGTAACCCATTTTCTATTAACATTGAAAATGTGGATACGATTTACCAAATGGAACTGGCTGAACTGTAGAATTGTGACTCTCTGAAAGACGCATTCAAGTCAAGCAGCCTTCCTAATTTCTATGCATCTCTCCCCTCTGAGACATATCCTAATCTCTGGAACCATGCACTCAAAATGGCAACCATCTTTGGTAGCACTTAGTCTGTGAACAGACTTTTTCCAGAATGAAACATCTGAAATCTCCAACCAGATCTAGACTAACTGATGCACACTTGCATCACTTGTTACGACTAGTAGTGACAAATATGGAACCGAACATTGACCATCTCATTAGCCAAAAGCAGGCCCATAGTTCCCATTGAAATACCTGTAAGTTTGTTGATTTAACTTTACTTGTTCTTCATTTTAAATATTGTATTTTTACTTCAAACTAAGATATGTGCAGTGTGCATAGGAATTTGTTCATATATTTTTTTAAACTATAGTCCGGCCCTCCAATGGTCTGAGGGACAGTGAACTGGCCACCTGTTTAAAAAGTTTGAGGACCCCTGTTCTAAGCAGCTAAAGCCAAAGTTAGCTTCAATGCACAGAATGAAAAGTTGAAAAAACTCAACAGGGGGCAACAGGTGATGTTGCCTACTCTGCATGAAAGATTCCCCCATGAATTGATAAAGAGGGTATTAGTGCTCTATGAGGCTAGAATAGTTCTCAAGGTCCATTGACAACTCCGGCAAAGTAGCTGTGGAAACTTCAGGCTGGTCCTTACCAAGAAGTAAATGAACATAGCATTTAGGTAACATGTTTGGTAAACTGAGAGGGCAGTAATTTGAAGGAGGTAGACCACTACGCTCATAGCACTTTCTAATGAGTTGTACTTGCTAAGCAAATTGTACTGGATCCTCCCTGGAGCAGACCACAAACAGCCCTTCAGGAAAGAAGACTTTACGACATGATTAATTTTTTTTTTTTATTTTTTTGAGGTTTTAAACTATACTTGGTGAGAAGACATGACCAGAATCTAATCAGGGAGGAGCCTGTGGTCTACAAGTTTTGTTTTGTTTTTTTATTGTTGGGGATTCATTGAGGGTACAATAAGCCAGGTTACACTGATTGCAATTGTTAGGCAAATCCCCTCTTGCAATCATGTCTTGCCCCCATAAAGTGTGACACACACCAAGGCCCCACCCCCCTCCCTCCGTCCCTCTTTCTGCTCCTCCCCCCCATAACCTTGTCATTAATTGTCCTCATATCAAAATTGAGTACATTTGTGCTGTCAAAGTTGTCAGAATCAAAATGGAATCACTATTGTTAAACAAAACAAAACAAAACCTGTCAAATAGAGCTGGGAAAGGCCCTGAAGAGGGGGTTATCACACTTGTATGCCGGATGACAAAAATTATCACAGAAGATTCTGCAAAACCCACAACGCTGCAAAAAGGCCATGGCAAACTTATACAAAAAATATTTCTGCAAGGACATCTGCTCAAAAACTGCTTCCTGTCCAATCTTGGACTGCTGTCACCCCTGATTTTTGCAGGCAAGGATAATTTTCTCAAAAACAATCCGTTTCATATTTCCTTTAAAAACTTTTTTCTTGGGCGGCGCCTGTGGCTCAGTCGGTAAGGCGCCGGCCCCATATACCAAGGGTGGCGGGTTCAAGCCCAGCCCCAGCGAAACTGCAACAAAAAATAGCCGGGCATTGTGGTGGCTGCCTGTAGTCCCAGCTACTCGGGAGGCTGAGGCAAGAGAATCGCTTAAGCCCCAGGAGTTGGAGGTTGCTGTGAGCTGTGTGAGGCCACGGCACTCTACCGAGGGCCATAAAGTGAGACTCTGTCTCTACAAAAAAAAAAAAAAAAAACAAAAAAAACTTTTTTCTTCCTTTAGCTCTCCAAGTAGGCATGCTTGTTTCCATTGCAATGCCTTATTCTGAATAAATATTTTTTTTTTAGAGAGTCTCTCTGTTTGTTATTCAGGTTGACATAAATGGTGTCAGAAATGGGACCTGAAGGAAGATGACTATCAAAAGAATCTGCAATTCTTTGCACTGGTGTATGAGCCACATAAGAAGTTCACCAAACCACAGGATGTCATGACCAGACACATTCAAACTGCAAACCAGAAGGAGAAGTTAACCTTTCCACACTGCGGACAGCTTTCCCCAAAATGTCAAAATAATACTCCAAATCATGAGACTTTTACCCTTCTTAATTCCTACCTTTCTTGCTTGGCAAGATAATGGTGTGATTAGAATTTCACAATCAGTAGCTTTTGCTGGTAACTTGGCAGAACCCAAAACCTAACCTAAAAGATCCTTTAATACCGGTTGGTTGAAAAACCAAACAGGCCACATGGTTACACCAGTTCTCATGTAAGCACCTATGGTCATTTAATTTATTCAACTGGTTGTCTTTAAGCCTTTGTTCATGGCTCAAAACTATTTTGCAAACTGGGGCTGACATGTTAGAAACCTAGCTCTCTGGGAGGCCCAGGTGGGTGGATAGCTTGAGCTCAGGAGTTCAAGACTAGCCTGAGCAAGATTGAAACCCTGTCTCTATAAAAATATGGGGTGCTGTGGCAGGCACCAGTAGTCCTAGCTACTTGGGAGGCTGAACCCAAGAGTTTGAGGTTGCTGTGAGCTAACTTAAATCTAACATCTGGTCGTTGCTTAGTCACTGTCCAAGTGTTTTATTTAGGTGGTTTGAAATCCTCCCTTGACACGCCGGTCTCCAATTACAGGAGGATTCTGCCAGGGGTCTGGAAGCACAGCTGTTCAGTGCGACATCAGACCTCTGCCTAGAATCCCCCCAGGATCATCAGGATGAGAGCAGACTTTGCTTTGTGATTCCTCTGGCCCCACATTTATTTCAGCTCTTCTGGCAGATCCTTCAGAAATGTTACCTGTCGCAGAAAATGAGAAAATGGTAGGGCACCCAGCACAGAACGAGGGACCCCGCTTTGTCCCTCTGCCTTCTTACCTCCTGAGGCGTTAGTTAACCTCGGAGATAAAATACCATCTTTGTAAAGCTTAAATTGTTCTTCGTTCCGTCAGAGAGTCCAGTGATTCTGGAAACAGACACGATACGGGTTCAACATTCCTCTCCTTTCATCACTACCAGGTGCCGTGTGAGTCGCACACTTCCATTCTCGGGGCTTTTTAAGAAACCTTAATTGAGGGCGGCGCCTGTGGCTCAGTTGGTAAGGCGCCGGCCCCATATGCCGAGGGTGGCGGGTTCAAACCCAGCCCCGGCCAAACTGCAAACCAAAAAATAGCCGGGCGTTGTGGCGGGCGCCTGTAGTCCCAGCTACTTGGGAGGCTGAGGCAAGAGAATCGCTTAAGCCCAGGAGTTGGAGGTTGCTGTGAGCTGTGTGAGGCCACGGCACTCTACCGAGGGCCATAAAGTGAGACTCTGTCTCTACAAAAAAAAAAAAAAGAAAGAAAAGAAACCTTAATTGAGAAGTCCAGTAGCCGAGGTGACAGAGTGGGCGAGTGAGGGAGGTGGGACAAGAGCCTGCATGAGCCTCTCTCCAAAAGTCTGCAGCCTCAGCCACCCTGCCTGGTCGTCTAACCCTCCCACCAGGGGGCTGAGCGGCCAGCACTGCCCTGGGGGTATACAGGACGCCAAGACGGAGAAGCAGCCCGGTCCTCAGGGCCCCCTCCAGGCAGAACAGAAGCGTGAGTGGCCCCGGGGGAAGCGCCTGCGTCCCGGGGACCTGGAGAGGCGCCCCCCGCGGAGCTCGCCCCGCGCCTTCCCCTGGGCGGCTTCCTTCGAGTCCCATCTGGCAGGTGGAGGAAGCGTCCCCCCACCACCTCCGCAAACGCACAGCCCGCCGGCCTCCCTCCCCGCCCTGCCTCCCCGGCTCCGTGCCCCGCGTGCAGCCCCGCGGGACAGGCCAGCTGGGCGCCCTTGTCCGAGCTCGCCGGGCCGGGCCGCTGCTTTCCAGTCTCGGGCCTGCGGGCTGAGCGGCGGGGCTGCGGCTAACGCCCAAATGCTGGCGCTGCCCGGCCCGGCCGAGGGCACCCCCAGCCGCTTCTGACATTTTCCAAGGGAGCCCTGGGCCGGGCCACCTGCCTGACTAAGGCGTAGGAGGGAGATCAGGTCCTGATGGCCTGAACCGGACAACCGGGAGGAAGAGAATCCAGCAACCGCGAGGAGCAGGCTCGGCCTGGGACGAGGGAACGGTCCCTAGAGGGACAGCCCTTCCTCCAGCCGCCCGCCAGGCCAGAGGGGCAGGTGGAGGACGCTCTGCCCAACGGTGCTCCCCGGGAAGGCAGACGGGCCGCTGGGGCCAAAGGGACAGCTCCCCGACCTGGGCAAGGAAACCCTCCCCGAGCCGGGCTCTGTGCGGGAAGGAGCAAAGAGGAGCGTGGGCTGTGCACAAGATACATCTGTGTTCATGTCTCAGCCATGCTTCTGGCTGTAGCTAAGTCACCAGACTTTGTGCTCAGGTCTTTCCATCAACTGCATCATTTCATCACTATGTCTTAATGCTCATAACAACCCTTTAAGGAAAATGATCTTTTAATCATTATTTTGCCCCATATAAGCAATGGAAGCTCCTTGGCCAGGGACATACCCGAGAGCGGCAGGACAGTACCTGTGTTCATAGAGAACGAGTTTCTTGGTTTCATCAGCTCTGAAATGGGAATAATCATATCATTCCCATCCTCCAGGACTTTTGTGAAGATTAGAGATGTAAAAAGCTACACGGGAGAGGTCCTTGTGGGTTAAGGTGTGGAGCCAGTCTCCACCCCTCCCTGGGCACGCCGGGGGCTGTGAGTCAAACACAGCTCAGCTGGGCTGGGGGTGCTCAGCTGCCTCCAAACTGGGGCCCAGGCTTACTGATGCTGTTTCTGTTCCATTAAATCTCTTTCCAAAACATTGTACTAAATCAAAATAAAATAATTGGTAAGTCTAAATAGTGAGGCTGTTAAGTTTTGTTTTTGTTTTATATCTTCCAAATAAGAACAACATATAATACATATTTCATTATAACTGTAATATGCGTTGATGTATTGATGGAAAATTCAGAAAACTGCCAGTAGAGGAAGTGAGAAAAATCTTACTGCTTACTGATCAGAGCAGTTGGAAATTGTTGGAAATTATAGTTAAGAATAGTCTATTATATATTTCAAAATAGTGAGAAGAACTATAATGTTCCCAACACAAGAAATATTTAAGGTAACAGATATAGCAATTACCTTGAGTTGATTATTACACATTGTCTACGCTTGTCTAAATATCACATGTACACAAAATATGTACAACTATTATACGTTAATAAAAATATTTTTAAAAGATAACTGCTATTGACATTTTTCCTTTACCTTCAGTGTTTCATGAGTATATTTACCGTTTTATAGAATCGGTAAAAAAGTTTGTAGGTTATTATACTATACACCACTTTTAAAATGCAATATTACATTAACATTTTACCATGACATCGAGTAATTTTAAAACACATATGGATTAATGATTGCTTTTTTAGTTTTCTTTGCAAAGTGGTTCATTGCTTTTGTAATGAAAAAAATTAATTTGTGCTTAAATTAAGTCCATTGTGTTTAAAAGAATATATGTAAGAAGGGTGCACTACTTGGCCCAACAGTGTAGGGCCTTGTGTTTTCTGCCTACCACTGGCCAGGTCAGGGGTGGGGAGTGATGCTCCTCCAGCGGGAACCATGATATGTGAAAAGGAGATAGGGACGGTTTATTTTCTGAGGATTAAATGAAATCAGATATGCAGAGTCTTTAAGACAGCATGAGCCGTAAGGGCTCAGTAATAACAAAATTGTATCAGTCAATGACAAGGCTAAGAGAACAAGATGGGTGTTCATTGAGGGTTATCTGAAGAATCAGAGGACAGCCCTGCTGGTGGGATGCCAGAGTCAGCGCCTACAGGATCTTGGAAGCCAATTGTTAAATACTCAGGGACTTTGTGAGCTGGTTGTAAAAACTGTGACATTTTATTTGTAACCTGATATCTTTTATTGTGGGAGTATTTACACCACAGTAATTGGAAATCAGCAAATGCTAAAATGCTATTTACCTATTTATTTACTTGCTTTCTTCACATAAAAACAGCACACCACCCCCAGCTGCTTGGGAGGCTGAGGCAGGAGAATCACCTAAGCCCAGGTGTTGGAGGTTGCTGTGAGCTGTGTGACGCCACGGCACTCTACCGAGGGCGATAAAGTGAGACTCTGTCTCTACAAAAAAAAAAAAAAACTTGAATTAAAAAAAAAAAAAAACAGCACACCACCAGCAGGGATAACTCACAGACAGGTTTTGCTGCTTCTCAAAGTAGCAGAGCCCTGCAAGAACTGCTTCTGAGTGCTAGGTAGTGTGAGAATCATGAGCGGACATCTTGGTCTGATCGCTCCCCCTCCGATTAGAATAAGGAATGGAGAAGTATCAGCATGCATTGGGGAACCTAAAAAGGTAAACTAGGGGAGTTTTTGTTTATGCTTCTAAAACAGAAATAACTGGATTAGAGGATGAAAGGGCAGGAGATGGGAAGACTCGTTTCTTAGAGTCACATGGAGCCATTTTAGTATAAGTGAATGGGAATTTTAGGGCTAGAGAGACATTTTTAAACAAGAGAAAGTTGTAGGATGGAGGTGAATAGATGAACACAGAAGTCTCTCTTGCCATAGGAGGCAGGTGGACAGGATCAGAGTCCCAAGGCCTGCGTGCCAGAGGGGTTCACCAATCACTGATATGCCTTCTTCACCAGCCCCTATCGATTACTTCTGAGAACCCCTATCCCCACCCTCCACGTGCCCAGGGACAGGCGATATTCTTTCTCTTTTACTTCGCCAACACATTATGAGTTCTATGCCCTTTGTCCTTGTAATGTGAGTTCTCTAAAGGCAGAAGCTAGGACAGAGTTCTCTAGTACATTCTTCGACATGTATTAAAGATCAACACCTGTCAAAGAAAGGAAAGAAAGAGGGTAGGACCTGGACAGAACTTCAGTGCAGCCCAATAAAGCTTCTGCTAACCAGGTGGAGAATCTCTGAAGAAAATATTGCCCTCCAAAGAGTCCTGTGTCACTTGGGTTGGGATTGTATAAACTGCTTCACTCAGTCCCCATATGAGAGCTGCTGGGGCAGGGAATGCCCTGGGCAAGGAGGCTGTCTGCAGCTAAGCCAGGCCCTGTGCCCCAGGGGGAAGCTGGGGACTAATGCCACTTCCAAAGCAGAATGCCCTGGGGGTGTTGGTGAAGGTACAATTGTTCTATTCCTCTCCAGGGAGGAAGCACTCTTCTTGATTACTCTCAGCATTACTGCTCTTAAGAGAAACTTTCTAAAAGGTGGCGGACACCAGAAAGAGAATACATCATAACTCATGTTGGCGTGGCCATTCTCTGAGCACACAGGTCCAGGTGGGCCCCTTGGTCTCTTACCCCTGCATCTTTTCCTGTCCTAGGAGCTTTGCCTTCTCAGCACTGTTCAAAGTGGAAAGGCTGCCTCTGTCATGGGGAATGTCATTTTACACCCACAATAGGGCAGGGGGTGAGAGAACCACCTCATACTTTCTTTTTTTATCCCCTTGTTCTTTCATGTATTTGTCAAGTTAATTATAATTCTAGAATTCTCATAATTAAATAAAGGGTAGAAATGAATTTTTGCATTTCTTCCTGGGTTATTTTGAAGTATTAATGATTATTTGCTGATCTGAAAAATTACCATTATAATCTGAGACATTCACAAAGTAATTTTTTAAATTTCAGAATTTTAGGGGTTGCATGCGTTTTGTTCTTAAAATTTGTTTTTTGCACAAACTGAGTCAAGGTTATAAGTGTGCCCCCCATATTGTGCACCGTTCAAGTGCCCACTAAGACATGAATGGATGATTAAAATGTGGCATATGCATACTGTGGGGTATGACTCAGCCACAGAGAAAAATGGCCATCTAGTATCTTTTGTGACAACCTGGATGGAACTGAAGATCGTTCTTCTACATGAAACTTCACAGAGATGGAGAAACAAACACATGTACTCAATTCTAGGCTGGACTGATCAACCAAAACTTCAATGCATATAGGGAAGTAAATCTCAAGGAAAGTCAAGCTGGGAGGAGGGGAGAAGGGGATGGGTAAACTCACATCTCATACTTTCTCATTAGGAGACTCTGAGAGGTTTAGTGTAATTTCTATTTAAAATATAAATAGAAGTTTTCTTCTACTATGTAAATATGATAAAAATGACAAAGATCATATCTCATACTTTCTCATTAGGGGACTCTGAGAGGTTTAGTGTAATTTCTATTTAAAATATAAATAGAAGTTTTCTTCTACTATGTAAATATGATAAAAATGACAAAGATCACATCTCATACTTTCTCATTAGGGGACTCTGAGAGGTTTAGTGTAATTTCTATTTAAAATATAAATAGAAGTTTTCTTCTACTATGTAAATATGATAAAAATGACAAAGATCACATCTCATACTTTCTCATTAGGAGACTCTGAGAGGTTTCATATTACTAAAGAGTCTAGGCTGAGCTGTCCTAGGCCAGTCCATATCTTTTTTACTACATCATACTTATAATTTGGCCCTATAGCACCTCTCCCTGTCAGCTCTCTCTATCTGACAACCTATGCTTTAAAAATCCTTATCAGTTTGTGACAAGGTGCATTCAAAATTCATTCAGAAAAGGAAAATATTTCTCCTGTTTTTCTCTTTCCCTTCTTCTCTACCATGAAACAAACACAAAATGCCCCATACAGATGAACCCATAACCAAGTCTACAGCAATCTGAGCTCTGGCACATGCAAACATGCACATGTTTGTATCACCCTGCAGAACACTCAGCATCTTAGAGGCAAAAATATTTCCTTGAGGATGGGGATGATTTCACTGTTTTCTCTAAGCAAATTTTATGAAACCGCAGGATTTAGTCGTGTGGTTTTCCCAGAACAAAAGGCCAGTCTACTCAAAAGTGTATTTGAGTTTCAATCTTTACAGGAAAAAGTGGCTTGCATTTTAAAATCACTGTTTTTTCCAGCTTCTATTCAGTAAATTAAAAAAATAAACTGGGGAGTAAATTTCAACACAGGAAGCCATAAAAGTTGCAAGTAACTTTTTTTTTTTGATATAAGCACAAAGGGAATTTATTTAAATCAGGGTTTTTTTTGTTTTTTTTTTTATTAAATCATAGCTGTGTACATCAATATGATCATGGGGCACCATACACTTGGTTCATAGAATATTTGACACATTTTCATCTCACAAGTTGACATAGCCCTCCTGGCATTTTCTTAGTTACTTTGCCAAGACATTTACATTCCACATTTGCCAAGCCTCACATGTACCCTTGTAAGATGCACCACAGGTGTGATCCTTTCAATCCCCCTCCCTCTACCCACCTCCCCCCTCCCTAAATAACTTTTAAAATAAGAAGAAAATCCTATGAATAAAGTGAGAATAACTTGCGAGAAAGCTTTAAAAAGTTAAAAGCAAGAAAATTATAGTATCATACCAATAAATATTATTGTAAAAATGTTGAAGAATGAGCAAATAGAATAGTATATCATAAAAATGGTAATATGTAGTAGTATTTGACCAAAGAGGGTTTATTCTAAGAATATGAGAATGATTCAATATCAATAAATCTTTCAATGTAATTCATCACATGAATGTGTCAAAGCACGTTATTAAAAAAAAAACTTTAAGTGAAAATATAAATAGAAGTTTTCTTCTACTATGTAAATATGATAAAGATTACAAATATCAATAGCAAACATCATTATAAATAATGAAGAGGGAGTGCCATTTTTATTAAAATCAAGAACAAAAAGACCGGAGAGGGAGGGGAGGGAGGGGGGAGGATGGGCAGAGGGAGGGTGATTGGTGGGATTACACCTGCCGTGCATCTTACAAGGGTACATGTGAAACTTAGTAAATGTAGAATATAAATGTCTTAACACAATAACTAAGAAAATGCCAGGAAGGCTACGTTAACCAGTGTGATGAAAATGTGTCAAACTGTCTTTAAAACCAGTGTATGGTGCCCCATGATCTCATTGATGTACACAGCTATGATTTAATATTAATTTAAAAAAAGAACAAAAAGACATGTTCATTATCACCATGATTCAACATTAGTTTGAACAATATATTGAAATATAAAATATTTTATTGTAAATTATTTGAAAAGAGGAGGTGAAATGTATCACATCTTAGTAGTACAATTTTGTACATGGAAAATCCAAGAAATATCATAGTATTAGGACTAATTAGAACATTTTATGAAATGTAAATACTGATAAGAAAGGCACAAGGACCATATAAAGGAAACTATAATATTTTATCAAATGATCTAAAATGAGATCAGAAAGACAATCAAAAGATAAATTAGGGAAGGGAAAAACTTTATACCATAAAAATGACATTTTCCTCGATTGTGACATATAATTAATTAACTTCGAATTGGGATTTAAGTAGAGTTAGACATTGTTACCAAAAAATAAGTCATTCGCTAATGCTACTGCAGTACAAACAACTCAAGGTGGCATAGGGAATTTTAGAAAAAATTAATAAAATTCCTGGAACAACATAAAGAACCCAGAAATAGATCTCAGTACATATAGCAATGTAACACACTATATGAAAAAGGGCAGATTTTACTCTAGTAGGGAAAAGACAGTTAGTGTACTATAATGAATGGTACTGGTACCAGCACCATGTGCTATCCATTCGGAAAAAAGTAAAGTTGGATCCCTGTCTCATACCATATTCAAAGATAAAAAGTTCTGATTGACTAAAGCACTGAAATAATAAAAACAAGTTGTTTTGTTTTGAGACAGAGTCTCACTATGTTGCTCTTGGTAGAGTGTTCTGGCATCACAGCTCACAGCAACCTCAAACTCTTGGGCTCAAGTTATTCTTTTGCCTCCATCTCCCAAGTAGCTGGGACTGACACCTGCCACAATGCCCCACTATTCTTTGGTTGTAGTTGTCATTGTGGTTTGGCAGGCCCGGGCTGGGTTTGAACCTGCCAGCTCCAGTATATGTGGTTGACGCCTTAGCTGCTGAGCTACAGGTGCCAAGCCAATAATGAAAACAAGTTTTAAAAGAAATTAAGGCTATATGTATATATGAATATATCTATGTACACATATAAAGATGGAAACAAGCACTCTCTCTATATATATATATAGATAGATAGATAGATAAACTTTCACATATTAAAAATAACCCCATAAACAAAATCAAGAGGCAAATGATAAATTAGGAAAGAGCATTTGCAACAATAATTATAGGCACAGAATTTACACTTATTATCTATATGTCAAAGAGCTCTTTAAGTTGAGAATCAAAAGACAATCCAGCAGAAAAGTGAGTAAAAAATTAAAAAAGCCATTAACAGAAAGCCCTCCAAAGTATCCACACACACGAAAACATTGTGTACCCGGGAGCCTTGGGGCAGGCTCTACCCGGTGGCAGTTATCCGTGCCTTAGTTTTGTCACAGGATCCTTAGTTTTCAAGGATTAAGTGCTAATGCATGTAAAGTACTCCAAATAGAGCCTGGGTACCATGTAAACCCCACACAGAACAAGTATTATGTAAGTGCTTGCTAATGGTAAGAATCAGGGACATGCGAATTAGAATGACAGGGCAATGGCCCGCCCCACCCATCAGGTTGGCAAACAATAGGAGAGCCATTACGCTGCTGGTGGGGATTCAGGGAAAACAGCTCATGGGTAGCGGAAGCAGGGATTGTCACATCATTTTTGGAGCACAGTCTGGTAATATTTCTTAGCATTTTAAATCTAAGAATTGCTTTGACTCATCACTTCAACTTCTGGAAGTCTATCCTGCAGAAATGAAGCCCTCAGTACAGGGATATTCACTGCATATTCCTGTTGAGATGGAAAATAACAGGAAACAAACTGAGAACTCACTTTTAAAAAGCAAATGTGTAAAATGATGGCGTATTCTAACCTTGTTACATTGGGCAATCTTTTAGTAGAGCTTTACCAGCTGACTTGGGGAGATTTTCACAGTATGCATTTATGTATTTATTCTGAGACAAGGTCTTACTCTGTTGCCTGGGCTAGTGTGCGGTGGCATCGTAATAACTCACTGCAATCTCGAACTCCTGGGCTCAAATGACTCCATCTGCCTGCCTCAGCCTCCTCAGTAGCTGGGACAATAGGCATGGGCCATCACACCTGGCTAATTTTTCTCACTTTTGTAGAGACTGGGTCTTGCTTTTGACCCAGTTGGTATTGAACTCTCAGCCTCAAGTGATCCTCCTGCCTTGGCCTCCCAAAGTGCTAAGGTTGCATGCAGGTTCGAGCCACTGTGCCCGGCCTGATTTTCACAGTATGTTTTTAAGTGATAAGCAAACTTCAGAGCATGTATGGGGGAAAACATCTTTCTAAAGCAAATAGTGACGACATTTAAACACATGTATATACATTTGTATACTGTTATATGAACACAAGAATGTAAGAAAATCTACACATGGGGGTGTTAATTGATTATCTACCTTTATTGTATGTTCTGATTTATGTATATTTTTGTAAGAAATTCAAACGCAAAAAATATATAGGGATGAGGACTGAGATGATCTGAAATCCCACTACCTGGAGATAATCACCATTAATGTTTTAGAATTGATCATTTATACATCGCCTTACACATACTCTCAATTTTATGTAGATGGATTGAATGCTGCTTTTTTATCCTTGTTCCTTTATATACAAAGAAAACACAGTAAACCTAGTCTCACTTGGGTGAGCACTCGCTTTGAGTGTTTACTATGATTAGAGGTCTGGAATAAAAGTCAGGTGATGCTGAGAAGTGACAGCTCTTGTCAGGTAATTAACTACCATAAATTTGAGCAAGTCATTTCAATTCTCTGGGCTCCAATTTCTCTCATAAAATGGAGGTTAGGTAGGTAAAATCTGAGGCCCCTTTCTGTTCCATCAAATACAGGAATAGTCAAAGGACCTACATTGTTAGCTGTGATAAAGTTGCAGTGATGTACGGGTGGGGAGACACGGGCTGTAGAACCAGACAGCATTGAGGTGGAACGCCAAGTTTGTTATCACCTCACATCTTTGGGCTAGAGAATTAAACTCTCCAATGAGGCCCCTTGCTTGAGAAATGAAGAAATAACAATTACTTTATAGAATTGTAGGGATAGACAGAAAAATATATATAAAGCACTGAGCATACATGTATGCCACATGCTTACTGCTTTATGCATACGTGTCTGCTTAGTGTTTATGTATATTTCACATGCTTGGTGCTTTATGTATACATGAACATTTATGCATAAGTGTATACATAGCAATATGCACAGCATATAAATATGCCTATAGTTATATGCATAGCTATAGAGGTTTATATGTTATATAAAAGTTATTATGCATTATCTAATTTATGTCATATATAATATACAGTGTTTATGTAGTATGCCTAGCATATAAATTTATAAGTATAACATGTAAATATATTAAGACATGTGCATATGTACATATAAATATACATAACAGCACTCTTTCAGATCTGTTAATTGAAAGATAAAATATTAAAAAAAATTTTTTTTGTTGTTGTTTCAGGTTAATTTGTGTTTACAAAGAATTAGGTTATCATGTTTGCATTTGTTAGGTAGAGTCCCTCTTTTTTTTTTGTAGAGACAGAGTCTCACTTTATGGCCCTTGGTAGAGTGCCGTGGCATCACACAGCTCACAGCAACCTCCAACTCCTGGGCTTAAGCGATTCTCTTGCCTCAGCCTCCCGAGTAGCTGGGACTACAGGCGCCCGCCACAACGCCCAGCTATATTTTGGTTGCAGTTTGGCAGGGGCCGGTTTTGAACCCGCCACCCTCGGTATATGGGGCTGGCGCCTTACCGACTGAGCCACAGGTGCCGCCCAAGAGTCCCTCTTATAATTATGTCCCGGCCCCAAGAGGTATGCCATATACCCTAACATTGTGCCCGTTAAGTGGGTGTATACCCATCCTCTTCCCACCTCCCCTCTCCTCTACCCTCAACCTTGAATTATCCATATACCACAGCTTGTTAATCCATTCCTGGGTTGGTGGGCATTTAGGTTGTTTCTAGATTTTGGTGATTGTAAATTGAGCTGCAATAAACAATCTAGTGCAAATGTCCTTATGATAAAATTATTTTTTTTCTTCTGGGTAGATGCCTCATAATGGGATTGCAGGATAAAATGAGAGTTCTAATTTGAGTTCTTTGAGGATTCTTTATATTTCCTTCCAGAAAGATTGTATTAGTCTGCAGACCCACCAGCAGTATAAAAGTGTTCCCTTCTCTCCACATCCACACCAGCATCTGCAGCTTTGAGACTTTGTGATGTAGGCTATTTACATCACCACCTGGGGTTAGGTGATATCTCAGGATGGTTTTGATTTGCATTTCTCTGATGACCAGGGAGGATGAGCATTTTTTTGAATGTTTGTTAGCCATTTGTCTGTCTTCCTCAAGAAGGTTCTGTTTATATCTCTTGCCTAGTAGTAGATGAGATTGTTTGCTCTTTTTTTTGTTGAGTAATTTGAATTCTCTATAGATTCTAGTTATCAACCCTTTGTCAGATTCATACTATGCAAATACATTTTCCCATCTGAAGGTTGTCTTTTTGCTTTGCTTGTTGTTTCTTAGCAGAAGCTTTTCGGTTTAATTAAGTCTCATTTGTTTATTTTTGTTGTTGTTGCAATTACCACTGAAATCTTTATCATAAAATCTTTCCCCAGTCTGACATTATCAGGAGTTTTCGCCCACACTTTCTTCTAAGATTTTTATCATTTCATGTCTTATATTTAAATCTATTATTAATCTTGAGTCAATTTTTGTAAGTGTTGAAAGGTGTGGGTCAAGTTTCAGTCTTTTACATGTGGTTATTCAGTTCTCCCAACACCATTTGTTGAATAGGGATTCTTTTCCCCACTATATGCATTTGTTTGGTTTATCAAAGATCAGGTGGCACCTGGAGACTGGTTTCATCTCTTGGTTTTCTATTCTGTTCCATGCATCTATGGCTTTATTTTTGCGATTATGCTGTTTTGATTACCATGGACTTATAATATAACCTGAAGTCTGGTATAGTGATGCCTTGGCTTTGTTTTTATTACTAACAATAGCCTTGGCTATACAGGTTTTTTTCTGATTCCATACAAAACAAAGTACTATTTTTTACAGTTCTTTAATGTATGATGTTGGTATTTTAATGGGCATTTCATTGAATCTGTAAATTAGTTTGGGTAGAATAGACATTTTAACAATGTTGATTCTTCCCAGTCAAGAGCATGGCATGTTCTTCCATTTGTTAAAGACTTCTGTGATTACTTTATGGGGGCAAGACATGATTGCAAGAGGGACTTTGCCTAACGATTGCAATCAGTGTAACCTGGCTTATTGTGCCCTCAATGAATCCCCAACAATAAAAAAAAAAAAAAAAGTCTTCTGTGATTTCTCTTCTTAGGGTTTCATAATTCTCTTTGTGAAGATCTTCTACCTCTTTTGTGAGGTATATTCCTAAGTATTTCATTTTCGTTGAAGCTACTATGAAAGGAATTGTGTCCTTGATTTGCTTCTCAACTTGGCTGTTATTGGCATATACAAAGGCTACTTATTTGTGGACATTCATTTTATACCCTGACATGTTACTATATTTCTTGATCACTTCCAGAATTTTGCAGTTGAATCTCTGGAGTTTTCTAAGTATAAGATCATGTCATCAGCAAAGAATGAGAATTCGATCTCCTTTGCCCCCATTTGGATACCTTTCATTTCCTTCTCTTGTCTAATTGCATTGGCTAGAACTTCCAAGCACTATGCTGAATAGTAGTGGAGATAGAGGACAACCCTGTCTAATTCCAATTCTAAGTGGAAAAGCTTTCAGTTTTACTCCTTTACAGTATGATGTTAGCTGAGGATTTGTCATAGATGGCTTCAATAAGCTTAAGAAATGTGCCACCTATGCCTATTTTCTTAAGTGTTCTTGTTAGAAAAGGATGTTGAACTTTATCAAATGCTTTTTCCGCATCTATTGAGAGGATCATATGGGCTTTGTTTTTGCTTCTATTGATATAGTGAGTTACATTTATGGATTTGTGGATGTTAAACCAGCGTTTGTATCCTTGGGATGAAGCCTGCTTGAAGATAAAATATTTTTTAATAAACAAAGTAAAATAATGGACTTTATATAATTTTCAAAGGGTTTCTTTGTCATCTTAAAGGTAAATACAGTTTAAAAATGGGACATGAAATTCCATGGGGGCAAAATAAGCAAGTGATGAAATAGCAGAAAAACAGTGCAGCTCTTTCAGGGCTCAGCTTTGAGCACGGTCTATTTCCCGAACAGTTTACAAATGGAAATTTTCTGTTTTGGAAATGCTTGTTAAAGTGGCCCAAACAGGTGCTACCGAATAAATCCTTTCAGGGTTTAAGCAAAATGAAGAGAGGCTATGTTTTCTACCTTGTGCTAATGCTTCGCATTTTCTATAAAATTGAAAGAAAAAAGCTATGAATGAAATTTCATTAACCAGGGCATTTTAGAAATACAATGCCTGGAATTTTTATTATTGTATTGTAAATCTAATAAAATACAGGAAACCATTGTTTCTGACTCATGCTACCATCATTTTGTACCTTTGGGGTCACATCTTGCCCTGGGAAGAGCTATTTCAGTTGTAGCCCTTCTGAGGAATCTTAGTCACTGCTGAGAAGGAGTCTCAGAACTTCCTTCAAGAGTGGTCAGTGACTAAGTCAGAATCAGAAATATTTTACAGAGGAAAACAGTCATTGGAAAGTTTCATCAGGCAGACTCCACACTAGACCTTCAGTTTCATCAATTGTATTATTAAAAATATAATTCTTTAAAAATTGAGAATACACTGTAAATGGGAGGTGGTTTTGAACTGGCTGAGAGAGAGAATCATGGTTTGGATAAAGACCTGGGAGGGAAATAAACAGGGTGGAAAAAATGTTTGGTGTGATCTTTCTTCATGACATACTTTTATATTATTTATTATGTGCAGAAGACAGGAAAGTGTTTTCTGGGCTGGGATGATCCTATCTCCCCAGTTACCAGCTTCAAGAGTAAAAAAGAAACATTCTACCCAGGAAGAGGGCTGTTATGGATGGATTGGGACAATTTCTATTTCATGAGGAATTGTGTCTGAGGGCTGCTTGTCTGGGATTTGCTGTATCGGAATTCTGCTCTCTCTAACAAATGTCTTCTAAGATCCTCCCTTTGTCTAGTTTCCTATTTTTAATTTGACCACCCATCTTTGACACTGAATGACAAGCTCCAACCTCATTCAACCAGTTGCTGCATAGGAGAAAAGCCATTTGTTTGTTTGTTTGTAACTTATTTTCCTTCCCAATGACATGGAAAGTATCAATCTGAAGAAGAGAAAGAGGGGATTCAAGGGCTTTGCTCCACTTTGTAAATATGTGTCAATTACTCCAAAGTATCAAGAGCAGGGAGGACTATAAAATACAAGTCCCAAGCAGATAATCAAGTGTTTACAAATTAGGGTGTGAGACTTCATTTTACCTTAAAATATAATAAATAGCTAATATGGTCATGCCAAGTTAAAATTGACAAGTTGTTGCAGCATGCATTAAATCACCCTATTTGAATCCCACAGCAGCATAAAGATACTGCAACTATCATTTCCATTTCACAAATAAGAAGACTAAGCCTCTGAGAGAATAAATGATATTATTAACCAGGTTTTCCAGTTAACCAGAGGCAGAGTTTGAAATCAAGCCTAGAAGTTATGACTTGAGGGTGCTCTCATCCAATGAGCATGGGGTGGGGGTGTCTGGCACACCTTTTGTGTGTAGGACATAACCCAAAGAGGGACTCCATCTAACAAAATCAATTTTTTGGCCTGGTTGTTTGTATCCTCACATTAACCTGAAATAAATTTACTTAAAAAAAAAAAAAAGAAAGAAAGAAAAGAAGTTATGACTTGAAATTCTTTTGGTTGTTTTTTAAAGGAAAACCTAAAACTATAATAGCTCCATAAGCAAGAAAATTTTATTTTTATAATTTTTGTAGTTCTTTTACTTTTCAAGTTCCCAGGCTGGTAAGATTCGCTAACCAGAACCTTGTAACTTTCTGTGGTGTTTCTGCAGTCCCTTTTGAATTCCTTTACCAGAAATGGCAGGACCTCCTGGCAGCCATGAGATAACGACAGAGCCTCACACCACCTGTTTGTCCAGAAAAGACAAGGTAAGAGATACACCATGGCAGATGGTGGCCAAGGACCCACTGAGCCTGCTCGCAAGGCTGAACGAATGATCAGTATTAACCCCCAGCTCCTTATGATACTAAAATCTCTGCCCTGGAGGAAAGCCACCATTTTTTGTTCATGCGATGTATGTACTAGTCCTGTGCTTGCACGCCCTGCACTCCACCCCAAACATATGATGATGTTCCCTCCCCTCATACATCATTCATTTCCACCTCCTAACAACCTCCTGACCCTGTGGGTTGGGGAGGTGGATTTGAGGCAGTCAGTAGACGCATATCCTGCAGTAGATCCTTTCCTCCCTGACTATCCTCTTTGTCTCAATCATTAGCTATATGTGTGGCAAACATGGCCCCCTCTTGTGGTTTCATTAACAAAACCATGTCATCCTGACCTGAAAGGGACCTTTAGAGATCTTTTGGGCCAGAATTTGCCTAGTTCTGTAACACATGTTTCAACATTGCAAAGTTTGGGCAATGCCAAATCAAAGGATATTAACTGGATTTCTAACCACAGAATGTCCCAGAGCCTTTATTATGCTAATGGACTTTGGTGCCTTTTCTGGTCCTATTTGACCATGGACTTCTTTGAGGAGAGCATCCATCTAGGAACCGCATCCTGGCTCCCAGGTCATACAGATGCCTTTGTAGTTTTTTGTGAGAGTCCTACAGCCAGAAGAACTAAAGCTACGTGATGGTTTTGGACAGAACTATGAGAAGTAGTGGGACTTTACCCTGGTTTTTGTGCCCCTCCTGGTTACTGGGGCTTGTCCTCCCAGGGCACCTCAATCAACTCAATCAACACAGGCCAACACACAGCAGCCCCTGCTGGAGGGCCTCACCAGGCCTTCCAGGGTTCCTCACTCACATCTACTTTCATCTCAGATTTCCAGCTGAGGGGTTTTAGAGGGCAGGTTCTGGACTGCCCAGATTTAGATCCTGATTCTCCCACTCACTCTCTGTTTGATTTAGAGCCTCTGTGCGTCTGTCTCCCAATCTGCAAAATGGGGCTAATCATAGTAGCAATCTCACAGAGTATTGTGAAGATTAAGTTAGAGCACGCATATAACGCACACAATTTATTGCCTGATCCCTGGAAGAGTTTAAAAAGCTCATATTATTGTTCTTATCTTAATTTGGACACTGGGTAAAGATGGCCAAAAGATATGTAGGCCATCTTCCATTTGTTCTTCCAGATATGCCCAACAGACTCAGCCCCCTGCAGACTTGCCGTTATGGAGTGGTGCTTTGGGGTCCTGCCCTTTAGGTGTTCATGGGATGCCATAGGCTTTATAAAAATAGTGATTGTACCTCCCATAGGGATGGGCAGACCCAAGAACTTGTTAAAGCAACCCATTTATAGATCCTCCACATTCTATCTCTGTCTGAAATTGTATTATAAGAAATCAAAGTGCCTGAACATGTTATCTCATACACATCAGAGAGTCTTCCTAAGTACAGGAGTCTCCTTCTAAAACAGTATTTCTGTGACTTCCAAAAATCCACTTTGAAAATATGTCCTTGATTCACAATGCAGCTAACATATATTGAATGCCTACTAGATACTAAGTGCTAATCTAGGGTTGGAAGTACAACAAGGAACAAACTAGACAAAAACCCTGCCCTCGTGAAGTTTATAGACTAGTGAGGGAGACAGGTAACTGGCAAGCAAACAAGTCTGTGATATGCTTAGGGTGGAGGGGGGTAAGTGCGATGGTGAAACGAAAGGAAGGTGGTGACAGGAGGGAGTCCTGGGGAACAGAAGGTAGGATGACTGCCCTGAGCGAAGCTTGAGCCGAGAGGTGAATGTTGAGAAGTTCTGAAGAACATTCTAGAACATGGACAGGGCCCATGACAGGGCCCATGGCAGGAGAAATATGGCTTATTTGGAGAATAGCAAAATAACGCTTTAGGATTTCAGTGTAAGGATTGCCATAACAAATCACCTTTCCATTACAGAGTTTTGGGAAAACTTTGTCTCTTTAGACCAATTTATGTTCTTTTTGGTGAGAAAGTAAGAACCATGTAGCCTACAATGTCTTCCCTTTCGGCCTGAGCTCCCTGAAAGCTTAGAGCCATATTCTGTACTGACTGGTGATGGGTAATCGGTTTATCTCAGAAGTCTGGGAACAGCTGCTCACTCCTTTACAGAAATAAATTGTAGAATACATTTGCATTTGTCCCAGGCTTTCTCCAGGCAAGCTTTCTTTTCACCTCTCTGCCGCCTCAAGTTGACTCAGAAGGAGTAGAAAGATGAAGCTTTTAATTGTCATTCAATTGATTTACTATTAGAAGCAAGGAAGTTGTGACAAGTGGTACGTTTCATTGCCTTGCTGTTCGTTCACTGCACAAACATTTATTAAGTGCTCACCGATTCCAGGCACTGGGTGGATAAGACAAAGAAGACAGTTTCTGCCCTCGGTGTGTCTCTTGGCATACAGGGTGCAGGGCAATAAGAAAACCAACTGGTTACAAACATCAGATGTAAACTGGCACAGGATGGGAGCCCAAAGAGAGAGACAGGTGGTCCCGAGAAGATTTTGCTTGAGGAGAAGGGGACTGGTACACTGAGTCCCCTCCTGTCCTCACAGTAGGAGAAAGGCCACATCAGCCCCATACACGGTCCCCATCCAAGCAGGGAGGCAACCTGCAACACAGCCAGCCAGCCCCACCTTCTAGAATCAATCCCAGCCCCAGGGCGCTGAGGTCTGAGCTGGGAGGCAAGAGCTTTCGTGACAGAAAGGAAAAATAGATTTAAAAGGTCTGAGCCCCACATGGCCTATTTTTAATTGATTTGCACACAGACTCTTCAATCATGGCATTAATATTTAATTGTCCTGTCAGGTCAGATCCTTCCCAGTCCGATAGTTAAAAATGGCTTGAGATGGAGAAGGAAATGAGGTGGTGGGTTGGCATGAGATGAGGAAAGTGAGGGCTTGTGGGAAGGGGTTAGGATCTGAAGGACAAGACGAACAAGCAGGCCCTGGCTCCAGGGTCCTAGAGGAAGAATATCTCTTTCACTTTCTCTCTGTCCCTTCATTACACACCTGCAGAAGCACACAACATTCTTCCAAAAAGCCGTCATAGCAGCCAGGTAAACATTTAGACAACACAAAGCCTGTAGTGAAAATAAGGTGTTTTTTCAATGAGCAGCGAGGAGGCTGGTCTCAGGGGAAGGGTCCAGAAGACGAGATGGTCACACCCCTTGGTTTCCTAAGCTTGTGAGGGGCCAATTGGTGTTTGATCCAGGCCCCCGCCCTGCCTGCCTGGGTGAAGCCTGATTTACAAGCATATTTCTTCCAGAAGCCCCGCTTGCCTGGGCTGTCCCAGTGTCATGGCAGCACAGAAAAATGGTTCAGGAACTATTTTAGTAAAAGCGCTCTCAGAGACTGTGCATAAATGTCTCAATGTGACTCATTCAGAGAGGCTATTAATAGGCAGGAGATGAAAGGGAGGGGAGAATTGAATTTCATTCAGTTTCAGCCTCTCGCTTTATTTATTCCTCCTTTTTAAAAACAGACATCAAAAAGTAACTTTTGCCTTGTCAGGTGTGAGTGGCGTGGGAGGAAGGGCTTGTCTGCTGAGCAGCCACCTCCTCCTCTTCTCCCAGGCCAGAGGGATTGATTAGAGCCACAAGGGCACTGCCTCGGATGCCCACTGCATATTCTTTTCTGTTCATTGCTGATACCTTCACTGAACAAAAAGCCTAATGTGTCCAGGTAGTCATGTTGAGATCATGTCTCATTTTCACTGAGCTCTGAAGAAAAACTTGAGAGTCCTATTCAGTGCCCTTGTCTTCTCCATGTGTCTTCTTGGTTTGGAGCAGTGGTTCTCTCTGGGGACGCAGGTGCCCAAAGAGGGACTTTGAAGACAGGTGGCTGTATTCAGTAGTCTTGAGGGTTGGGTTGTGATGGTCTTGGCATTTAATAGGAAAAGGCAGAAATCCTTGACAGCCTGGATGATGTCATCCAAGGAAGAACTCCCCTGTCCCTTGTGACTGCTGAGTGCCCACTGTGCATTCTTTTTTTTTTTTTTTTTTTTTTTGAGACAGAGCCTCAAGCTGTTCCTCTGGGTAGAGTGCTGTGGCATAACAGCTCACAGCAATCTCCAATTCCTGGGCTCAAGAGATTCTCCTGCCTCTGCCTCCCAAGTAGCTGGGACTACAGGCACCCACCACAACGCCCAGCTATTTTTTGGTTGCAGCCATCATTGTTGTTTGGCAGGCCCAGGCTGGATTCCAATCCACTAGCTCAGGTGTGTCTGGCTGGTACCTTAGCCACTTGAGCCACAGGCGCCAAGCCCACTGTGCACTCTTGAAGGGAGAATGTGTTTGGGATGATCTCAGCCTAAAATTGAACTTGGTATTATTCATGACCATAGCAAATTTGTATGATGTTCTCCAGGAATGCAACTATTGTGATAATCAAAGAAATACTGGATTTTGTGTCGTTCACCTTTGGGAAAAATCTCATCTCTAATGGCAATGCCACCTGTGGTATTTGAGTTACCCAAATCACACATGTCTGTGCCAATTTGCATTCACAGCCGTCAGATTTGTGGTGCTTCTATTTCTGCACACAAGCATCTGACTGCTTCTCGCTGGCCTCTAATTTATTTGCCTCAAATCTTTACATATTGTAATGCATGTATGAAGTCATTGTAAGTGACTTTTATTTCTCTTTTGTATTTCAATTAGGTCACTGTACTGATTCTTAAAATTGTGTTGTAGGTGGGCAATATTAATTTAACTTTAGGAATGAAAAGGGGACATACAGAATATTTGTTAGGGAGCGAGGCATTGGGTCCCCTTCAGGTCCTAAACCAGGAATGAGATAACTGGTGTGGGTTTTAAAATGGCACAAACTCCTGAGAGATGAGCCAGACAGGAGGTCCACCAGCTGCTGGACTCCCGGAGCCAGAGGGAGGCTCCAATGCGTTGAATAAGCTTCAGGGCAGTTTTGAAAATGCGATTGTTGGCAAGAATCAGGTGGGGCCATGGAAAAGAGTGAGGGGTCAGAAAAGCAACAGTGCAACGGCAGTGCAGGGACACCAGCCCTCAGACGCATGGGGCACAGAGGGGTCTGTGACAAACTGGGAGTCAGCACTTCGTGTCATCTTGCATCATTGTAGGCTCAGTGGTCTTTTCAGTGGGAGCTGGAACTGAGTCGCTGACAACTGCAGTAGCCAGGATAAGGCTAGGCTTCTCTGCCAATAATATATTGGCTTAAGGCTTCGGACTGGTACCAGGTTTCATTGACTTGCTAGGAGCCAGACAGCAGAGCATCAGTGCCTGAGATCGATCCTGTCCCCACGCCCAACCCCCACCCCCGTCCTCATCCCTGCTCACCCTCATCCCCACCCCTGGGAGTGGAAAAATTGTCTTCCACGAAACTGGTCCCTGATGCCAAAAAGGTGAAAGTTTGGAGACTGCAAGATGTTGATTTCTTTTGCACGTCATGCTCATAATATGAAAGGTCATGGTCAAGGCTGGGTCGCCACCCGTCTGGGTGTCAGCAGGCAGAGGAAGGGAGAGGGAAGAGGGTGCAGGGGGAGCACGTACAGCATTATTAAGGCCCAGACTTGGAACTGGCAGGCCTCAGCTTCACTCGTGTCCTATGACAGGTGAGTGAATGTCATCCTTAGCTGGGCAGCCATTGCCTGGCTGTGGCTCAGACGGTCTCCGCCAGAGCACCTACCTCAAACCTTCCAAGTACATCACACCGACCAATCCTTTGTCGACCACAGGGTTGGACTTGGTTCGAGGGCTGTTGGTGCTCTGCCCTGCTGGAATTTATGATTTAGCTGGAGATTTACGTTCCACACATGGAGAAATGATTCAGAACAGACGGGTGAGGAGGAAGGGACTTGGGCAGGGTGTCTACATTGGTGGAAGAGTGGCTTGCTCAGAGAAATGCATGGAGGGGCACAGCTTTGAGGGTAAAGCATAGACCTTAAATGCAGAAAAAGGGGTCTTCCTTCAGGTCAGGGATCCTATCCCAGGAAACCTTTCCTGACCAGTCCCTCCTTGTCACATACCCTACTTCCCCAGCACAGCGCTCATCACATTCACTGCCTGGCTCACCATGTCATCTTCCCATCTATGCTGCAATTATATTTTGTGCATTATTGTAACCCCCAGGTCTGCCAGAGTAACTGGGATAAGGTAGGTGCTCAACAAATACCTGACAATGGAAAGAATCCCACGGACAGTAGAAAATGAATGGGTGTTTTTAACTCAGTGCCAGACATGCCGACAGTGCTTGGCTAGGAAGATTAATCTGGTTTTCATGTACGGAAGGCTGGGGAAGACCCAAAAAACAGATGGGTTTGCTGGTGAAGTCCCTCGTGAGTGAGAGAGGAGAGATTCCCCGGGCAGGGGTGGGCTCAGAAAGGCTGATGGATAGTGGGGTTTGAGGTGGGGCGGAGAATCAGAAGTTCAGACTCTGGCTGTTTCAGACCATGTCTAGTTGGTGCTAGCAGAGTTAGCTGGCGCCCCAGTCCCTGAGAAAAGCCTTGCTTGGAGGCGAGAGCCGTGAGCAGCAAACCCTGGAGGGTTCTATGTGGCACTAATTGAATTAAAATAGAAATTCCAGGAGAGGTTTCCTGGATGAGGGAGCATTTATCATGGACCTGGAGGCAGGAAGAAAATGAGTGTTCTAGAAATGCATGTCAGCTTCATTAATTTGCCAAGAACGTAGTGAGAGTACAATAAATATTTTTACGAGCAAAAGAATACATGAAGAAATAACCGATGGCTACTGTTGTACTCGACTTCCCAGGAGAAGGATCAGAAGGACAATCAAGGTTCTCAAGCTAGAAATGTTTTCATTGCTGTGACAAGCCTGGGCTTCTCAAGCCCATCAAAGAAAGCTGTGATCCCCAAGGAAAGGGTTCCTCTGGGGGGAAGGGGGACCTCAGGGAGAAGTGGGGTCATTCCTACCTGGTGATCTAAAGAACATGGAGCAGGTGGTGCCCCTGGGGCCCCGGATCCCACCCAGATGATCCCACCCAGATCTGCTAGACTGTGAAGACTTCCTCAGCAGCCCCAGTGGGGGCAGGCAGCACCAGCATTGGCTGTAACAGCCTCACAGCTGTGAAACACAGAAGCAGGTCTTCTCCTGAGAGCAGGTGGGAGGAGCTGTGGCAGTGGGACTCAGACAAAACCCAAGTGTGTGAGGAGAGGCGGGCTCTGAGAGCTGGGCTGTGTCAGAGGATCCCCAAGGGAGTCAAACATTTAGATTACTGGTCTTGACTTAAAGTGAGGGCTTTCTGTGCCAGTCACAGCGCCAACTCAAGGTGCTTGGGGGAGGCAAGATTGGAAAGCCCAGGCTGGCCAGTGGCTGGGGTCTCAATGTTACCAATAGGCATTGAGAGCTGGGGTGAGGAAGGGTTGGGGCTTGGTTTGGGGCTGAGAAAATGAGGCTTTGAATGTCGTTGGAGGTGAAGGATGATGATGGTATTGAGGAGGAGCTAGACTGGAAATCAGAAGACTTGAGTTTTAAATATGAGTTTTATCAACTAGCTATTGACCAAAGGTAAGTTGTTTTCTGCAGAGGACATCGAGAGCCAGACGGCCTCTGAGGGAGACGATTTGCAGCTTGGGGTGGACCCTCGGGCAACTCATCCACAGGTGTCCATCAGGAGAGTAAACCTGAGTGGCAGTCCCTAAGCAGGTAAGCAGGCGTCATTATCCAAATCTCTCCGCACCCATCTGTTACAGTCTCAATAAAAGGCTACAGCAGAGGTTGCTCGGGGCTACCCTGCACTTAATGTTAGCCTGCCTCTTGCAAGCTTGTACTTCAATCCCTGTCACGCCTGGTTCCTTCATGCAGTGACCGCGACCAGGCCATAGGGGTTATGACAATTTTCCTTCTTTATGACCTCTTTTCTCACCTATCCTGCTTCTGACCAGGATTGTAGGAGGTGCTTGGGCAGATAAGACACAGAGCCCAATGCACTATGAAGGGCTGATGCAGCCATGATTTGGGTGCTCAGTAAATATAAAAGAAGGATAGTTTCAGGCTTGGACACCCCAGCCTGGAATAATCTTTATTAAAGTCAAGTGGGTCCCAAATCACCTTAGAGAGCAATGATTTCCTTTCCTGCAGCTCCCAGGAGCAATTAGAAATAATAAAATTTGAGGGCTGAAGAATAAAACATTGGGATTGATCTAAAGAACTCATCCCCAAATATTTCATTCTTCCAAAGAGAATGATTCAAGTAATTCCAGTTCTGAATAAGACTGAAAATTGCACTTTGGGAAAGAGATTCCTTTGCTAAACTTAAATCTAGTATTTTTGAAATGACTAAGAACAAGAAAGATAAAATATGGAAACTTACCTCACAAATTAATAAAAAATAGACATTTCCATTATCCAAGATGAGTCAGCAAGATTTGAATGTACATAAACATCCTAAGAAATACCAGAATGTCAAATCAGAAGGGATTTTTAAAGATGAATGCAGCCCCACATATTCCTCCTAAAGATAAAGAAACTGAGAAGCAGAGAAGAGGCTACAGAAAGATAAAAAACGCACATTTAGAGTTTACCTCCTCTGCAGAATGAGGATGGCTGGAGATGACTTCCGTGTGTCCCTGGCTTCCTGGGACATATGCACGGCTGATGCTTTGGGTTTGTGTGGTTTTATTTTGTCCAGCAACTCCTCCTTTGGGGAACACTTCTCTTTTTCTCCTGGGCCTGCCAGTCATGGTGCTGTCTGTACTGGGAGGGCATCTGGCCCAGACTGGCCAATAGTTGTTTAAATTTGTATTTTACCAATTTGTACTACCAGTAGTAGTACAGCATTTTTGCTCTTTGTGCCCCCTTTTCTGTACCTGTCCTGTTTCTGGCCAGGATTGTAGGGGCTGCAGGGCCAGATGGACGTGCTTGAGCAGATGGCCCTTGATTGGTGTGGGATGCCCATCTGAGTTTGGGTGTGAGATCCAAGCAGAACTGATCCAAGTCCTTTCCGGGGATTTGTATATGGATGTTTCTAGAAAAGCTGCACGGAGCCATGGAAGCCCGTTACACTGGCTGCACAGAGGGAGCTGTTTGAAGTAGGAAAGAATAATGAGTATATTCTAGAAGACAGAAAATCCAAGATTAGAGAGAGATAGACAATACATAGATTTAAATAGATGCATGCATACAGATTTACATTATGTTGAAATAGAGATAAATAGAAAGAAACAGCACGTAAGCTGGTTCTTTTGCTTGAACTAGTTTGAAGTTTTTGTCACTTATAAACAAAAAAGATGCAATTAATGTAGTGGAAATATGAGGGCCCTGTAACTTTATTAATGACCTAAAGCAGGTAATTCATAATAGAAGGGAAAGAAGTAAGAAAGAGTAGACTGTCTTTTGTTGCTTTCCTTTAAAATTCTTTAAAATTTTCTAATTATTATAGGTACATAATAGTTATGTGTCTTTATAATTCAGTAAAATGCTATTTAAATTCATTTTCAGATGAAAGGTTGGGCCACTTTCAGCAAATCACAGTTCTCTGAAAGCTCTCCACTTTTATCTGTCTTTGCAAATGTCATCCTCTCTGCTCTGTTTTTTTTTTTTTTTTTTTTGAGACAGAGTCTCAGTATGTCACCCTCAATAGAGTGCTGTGGCATCACAGCAACCTCAAACTCTTGGGCTTAAGTGATTCTCTTGCCTCAGCCTCCCAAGTAGCTGGGACTATAGGCGCTCGCCACAACACCCAGGTATTTTTTTTTTTAATTGTTGGGTATTCATTGAGGGTACAATAAGCCAGGTTACACTGATTGCATCTGTTAGGTAAAGTCCCTCTTGCAATCGTGTCTTGCCCCCAAAAGGTGTGGCCCTCTGCTCTTTAATGTTCTTTGTCTGGTTAACTCCTATTCCGTTAAAGTTTTACCCTGCCTCTTCCTCCATCATTGATTCTCTTTTTTTTTTTTAGCAAGAACGTAGTGAGCCAAGTGCTGTGCTAGGAGCTGGGATGTGGCAAAAAGATGGCGTTCATTTATTCATTCAACGTATACTTCATAAATGCCTGCTATGTGCCAGTCACGGCATTATGTGGACAGAATCCAGTGGAAAGTGACCAGGACAAGGTTCCTGCCCTCATGGAGCTTATTCTACTTGGGAGATAAAAGATAGAATACATTTAGGAGTGGGATATGTACTCCTGCAGCTATCTTGATCCTCCTTCATAACTAATTCTTACCTGCACTTCCTACTAAACTGTAAGGAACGTGCAGAGAGAGACTGTGTCTTTCATTTCGCATTTCCACACATGGCGGGAGGAGGGACTGCGCTTCCCCAAAGCCTGGTGGACACCTCTTCAGTAGTGGGTAGAAAGTGGGATTTAATGATATTTTAAAAAAGATGCAAAGACATGGCCATCTGGACATTAGCTATTTATGAGAGAGTAACCCGACCCTGGAAAACAGCTGGTTATACTCTGATGAGAAGTCGAGTTCAATATCCACTGAAAGCTGTTTGGTGAGATCCATGGACAAGGCTGTGATGGTGCCACTTAATGAGGCTACATGGGCTCTTCTAGTTTAGTGAGGGGAACCAGGCAGGTGGGCTCAGGACAAGGCAAGTTCTGGGGACCCTGGCAGGTGAATCCTGAGGTATTGAGGTGCGGCCAAGGCTGGGAGACCTATGGTGCCCTTGGGATCAGAGCTCATAGATTTTGGAGTTCCTCTGGGCCATCCCCCTCAGTTAGATGAGAAAACTGAGTCCCAGAGAGGTGAGATTGCCAGGCTAGGTGGTGGCGAAGCCAGGAGTTAGCCCCAAGGTCTCCTGGCTCAGCAGCAAGTTGGGCTCCTCAGGTGGGAGATGGGAAGGTTGGCTGCCACCCTGCTATATGTATATATTTTTTTCCTCTTTTTTTAAATTTTTATTAAATCATAGCTGTGTACATTAATATGATCATGGGGCACCATACTGTATATTTTTTAAGATTACTATCTTGCCTTCTTCCCCTTTTCTCTCCCTCCCTCCTTTCCAAGATGAACTGAACTAGGTGTGCTCCAGGGACTAGGAGAGGTGCTGAGGAGGGAGACATCCAGGTGGGACTGCAGCCCCCCAGGGGCTCACCAGCTATGGGTGAGGACACAAGGACCGGCAGGTAGTTGCAGTTTGGTGTCAGAAGAACACATAATGAGTTCTCCGCGCTCAGGGCCTACCCAACTGAGCCTGGGGCTTTAGGGACCACGTTCTGGAGGAGGGAATGCCAGAGTCTTGAAGAAGGAGAGGGAGTCAGGCATGCAATAGGCTTGATGCAGGCAAGGGAGGCCCTAGGAATGTCATTTTAGACAAGTGACTAGTGATAGGAAGCAGAGGCTGGCAGGGGAAACCCGTTAAAGGCAGTGAGCTAAGGAAGGGATCATGAGAGTCTGGGAGTGCAAGTAGGTAGGCAGGAAGGAAAAGATTTAAGGAATATGTGAAAGGTATTTATGGGGAGGAAGTCAGGCAGAAAGAGGAGCAAGGAGGAGTTCCCAAGCTAACCTGCTCCAGCCGCAGTCTGAAGGCTCCTGCCCAGCGCTCCACATTCCTGCTGGGTGTCTCTGGGCCTGGCTGACAACCTTCTGGCCCCTCTGACCCAAAAGCCCTGCTTAACTCTCCACAAAACTGCCTCTACCTCTTCATTTTCGGGTTTTAGGCAGTGGTTCCCCTACTCCCTCTCTCTTCCTTCAAGTTCCCCTTCTAGTCTTTTTTTCTCCCCTCATTGCCAGGGCCACCCTGTCCTTTACCTTGGCTGAGGAGATGACCACTTGCAGGGCAGCTCAACTCTCCCAGCTTTTCTGGAGGCTGAATTTAAAAAGTGCATTTAGTCACTTTACTGTGAGCGGCTGCTTCCCACCATGACTGGTTGAATCATCTAAGATTCAGTTAAGCCTAAAACATTTTTATGAGAAATTCACTATGAGATCTGTTTCTGCCCTCTAGGAAATGTCCAGAGTGTAAAGGGATCCTTCTCCACTTTGGAACCCTCAACTTCACGTTGCTCTCTTTACCTGGCTTTGGTGCGTAGAATGAAAAAAAGAAATTCAAATCTAACTTAAAAAACAAAATAAACTAGGAACCAAAGCCCCTCCATTATATGTTCTAATGGGCAAGAGGTCAGTGTGATCGAGGATCTGGTGATAAGTCTGTCTTAGAAAATAAATTAAAGGTTTGACCTGTGGCTGTAGGTGCTCAATAAATATTTGTGGGCTGAATGAACATCAGGCTGAAAAAGCATTCACTGCACACAGGCCCAGGAGCCACCTCTTGGCCTGCTTACCACCTGTAGGGCCCAGCGCTCACAGAACTCAGGGCATGGTGGGTGGATGGGTGGATAGGCTATTGGTTCTGACTATCACATTCACTGTTTAAAAAAGCCAGTGACATTTCTTTGTTCTGGAAAATAGCTGGATATTTAAAGTAGGTCTGTCTTCCATCCTGAAACCTTATTACTGTAATTATTCAAACCAACTCAACATTTACTAACAAGAGCAGTGCAAGTTGTTGGAGAGTGAGGGGAGTCAGTTCTGACCCACTAAGAATACAGTCTAGGTGGTGGGAAACTGCGGGGTGGGCAGCATGGAGGGTGGCAGCGGTGGGAGCTCTAGAGGAGTGTCCGGTGGGCCAGTGTTTCACCTCTGGCTCTCTCCGGAGCCATCCAAGTTTGGGCAAGCTGCTGATACACTCAGAGCTTTGACTTTTTACTCTTACCCTTACAAGTGTTGGTACAGTTTGGAGGGCTGCCAGAACAAAATACTACAGATTGAGCAGTTTAAACAACAAATTCATTCTCTTACCCTTTGGGAGGGTAGAAGTCCGAGGTCAAGGTGTTGAGAGGGTTGACCTCCCTGGCTTGCAGATTGCTACCTTCTCCCGAGTCCTCACACAGTCGTTGCCCTGTGTGCCTGGTGCTTCTTTGTGTGCCTAAATTCTTCTGTTAAGGATTCCGCTACAGCTCAGGCCCACACTAACAACTGCATTATATTCCAATCACCTCTTTAAAGACCCTGATCTCCAAATACAGTCACATTTTAAGGTACTGGGGGTTAAGGGCTTGAACATATGAATTTTGGGAGGACGGAATCTGGCCCATAACGAAGACCAAATAAAATCACTGGCAAAATGCCTTAGTAGGATGCCTACCTGGTAGATAGGAATTTGAATTTGCCTCCTTTCTTCCCCTTAGTGGGATAACAAAAGTGCCAAAGAACTATTTGCAGATAGAGCAAATGTAAAATTTGGCCTCTTTGGGTATAAATTGTCACTAAATATAAATAACGGGTATCCAAATGAAAGAGTTTGTTTTATCCAAGCTCATTTGCAGATGCATTTTTTTTTAAATGAATTTATCGAGGTATAATTACATGCCATAAAATTCACCCCTTTAAAAGTGCTCAGTTTTTTCAAGGACTTTTAACAAATGTGTATGGTCATGAAACCACCACCAGAATCAAGACAGGGAACATTTCTATCCTTCCAAAACTCACGTCCCTTTGTCATTTCCTCTCTACCCCAATCCTTTTGCTACTGCTGATGTTTTCCTTCCTTACACAGTAGTTTGACTTTTCCTTTATGTCGTTCAAATGGGATGCTCTGGTGCATAGTTGTTTGTCATTGACTTCTTGCACTTAACATAATACTTTGAGATCCATCCATGCTGCCACATCTATGAGCAGTTACTCAACCTCCTTTTTTTTGAAACAGTCTTGCTCTGTTGCCCAGGCTAGAGTGTCATAGCACCATCACAGCTCACTGCGACTTCAAACTCCTGGGCTCAAGGGATCCTCCTGCCCCAGCCTCCCAAGTAGCTGGGACTACAGGTGTGTGCTACCACACCTGGCTACTTTTTTCTACCTTTAGTAGAGATGTGGGCTAACTGTTGCCAGGCTGGTCTCAAACTCATGACCTCAAGCAGTCTCTTGCCTTGACCTCCCAGAGTACTAGAATTACAGGTGTGAAGCACCTTGCCTGGCCCAGTTATCCCTTTTCTCACTTTATTATCAAGTAGTATTCCATTCTAAAGGTATACTACAATTTGTGAAACTATTTGCCAATTGACAAACATTTGAGAAGTTTCTACTTCGTGATCATGAATAATGCTCTCGTATGTTTTCCTCTCTCTTACATAAACATCTGAGTGGGAATGCTGGTTGATATAAGTGGATGCTTAGAGTTTTTTTTTTTTGCAGTTTTTGGCTGGGGCTGGGTTTGAACCCGCCACCTCCGGCATATGGAACCAGCACCCTACCCCTTTGTGCCACAGGTGCTGCCCCAGATGCTTAGGTTTTTCACAAACTGCACATGTGTACCATTTCCCCCACCATTGGCAAAATATGAGAGTTCCCATTGCTTCACTTGGTAGTTTTAATCTTTTTAAGTTTTAGCCATACTAGCAAGTGTGCAGTGATATTTCATTGTGGTATCAGTTTGTACTTCCCTAATGTCTAATAATGTTGCGCATACTTACCAACTAAGTAATATGTACCAGGTATGTACATACGCACATCTATAACAGATACGTGCTTTGCACATGTTTCATTACGATCTGTGTCTTATCTTTTCATTTTTCTTAACAGTGCCTTTTGAAGAGCAGACCTTTTACATTTTGATGAAGTCTAATTTGCCAATTTTTAATTTTATGATTCATGATGTTGGTGTTCTGTCTAAAAACCTTGACTCAATCCAAGGTCACAAGGGCTTCATCTTCTTCTTTACTTCCAGAAACTTTATATTTTAGTTTTTATATTCAGTGCAATGATCCATTTCAAGTTAATTTTTGTGTGTGTGTGAACTGTGCATATTTTTTAAAAACTTTATTCAAATTAATATAGGAGTTCTTGGGTGATAGGTGGGATTACACCTGCGGTGCATCTTACAAGGGTATACGTGAAACTTAGTAAATGTAGAATGTAAATGTCTTAACACAGTAACTAAGAAAATGCCAGGAAAGCTATGTTAACCAGTGTGATGAAAATGTGTCAAACGGTCTATAAAACCAGTGTATGGTGCCCCATGATCGCATTAATGTACACAGCTATGATTTAATAAAAAAAAAAAAAAAGAAAAGAAAATCCTAGCAGTGAGCTGTGAGCTGTGAGCTCTATTTTACCATTAAAAAAAAAGAAAGAAGTTCCATTTGTAGAAGAGCCCCTCTCCCAGGGGCCGTGTTATACACCCTCACAAGGTGCACATTAGGTGAGATCCCGCCTCATGCCCTCCACCCTCCGGCATCCCTCTACCCCCCAACTAGACTGTAATAGTGTTTTATTGTTCTTAGGAACATGTAATTGTTTATATATTGATTTTATATTAGTATGGAGTACACTGGATGTCCCGACCCGCGGGACAGCAACGGGGGACGCAGGAACCACCTAAAGGAGAAAAACAAACAAGGGGCGCAAGAAAGGGAGACAAGACAGTTTTCTGATCAAGTCTCAAATTTTATTGAAAAAACTTGTGCCTTATAAGCATTACGGGGAAGGTGGGTGGGTCTTGTTGGGAGGTTCAGAGGAGTTGTTCACTGGGGATTGGCTAGAGTAAGTAAGATGGGGCATAAGGTGATTGGTTGGCTAGTTGCCAGGTAAAGTTACCGGGAAAAGGTAAAACTGTTTTTTACTTGAAGAGGAAGTAAGGCTGAGCTGTACCTTATATGGCTTCCGACATCTCCTCCCTTTTTGTTTTAAGGAGGTGGGCATTAACCGAGAGAGGGAGTAGTGACCTGGCTCCTCTCGTGGATTTCCCAGATCCACATTTGTTATTTGCAGTATCTTTTGGAGAGGAGAGGTAAGCAAAATTTTTGATACCAACCTCTATGTAAGCCAGGTTTGCTCTCAGAAAATCAGAGGGGGTCTGATCCTTCATTTGACTTCTCCTTGGGATTGGGAGGTCGAAGGATTGTGGGACCTTCTCTTGCAATGCCTTGCTGTGCACTCAACTCGGTGCCCATACCCTTTTTTCCTTTTATTAGGAATGGGTAAGTGTACCTCTGATTTATACACTGCCCTCATTATGAGGGGAAGCCATGAGAGTTGGTTTCTTGGTCAGACAGAGCCAGGCGATGGTAGTGAATTTGAATTGGTTTTGCTAGGGCAGAGTCTATTTGTTGTTTAATGAAGGTGGTGACCTTTTTGAATAGCCAGGGGCCGAAGGAAAGGACTAATAGAAAACCTAATAGGGGGCTAGGAGTGGGAGGAGATAAGGAAGAAGTCCATTGAGTCCTGACCAAAGGGGGTTATCACGAAGTTCCTTTCTTCTTTCTTCGAGCTGGTCTTGCAGGTTTTTTATCTTGTCTCGAACAATGCCTGACTTGTTGGTGTAGAAACAGCATTTTTCCTGTAAAGCCAAACAGATATCTCCCTGCTCTGCCGTGAGGAGATCTAAGCCTCTACGGTTTTGTAGGACTACTTCTGCTAGGGAGTCTATTTGATCTTGAAGATCGTGAATTGTTTCAGAAAGAGCTGAGACATCCTCTATTAGTTGATGAGACAGTTTGTGGTAGGAATGTATAGATATTCCTGTTCCGGTAACTCCTGTGGCTACTGCTGTAGTGATGCCTAGTCCTGCTATTAGTGGGATAAGTTGAATAGCTCTTTTAGAGCGTGGATGTCCTGCTATATAATCAAGACTGGGGAGAGGAACAGGTTGATCTCCTAGTATAATAGAGATATCAGGGAGTAGTTGGGCGGTTACGCAATAGCCTGTCCAGTTACCTGGTAGGGCCGTGTAGGCCAAATTTCCTCTGCATACAAAAACATGTCCGGGAGGGGGGCAGCAGTGTGAGGTGTTGTTAGAAATGGAGGAGCAGTTTGTGAAGGTGATGCTTCCTAAGTCTACATCATAATTATTGTTCTGGGGAGGTTTGTATATACAAGGGGTTTGTGTAAATTCTATAGGTTGGACTCTAAAAGGTAGACTGTCGCTACAGTTTAGATGTGAGTTGTTTAGATGTGAAGTGGAGGTGTTTGTTAGTAGGGCTAGGGGCATAGGTGTGCCAAGAGTTAGACATAGCCAGCAGTTTTCCGCGAGGGTTGGGTTGGAATTATTTAAAGCTTTGAAAGTGGCTTCTAAAATATCAGAGGTTTGGATGTCGAGATCTATGTCTTGAGATTTAGGTAAAGCTAAGGGGTGGTATTGTAGGGGAGTATATTTTTCTTTAATTATTTTTTCAATTTGTTTTTGAACTGCATCTTCTCTTATCCTATCCGATGGCCCACCGCCATCAGATGTGTGAATTGGTGGTTTTAGTGGCCAGCAAACATTTTTGCCAATAGTGCCTAAGCAGGAGGCTTGGGCATATTTGGAGTGTCCCAGGTTATGAGTAGAATCAAGCTCACCTCCAAAGGAGCCAGAATAAGTTCTTTGTAAAATGGCTGTTAGATATGTGTTGCCGTTTGTGTGGGTGCACTGCTGAACACTATTGTAGCACATAGAGTGCATTTGATCGGTTATTTTGCACTCCGTGGGACAAGGTCCTGGTTCGTTTTGAACTGGGAGTATTATTTTGGGTGCATTAAGACACTGTCAGTTTTGTTTATGTCCTCCTCCTACCTATGACGTGAAAGTTAAATAGGCGGTTTTGCCGCTGCAATCAACTTGGCTAGTATGGGAGGTGGGTATTATTGTAGTTGTTTCTCCCTTACAGTCACAAGGTGCCCCATATAGTTTTTGGAGTTTTAAGAGCGTTGTCGGGGCTGTTCGGGGGTTTAGGGGAAACTGGGAGGTTGTCAGGAATTTCTACCGTGAAAGAGGGGCAGGTGGAAGGAGGGCGAGAAGCCTCTTTAAGGACTTCTTCTCCTACCTTGATGACATCTTGAATGTCAGGATCTAGTGAATGAACTTTTAACATGTCATGAATTAAATTCCAGTAGGAAAAGGCTGTAACTGGGACTTTGTCAGGACCAAAGATGTGGTAAAAGTCCTGCAAGGCATCTCCTACTCATTCCCAGCGTTTTTGGCTGATTGTTCCCTCTAAAGGGAACTAGGGGCAGGTTTCATGAATAAAATTAAAAAATTCTTTAAGGTTCTTTCTTTTAACCCTTACTCCTCGCACTCTGAGTGATCCCTTGAAACCGTCAAGGAACATTTCATGTGTACTAAGCAAATTCCCCATTATGTTGGCTGGATGGCTCTCTCAGGATCTCGGTTCACGCAAGTCTCCAGTCGACTGGGAACTTAAGTTTCTCTGTGACCACTCTCTCTGTGCCTTACGATCTCTGCTCGCATGTCATAGGTCGGCAGGTATAATCCACCTGCTCGGACCCTCTCAGGCAGGACAGCTGCCTACCGCCCTCAGGCTTAGCCTTTGGGAGGCAGCGTCCCTGGGAGTGCCCTTGAGGTGGACGACCGTGTAAGACGTAGCGAGCTCAGAGTTTGTTAGAGAGTGTTAGGCAGAAAAACTAGTCTAAGTGTTTTGGAGTTCTCACTGCCGAAATGGGTACCTCTCGTCCTTCCCTGCTTTGGCGCTGTGAGTGTTGATAAGTGGATTAGATCCGGGAGAGCCAATAATAACAGCCAAGACAAAGGGGTGAAATGTTTGAAATCTTGTAAGTTATCGTTTGCCTACCTTCTCTTCCGATCCGTCTCACGGCGGGTGAACCGAGGCGATCTGAATGGGGAGTGCAGGCGGGTACTCGCTGCAGCTCTGAAGGGTGCCCAGCCGGGGCTTCCGTAGGCAAGCGTTCTCCTCCAGGGGGTCCCGATCGCCCCTCGTTGGGCGCCAGGATGTCCCAACCCGGGACAGCAACGGGGACGCAGGAACCACCTAAAGGAGAAAAACAAACAAGGGGTGCAGAAAGGGAGACAAGACAGTTTTCTGATCAAGTTTCAAATTTTATTGAAAAAACTTGTGCCTTATAAGCATTACGGGGAAGGTGGGTGGGTCTTGTTGGGAGGTTCAGAGGAGTTGTTAACTGGGGATTGGCTAGAGTAAGTAAGATGGGACATAAGGTGATTGGTTGGCTAGTTGCCAGGTAAAGTTACCGGGAAAAGGTAAAACTGTTTTTTACTTGAAGAGGAAGTAAGGCCGAGCTGTACCTTATATGACTTTCGACAACTGGATATTCATCTTTCCATTCTTTTGATACTTTACTAAGAAGAATGTATTTCAACACCATCCAGGTAAATATAAAAGATGTAAAATCTTCATCTTTCTTAATGGCTGAGTAATATTCCATGGTATACGTATACCACAGTTTGTTGAGCCATTCATGGGTTGATGGGCACTTAGGCTGCTTCCACGACTTGGCAATTACAAATTGAGGTGTGCATATTAATGTCCAACTACGCCAGCACAATTTGTTAAAAGGGCAATCCTTTCCCCCGTTGAATTACCTTGACACCTTTGTTTAAAAATCACTCGACCAGGCTGCCACCATCAGCACAACTGTGCAGGAGCTGCAAGGATCCCCGGGCGGCCATCCCCTCCCTCCCTCCTTCCCTTCGTCGGCCATCTGCATCCTCGGACCTGTTCCAACAATCATTTAAAACATGGTGGATTACTGTGAAGTTCTAGGTGTGCAGAGACATACCTCAGCTGAGAATATTAAAAAGGTGTACCAAAAACTGGCACTAAAGTGGCACCCAGATAAAAATCCTAGAATAAAGACGAAGCAGAGAGAAAAACTCAAACAAGTAGCTCAGGCATATAAGGTGTTGTCAGATTCTAAAAAGTGGGAAATCTATGACAAATATGGCAAAGAAGGATTAAACGGTGGAGGAGGTGGAAGTCATTTGGACAATCCATTTAAGTTTGGCTTCACATTTTGTAACCCAGAGGATGTTTTCAGGGAATTTTTTGGTCGAAGGGAACCATTTTCGTTCAATTTCTTTGAAGACCCATTTGAGGACCTTATTGGGAATCGGAGGGGTCTTCGAGGAAGCAGAAACTGAGAAATAGCGTCATTTTTCTCTGCCTTCAATGGATTTTCATCTTTTAGAAATGGATTTTCTTCTTCTTCTTCTTCTTCTTTTTTTTTTTTGAGACAGTCTCAAGCTGTTGCCCTGGATAGAGTGCTGTGGTGTCACAGCTCACAGCAACCTCAAACTTTTGGGCTTAAGCGATTCTCTAGCCTCAGCCTTCCACGTAGCTGGGACTACAGGCACCTGCCACAAGGCCCGGCTATTTTTTTGGTTGTAGTTGTCATTGTTGTTTGGCAGGCCTGGGCTGGATTTGAACCCGCCAGCTCTCGTGTATGTGGCTGGCACCCTAGCCGCTTCAGCTACAGGTGCCAAGTTGGATTTTCTTCTTTTGATACAGGATTTTCTGTGGGATTTCCTGTAGGATTTACTTCATTCAGGTAGCTAGTTCATGGGAGGTGGGAGGGGGAGGGGGGTTCATGTCATTTGGTGGTAGTGAGAAGGGCAACTTCAAATCTATATTGACTTCTACAAAAATAGCTAATGGATTTATATCTTTCATACGAAGGCTATAACCCAATCTCAGTACAAGAATATGGGTAAGGGGGCAAGGGAACGGAAGGGAGAGGGAGGAAGGGTGGAGGGAGGGTGATTGGTGGGTCCATACCTAGGGTGCATCTTGGAAGGGTGCAGGTGAAGTTTACTAAGTGTAGAGTATAAGGGTTTGAACACAATAATTAAGAAAATGCCATATGAAGACTATAACCCAACTATAGCACAAGACTATGGGGAAAGGGCCAAGGAAGGGGAAGGGGGGGGGAGGTTTTGGTGGAGGGAGGGTAATGGGTGGGGCCACATCTATGGTGCATCTTAGAATGGGTACAGGCGATTGCACTAATGTACACAGCTATGATTTAACAATAAAAAATAAATAAAATAAAATAAAATAAAAAATGAAAATAAAAACCAAAATGCAAAATGCAAAAAAAAAAAAGAAAAGAAAAGAAAAGAAAAGAAAATGGCACGAAGGCTATGTTAACCAGTTCGGTGAAAATTTTTCAGACTGTATGTGGAACCAGCACATTGTACCTCATGATCGCATTATTGTACACAGCTATGATTTAATAATAAAAAAAAAAAATCTTAAAAAAAATAGCTAATGGCAGAAAGATCACTACAAAGAGAATCGTGGAGAATGGTCAAGAAAGAGTGGAAGTTGAGGAACACGGCCAGCTCAAGTCCCTGACAATAAATGGTAAGGAGCAGGGCGGCGCCTGTGGCTCAGTGAGCAGGGCGCCGGCCCCATATACCGAGGGTGGCGGGTTCAAACCCGGCCCCGGCCAAACTGCAACAAAAAAATAGCCGGGCGTTGTGGCGGGCGCCTGTGGTCCCAGCTACTCGGGAGGCTGAGGCAGGAGAATCGCCTAAGCCCAGGAGTTGGAGGTTGCTGTGAGCTGTGTGACGCCACAGCACTCTACCGAGGGCAATAAAGTGAAACTCTGTCTCTACAAAAAAAAAAAAAAAAAATGGTAAGGAGCAGCTGTGCTGGATAACAAGTGACTCAACACCCCTGTTCAACAGAAATATTAACTGTAACAAGCACCATTTCAGAATTACCAGGGATATTTGTTTGAAGATTTCAAACGAACTGGACTTTCACTATCACTGTACCTAATCTGAGTATTTATAAACCGTTCATCAGAGCCATATTTGACACAGACTTTTGAGTTTATTGTTGGGACCACATAATAGGACCATTTATTTGTCTTTAAAATTGTAAATTTCTGTACACACTTTGCTTTTTTATTAAGCATGCTCCAGGTGAGCCCCGACTCCTCAGTAGTGGCAGAACTGAGTGTGCACTAACACCAGCGTGGATCTGCTTTTCCATTTCCATTTTCCTTTTCAGACAGACCACATTTCCATCTGAAAGGTGAGCCCAATAGCAGCAGCCTGCTGTGACGTTAATACTGCAGGATGAACCTTCTACAGAAATAATTTCAGGTTTTTTTTTTTCAATAATGAAAGATATCAACACATGAATGGTAACACATTTCTGGTTTACTATAAATGAAGGATGTTTTCTAGCTGTGCATGAATGCTGGCATCTTAGTAAGTTTTGACAGTTCTTTAAATATGTAATGTTAATCTTAGGTTTAAAAAGTAAAGCTGGTATACTGGGTCTTTGTCATTTGCTTTACAAAAAAATTAATGCAAATGTCTTTGGTGCATTCAAGAAAAAAATCAGTTGACCATATAGGTGGGAGTCTGTTTCTGGATTCTTATGATGTTCCATTAATCTGCCTCTGCTTGCTCTAGTATCCTGCTAGCCTGAGTGCTGTAGCTTCATGGTAAGTCTTCAAATCGGTAGCACTAGTCTTCTAGATTGCTTCTTCCTTCTCAAAATGAGTTTTGCTATTCTAGAGTTTGGCATTTCTACGTGCATTTTAGAATCCGTTTACCAAGTTTTACTTGGCAGATCAGGATTTTCATTAGGATTCTTGTTACCTATAAGAGAATTCATTTTGGTAAGACATATGAACACCACCCACAATCTTTGAAATGAGCTTTTGGTATCTCAGTGAACGGGTCAGTTTTTAATTAGGTTGAATGTTTAGAAACCTGTGATTCAAACCTTCCCTTCTGATCCTAGGCTGCAATGAAAGGATGCCTCATTCTCAGTGATGAAAACACTTGGAATGTATCCATTTTGTCCTGAGAGGGAAGCCAACCTGTTCCTTCAGGTGAACTCTGTCTACTGTGAACTCTGGTGCAGTAGAGCCTAAGAATCCAGACCCAGGAGAAGCTGTTTGAGGCATTCCCAAATAGTAATCTCTCACATTTGTCCAAAAGAAGTGGTCTCACTCACAGCACGGGAACACCACAGGCCCAGGAGGAGAGCATTCTGGGAAGTAGCTGAGGACAGAGGCACAACATTCCGGAAGCATTGCCCCCCCAAGTGCAGTGTCTTACAGACGGAATAACCAGAGCAGGGTGGGACTCCTGCACAGCCAGTCCCCCGGGGGCTACTCTCAGAGAGCTGGCATTCCAGCAGCAAAATTGCTGCCTGATCTTTACACTGTGGCTTGTGAGCAGGCTGTAAATAGACCATTCATTTTTTCCTCTTAGCACAGAAGAGTCTCACAACTTCAAATGCTATCATGGGCCCGAATGTTTCAAGTGAAAACATTGCCCAAACCACAGCCCTCGGGCAAGAGGAAGGGCTGGCCAAGGGCTTTGAGGAAAAACAACCACCCACCAGCCTGGAAACCACTGGGGTACACAAGAGGCTGGGTCATCTTGCTTAGAGATGCTGGGAGACAGGGTTCTTACGAGTCAGAATTAATGTGATAAAGTCACCTTGCCGGCGCCCGTGCCTGCTTCCACCTCCCCTCTGCTGCTGGAGGTGTGGGGAGTGGGGACTGGCTGCTAGTTCCCACGTGCTCTCGTGGCTGCTCGCCTCAGCTAGTCGGCAGCGTACAGTGAGCACGCCTGAGGTGCCAGCAGAGAGGCTCTGTGGGTAGTGGGACGCCGGCCTTCGCTGTCCTTTAGTCCCATAAGACATGTAGCAAATGTAAACACAGTAACAGCACATGAACCAGTCCTTGGCAAACGAAAGTCCTTTGATAAAAGGCAGGAGTCTGCAGGGAGTGGTGGCAGCCCTAGGCTGAGAGGCTACTGTGACTGTCACGGAAACGGTCTGTCGGAGTGGTCTGAGGCGAGGTGGCCAGGGCTCATAATGGCCAGTGCAGACTGTCTCCCTGTCACCTACTGATGAGCAGCAAAGAGTGAGACGTGAACAGAAAGCTTGGGAAAGCAGGGAGGAAGAAAGTGAGGGAGTAAAGAGAGAAAGTAAGGAATCCCCAAGTGGTAGCTGCTGGGAGGGAAGGGTGGCCTGGGTCCCGAGGGAAGGCTGTCCAGGTGGCAGGGACGGGCTGGTTTTACTCACATGCCTCTTAGCAGCGAGTGTCCACTTGTGAGGGCTTGTTGGTGGATTTAGTCCAGGAGGGACAAATTTAGGACAGCTGTTTCAGTTGGAGGAAGGGAGTGCCAGGATGTAGGGGAAGGAAGCTAGAGAAGGTGACTCAGTGTGGCCCTGACAAAGAGTATAACCAAATTGTGATGCCCGTGACACGATGAGATGACCCACTGCACATCTGTGAGTGGCACTGCAGCTGAAGGGTTATGAGCCAGGTCTGTAGGGCAGATGGATCTAAGTGGTTGGCATCATGGCTCTCCCACTTTCTGCTGGGTAACCTTGGGCAAGTTGCTCAATCTCTCTGAGGCTCAATTGCCCCAACTGAAAACAAGTGATCAGCGCCTATTTATAAGAGTTTATGGGGAGGGTTCCAGAAGAGAATGCTTAAAACACTGCTCAGTAAGTGGAGGCCACTGGTAAGATTGGTCCCCAACCAAGCAATGACTCTGATGCTACCTTTCCCCTATTTAAAGTGGACTTTGCCAGAGTTTAGTGGACTCAGCTTCTGCTAAGAATCTTGCCCCACAAAGAGTCAGAGGGTGGGGACTCAGGAAAGGCTGGGAGAGACATTAGTTTGCTCCAAGGTCTTCCTACTTACCTGGATGAATCTACTTCCCATATATTGCTGTGTATAATGTCCTTTGGTGGATTAAGCATGCCCATGTTTTTGGCCCAAATTTTCAGGAAAACACCCCTCAGGAAAGTGGCTGACTCTTAGCTAGGAAAGACATACCCGGGGAGGCCAAGGCTCCCTGGTAAATGTTCACCTTCCCTCTCTCCTGGGAGCCCTACTCTCCCTACCACGTGGCTGGCAGGGTGGGAGCTTCTGAGGCCACTGACCCAGGGGTAGCCAGGTGGCTCCCTGGGGCCTGCACAAGCTTCTTGGTCCCCTTTGCATAGCCAGGCCTCAGGGATCAGTCCTTGTCTGCACGCTGGCTGCAGCCCGCCTCACCAGCCCTGCCACTGTCCCCTCCCTGAATGTGGCACTAGATGAAGGTTGCTGTGGCCTGCTTCCACTGGATCCTGAATTCTCTTGGACTGAAACCCTGTGTGCCCAGCTCCTCCTGAGCCGTACTACCCATATATAATGTGCATCCTTATTTTTCCCTCAAAAATTTGTATAAAACTGTACATTACACACAGCAAAATATGGTAAGTATTTATATTTTGGAGGTTCCTCAAGCCCAAGCCTTTTCCTTCTAATTGTGTGCTGGGGCGGTGGAGAGGAGAGACGTGTTTGAGGCCCCTCTGTGGCCCGTGGTAGGAGCCAGAGGGGGCAGGGGGCACCAGAATCCCACTGTATTGGCAGAGACACAAATACCAGACTTAATCACAAGGATAAAAGGGGATTTAGGGTGACTTAATTTAAAGCTTCCCTTTTCCCTTCTTTGGGCAAAGCTGGGGAGTAGGGGCTGGGAACTAAAACAGACAGGGCCTTGTTAGTGACTTGAATTTTCACTTGTAGAATGGCAGCGCTTTGGGAAGTGGCTTCAGGTCCTTCACTTCTTCCTCCCACCGCAGGCCCTCCAACCTGATCTTTAAATCTAAAACCCCATTTGTATTCCAGTCTGATCATGGGAGCCTTGCATCTCGGTGGGCCCCAGTCTAGGTTTGTGACTGACAAGAATTGCCCATGGGAGTGTTCAGCTGACACAAAAATACTCTGGGGAAATAAGCCGGCACCCTGCCAGCATCCTCGGCTCCCCTGGCCTCCTCCCCCCGCCAATAGCTGCACCCCTGGGGAAGGATGGATGGTGGCAGATCCGTTTTTATGACTGCTCTTCCCTGGCTCTTCCCTGTGTTAGCTGTATTCAGGGCTCTCAGTCCCTGATAGGACAGCAAACCGTGAAGGTCAGTGACCAAGGGCTGAGCATACCAATGATCAGAACTCTGCAAACAACTGGAGTGAGTGCTTGAAATTCCGGCCACGCAGGGAGATAGATGCACATGTCTTGGGTGACACACCAGTTGCCAGTTGCCAAAGTCACCGGGAAGATCATCCTCCACCAGGGATTCCATCACTGCAGGCCCAGTTATAATAATCCTCACAACCCCACTCCCAGGCCTTGGGAGCGTAACTCCTGCTTTTCTGTGTCCAGCACAAGGAACCCTGGACAGAGGATGCGCAGCCGCTGCCCTCAGTCCTTGGAAACCAGGGCTCCTTCTTTCACACAAAGGTTTTCCTTGGGGTGGGATTTGCCTGCCCTGTGGCCCGTCCGTGGCTTCTTGTGGGGAAAGGAAGGGGCCGATTTCCAGGAGGCTGTGTTCCCACCTCACCAGCCTCCTGCCCACTGGGGCGTTCGCAGGGCTGGGAGCTGACCGCCCAGGAGAGGGCGCCGCCGGCGCGGGCCAGGGAGGTAGCTGGTTTCCTGTCAGGATGGCTTCATGAAATTCCCTCTTTGGAATGGCCTGGGCAAAAGCATGTCTGGAAGCCAGGTGAACCCTCAGGGCCTTTCCTCAGCCCCACCTCTTGGTCATCTAGGGCTTGATTCACTCTCTTGCCCCACATGGACCTAAGGAACACTCCTCATGAATCACGGGAAGGCGGGTGTGGGGTGGGGGCTGGCTCGTTCTCACCGCCTTTCCCGGAAGGATTCCTTCCAGGAAGGGTTGAGCTTCCTTTCCACGCCCTCAGCCTCTTGGAGCGTGTTCACACACCTGCTCCCTATCCCTACCATTTTGGAAACTCCTAGGGGTCAGGGTTTCACCCAGTCAGCTTTGTTCTCCAGTGCCCAGCTCAGTGGCACGCAGGGGGGACCAGTGGCGCTCACACCTTCCCTGTGCTTTGCAGTTGAGATATTGAACACTGCCAGTGGCCAGCCCCAGCCCAGCCCTAGAGATTCTGACTTCACCTCCCTGAGGTCGGGGCACTGGTGCTCTGAAAAGCTTTCAGGTGATTCTAGTGAACAGTCCCCACAGCTTTTCCCAGGTGACAACTTCCATTTATTTATTTATTTGGTGGTGGAGTAGCAGACTCTGTACCTCCCACCCTCCGTCCCAGCATCTATCCATGGTTATTCCACCTGTTTGAGCCATGAAACTGTTGGAGAACCACATTCTGGAGGGAGAGGTATTAGCAGGCACTTCTCTAGTGTGTCTGGAACTGCACCGAATAAGTGACTAAGTCTTACAGGGCTCTCTCCTCCGACAGACGAGTGCTTTCCCTTCTTCTCCAGGTCCACCCTGTACTTGCCAGTGTTTTCTGGACTGTAGCCCTTGGCTCCCAGGTACTATACTATACTATAGTACCTGACAGAATCACTCATTGCAAAAGCTACAATACAGATTTTTTGAAGGGTCAGATGTGTGAGTCAGCATATATACGTGTGTGTGTGTGTATACACTCATATCATTATGTAAAAGTAACACCTCGTGCATTCCCAGGGTGGGACCCACTGTGCTAGATCATCTCTGCTGCTCAGTCCACAGGGGCCATGGTTCCAGGACTGCTCCACCCAGAGGGCCTCTGAGACACTGTGGAAAGTGGGCAAGTCTGAGGGGGCAAGTGTGGGGTCATGCCACCCTGGGGGAGACACATGTGGACAAGGTGCTTCATGCCAAATGTCAGCACACCCAAAGAGACTGCATAGAGACTCATCCAGGGCAGACATGATGAGTGAACTCGGACCCCAGAGCATTTGTTGAGGTGCAGTTGCACACCCAGCTCACCAAAGCTGTGGGACTTCAAAAGAAGGCAGTCTTGGACGTCAGGCCTCTGTCATTTACATGGAAAAAGCAGAGACAAGGACATAGAAATATGAGAAGCAGCACAGATTTGAGAAGCTACCAGCACTCCAGGAGGAGCGATGTCCCTTCCTTTTCATACCTGTGCTGTCCTCACCTGTGGCTGACTAACCCAGCTGCACTTAGACACCAGCGTGAAGTTGCTCCTGGACCACTCTTTGCTCCTTTAAAAATGATAGATAAACTATTATGAGCACACAGGGGCGTGTAGAGAATATTGTCCAAGCTTGCAAATACCCTATTACATTTCTCCGTATTTGCTTCAGCGGAACTTTTAAAAGACTGGAGCATTATTGACCCTTCCTCCTGCATTCCTGCCCTCACCTTGCTCTCCTGAAATTGGCCTTCATCTTCCCCATGCATGTTTTTATACCTTCACTGTATGTGCAGTATCCACACACGGTGGGTGCTATGGTTCTGCAAGCTTCCAAACTTTGTAAGTTTCTATTCTCTGTGTGTTTTTTCACTTGCTGTCATGTCTGTTGTATTGTTGTATCTGTGGTTTATTCATGTGGACACAACATTGACTTCATTAGTTTATCCATTTTTCAAATGAATATTAAGATTGAATCACATTTTTCCCTATTAGAAATATTGCTACATTGGGCGGCCCCTGTGGTTCAGTGAGCAGGGCGCCGGCCCCATATACCGAGGGTGGCGGGTTCAAACCCAGCCCTGGCCAAACTGCAACAAAAAAATAGCCGGGCGTTGTGGCAGTCGCCTGTAGTCCCAGCTACTCGGGAGGCTGAGGCAAGAGAATCGCCTAAGCCCAGGAGTTGGAGGTTGCTGTGAGCTGTGTGACGCCACGGCACTCTACCGAGGGCAATAAAGTGAAACTCTGTCTCTACAAAAAAAAAAAAAAAGAAAAAAAAAAAAAGAAATATTGCTACATTATTCATGTACATTCTGGTATCCGTGTCCTTCCACCCACGTATTCTGCTCTCGATTATTGTGTCAGCTCCCGGACCTGCCCGCCACCTGGATGAGGCTCTGCTGTTGGCATCACCTTCCTCAGCATGGCGACTTGGTTCTGTGTTAGTGTCTAGGCCCCACTTTGCACTTGGGAGACCTACTGTTAACACCAGAATTCTCCCTGTCTGAACCTTGGCTCTTCCTCCACCTTCCACTCACACCTGCCCCCTCCTGGAAAGGAATGTTCTCTGGCAGGAGAGACTGGCCTGGGTTGGGGTGTGGGGTGAGGGCTCAAGTGAGCTGTTAATTTCACTAGCTCTTGAAAGAAGCTTGGTTTGTAGTGCAGGTAGAGAGCAGAGAGCTTTCCTGGTGCGGGTGGCAGGAGCCAGTGTGTGCAAACGAATGTGGCAGTGTTGGCAGAGAGCTGGCTAGGGGACGGAGAGAGGGCAGTTGGATTAGTGCCATGGTGGGGGCTGGGGAAGTTAGAGCTTTGTGTCCTCCACCAGGTCACTGCATTTGGGGCAGTGCCAGTTGTATGGTGGTGGCAACCTGGAGATCTCTTGATGAGCAGGAGGCTGTGCTTTCACACTGCTCATGCCTGGCTTCTCTCCACCCAGCCAACACTGGGGCTCTACGGCTTTGGGCCTCCGCCTCCCTTCATACCTCACATCCCACCTCCCGTTTCCAAACAAGAGAACTCTAGGCAACTGGCCTCGGGGTGCAGTCCAGCTATTTATTACCAGTAAACTGGAAGCTGATGAGAGCTGTCTGGAGTCAGTACCAAGAGGTGGCCAGTCATCTCTTGAGCTCCACTCCTCTTAGGGTTGAGGTTAAAGGAAGCCCCAGGAGTCAATCAGGGTTGCAGGAGACTGGCACAAATGTATGAGATGCAGGGGGAGGTGGGGGATGGGAGGGAGCGGTAAGCTTGGCTGGCCTTTGTGATTTTGAGTGAGCCTCTGCTGGGAGGAAGACGTTTGTAGTTTCTGGGAGAACAAGCTTGGCCCTGCATTTACTTTTGCCTTGACAAGCTTGTAAAACTCAGCAGCAAATCAGAACTTCCAGTTCTATGGCTAAGAGGAAAAAGCCTGGGAATAGTTATCCACTCCTTCCCCAATTGCTGGTGTAACCCTCCTCTCTCCCTCTGGCCACATCATTAAGTTTATGGTGGGGGAAGCAGAAAGAGGGATGGAGGGAAGAGGGTGGGGCCTTAGTGTGTGTCACACTTTATGGGGGCAAGACATGATTGCAAGAGGGACTTTACCTAACAATTGCAATCAGTGTAACTGGCTTATTGTACCCTCAATGAATCCCCAACAATAAAAAAAAAAAAAAAAAAAAAAAGAAAATCAACAAGACAGGCTGTTCCCCAGAGCAAGGGCGGAGGGGGCAAGGCTGACTAGGTGGATCAGAACAGCACCAGCCAGAGGTGAACAGGCTGGACAGTGAACACAGGGCAAAGGCAAAGTGCTTGTGGCTTCCTGCTTTGATAGTGTGCCTGGGACCATGTGTGTATTCCTGTTCAGTGACTCCTGGAAGGCCAAAGAGTTGAACATTGGGCACCGTGGTGAGAGTCTATGAGGTTCAGGCCTCTTTCTTCCTGCTGCCCCTTCTGGCTTCTGACTTTGGAGAGGAAATTACTTCATCCTCATATCCCTGACCCCACGTGTGGGTAACATCCACTGTGTAATTAACAAACATCAGCTGTATGAATACAGTAAATAAACAGAAAGAGTTTGTGAGAACAGATGATCGTTTATTTAGTACTTATTATAGGATCCCCTCAAATCCAACCCATGAGCAAACTTTTGCTTTTACTGGGCTCAGGCTGAGACAGGCTGAGTAGCTTGTCAAGGCCTCACAGATAGGGCTGTGTGTGTGGTGGGGTGCACAAGAGGGAAGGTTCACGGCATCATTTTGTACCACTGCCCATTGCAACTCCATCAAGTCTTTCAATTGATGAATTTGCTGAGTCTGGTGGGATAGTATGGGCTGTCGTGAAAGTTGGAGGAGACGAAAACAAGGTTTGGGATCTTCCAAATAGGAGCGTGATGTAGCACATACCTGTAACAATGGAAGAACGTGTAAGAATGGAAAGGAGAAGCCCTTATGTACTTGGAACAGGGAAGAAGGCAGAAGAGAAGAGAGACAAGAAGGACCTGGGCAGGGTCTTTTGCCGACATTTATAACAGCCCCCACCCTCCATGAGATATAGGAAGGAAGAAAGACAAAAAAGCACAAGCCAGGCCAACTGTTAAAAATTATTTAATAGAAAGTCCAATGTCAAAATGTAACAATAAACAAAAATACACATGTATAAATATGTATATATAATTAGACCTGTACACTTTCTCAGATCCTTTTCAAAATGGAACAGAATCATCATTAACATCTTAGTGGTCAAATCAAAAATAATATTCAAGCGACATGGGCCCACTGTGTTGTGGGGAGTAGCACTGCCAAAGCACTTTGAGGGTTCAAAGAATTCCAATCAGGAAAGAGCTGGGATAGTGCCAGTGTCCTTTTCTGGAGACCCAGAGAGGGAGGACGAACAATCCCATGGCTCTGTACAGTGGACTTGACCTTTCCGGAGCACCTGTAGCCACTAGTGTCTGGGGACAGCTCTCCTGTCAGGGTTCTGAATTATTTAAATTTATGTGGTTTGGGAGTTTTCTTGCCTCATCTCCCAGATGAGAAGTCACTCAGGATTTTGCCCTCCAACCTTCTTAGTTTGCAGGCCAAGTGCTGCCCAGTGGTTTGGGGTGCCATCGAGTACTGATTTGCACTACAACAGTGGTCTTCAAAGTGGGTGTGTTCATATCACAAGGTACCCAAGGTCCCTCAGAAAGAAAATGCCAGAACTTCTGTTTATAATATTTTGCATCTTATTCATTTAAAATGTAGATGCTGTGGACTTTTTATAATGCGCCTAACATGTTAGTATAAACATAAAGGAATACATGCTTTAGACAAATTAATAAACATACAGAGGGGGGCGTCTCATGGAGCTTTTGCTGATACATGTGTGTCTGAAACAGATGGGTGCCCACTGCTTTACAGAATTTGTGGGTAGCAGAGTGGTTAGGGAGCCCACCCTTCTGGGCTCCTATGCTCACCTGAGGAAGCCTTTGCAGGTGTTCAGAAGAGCAATGCCCCAAGATGTCTCCCACACCTGATTGAGAGCTTATGCCTTGTAATCTTGCCACTAGATTCCCTTTGAGTATAAGGCCATGTTTCTAAATCAAATGCAGATATCTTTGGGAAGAGCAAACACACAGCCATTGGCAACTGGCAGGGAGGCATTTTGATCCCTTCCTGGCAATAAGGTGGAGAAGAGTGGGAAATGGGCCAGGACAGAAAATGGGGAGATGGTGCTCTAAGGCAAACTTGGCCTACTTTCTGTGACCACACAGCCCCAAGGGGACCTTCCAGGGCTTTAATTTTAAAGTGAGCGAGTTAAAGGCCAAATGTTTTATTGGCTTCCTGCATCAGGATTGCACTGGCTGAATTCTGATCTAAACACCTAGGCCTTTGGAACATTCGAGAGGGAGCCACTAGACACAGAAGTAGAAATTCTTTAGTCAAAGGCCAGAGGACTATCTGGGAAAAGAGTGGGTGTCTGAGCTAAAATATTTCCAAGGGTCCAGAAGGCTGGGGTTGCTGTTGAGTATGCCTGGCTGCACCCAGGGTGGGCAGGTGTGAAGGTCTTGCAAAAAGAAGTCAGCCTGAAGAAGAAGCAAGAGCCATCTGGGATCCCCACACAGAGGGCCAGAGCCACTCAGCCAGGAAAACCACCTTCAACCCCAAATTCTGCCCACTTCTCAGGGAAATTGTCTTCTGGTTGAGCTTTTACTCGAGCTTCTGGAAACCATCTTGGCTTAGAGCTGGTATTTTGATGCATCTAATTCTTTTTCTTCATCCTAAATTTTTCTTAATTATTTTTCTCGGGGTGTGGGTGGGTGAAAGAAAAAACCCAATGCTCTGAACTCTGAATAGGGTCTTTGGAAAACCTAAAGGAAACCTAAAAGGCACCGCAGATTGTCTCCATAGAGGGATTCTGCTGGTCTTGGAGTTGCCCCTGACTCACACCCGCAGAGCTCCCAGCTCTGGCAGCTTCTGGATCCCCCATAAGGTCCTCCCTCAGCAGCTGTCTGGGCTGGTGGGTATTCTCCATTTGTACACAATGCATCTGTGCTATATATATATAAAAATCCCCTTTGGCAGGACTCAGGTATGCACTTGAGAGGTAGCAAAAGTGTGGCCACCAGGTGTATGTGACCCAATTTGGGGGAAGGCTGCCCAAGAACAGCTGCCTTTGCTTAGGATCACACACTAGACAGGGAAGCTCTCTGCTGCTTCCTGTACGTTTGTTTTAGGGTACATTCTCACCCCTGGGTGGAGGCCAGCCTGGTCCCAGGAGGTGTTTTTGCCCTTGGTGGCTCTTAACACAGGTCGGGATGACCCAGAACTGTCCCCTTTATGTCTCTAAACCAGATCCAGCCTGGCTTAAAGCCCTTGAGTTCAAATAGCTTTTGGTGAGAGGAAGAGAAGGAGTCCAGGCAGAGATGGGGGCAGAGGATGCATTGGAACGAATCATCTCATCGAGCAACTGTGCATTTCCATAGTGAGGCGGGAAACCCTGCCCCCATCACTACTATGCTTACCTCTCTGGGGGGCCTAAGCAGTGGGTGGTGGAGAGCAAAGCACCACCCAAAACTCCTATTTATATTCCAGAACCCCATCAAAGCCCTGGGGGCCATGTGGGGCTGGCCCAGCTCACTGTCCTGTCCTCGGCCCTCACTCTTCCCACCTCCCACTTCAACTCCAAGCTCCAGCCTCTTTACTGCAGGCAGAGGGCCCTGTGGACCCACACTGACTCTCTTTGGAGCTGATTCTCATGCTATCCTCTCAGCCTGAAAGATCCTCTGCAATGCTCTCCCTCAGTCCTTGCACGAATTTGGGCTTTGATGTCACCTCTTTCAGTAAGCTCCTGATTCCCACAGCTGGGCTGGCTGCTCCCATGAGATACTCCCATGGCACGCAGGCCTTTTCCACACTTCCTCCCTGTGACTGGTAGGCTCCTTGAGGGTGGGAGCTGTGTTTGGGTCAGTTGTGCATTGCTGATGATTAGCTCCATGCCTAGAGTGTACCAGACACTTTGTAAATAATCTGCTCCATGAATGAGTCCTGTTAAAAATGCTACAGCTGGGTCAACCTACAGGAAGGGACTCCAGATTCCACACAATGGCATCAGGGCGTCCTAGTGGAGCTGCTGGAATGCCATAGTCAAGGCCACATGGATGAGTGGGAGAGTACATGAGAAATGCTGTGGTCGTATGTAGCTGGACCAGGCACACATCCTTAGGGAGGGAAAGATGCCAGCCACAATGCCCAGGCTAGAGGCCCAGCTGAGCCAAACAGATGTAGTAGAGAGGACATCTTGATTCAGAGGGGACACAGCAAGACCACCAGCAGGACCTGATCTTCTTGTTTGAGTCAAACTCAAACTTTCCCAAGAGTGATCACTAGTTTTTCCTGCTTTGGTATTTCTCTAGCTATCCTAGACGTTATTTGAGATTACTGAAAGGCAAACTACAGCTCTTTATTGAAGTATTTCAATAATAAAATATATTTTATCTATGTATCTTCGTATGTGTGTAAGTGTGTGTTTAAAAATGGATCCAAATTTAGAGGCCTAATAAGGCAACTGTTGGGTTCTGTTCCAGCAGAAGAGAGTAATTTTTATGAATTTGTATCTTGCTTTGGTTGGAAAAGCTAGCTTGAAATCTATTGCAGAAACCACCCTTGCTTATTTGCCTGTCAAGAGAACAGTCCCTGAGGGTCTGGATTGAAAAGCCAGGAAACCAAAAGTTATTCTTTCACTCTGGGTCAATGCCAAGTGGCCCCCAAGGTTCTAGAGTTATTTTCAAACCTAGAGACCCGAGGGCATCTCTGGCTGAGTTTATGATGTTCTTTTTCCTACCTCTAAGTCTTAATCAAGTTCAAAGCCTTGGGATAAAAATAACTTCTGGGAAGAAGAAGGGGGAATTCAGGGCAGAGAATATCAGAATAAGGCTTTCAGTTTAGAGGTGAATTTCCTGAAGAAAAGCCATTTCTGCAGTTTCTAAGAGATAAGAACCATTTCCCATATCATCTTGACGGAGTATGCCAGCTGCCAGGCTGGAAAGAAGTAGGACCTTGGGAAAACTGGACACAGCACCCTCTTTTCACAAGGAAATTCTTTTGATTCTTTTAAGTTAAGTAAGGGTGGGGGTTGGTTCCCTCTAGGCTGCACCTTTAACAATTTCTATGGAAATGTGACTCATTTTCTCTAGAGGATGTGCCTGCAGAAGCAAGGAGAGGAATCCTGGGGAGTTCTCTGACCTGGGATCAAGTTATTTAAATGACTAGCCAAGTCATCACGTGACTCTCTAAACCATTCAAGGTCTTCAAAAAGCTTCCCATTTAGTTTTAGTGCTCGCTTCAACTAGCCTGGAAGATTGATATCTCCAGTCCAAAGATCAAAGAGAGACAGCAGAACCCAGTCCACAAGAAAGGATTTCAATGGAAGTCAATGGTTTGTCAAGGCATTGCCCTTCCTCCCTGGTTGGAGAACAGACTCTCCCAAACCTCTCTGAAGGTGATACAGAAAAGATGCAGCCTGGGGCAGTGTCTGTGGCTCAAAGGGGTAGGACCCCCGCCCCATATGCTGGAGGTGGCAGGTTCAAACCCAGCCCTGGCCAAAAACTGCAAAAAAAGAAAAAGAAAAAGGCTGCAGCCTGTGACAAAACAATAAGCCTTGTAAACTCAGGAAAGAAATCACAGCAGTCAAAAGCCTGTTCTGGTTGCATCTGGTATCTAATGACAGAACTGCCAGGGCACTTTTCCAGATGCTGAAAGAGCCCCAGGAGGAGAGACGCACCTACATCCCCTAAACCTTTTCCTTCTGGGCACTGAAGTCCTCCTGTTATAGCCAGTGGCCTATTCTGGTTTGTGTACGCCTTAGACGGGGAATGGGGAATGTTAAGAAAACTCTCCCTAGGAGGAAATCAAATGGGTGACAGACGTGCCAAAGAGAGATTCTGGCAGGCAGATGCCCCCAAAGGGTTGTTTTCACAGTGTTGCGAAGGGCACGGTCGAAAAATTGGAAGCTAGTTGAATAATACCTTTCCTTCTTTCAACCTGGGCATTTTTACTGGATAGATGCATTCTACCCTTAAAATAGATTTCTTAGAACATGTGGGTAAAAAATCCACTTCACAGGGTCATTGTGAGGATTACACAAAACAATTATAAAACGCCTGGTACGGTATCTGGCATAGGGTGAGTACAAATAACATATATTTGTTCCTTTTGCCTCTTCTCCTAGATTAGATTAGATCCCAGAAAAGGTGCAAGCGTCCAGAAAAACATGGCATAGGTCATGAGACCTTGAAGGTTTGTCACAAAAGTAAATAAATTCGCCCACAATCCTCATTTTGTACTGTAGCTGTTTAATCTAGAAACATATAAAAAAGGGACTGTTGATAAACACGTCCGTTCATTGGCAAAAGGCAATGCGTACACTTCGTGTATGTTTACCGCAGGCACATTTGCAGTGGGAAAGCCATGGCCTCGCCTAGCTCCACGGAGACACCGAAAGGCCAAGGTTTCTGCTCCGAGCACCTTGTGGGGATGCTCCAGTGTGCCTGTCTCCTCCCCACACCAGGCCTTATTTTTTTATTTTGCTGGGGTTTTACACAACTTAACAAAAAAGACCTACTTCTGAGGTGTACAAAGAAATCAAGCTCCGAGAATGCCCTGGAAGTGGAAAAGCATGGAAGGCGGATTTTATATAAAATTATAGAGTACAATCTAATGCCTTTTTTAAAAGGGAGGTGGGAGGAAGAGGAAGAGAACCTCAGATACCGACGGTATCTTTCCAGAAAGAACCCAGCAGAGACCTGCAGCCTGAGATTCCAAGTCAGTATTGTCTAGCATTATGAGTTTAAAAATGTTTCTTCCTACAAAAAACAGCATGTTCAGCCAATTTTTTTTTTTTTTAAGATGAGTGGAGATGGAACACTCATTGGAATTCTCACCCAGTGTCTAAGTAGGGCTTGTAATCAATGTGCAGCCTGCATCCCAGGCTACTGAGGTAAAATTCATGAGAGGTATCATCGCTGTTTTTAGCAGGCTTATGGCAGAGTTCAGCCCTCAAAGAAAAAAGTGATGAGGCTTGGGGGAGGACACAGTTATAACTCAAAGTGGGATGACATCAGATGGGACCGAGAGGGGGGCTCCATCCCCTCTGGGCTTGCTCCCAGTTTGCTGCCATGGCCACCCCAGATGCCCAGGTGAGCCCCTGACACTGAGGCATTTCCTCACCTCACCGTGTGAAGGAGGACAGTGCTGGCCCAGGGGATTAAGAGCCAAAGCTACTCCTGGGTCAGGTCATTTCTTATTTGAGTCATCCAAACCCAGCCTCAGATCATGGGCCCTGCAGACGAAGAGAGACCAGTCTCCTGGCAGGCTGCCGTGTGTGTGGCTGCTGCTGTTTCTGGGGGCGACCTAGTTTCCTCATCTCTGGACTTTGTACCTTTTTTGTCCTTAAATAGACCACTCCATGCTCACCGTTCAAGCCTGGGGCTAGGAGGCATCACTGAGGTTCAGCTCTCTCTCTCTTTTAAGGTTCTCTGCCAGTAACAAAACATGCATTCAGTTATGAGAATAGTACTCCATAACTCGAATGTCCGCCAACCAAAAGAAAGCTGTGCATACAACGGGTGAACTTTTACAACTCTACAACTCAGAGTACATAAGGCATGTGTAATCCAGCTGTAAATCTTGGTGACAGCCTTGCCCCACCCACTGGCTGAGAGGCAGATTTCCAAGTGCATCCTGCACGCAGCCAGCCCCTCAGCCCTCTCTGCTAAATGCTTTCAGTTCATTTCTCTTCATTTTTTCTCCCACTACCCACCAGGCCACTTCCCTCCCTCCCTCCTTCCATCTCCCTGAGCCCTACAGAAATAACTAGCAGAATCCACCAGCGTGTACACGGATTATTTTTTTTTTCTCATTGCATCTGAGGCAATCTGCTTAATGTTCAGATACACAAGGGAAAAAAAGGCAAAATATTTTTGCTTTAGATCCTTTCAGAAGGTATAAAAAAATAAAGTACAAACACAAATCACTTGACAATTTTATGATTAAAACCAACAAATGGAAAACAGAGAGTTTGAGTGCTGCTCACATCATCAAGCTTGCCATGCCAGCCCACTCAACCACCCCATTTCTGGGATCTATTTCTAGATGCACCAAATGTGTCTGAAGATGAAATCACTTCTACCCATCAAAAATGTGTCCAGGGTTCAACACGGTGGACAGAGCCCCCGGTGAAAAGCTCCCGTCGTTCACGGAAATGATGCTTCTGGTTTGATTGAACACTCAAAAGTCAGGCTCCCAAGAAACACTTGGTTCCCTGTGGAATATGTCAAAATGTTACAACGAGACTGTGAGAAAAACAGAATGAGATGAACATGCTTCATCTTCGGCAAGAGGGTGGTGATTTTCTGGGGAGACGCTGTCTGAGACACCAAGTAGAGAAATCGAATGGAAGACATTTAGCACTTGCCTCATTCTTGTTGGATAAAGAACAAGAAATCCCAGAAAAGGTCTTCCAGAAAACAGTGAACAAAGTCCCCAGTGAACAAGTTTGAGGTGGGGCGTAGCGGTTCCTTTACAGTTCTGGAAAACTGTTTCAGTCTGTTGGCCAGAAACCATACAAGGGGAGGGAACCTAAAACCCGAGGCTATTTGACTCTCCCTGCATTTTTCTGCTTGAAGCAGGATAAAAAAGCCTAAAATTTTGGCTACATCTCTATTTATGTAACAACCACAGCTGCTCCCCAAAATAGCTGCTGCTTGCTCAAAGAATTAAGGGATTTTTGTTGCTAATATTTGAGTCCATTTTCTACAACGCTGGAAAGAATTTCCTACCCCTCACTTTTGCTGGCCCAGGTCTAGAAGGAGAGGGGGAATCTCACCATGAACGCATCAGTGCTGACATCAATTAGGGGGATGGATTTTAAAATCAAGGCTCATCTGCTTAGCAAGAACAATGGAACATCTTAACTACCCACCTTTGAAGGGTGGCAGCCTGGCTGATACCAAGACCCTTCAAATTCACAACCACACAAGAGAGAGACATACAGTGCTCCTGCATTTCTGGGGGATAAAACCCTGCCCTGGACTGCTGGCACGGCATTTAATAGGGTGCCCTCCCCTGAAAGGAACAAAGAGAACCCTCGTCAAAGCTATCAAACACGTTAAAAAAATACAAAAGTTATTTTCTCCTTTTGATTGCTATTTACTTGTGACAATATCTGTTAAAAATATTACTTCTGTCTTTGAGAAGAGATCATTCTCTTCATATAATATGGAAAAATAAACTCTACTGAACACACAGTCAAACATTCCCCACCACTGCCAGGGGCTTTTGGCTTTCGCGTCTCCAAATATCATCACCAGTGTAAGTGTACTATGTTTTCGAGTAGGCAAATACTTTTCATGTATTATCCAGTGCTGGAGATAAGAGAAGAAACTGGCAAAGCTCAAGTAGCATTTTGAAGGGGGAGAATTACTAAATAAGATGGCTTACTTGCTAATAAAATGAAAGGTAACAGGGTGATTTCAAGGCCCTCCTACAAAGTCCTGGGACGTCCCTTCACCTCTTCTTACCACGTATAACCCTGCAAATGCTTGGTAGATTATTGGTGGAAGGGTAGGGAGCTATTTAAGCGGACCATCAGCGTCACTGCAAGGGAGGGCTCAATTTCCATACCCAAGGATCATCTTAAAACACTGAGCTGGATGAATGGGAGAAGACAAGGATACATAAAAACAGTAAAATGTTTTATTTTTTTAGAAAAAAAAAAAAAAGTGAGGAAGAGGGATTCAAAATGATTGTGACTTCCATCTGCATCTGAGCAAAGCCAACGTTGCAAACTTAATCCTTGAGTAAGATACCTAGGAAAGGACACCACCTGCCACTGGCTCCCATGTCACTTTCAGAAGTCATATCACAACATGCTTTTAATTGATCACAGCCTCCCCACTTCTGCCGAGCAGAGAGACAAGGCTTGCCACAGCAAGCATCCCATCTCCAAAGCTCAACCTTGCCAGTGAGAAGCCAGGCCCAGTCCATCTCTGGACTGCGTGGGAGAGACGGGGAGGAAGGAGAGAGGGCAGGGGATGCTTGTCTTAGAAGCAGAACCGGTCTAGAAGAGAAGTTTGATATGTGAGAGTTCACCACTACCTCATCTTATAGAAAATAGGTTGGAGAGCATCTGTAAAATCAACAGTATCTTTAAGGTGAAACTGCAGAATTTTGCTGCATACCTGGACACAAGAGAAGTGGAAAGTTGCAACAAGTTTTACCTAGCAGCAACAAAGAAAGTTCGATAACAGTTTTTTGTTTTTAGCAATATTCCTTTGCAAGTTCATTAAGAAACACTGTAATTTAATGGGGCATACGGTATGGAACGATCTTCTTTTGCTGTGCTGTTTGTTGAAGAGAACCGACCTTTGCGAAGATTTCAACTGGGGTGTAACCTATTTACACAGTAGTAGCTCCTGGTTTGTGCGGTAGAATCGGTGCTATGTGATATCTTCTTCTTCCGAACAGTAATCCCGACCCTTGGAGGAAAAAAACAAGAACATGTGAATGAGAAATTCCCAGAGCCTGAAACAGTTACTTGTAATCAATTTCCTCTCTGTATACGAGGTTGGACAATTAAATTTGCGAACTCATCCTAGAAAAAATGCTCCATACCTCACTGCTAAATATCACTATGGTCACCTTCGAAGTACCCCCCCTTGGTCACCTGGTGACCAAGTGGTATTCAGCAATGATGTATGCAGCAATTTTTCTAGGATGAGTTCATGAATTTAATTGTCCAACTCCTCCATCTCCTTGCATGAGAATCCAGCCTTTACCAGTGACCACTAGGTACAAAACAGATAGATCACAAATGCATGTTGGCTGATATCTTAAGGCATGAAAGCTTCACCAATCCCCCAATAAGCCCTCACTTTATACTGGTAAGCATTTATACTACAGCAGACACATACGGGACTCAGCTTTTGGCCAAGAAATTGCCAAATGGACAATCTGTGCAGGAGACCAATTTCCCATCAGAGAGAATACCATGTTAACAGCTCACGTACTACAGCTATATCCCCATGTTGGGAACTCAACATTTTACTGAGGAATATCATAAACCAGGGACGTCTGAGTTTCAATTCATTCTACGTGGATTAAAAAACAACTTATAGGGATTCTTTAAATATTCATAACACATCTAGGACTATGCTTGGTGTGTGTGGGATGCACAAGAGAGGCAGAGGCTTTCGATTCATTTGCTAACAAAACAGGTTACACCAAGGCTTGGGGACTATGTGCAATACAGTGGTTGCTTCTGAACACATTTTACCCTCCCTCCACTGGGGTATATAGTCTATGAAGACACAGTTGGGACTGGGCTTTAAGGCTCCATATCTGACCTGTTTGGGTTGTCGTGGTTAAAATCCCTGGCTTTCTTGGTCTGTCATCCATGACGGACAGTCCAGAACTGAAGTGCCTACTCTGCCTACATTTTGATGTCATCGATAAGGGCTTTACAAAAGGTCCTTATCAAGTATGATTATTTACATCCTTTAACTTTTTCTTTCTAAATGCTACATTATATGTTCTGAGTGGAAACATTCTTTTAAAGACAGAAATTTCTAAATACCTGGAATTTATCCCTAAAAGTGTCAGTACTTACAGATAATAATAATTTTGCATGTAAGTATTTCTCAAATGTATTATACATTTGTCACATTGTCTGTATATTGGGAATATTTCACATTTTCCTAATATTTAGGATCATCTAATGGATTATTGTGCCATGTGGATACCTGGCTTTGTAACTTCTGAGCTCTGGGATCTTGATCAAATAAATACAAGAGATCTGAGAGAATTTTTATTGGAGGGGCCCCATCTCAGCACCATGGGGCCTCCATCTGCACACCAGCCCTATTGGGCAGGACAGGGAGCTTGCTTCTGCAAATGACTTTAGGTCTTGTTCAATGCTAAAACAAGGACCTTAAAATCACCAGCTGCCAGAAGGCAAGAAGTAGGGCTGAGCTGGGTTGGGAGCTACACAGCAATTCTCTTAGCTGAAGTATGCCCGCCCCTCTTCAAGGGACCCCATATGGAAGTCTTTGTAAAGAGGCTTTGCTCAGTTAGAAGAGGAGACTGTTAGTCACAATTCTACCCTTGTGCAAAGGATGAACAGCAGGCGATAGATCCGGGGGCCCCAGGGGCCCCAACAAACTGGAAGAATGGACATTCCTAGTGATACTGACAAAGAAGGGTTGCTTCTTTATTTTATTTTTTTTATTGTTTTTGGAGACAGTCTCACTATGTTGCCCTTGGTAAAGTGCCGTGGCATCACAGCTCACAGCAACCTCAGATTATCCTGCTGAGGCCTCTCACATAGCTGGGACTACAGGCACCTGCCACAATGCCCGGCTATTTTTTTGTTGTAGTTGTCATTGTTGTTTAGCAGGCCTGGGCCAGGTTCCAACCCGCCAGCTCTAGTGTATGTGGCTGGCGCCCTAACCCTGAGCTATGGGTGTGGAGCCAAGGAAGGGTTGTTTCAAAGAACCACAGGGGCATCTGGGTACAGACTCAAAAAATCCCAAGGAGCTTTGGCTTACCCACATTTTTCTGACCATGCCCTACTCCGGGCACTGGCTTCTATACCTTCTTCAGTTATCTGCATTATTATTTTTAGGGAAACTAGAAGCTTAGGTCAACTAAGAATATACATTTCTAAGGTTCTAGGGTAAGGATCTTTGTTTGTTGGTTGAAGTGTCTAGGCTAAGAATTAGAGATACTAAGGGGTGTAGAGGAAGGGATTTTATTCTAATTTTAAATTCTGCTAGTTTAAAGTCAGCTCAAAGTGTGACTTCCGATAAGGAAACTGCTCCCCAATGTGCCTAATGTTCTCTTCTTACATGAGACTAAATCAGACAAAGAGTCTAGGACTGGCACCCAGTTTCAGGTGATTTTATTCTACAGTCTAGCATATTTCTGTAGACATATTCCTGTGTATATTCAGCCTTGCAAGCGCACACCCCGATCTCAGTTTCCTTGTCTGTAAAGTGGAGACAGTAAAACCTAACTCATAGAGTTGTCATGGGAATTAGAAGTAATTCAAATAAACTGTCTAGCAAAGCGAAGCACATGGTAGATGTTTAACTATTTATCTTATGATGATATTAAAAAATGAGACCAACTGATCCGACAATTAATACAGCTGTCTAGGTGAGAAACTGGGCTCCTGTCTAGATCAGTCAGTTACATCCATACTCTCACACAAGCCAAGCACCATGGGGTCTCAGGGGCTATGGGGGCCACTGGGGAGCTAGGTGCCAGTTTTTCACCTTCCTCGTTGGCTCCCTGGTCCCCAACCCCCACCCCATCCTCCCATTTTTTTAGATTTCTACCCAAAAGCCACCTCATTGCCTTCCTTGAACACTCTATACAAAATAGCACTTTTTTTTTCAGATTAATGTGAGAGCACAATTACGTTACAATGTTTGTATTTATTAGGTGAGGTCCCTGTTGTAGTTGTACCCCTCACCCAGGAAGTGTGCCATAAACCCTTACATTGTGCCCAGTAGGTGGGAGCACACCACCTAAAATAGCAATTCTTATTCTGCTTCATTTTTATTTATATTCCTTATCACTATCCAGCATTAGTAACATATCAATTAATTTCTTTATTGACTATCTTCCCCCTTGAACAGAAACCCCTAATAGGCAGAAATTTATCCTGGTGCATTCGCAGGATTTAGAGTAGCGTAGGCAACATGTAAATACTCAATAAAAAAATATGCAGAGAATTCTGAAATTCTGGAGTTGGTAGGGGACCTAGAGTTTTTCCTATCTAACCTCCTATCTAATGTAGGAGAGACCTCTATTTACCACATTCTGGACAGAGAGACTTCTCTTCCCCTGGAACATGTTTGACCATGAACACTGGCAAAGGAAGGGATTTTATCCTAAGAGGATGTCTCTCTGGACGAACAGCACAGCTGGTTCCATTACCTGGGAATAAGGATTCTCTTCCTTGGATGTGCATCCGTTTTCCCAGGTTCTTTTTATTTTATTTATTTATTTATTTATTTTTAATCTTTATTATTATTATTATTATTGTTAAATCATAGCTGTGTACATTAGTGCAATCAAGGGGTACAATGTGCTGGTTTCACATACAATCTGAAATATTCTCATCAAACTGTTCAACATAGCCTTCATGGCATTTTCTTAGTTATTATATGTAGACATTTGTATTCTGCATTTAGTAAGTTTCACCTGTACTCATTCTAAGCCAGGTTCTTTTTAAAATGGACCCATTAAAAAAAAAAGTCACTAGCACAGAATAAGGTATCCCAGCAATATACCTTACGATATGTAAGAATTAAATATCTGACAAGGGGGATAGAGAATGTGTTAAATCTAATAAATAATACTGTAACAGAACATAAAACTGAACTTTCAATCAAAGCCACGGAAGGGAAGATAGCCCTTTAAGCCTTAAAGGGATATGAAAAGATTGCAAAGTGAAATGTGAACACATTTGAACATGTAAAAATGAACCTTTGTATGTCAAAAAATGGTAATAAAATGAAGCAAAATAAAAAGACAAAGCTCATACTGGGGAAAAAATGGCAGCAGCATACAGTATACACATAGTGAAAGTGATAGAAGAATCTCATGCAAATAAAAAAAATGAGCAGTAAGAGAATTCCAATGAAGGGAAAAGGGTAAAAGTGAAAACACATTTTTATTTTTTTTGAGGATATCTCTTATTCAGCCCACCAATTCAAATGTTAATCTGTTCCAGAAAGGCCCTCACAGACACACAAAGAAATAGTGTTTAATCAGCTATCTGGGCATCCCATTGTTCAGTCAAGTTGACATATAAAATTCACTATCACAGGCATCTTAGGATTCTTTTTTTTTTCCAGTCTAGCATGGATTTCCATGGAGAGAACCGTTCACAAAGGAATTCTTTACAGGTGGTTCTTCACAACTTCTCGATGCTCCGCAATTAAATGCTATCAATGTTCTGTAACTAAAAAGTATATCAAGGAGGCAAAAACATCTAATTTACACCCCAATGCAACTTCTTTTCATGAAACCTTTTTGAAAAACAGCAAAAGATCCAATGTTGAAAAATAGCAGAAAAACAACAGCATCACTGAAAAGAGTATTCAATAATACTCAGTTGTAACTATTTGAATCAAAGAAACACTAATTAGAAAGTGAAGGTAAATTAAATTGCTAAGATTACTGAAGGTTAGAACTGAATGGTTTTTAAAAAAACACATTTGAAACAAAATTAACCGGAAAAAAAACAAATAGAAAAAAGATCTGTTTCAAGTAACCAAAAAATACAAAATCATTAGAAATTTAAAAATACTGATAATTCTTCAGAGTGTAGCATGAAATGCCATTGTCATATATAGCTGGCAGCCATTTAAAATAGTATGGCTGCTTCAAAAGGCAATTGGCAACCTATATTGAGAGTCATAAAAATATTCATATCATAGAAATCAGAAGTGAAAATAAAACTTCCAATATATTTTTAAAATATGTGTGTTGGTTCCCTGGGGCTGGAGGTGGGAATGAGGACTAAGGGGGTAAGCAGGCAGGGGAGATCTTAGTGATGTGATGGGAATGTTCTACAACTGAAGTTTGGCGATGGTTGCACAATTTAGTAAATTTACTAAAAAATCATTGAATTGTGCATGTAAAATGAGTAAGCTTTATGTTATGTAAATTACATTTCCATAAAGTTGTTGAAAATATATGTATAAATATCTACACTGTTGCATTTTTATTAGGCATGAGGGGAAAAAAAATCAGTCTAATATCCCAAAGAGAAAATGGTTACTAAGGAATGGTTCATGCACTTTCCACTACAAAATAAGCAAATAAAACCTGAGAAGACCAAGCAGCCTTCGTGTCCCTGCAGGGTCCTCCTCGTACCCCAGAGGGTTCTTACATACGCGTTCTCTTCCTGTGCGGCCCTTCCCAGCGTTCTCTATTTGGCTGATTAGCCTTGTGATCTGGCTCCAATATCATATCTTTGGGTGGACTTTTCCATGTTGCTCTAGGGAGCATTCGTCTCTTTCCTGCTCAGTGGTTCTTCCATCACACCACCATGTTGTTTAGTAATTTAGGGCAAAATGTCTGCCTTCCTTACTCAAGGGGGCAGAAAATGTCTGTTCACCTTCGTCTTTTGATACCTCCTAGAGTCTGTGTGGCCCACATCATAAGGGTTATGAATACTCCAGCTCTGTTGGGAGGCTGCTCTGGGAGAAGGGTAGGTCGATGCAGGCTGTTGCGTGGTGTCATACAGGAGTGTCCTGGTACTTTGATAGGAGAGGGACACTGCCAAAACTTTGTAGATCATGATGGAAGACAAAGTCTTTTTTAAAAAAAGTATTATTTTGAGACAGAGTCTTACTATGTCAGCCTTGGTAGAGTACTGTGGTGTCATAGCTCACAGCAACCTTAAACTCTTGGGCTCAAGCAATCCTCTTGCCTCAGGCCTCCCAAGTAGCTGGGACTACAAGTGCCTGCCACAACGCTTGACTAGATTTAGAGACAGGGTCTTGCTTTTGCTCAGGCTGGTCTCGAACTCCTGAGCTTAAGCAATCCACCACTTGCTTCAGCCTCCCACAGTGCTGGATGACAGGGGTGAGCCGCCATGCCTGGCTCAAAGTCCTTTTTTAACAACACAACTGACAGTAAGTTTTGAGGCAAAAATGTTAGCAGAGAATAGGGCACAGGCCCTCTTTCAAGAACAGCCAGGAACTTAGGAGAGGGGCAACAGGTCTGCAAGCAGCAGGAGCAGAGATGATATTAGAATCTCATTGTCAGTCAGTCATTGTTTCTATTTATTGAAGTACAGCTGTCCCCACTTACATAAGAGAGACTTATTCTAAGACCACCGGTGGAAACCACAGATAGTAATGAATCCTATATACACTGTATTTTCCTGAACGTACGCACCTTTGATAAAGTTCAATTAATAAGTTAGGTGCAGTGAGAGACTAACAAAAATAGTAATAAAATCGTAATATTCTGTAATGAAAGTCATGTGAGTGTGCTCTCTCTCTTTAAATACCTACTGTCCTGTCCTCACCCATCTTGTTTAATGTAGGTAACCGAAACCACAGGGACCAGAGGCCTGGGTAAGTGGGGACTGCTGGGCTACGCGTGGAAGCACATCCAGTTCCCTTTCCGTAATGTCAGTCAGGCTTCTTCAACTCCATCTTTTGCTGTCCTGACAAACTTCTGAAGTAAAGTAACTCACAGGTATGGTGATGGAATCATGTAACTAAATATTCCAGTCAAAACGCTAACACTTGGAGAAAGCTAACATGAAGTTTTTTTTTTGTAGAGACAGAGTCTCACTTTATTGCCCTCGGTAGAGTGCCGTGGTGTCACACAGCTCACAGCAACCTCCAGCTCTTGGGCTTACATGATTCTCTTGCCTCAGCCTCCCGAGCGGCTGGGACTACAGGTGCCTGCTACAACGCCCGACTATTTTTTTGTTGCAGTTTGGCCGGGGCTGGGTTTGAACCCGCCACCCTTGGCATATGGGGCCGGCGCCCTACTCACTGAGCCACAGGCGCCGCCCTAACATGAAGTTTTTAAATGAAGGCTCGGACAAAAGTTTGTTTTAATGAGGCTCATCTCTTTCTTGGAAGTGCGAGTTGTTTTACTTGTATATAAAGCAGGCTCTTATTGTTTGTTGGATGACTTAATGACCAACTAAGCACTTCCCTTCACGTAACTCCTCTTCCTGCTCTTTCTTTCTAACTGTGGGCTTCCTGAGTCTCAGTTTCTTGACTCACTGTTAACCTTTCTGGACAGCTTTTGCCTTGTACTGCAGGATTTAAATGTTTTCTCTCCTGGCGGTAAAAGAGCATTTTGATCAATGAAGCACAAACACCCCAAATGTATTTTGGTGTATAAATTCAATGGGCATCACCCTTCACCGCCCATCTAACACCTTTTTTCAAAACTTTCTCTCCCCGTATCACCATCCAGAGGCAACCCCAGGTTCCAGTTTCTATGAGAATCTGGACATTTCAGCTCTGTTCCTGAATCAGGGCTGCAGGGACAGGATAGCCACTTTCTACGTCTTGAGCATCTGTGAACGACTAGGTGGGTCAAATCTAGAACAAATACCCTGCGTAGGAGGCTGGAAATGTGGAAGACAAGACATCCTTGGGGACGGCTGAGCTTTACCCTCCTCCCACTGGGCACAGAGCCGCCTCCACCCCTTCCCCAGGGCTGGATGTGTCAGCACCTTTTTAATCAGAGAGCGCTTTTCAGCAGCGTTTTCGTTTATAGTCCAACAACCATTTATAAGAACAGTTTTAAATGCTGAAGAAATGCTGTAGAAAAGCAAAAATAATTAGCTGTGCTATTGGAAGTCTCCTCCCCGGGCTTACTTCATTAGAAAAATCAATCGAGGCATTAATGGCTGTCTCTGTCTCTAATGAGCTTTATTCTAATTAGACTTGCACGTTATTATTTCAGTTGGAAAAAGATCTCATTTGTAATGAGCAGTGGAGTGTGACAGCCTCTGACTGTTTCTTTGACCATATATAGGAATGATCAGTGTGATAATAACAGCCGTGACAACAATCCCAGTATACTGGGCTTCTCATTTCCAAGAGAGAATAAGTATTAACTAAACAGTTTTAAAACCCCCATGAAGCGTTTATTATACCTGAGTCCGCATTCTACCAACAGGAAGGAGGATATTTTAGAGGCTTATGGCATGTATTTCTCAAGCTTTATCTGAGGTGGGCACTCTGGTGACTTCAATGATGTTCTTTCCCCAAGAGGAGGGGTGCAAGAGTGAGGCGAAGGAAATACAGAAATAATGTGGAATGTCCATGTTCTCTTGGCCATACTGAATTGATGTCCGAGAGCAGGAGTTAGCAGATTCCTCTGAGAAAGGCCAGATAGTACATATTTTAGGCCTTGCATTCCATATGGTCTCTATTGCTGTTCAACTCTGCCATTGTAAGCATGAAACTAGCCATAGAGAAAATGAATGAATATGGCTGAGTCCCAATAAAACTTTATTTGTGGACACTGAAATTTGACTTTCATACACTATTTCACATGTCATAAAATAGTCTTCTTTTGGTTTGGTTTTTTTCCCAACCATTTAAGTGCGTAAAAAGTATTCTTGTCTTGTGGCCTAGATTTGGCTTGTGGATCATGGGTCATAGTTGGCCGACTCTTGCCCCAGAGAATAGAATTACCATCAGTAGAATCAGAGGTTAACACTGTTCAAGGGATTTGTCCTCTTTTAAGAGCTCAAAAAAGAAAGACGATTTCCATCTGGAGAGCCATTTCTCTCCAGAATTCTTCTGCAAAATGTCATTTATAAAATTGTTCTTATTTTATAAACAAGAAAAGAATCAAAATAAAGTTTAAAAATTCATCTCCCTAATAAATCACAGTTTTCAAGTTTCATGTGAATCTCTCCAAATGCATATCATTTTTATATAGTTTCAATCCTTTTATAGATGGAATTTTTAAATTTTGATTTTTAACTTAATACAGTCTTATAGAAGTTTTCCCTGTTATGACTGATTTCTTATAATGATTAATAGATGTAATATAAATTTTGGTGGAATTCTTTCCAGAAGATTGCCATGCTATTTGATGGACTTAATTAAGAGACGTCTTAATTATTCTTAAGGGTAAACATTAAGATTCAAATACCTGCCTCTCCCTGCCTCCCCATCATTTCATCAAGCCAGGAAATCCAGGAAAATGCACTTGGTGGACTAGGCTTCTTGGGTCTTCCCTAGGATCCACTTTCTTTCCAAAATGGATTTAGCAAATCTGAGATTTTAATTCATTTTTCTTCTTGACAAACATGTGCCTTCCAGACAAACTTTTTTTTAAGAGACAGAGTTTTGGTTTGTCAACCTCAGTAGAGTGCCGTGGCATCACAGCTCACAGCAACCTCCAGCTCTTGAGCTTAGGTGATTCTCTTGCCTCAGCCTCCCGAGTAGCTGGGACTACAGGTGTCCACTACAAAGCCCAGATATTTTTTTATTGCAGTTTGGCTGGGGCCAGGTTCAAACCCGCCACCCTTAGTACATGGGGCCAGCACCCTACTCACGAAGCCACAGGAGCTGCTCCTGACAAACTCTTTATAGCTCTTTATCCTGAAGCAATTGCTTATGCGCTAGAATTTATATTGAACATGGATGGAGGCTTGGAGAGTCTGGTCACACAGCTCTGTGACAAACAGATTTCAACCAAGAACTGTCAGAAGGGGTCAGACTCAGCGGGTCCCCATCATTCCCTCTGCTGATACTCCCTGAGGCCCTGTGGCTGACCTGGCCAGTCAGAAGTGGAGAAGAGGAGGAGGCCTTTCACTGTTCCATGGGCTGGGCCCACCAGGGGGTGAGAGGAGAGTGACATACTTCCTTCCTCCCCACAATGGGGAGTGGCACTGTTTGATAGATGGCAGGGCTCACCTTCTCTTCCTTTCTCAAAATAGGACCCACATACACTTGGTCAGGAAGACTATAGTTACTGACAGGAAGTCCCTATCTGTAGAAGGACAATACACTAACCAGAGGCAGGGGAGAGAGGTCTGGAGGGCAGGGAGGAGCAGATACCCCGGGCTCAGTGTTGGGAAGAACACTTTGACACCCTTACTCTTCCAGGGCGCAGCTAGGGTGGCCACCTGGATGCACCCCAGAAGAGGAAGACAAGCAGAGCCTCTGGGGTTTTGTTATGGATCCTGAGGCTTCCACTCACCTAGTCACCCCATCTTGTTTCCTGGGAATGAGCACTTTGGGAAGATAACACTTGAGGGGCCCAAGGACACATGACAGGCCAGGCCAGCAGAACTGATTGGACCTATGGGGACTACCTAGCTGAATGGGCTATGAAGTGCTGATCAAATTCATAGTTGGGCCAACAAGAACAGCGATTAATAGAGGTTAGGCAACGCAGCCGTATCTGCAGCCATGATTATCAGAACCCTTGGAAATAGGAGTGATTTCAAATGAAATCTAAGTCGGGAAACTTCAGGTGACTTAGAGTGGTGGTGCCCAACCTTTTTGGCACTAGGGACTGGTTTCACAGAAGGCAATATTTCCATAGATGGGTTTGGGGGTGGTCATGAGATTCTCATGAGGAGTGTACAACCTAGGTCTCTCACATGCGCAGTTTACAGTGGAGTTCACACTCCTATGAGAATCTAATGCCACTGGGAGTGACGGGGAGCACTGGCTGTCTATATATATATAATTAAGACAGAGTCTCACTATGTTACCCTTGGTAGAGTACAGTGGCGTCAGAGCTCACAGCAACCTCAAACTCTTGGGCTTAAGCGATTTTCCTGCCTCAGCCTCCCAAGTAGCTGGGATTACAGGTGCCCACCACCACACCCCACTATTTTTTGGTTTTGTTTGTTGTTGTTTAGCAGCTCTGGGCAGGTTTGAACCTGCCACCCTTGGTGTGGCTGGAGCCCTAACCACTGAGCTGTGAGTGCCGAGACCTGGCTATCAACATAGATGAAGCTATGCTCACTTATGTACTGCTCACCTCCTGCTATGTGGTCCTAGGTTGAACCCTCCTCCTAACAGGCCACGGATCTATACCAGTCTCAGCTCAGGGACTGGGTGACCACAGACTTAGAGCACGGCCCATTGCCCCATGTTAGTATTTTCTGAAAGCTTTCTTCTACCCAGGTGTACATGCTGGTGATACCCAAATTTCGTCTTCAAGGGTTCTTGGTCTTGGTGATTCGAAGAATCCACAGACCACAGATCAGTGGTAAGATAGGATTTATTTACAGAAAAGGAAAAAAAAAACAACAAAACAAAACAAAAAATGCCAAAGGTCCTGGCAGAGAGAACCCAGGTGGAGGAAAGAGCTCTCTGGTTCCCTGTCTGTCTCTGGGCTCTCTGCTCAGGGGTATATATAGTTGCAAGGGGTTATTTAGCTGGCACTCAGTTGTTACATTTAGCAGTCCCTTTCCTATAATCCCTTTCCTTCAGGCCTATGAAACTTTCATGAAATTGACCAGGCCTAGAAAAGGTGGGGTTCCAAGTTCAGTGTGAAATGCAAGGGGAGGGAGATCTAAGGTGCTGGTGTCTCCCCAGCAGTTGTCTGGCCCTTCTGGCTACTGGAGCCTCCCAAGGACACCCCTCCCCTCCACCCTCCAGCCCGCTGGTTCTGCTGCTGTCTGCACTGCACCAACCCCGCCAGGGCTAAGGCGGCAGGTCCTACAGCTTAGCTCAGCTGGCTGGGGGCCGCCTATCCTGTATCCCTGGGACACAGGGGAAGGTGTGAGCTTGACTAGTCACTGCTGTGTAATCTGCTCCCACCCCAACTTGACATTTTGTCATAAACATATTTCTGTTTTTTATAGACATTCTGTGATTTCGAGAAATTTAAAAGATACAGGAAAGTATAAAGAATTGTGGGATGTAGGTAAGTGGCTTTCTCAGCAGGGATACGCCTCATCTTTGCCTCATCCAGGGCAAAGTGCAGGGATACGCCATCCCTTGGGGCTCATCAAGACCACCCAAGATAGAAGGAGCCCAGAGACACCCCAAACAGGGCACTCTAACAGGGTAAAGCCGCTAAGTCCATCCTGAGAATCAGCAGGCGGGGGTGGGGCTCAATCCTTTGAACTCCTGATCAGCAGTTAGATTAGAGAACCTGGTTTGCTTGCCCTGCAGGAATGAAACTTGTTTTCCCCTCCCCCTTTTCTAAAAGTGTCGTCAGCCATGGTTGACAACTTGCTACCCTATGTTCTGGATCACCCAGCCTTTCCTCTTTACCCAGTCTTTCTGGGGACTTGGGATTCTTCTAATCTTATTAAAATGTTGGCACCTTTACATTTTGCATATACCCTTTGTGTTAGAGATCAATATAAGCTTTCTGAGAAGTCAGGGAGTGGCTGCATTGATTAAATCTGCCCATGTGAATCAAACTATGCCTCTCCAGGCCTTGATATATTAAGCTGGGGTAGAGTTTCCTGGGTCTGTTTCTCCTGTTGGCAGCTAACCCGGACAAAAAATGTAACAAACTCTAACTATCCTCACCATATAAACAAAAGAACCAGCAATACTTTGTAACATCTCCTGCTAGAAATAAAACTACAACCCATTCCTCCTCCATCCCAGGAACAGCAATGGCCATGGTTTTGGTGCTTCTGTGTATTTGGTATCATTTCAGATTCCTTAATATTCATATCACATGACATTATAACAAATTTCTGAACTTTTATGTACAAATGCATGCTTAAATACATAATGGGTATAAATGCATATCATTTATAAATATGTTATGTATCTATCAGTGCCTGGTACACAGCTGGTGCTTAATAAAATGTTTGTTGAATGTCCCTTTATAAATAATATGTGGTATTTTTGTGGTTTTAATTTACATGGCACCACACGATTTTTAACATTCTATATATTCCTCTATTCATTTAATAATGTGATTTCAAATCTATAATTGTGACATTACATATGCCTTGTTCATTTCTTTTAACTGCTACATAATATTGCACTGTAGGAACATAGAGGGTTTTATTTATTAATTCTCTCCGCCGGAGGACAAATAAGTTGCTTCCAGCTTTTTGGCCATTGAATACAGAATGCTGCAGTGAACTTTCTTGTATGCATGTAAGAGAATTTCAAGGATAACAAAACCAGAAATTAAATTGATCATTCTTATTGGTTTATATCCATAGTACTTTTTAATATGTTCTGGCTACAAATCTTTTGGATGTTTTAAGTATTGCTAATATATTCCAAACTAGTTTGGGATCTGCACCTGGGACTCCCTTGGCTCATGAATAAGGTAGACACTGATTTACGATACTCACCTGGCTCCTTGTGCAGATTTTCAATTTGTTAAGAACAGAAGAAAGGCAAGGTCTGAGTAAGCATCTCTAAACCTTCAGCAATCAATTTTGAGAATATAATCTTAAAATATTTTGATACTAACTTCCTGAATCTACTTAGACAAATGGAATTTTTCTAAAGTGAGGGAAGTCAACCAAGGTTTGCTGTAAGAATGCTTCCCTAGGAATGGAAGAGAATGCGCCTCCATTCAAGAGAATTTTAAAGAGAGAATTAAAGTATCCCAGGAGTAACAGGACACTTCAGAATAAATATTTCAAGAAATGCATAGAAGAGGCCAGGTGCAGTGGCTCATGCCTGTAATTCTAGCACTCTGGGAGTCCGAGGTGGGTGGATTGCTTGAGCTCACGAGTTTGAGACCAGCCTGAGCAAAAGTGAGACCCTGTCTCTACTAAAAATAGAGAAACTGAGGCAAGAGGATCACTTGAGCCCGAGTTGGAGGTTGCTGTGAGCTATGATGCCACTGCACTCTACCCAGGGCAACAGCTTGAGACTCTGTTTCCAAAAAAAAAAAAGAAATCCATAGAACACAATGTGCTTCCTAATTTCTGCATGTTTCATTCTTTGCTGTGGAGCAGCGGTTCTCAACCTTCCTGATGCCTCCTAATGCCGCAGCCCATTAATACAGTTCCTCGTGTTGTGGTGACCCCCAACCATAAAATTATTTTCGTTGCTATTTCATAACTGTAATTTTGCTACTGTTATGAATCATAACGTAAATATCTGATATGCAGGATATATTTTCATTGTTACAAAGGGGTCAGGACCCACAGGTTGAGAACCGCTGCTAACTGGGAAATGAAAAAGTTGGGGGTAAACTGGCTAAGATACTCTCCAAATGTTCTGCTTCTAGTTACAAAGCTTCCGTGAGACAGGGACCCTATTTTCTAAATCCTTGTCACATGCCTCTCATGGCCTTGGCTCATTTCTGAGTCCAGGGAACACGTTCAAGTTAAGGTTATTAAATGAATTTAAAATGTCAGTTTTATCATTTCTATATTTTGTGGGGAGTCCCTTTTCCTAATTTTTATTGCTTTTACAAGTGTTTTGTGGCTGGTGCTAGGTAATTATTTTAAAAAATGCTTATGAAAGCAATTTTTTTCAAAAAACCCTCCTCAGAATTAAAAAAGAATTAAACTTCCAAACAGGAAAAATATATAGAGGGACTCAGCTGTGCCCTTGCCACTGACTCACTAACTCATTCTGCAATCACAGCTCAAAAGCTAGCAGAGGTCATTTAACACCTCTGTACTATGCAAGAATCCAACTTCTGAATACATTTAACAGGAGGGAGGTGGAACCAAGCATTGGAAGGTGTTCTGTTTTAATACTCTATTTGCAAGAAGGCATTTGTACCAAGGAAGGCACTGGCTGGAAGAAGACCCAAGTCGGTTAGTTCTGCATTTTCAGGTTTAGTCTCAGTCCTTGTACAACTAGCCTTAATGATACAGATACAGGCAACTTCAACCGAAATACAAGCTACCGATTACAGAGAACATACTAGACACTCTACACCTATTTTCTTCAATTTCCCAGACAAATTAGTATTATCACCCAAATTTTACTGGTGAAGAAACTGAAGACTGGAGAGTTAAATTATTAGCCTGGGGTCACACGACTGCTACTGGAGCCAGTCCTTGGCTTTGGCCTAGTTTTGAAGCACAGCTTCTTTCTCTTGCCCTGTGCTGTTTCTTTCTCTAGACCTGGGTCAATCCAGTTGTTTGGTACTGTTTGTACCTGCTGTGCTGCTCCAAGATGTTAAAAGCACCTCCTATCACATGGAGTCCTTCTGATCACATCTCCTGTCTCTGTATGCTTTCTGTCCCTGTTGAAAGCCCGAGTTACTTAAGCATCTGTTTTGTCCCGGGCCCTGTGCTAGGTTCTTAGGAAACAAAGACTAATGAGAGCCAATTCTTATCCTTAGCTGTCAGTTTCAAGCTTGGAGTCCTTTTAGACAGTGCATATTCTTAAACAATAAAGCAGTAGTTACCAAGACTGGCATCCACTCTCTCCCAGACTGCCCTCTGTAAGGCTGATGCAACCCTCAGGGCTGCCAAATCCAAAGAGTGAGAGGGCCACATGGAGGAAGGGAAATGGATAGATGAAGAAGAGGAAGAGAAAGGAGAAGCTGGATGGAAACAAATCAGGGGAATGAGCCACCAATCCCGGCATCTCTGCTGCCCTGAGCGACCCTGGGTTACCTTCTCTTGTCCAAATACTTGCATCCATGGCAAAATGACACCATTCCCCAATTGCGTGTTCAGAGCATTGTTGACTACACCTTAATCACAGAAATAGACTGGTTTTATTTGCATTCATGAGTATATTCTTCCAGAACCTGAACTCTCCTCTTCTGTTGCTCTCTAAAGAACAGGCTGACAGTCCCTCAAGAATCTGCTGAGCATCAAGCCCTCCTGAGAAAAGAAAGTGACCGAGGCTGAGTGTTCATTTCTTTCTGGTTTGTTGCCCGATTCATTTCCCTTTACTGCATCCCCTACTACTGTTAGCTGGGTGAGAAGGCCGGGATCTGAAAGTACAGAGTACATGCTCATGCTTTGCCAGAGGTTCCTACGTCTTCACGATGATTAAGAAGTCATCTGCCTAAAGCTACAAGGTAGGGATGAAAACAAAGCAGGACTGAGTCACATCCTTGATCTTTGTAATTATAGCTTTAATTTGGCTGGCAAATGAGGAAAGGTGCACAGGGCAAAGAGAGAAGGCGAGGCGATGAGAGGAGAGACAAAGAGGAGTGTGGTTATCAGCAAAAGCAAGGCTAGAATACGTTTACTGTGAGCAAGAGATTGTGTCACAGAATGAGAATGGAAGCCCGTCCTCTACTTCCAGAATATACATGACAGCAAGAGCTGCTCTCTGCCAGTGCGGAAGGCTTTGGTTGTTAGGAAAAGTGACACCTGCTGGGTGGGAGGGACATGACAGGACGTGCACTATGATCTGATTCTATAGCAACTCAGAGGTTAACTAGTCTACTACACATAGACCCCAACCTCATGGTTTGTAATCATGCGCAAGTCATTCTCTTCACTGGATGAAAAGCAAACACTTTCTGATCTCTGACATGGATTGACTTTTTCAGTTTTGGGCCAAGGCTGGGCTTGAACCCGCCACCTCTGGCACAAAGGGCTGGCGCCCTACTCCTTTGAGCCACAGGCACCGCCCTCTGACATGGATTGCTACCAGGGGTCATGCTGATTTGATGTATTATTACAGGAGAACCAGGCTACTGCAGGAACCCAAATGTTTCATACATGTAAAGATCTACAAATAAAACAAAACAGTAGAAAGCTGATCCTTTAAAATCAACTGATTTTACGTTCACATACTGTTCCTTCTCACACATTTCCTAAGAATGTCACATTGAATTATTCCAATCAGCAGAGCCAGAATCTCAAGATCATTAAGGACTATGCAAGATGCAGGAGGCATGCTGATGGCTCACCTTTATGAGTACTATGAACTATTTTTGAGGAGGGGAACAAGGAAGGGAAATAAGAGGGGAAGGAGAAGGGGCTCAGTGCCTGTGGCACAGTGGTTATGGCGCCGGCCACATGCAGTGAGGGTGGCGAGTTCAAACCCGACCCGGGCCAGCTAAACAACAATGACAACTGCAACAAAAAAATAGCCAGGCGTTGTGGTAGGTGCCTGTAGTTCCAGCTCCTTGGAAGGCTGAGGCAAGAGAATTGCTTAAGCCCAAGAGTTTGATGTTGCTGTGAGCTGTGATACCATAGCACTCTACCGAGGGTGACATGGTGAGACTCTGTCTCAAAAAAAAAAAAAAAAAAAAAAGGAAGGAGAATAGATCTGCAGGAAGTTTCCTAATCCTCTTTAAAAGTTAGAGATATATATGGGTAAGGTGACTAGGAAGGTTCACACATGCTCATGGGTACAGCTGGCCCCCAAATCCAAGGGAAGCACATCAATGAAACGCATCATAAAGACATCAACAGGTTTGCTATCTGCGGCCTGTGGCCAGGCTCCATGGAGTCTAAAATCCTGAAATGTATACTTAAAAATTTTGTGTATATGATACGTGGATTTTTATTGGGAGAAACTTTATATAATAACTTCTGGAAGATTCCAAAGAGATGCCCAAGGCCCAAGAAAGTTTAAGAAGCCTTGTATTAGAAAAACTAGTAGATACAAATGGCACTGTACTGAGATGTTCTTTATTTAATATTCAGGGTCCTCTCTGAGAGCGCAGAAGGCTCCGTGGACATTAGCCAGGGTGTTATAGCCTCCTGAAGTATTACAAATTATAATGCTTTCTATATATTATATATAGTATATAAAATATATAATCACATATGATATATATTGTTATATATAAATATAATACTATATTTGTTATATATGAATATATATGTTACAAATTATAAATCTCTGTTTTTGCCTATATACTTTAAAACTGTATTTACTTTTTCTGCTTCTTACAGAATAAAGTAAAATGTATAGTAGAAACTTAAAATCTGATGTTACCTGTATTTGGTACTATATTCAGAAAGTTCTCCACAGGCCACATTTTAATATATATGTATCTTTATTTACAAAATATCCATTATAAAAATTTATAAAGTATTTATAAACTATTCTCTACGCGCTGGCCACCTTTTTGTAAAATTCACATTTAGCTAAGTTCTAGTCACCTACAGTCTCCCACGTCCTCCCCTGTGTACCGAGTTACGAGACACCCTGGAGGGTCTTTCTTCTGTACAGCCCATTCTGTAGTGCAGCGGTTCTCAACCCCTTTGGAGGTCTCCTGCATATCAGATATTTACATTACGATTCTTAACAGTAGCAAAATTACAATGAAAATAATTTTATGGTTGGGGGTCACCACCACAGGAGAAACTGTATTAAAGGGTCGGCATTAGGAAGGTTGAGAGCCATGGCTCTAGTGGGAACACTAGAGTCTACAATCACAACTTTGCTTTGCAGCCAACTGTCATTTTCTTAAAGCTGCAAAGTCAGACAAATGCCGACACGTCAAGTTACGTTCTAGGAGCCTGTGAACTGTTTGGCATTAACATAACTACAGATTTCAGTGGAATTATGGTAGAGGGCAGAGGGAAAAATAATGAGATAAAAATAAATGAGGCAGCTCCCGTTGGGTCAAAGCATTTTTACTCTGCAAGAGGAAAAGCAAGAGCAAATCAAACAGATTCAAAGCTCCTTGAAACTTTCCCTGCTCTCCTGACATCTCTCTCCGGTCACCTGTGCATGCTGCCCAGTGCCGTGGCTGCCCACGTGCCAGCGGAGTGGAAGGGTGCCAGGTGCCCCAGGAGTTGTCACAACTGCTTGGTTAGTGGAACTGAAGTTCCAACACCTGAACTCACGCAGGGGGCAAACTGTGTTCAGTAAGGAGACCTGATTTTCAGGGACAGCAGTGGGGTGGCCTGGGGTGGGGGTGGTAGTGATGTATGAGGACTCCTTGCTCAGTTATGTAATTACATTCTAAAAAAATTCCCTTTGAAAGTTAAATTCCTCCAGGCAAGGGATTGCTCCATATTTATTTTGCATCCCTTGTCTCCTACCTATTTTTCTATCCTGAGTAACTAGCATAATGCCTGGTATTCTGTAATGCTGCGTTTTTGCTACTTGCTTTTTGGGGGTCATCACTACATTTTTAGAAAACCACCTGTTCACTTGTGATGCAAAGGTAAAATGCAACTCTGCACCGTGATAATCTTTGAATTAGAACTGCCCAAAGTTAAGTCCAAATGAAGCTGTACTATAAATGTTAAACCACTGTAAGCTATTAATATTAACGGGCTTTTTATTTACCATGAATACTTTTATTTGAGGAAGACAAAACATAATTTTTTTTTTTTTTTTTTTTTTTTTAGTATCCATAGGCAAATTAGGTTAGAAGGCAAATTCAAACCACACTCTGCAAACATCCAATAAATGCACAGGGGTGTCAGGGCAAGGTACGTTTATATCCTCACAGGGTTCAGTTTTGCTTCTTGTTAATTTAAGGGGAAAAGAAAGGAATTCCTAGACATTTTTGAGAGAGGTGAAATGTTAAAATTCAAGACCTCCCAGCATGATTCAATCTCTCAGCATGAAGCTCTAGGTGAGTTTAATGTTTTGTTGTTTTGTTTTTCAATCAACCCAATAAAACCTAAGGATAGGAATTATATGTATGGCCACCCTCACACTAGCCTGGTACAAAGGAATATTTAGCAATGGTAATGCCCAGGAAAATGATTTGTAAGAATCCAACTTTCAATTCTGGTTATATAAACTATGGTGAAGATGACATTAAACAAACTTATATTAAGAAGGAGCATCTTAATTTTTGGAGGCTTAAAGTTTAAATGATACACATCAAAATATTTGGAAGAATGAACTTTAGTTAAGACAGGAGTAACAAGCTGGGCGAGGTGACTCCCGCCTGTAATCCCAGCACTCTGGAAGGCTAAGGTGGGTGGATTACTTGAGCTCAGGAGATGGAGACCAGACTGAGCAAGAGGGAGACCCCATCTCTACTAAAAATAGAAAAACTAGCCAGGCGTTGTAGTAGACACCTGTAGTTTCAGCTACTCAGGAGGATGAGGCAAGAGGATTGCTTGAGTCTAGGAGTTTGAACCTGTTGTGAGCTAGTCTGATGCCATGGTACTCTATCCAGGGCTACAGAGTGAGACTCTGTCTCAAAATAAATAAATAAATAAAATAAATAACATGGCTCAAAGAGGATAAAATATTCCCTAGAGGAATTTATAACTGGGTACAAATCATGGATTATATTCTCTTTGAATATAAATGTGTTGAATAATGGAACTCTGTTTATGTCAAATCTACAAATGCACCTTTGTCCAGGGAAGCTTCGATCTAATAAATGATCAAGTTATAAACTTTCTTTTTGTTCTGAGTGATCAGATTTCAGGTGGGAGCAATGAACTTTGAATTACGGAAACACACTCGAAAGAGATCACTTAAATGCCTTGTTAGGGTTTGTGAACATTGTTTAAAGAGATATCTTAAAATTCACACTTCAATTTTTACAATGTACCCCTAATTACTAAGCAGATCTCTTTATTGCCAAAAAGCTAGTGAGCAGAAAAATCCAAATAAAGAGAGAAAGAAAAGATTTTCGCCATTACAGTGGGAAGAAAATACAGGTTGAGTGTGCCTTTTCTGAAATTCTTGGGGCTAGAAGTGTTTTGGATTTCAGATGTTTTCAGAATTTGGAATATCTATCTGCATTACATACACTTACCAGTTGAGCAGCCCTAGCCTGAAAATCCAAAATCAGAAATGCTCCCATGAGCATTTCCTTTGAGCATCATGCCAGCACTCAAAAAGGTTTAGATTCTGGACTTCAAATTAGGGATACTCAACTTGTATTCCTTTTTTTGCATCTCTAAAACAAAATATTATCGACAAATTGAACAGCTTTTGAACCAATATGTGAAACTTGGCAACTGCTCCTAAGTGAAGTTTTCCACCTAAAAAGTCACTCATCAGGCAAAATTTCACTGAAAACCAAAAAATTATTCTACTTCGAATATACTTTAAATAAGTATTTACGCACAGCCAGGGAATACTGTAAACTATCATTTTAATGCACTACCCATCTCTGTTTTTCACATCAGTGATATGTGCTGGTCTCTTAATGGTGCCTGAGAAGGTTCTACAATTATTCTTTCAGGGGGTCCACCACAAAGGGGGATCTGCTGCTAAAATATTGACAAATATAAGCTCCTTTATTATCTTACATTGAATGCTATAACCTTAAGAATTCACAAAGAAATGCTCAGTTAAAAGGGCCACAAAATGTACAGAAGAGATAAAAATTAAAACCAAAAATATTTAAAAGGTAAAATCAGCTTGCGATGCCTTAATCATAGTGTTACTATGTTCTGAATTCAGGCTTTTACTCTTCTTTAGAATAAAGAAATTACAATATTCAGATTTATAATTTTACATTTGAAATCCACCCCTTTGCCGGACGACTTTGAATTCTACAGGAATGTAAGCCCTTAATTATTACCATGCTCCACACTTCATTCAGTTGGTTAGCACGTGACACTCTGAGATCAAAACTGTGGGTTCAGTTTCCACAGAGATCAACTTTGTATCTTACTGTCAATATAAAATCCCTCCGCCACTGGAGAAGCAAACTGCAGACACTGCTTTGGAGACAGACAGACCTGAGCTAGAGTTCCAACTTGTCCACTATTATCCCTGCAAATCTGGGCAAGTTACTCAAGCATTCTGAGCCTCAGTTTGCTTGTCTGTGAAATGCAGATAATTCACAGCCATCACCTTGAAGTAAGTGTTAATGAAATAGATGGAAGGTGTTTGCAAAGGATTCACAGCAGTGCTGTGTGGAGCAGGAGGCCCTTGGCAGGTTTTGACAGGTACTAAGGGCTTCCTTGAAGTCTCTGGTTAGAGCAGGCAGGAGACAGACGTCTGCACAGTGATGTGTGGTGATAAGAGTGATCTGTCTAGGCAAAGGGGGCTTCTTAGCTCCGTCTGGCTTTATGCACTTTAACACACAAGCGAGCCAGGATCCCTGGAGGCTCCCTTGTAGTTTAAACATTCTTACACACACTTTTTTTTTTGTTTTTGGAAGGGGAGGGGATGATTTTTCATTTCAACCTCTTACAAAAATAGCTTTAAAACACAGAAATAGGAATATCATTGCCCCCTGCAGATGAGGCCATTAGTGTATTTCCCTTGCAACATGTAGTAGATTTATTTCACGTCTTACCTTTTCAATTTTTTCATCCAGCATTCTGAAGAATTCTTGTTGGCTTTCAGAGATGTGCATGCTGAAAAACAAAGAGTAATTGAGTGCATATTTCAGTGCTTTCTTAAAACCTGGCCCCCTCAAATGAAAAACGAGGAGTCTCTGAATTTAATAGTTATCTTCTTAGGATAAAAGTCATTGTAGTAATGCTGCAAATAAATGTTTCATAACAGTCTATCAAAGCCTGTGACTTAAGGAATACCCTTTCCTTTCCATGTACAGGTGCTATTTATAGTAATGGCACTGGGAGCTGCTTGCTCATTTTTTTCTTAAGGTACTCATTTGTGATTTAAGGAAAAAAAAAAAAGATGGGCATGTAGCATATGGTGTATTTCACCCCTGTAAATAACATAAAAAGAAAATGCATCCTTGTTCTTGTATGGAAATGTGTATTTTACAAAGGGCGTGAGCATGAGCATGATACCCAGCTGGCTGCAGAGGTGTGGGCTGGTGGCAAACAAGCTGAGAATGTACAGATAACCCAGCATTACGCCTGAACACTTTCTGCACTGGCAGCAGCAAAAAAAAACCTCTCTGGAACTGAAATTCCACTGCAATGTGGGAGCAAGTCAGGACACGTGTCTGAGTAGCACTTGGCCTGTTTTTCTGCTCGTCCTGTGTCGTCTGAATGCCTGCTTGGTGAGTGGGTTGATGTGGTTGGTGGAGACAGAGAGAAGATAAGGAAGGTGAAGATATGGGAGGAACATAGGGCTGTGGAGGCCTCAGGGGTGACACAGCCTCAGTGACAGTTGTTTCTACCTACGAAATAGCTGTGGATGTTCCGAGGAGGTTCAGGATGGTGGGTGAGAGACAGACCTTGCACAGCGTTGTTTTCTGTTACCGTTAGTGTGTCTCGGTTGTGTCTGTGGGAGAACGATGGAGGGTGGCTCTGGATTGGCCTTCAAGTCTCCGTGTGATGAGAAGACCAACTGACCTACTCCTTAGCCTGACGCCTTATGCTATAGGGAAACCAGGGAGGGATGCGAGTAACCTGAAATTCTTCAGGCCTCCCATGACCAATAGCAGAAGTTCTCTCCTGTATATAGAATCAAGGTCACAGTGGGGGAGGAGGAAGGGGAGAGCAGAGAGAGAAAGGAGGGAGGAGTGGGGAAAAAAGAGCAGAGAGAGGGAGGGAAGGAGCGGGGTGGGGCCTTGGCGTGTGCCGCACCTTCTGGGGGCAAGACACGATTGCAAGAGGGACGTTGCCTAAAAAATGCAATCAGTGTAACCTGGCTTATTGTACCCTCCATGAATCCCCAACAATAAATAAATAAATAAAAATCTATGAGCACAATAACATCATATGTTCTGAGAGGAAAAAAAATGAAGCAAATATCTGATACATTAACCTACTTTCACAGTTTGCAAAGCATTTTCATACATGTCATGCTATTTTGCTGTCTCTTATATGGTTATTCTAGTATGGAAAATATTCTATTTGGAAACAGGCCCTCTCTTACGGCAGGTTTGGAAGCCAGGGCAGGATCTAGGATGATAAGAATACATCCAAGTTTTTCCTCTCTGTAGAATCCTGGGTGGAAAGCTCAGATTCCCCACATTCCTCCTCATGGTTTTACTAGCCTAAGCACCAAAACATTTTTTATTTGAGCCAGTTGGGATTCAAAATTTTCTAAATTGCATACTCACATAATAGAGCAGCGATTCTCAACCTGTGGGTCACAACCCATGGAACTGTATTAAAGGGCCGCAGCATTAGGAAGGTTGAGAACCACTGTAATAGAAGATCTTTCACAAACGTTACATAACTTTCACTTAATAACCAGTGAAATAGCATAGGGGCTATTCCTATGCCTAAGTTGCCATGCACTCTGGAGAGCTGTGACAGCCAGGGCCCCCGAGGATGGGTGGAGCCGGCTCTCTCAGCAAAATGGCCTCAAGCTTCAGAGCCTGCCGTTGAAGATTTCCTCTCATCTCTTCTTGCCAGAGTGGCCTCAGTCTCCTCTTCCACTTTTTCCCCAGGTGCTGCTCCTGTGCCATGCTTGGAAACAGCATGGCTGAGTCTGTTACAGCTGTGTCTAAAGTTAGTATAAGCAGATGCTGAGGCAGAGCGTGGGGCCTTTTCCGTGGGAGCAGACTGTGGCAGCAGAATATTCTGTCACCCCTTTTTGCTGCTCCGACACCTTTTTGGGGTCTTCCTGTTCTTGGTCAAGCTCTCAGCAGATGAAGGTGATGAACAGCTCTCGGTCCCAGAGAGAAAAGACATGAAGATAGACGTGTATCTCAATACAGACAGCTAGACAGACAGATAAACCGTATGTGTATACATTTTCCCTGGAACATCCGTAATTATCGGCAAAGCGCTCTCTCTTTACATTTGTGTGATTCAGGACCCTCCCCGAGGCAGCACAGCTTGTCAGCGTGGGTGACGCCCAGGGCCTCAGAGTCCTTACACAGAAAGCCGGCGGGCTGGCCTCGGAGGCCCTGCTACCACCAACAGTCTGTGATGGTTCCAGTTTCCATCAGCTCCTTTACCTACATAGCGCAATGTGAAAACGGCGCTGCTCAGTTAGTGCTCGTACATGGGCACAGCAGAGAGACAAGAGGTGAAGGTTTAAGGAAAAGCAACTCTGCAAATGTGTCTGCTATCTCTGTGGTCAAGAATGCAGTTATCCCAGGCTTAGGGGAGAGCCTTGAGACCCTCCGGGTGTGCATGTGGTGAAGCAAGCAGAGGACTCGGCGGTGCTGGTTTTGTGTTGCCCCACGATACAGAAACGCTGCCAGCTTTTTCTTCCTCTAAGAGCGTCAGAACATCCCCACCTGCCTTTGCTGCATTTCAGAACCCGCCGAGAAGTCATACGCCAGCCAGCGGTCCACAGCCTTCCTAATGCCATGAACCTTTAGTATAGTTCAGAGGGGGCGCAACCCACAGGTTGAGAACTGCTGCTCCAGACTGAGCCACTCTCTTGCCATCTTGAAATACTTCATACAGTACGTGGATCATGTCAGGATGGAAAAGGACTGGATGGAAGGAAGGGTTGTTACTATCAAAGGCGGAGGCACCAGGCAAGCTCCTCGGGTGATGTACCCAGACTCCTGCTAAAGGGTGTTTGGGTTGCTTCTAATTTTTAAGGCACTTCTGTCACGCACCAGACAATGAGATAAACACCGAGCATACGTTATTTCATTTACTCGCCAGCCCTGTAAGACAGAATTTTTCGCCTCCATTTTTCTCTGAGAAAATTGAAACAGGAAGACATTAGGTCACTTGCCTGAGGTCACAGAGCCAGTAAGAATGTGCTCGCTGTGTAGCATCAGATGAAGGTGTGAGGATGATCTGCCTTGACGGCAGCAGTTCTCAACCTGTGGGTCAAGGCATTAGGAAGGTCGAGAACCACTGCTTTACGGTATGGGGTTGTCTTACTCACGGGGAAGAAGAAAGCTCTTCTTATTTTTTTATACATCTGTAGAATAAACGATGGTTTCCTTGATCCCATAGGTCGGCAAGTAGGAAAAGTAAAACTCTTCTCTTGGCCCTCCAGAAGGCTTTCTTTCTTTCTTTTTGAATTGAATTACAAGCACCTAATGTTCTCATTCATAATCTAAAACACACACACACATGCACACACACACACGCTGCTTTGTGAAAAACAGAGAATTTTCTTCACAATTTTAATGGAAACACATGAGCCAATTTGATGAACGTCTGTGAAACCTTCAGCACATGCCAGTCTGCCAAGTGTGCTGCTCCAAGTTGTCAAAGCTTAATAAGTACTTTTTTATTCCAACAGAAAAGAGAAATTTTCTTCCATTTAATCTCCCCTTATAACTCAGAGATAAGGGGAAACATTTCAATATAACATATTCGAGATGGCTTGGATGAAGAGGTGATTTGGCTGAATCAGTCATGTACTGTCCCCAAAGTCATGTGCAGATAAAGTGAGAGTGAGTAGCCGTGAACTGGATTAGGGAGATTGTGGGCAATGGTCCATTTCCCTAAGGGTGAAAAAGCCAGATGCCTCATGACGCTGGCAATGATAAGTGGAATGTGAAGTGTCCAGTTTTCTTTGAAAGGAAAAATTAAATCACTGAGTCCATTACCTGCCCCGTGAGATACCGGAACTGCCCCGTGACAACAGCTATGGCTACAGCAATTCCACAGACAATGAGCCAGGTGAAAGTGATTATGAATTAGGTGATGTCTGTGTCAAATTTCTGGAAGAACCGGAAATAACAGAACTGCTTCTGCTCTGACTCAGGGGCTATTAACACATAAATGGGATGGTCCAGTGCATTTTGGCACGGGGGGAGGACTGTGTCAAATCTCCCAGTGTCTTTGGTACCTTCAGAGAATTTGTTTGCAGTTAGTTGGACACACAATAGAGACGTGTAGCCTGTGGGATAACAGAGCCCCTGTGAACAGAAGGAGAGGACCACGGCAAAGTCACACCAAGTGCATTTTATCTTCAAGGTAGAGTCAGTCCTAGAATAATCTAGAAAACTACCCATGATTATTTTTAACTTTTAAAAATGCATTCATGTTTTAAATAAAACATTTACGAATGGTCATTTGTTGGTAATCAATAACCCTATTTTCAAGGACCTACTACAAGTGAGGCAATGTCCTAGGTGCTATAAACATCCTTAGGGGATATAATCTTTGTTTGCCAAGTGAAGAATGTTTTCCCTCTTTTTCTTATTTTCTTTTTAACTTTCCAATTGTGGCTGGATATTGTGGCGCAGGCACCTGTAGTGTCAGGTACTTGGGAGGCTGAGGCAAGAGGACTGCTTGAGCCCAAGTGTTTGAGGTTGCTGTGAGCTATGATGCCACTGCACTTTACTGAGGGTGACAGAGTGAGACTGTCTCAAAACAAAAAACAAAACAAAAAACCCCAACCCTCCCCCCCAAAAAAACCAACAATAACAAAAAACTTTCCAATTGTGTCTATAATACATAGAAAACATATAGTGTTATTTGTACATTTCTGAATAACAATAATTAATACCACTCAGATTAAAAAATGGAGGCTCTGGTCTCACTGTCTACCATCTAGTTAGAAAGAACAACTATTCCACATTTAAGGTCTTTCCATTTCCTTGCTTTTCTTTATTGTTTGACTGCTGACTTATGCACAACACATGGCTTAGTTCTGCCAGTTACCGATAGCCATAAGAATGAATGACATGTAGGCCCGTGTGGCTACTCACCCTGCTGCCTCACCTTATCCTCACGCGCTCCCTCCATCCTGATCTGAGTAGCTAGCTACAGGGCACTCATTGTCGCTGACGGGTCGTGTTCTCATCTAGGAACACACCACAATCTTGACATCTGAGTGTCAAGAGCTTTAACAGCTCGTGTAAACAATGTTGCTATAGACATTTCAAAATATGTCCCCCTTGCAAATGTTTTAAGAGCTTCTCAAGGGTATATGCCTGGGAGGGGAGTGCCCTAGGCTCACTTCTACCAGATAATGCAAATTGTTTCCCAAATTGTACCAGTTTACAGTCTGACCAGCAAGCGTTAAGAGAGTCTGTAGTTCCACATCCTGGTCCACATTTTGTGCTGTCAGGCTTTTCAATTTCTGCCATTCTGGTGGTGTAAAATGGCATTTTTCCATATAAATGAGCCATTCCTATTTCTTTAGTCAAATGGTGGTTCATATCTTTAGCCTGTTTTTCTCTAGTAATTTGTAGAATTACTTCATATATTCCCCAAACCCACCTGCTGTCAAATACCTGTATCATAACTATCTTCCCTCATTTTATGGCCTTTTCCTCTCCTAATGACATTCTTAATTTTAATGTAGTCATATTAATTAATAATTTTCCTTAAGACCTGCACCCTTAAGGGAATCCAAATGGGAGCAGAGGAGGTCAAACTCTCCCTCTTTGCTGACGACATGATCTTATACTGAGAGAACCCCAAAGACTCAACCACAAGACTCCTAGAAGTCATCAAAAAATACAGTAATGTTTCAGGATATAAAATCAATGTCCACAAGTCAGTAGCCTTTGTGTACACCAATAACAGTCAAGATGAGAAGCTAATTAAGGACACGACTCCCTTCACCATAGTCTCAAAGAAAATGAAATACCTAGGAATATACCTAACGAAGGAGGTGAAGGACCTCTATAAAGAAAACTATGAAATCCTCAGAAAGGAAATAGCAGAGGATATTAACAAATGGAAGAACATACCACGCTCATGGATGGGAAGAATCAACATTGTTACGATGTCTATACTTCCCAAAGCAGTCTACCTATTCAATGCCATTCCTATCAAAATACCAACATCGTACTTTCAAGATTTGGAAAAAATGATTCTGCGTTTTGTATGGAACCGGAAAAAACCCCGTATAGCTAAGGCAGTTCTTAGTAATAAAAATAAAGCTGGGGGTATCAGCATACCAGATTTTAGTCTGTACTACAAAGCCATAGTGCTCAAGACAGCATGGTACTGGCACAAAAACAGAGACATAGACACTTGGAATCCAATGGAAAACCAAGAAATGAAACTAACATCTTACAACCACCTAATCTTCGATAAACCAAACAAGAACATACCTTGGGGGAAAGACTCCCTATTCAATAAATGGTGTTGGGAGAACTGGATGTCTACATGTAAAAGACTGAAACTGGACCCACACCTTTCCCCACTCACAAAAATTGATTCAAGATGGATAAAGGACTTAAATTTAAGGCATGAAACAATAAAAATCCTCAAAGAAAGCATAGGAAAAACACTGGAAGATATTGGCCTGGGGAAAGACTTCATGAAGAAGACCACCATGGCAATTGCAACAACAAAAATAAACAAATGGGACTTCATTAAACTAAAAAGCTTCTGTACAGCTAAGGAGACAATAACCAAAGCAAAGAGACAACCTACACAATGGGAAAGGATATTTGCATATTTTCAATCAGACAAAAGCTTGATAACTAGGATCTATAGAGAACTCAAATTAATCCACATGAAAAAAGCCGACAATCCCATATATCAATGGGCAAGAGACATGAACAGAACTTTCTCTAAAGATGACAGACGAATGGCTAACAAACACATGAAAAAATGTTCATCATCTCTATATATTAGAGAAATGCAAATCAAAACAACCCTGAGATATCATCTAACCCCAGTGAGAATGGCCCACATCACAAAATCTCAAAACTGCAGATGCTGGCGTGGATGTGGAGAGAAGGGAACACTTTTACACTGCTTGCTGGTGGGACTGCAAACTAGTACAACCTTTCTGGAAGGAAGTATGGAGAAACCTCAAAGCACTCAAGCTAGACCTCCCATTTGATCCTGCAATCCCATTACTGGGCATCTTTTTTTCCAGAAGGAAAAAAATCCTTTTATCATAAGGACACTTGTACTAGACTGTTTATTGCAGCTCAATTTACAATCGCCAAAATGTGGAAACAGCCTAAATGCCCACCAACCCAGGAATGGATTAACAAGCTGTGGTATATGTACACCATGGAATACTATTCAGCTATTAAAAAAAAATGGAGACTTTACATCCTTCGTATTAACCTGGATGGAAGTGGAAGACATTATTCTTAGTAAAGCATCACAAGAATGGAGAAGCATGAATCCTATGTACTCAATTTTGATATGAGGACAATTAATGACAATTAAGGTTATGGGGGGGAGGAAAAGCAGAAAGAGGGACGGAGGGAGGGGGGTGGGGCCTTGGTGTGTGTCACACTTTATGTGGGCAGGACATGACTGCAAGAGGGACTTTACCTAACAATTGCAATCAGTGTAACCTGGCTTATTGTACCCTCAATGAATCCCCAACAATAAAAAAAAAAGAAAAAAAAAAAAAAAAAAGACCTGCACCCTTTGTGTCTTACTCAGAATTCTTCCCTACCCCATGTTCACAGCAGTAGTCACCGATACTTATTTAAACTGTCCTGCAGAGTCAGCTTGGCCATGAATTCTATCTGTCTTCTTTACAGTTAAACCAAACCACACCATCTCATTTACTAAATAAATCTTGATTACGTGGTAGGCAAAACGGAACTCACTCTGAAAGCATTTTTACCTTTGAAAACAATATAGCTGTCTCTCAGGATCAGTGGGGGACTGGTTCCTGGACACTCCTGCAGATGCCAAAATCTGCAGATGCTCAAGTCCCTGTATGAACTGGTGCAGTATGTAGATATATAACCCCCACACATCCTCCCATATACAATAAGCCATTCTTTAAATTACTTATAATAACAATACAACGTCTACACATTGCTTCGTTCTTAGGGATTTAACATAGTACGTGGCATGTGGCAAATTCAACTTTTGCTTTTTGGAACTCTGTGGAATTATTTTTTTCTGAATATTTTCAATCTATGGTAGGTTGAATCCACGGATGCCAAATCCATGGATATGGGAGGCTAACTGTACAAGGAAAACAGGAACTAAAACTTACTTTGCTCTGGGTTGATGAACTAATCCCGGAACCTCTTTATTAGTTTTAAGTCTTGCATTTGAGCTGGCACTTTTTTCCTGAAACACATAAGCACACACATATAAAAGGCATGATTAGAATCTGCAATCAAATAACAGCACTGTGAGTTTTCATCACAGAAATGTTAGATCTGTTTGGGGCCCTATGCCACAGCCGGTCACCTCACAAGGACAAAAGTCCCTGCAGAGATGTTACTTGGCACTGATAGAACCCATGGACCATTTTAACAGGGAACGTTGTTACGAAAACAGGAATCAGCTTTATAACAGCTATGATTCTGTTTAGAAACCAATGTGCAGTTAATATTTAATTCTTGAACTCTAGTAGTAACAGAATCAAAGAACGGAGATATATTGTCAAAAGGAGCAGCTGAAGCGCCATCACAGCCATTGTTTACTTGCCCAGGTTAACTGACTGGGGTGTATTTTATTTGTAAAAGGCAATTGCAGTGGCTGAGACACAGTTACCCAAGGACCCGGCTGTGACAGGGACAGGAACCTGACTAAACATAATGAATATTTCCAACCCATGATAAATATTGGGATTGAATTCAATCGATTTAACAAAATTCAACACTAGCCTATATTCAAGAAACACTTTTTGACCTGATTTCTTATTCCCAATATACCAACTACGTGGGAAAAAATCTTAAACTTCTGGCATACAGTAAGGACACTTATCTCAATACCACTACTGCCCTCTGCCTTATCTTTAAAAAGATATTCATGGGCGGCGCCTGTGGCTCAAGGAGTAGGGCACCGGTCCCATATGCCGGAGGTGGCGGGTTCAAACCCAGCCCTGGCCAAAAAACCACAAAAACAAAAACAAAAACAAAAAACAAAAAAAAAAAGATATTCATGGTACCTTATAATTTGCTCACAAAACATATCCCTAAAATGAAAGGAAAGACCATTTAACAGGTGACTATATATACTCAACGAACTTGAAGTGTAACCACAATCAAAGCCAAGAGTAGGGCGAGGAATAAAAACTAACTGCCATAGGCTAACCCAACATTCTCACCACATGCAAAGAGATGTGGGATGATAAAAGAAAACAGATGGTCCCCAAAAGAACTCTGTTGAGTTTGTATTTCTTCTATGACAGCAGGAACCATTTAACTCAGGGAAATGTTCATGCTCAGGTTAATTGTTACTAACCATCAAACAAGAGCTTATCTGCATAACATAATGCTCTAAAAATATGGTAATTTTCTTTGTGTCCTTCTAGGAAAAGAAACTATTATTATAATTCTCTTGCAGACTATCTTATCCTCCTTACCTTATACTACAGTTAAAAATGTTTTCATGAACATTAAAAAAACATACAATATATACTATTCTGTTTGCTTGTGGAGTCAAGGAATAGGGGACCAACTGTCTTATCTTTTACAAAGCAGGTGAGAGAAATCAGAAAACTTTAACGCACCAGCTCCAGAACATGGCCCACATTCTCGCTTTACCACTAGGCCCATGAGGCAAGGGGTCTAGCACTTCATGGGACACATCCAGCAAACATTGGTGAATGAATGAATGGTATCAACAAGTGATTAACTTCTCTTTAAAAGTTAGAGGTAAAAATAGCACAAACATATTCTTTCTGTAGGACTGAAGATGTAGGTTCCTTCTAACTTGATCACTTTCTCCTTTAAACTTTATGTCTTCTTAGTTTCCTTTGGGCAGACACATAGGGATGGGATTGCTGGATCAAGTGATGGTTTACTTTTAGTCCTTTGAGAAATCCCCATATCTTTTCCATGGAGGTTGTACTAATTTGCAGTCCCACCCACATCCTTTCTCTCTGTAACCATGCCAGCGTCACTTGTTTTTGGACTTCTTAATAAAAGCTATTCTATGAGGGGTAAGGTGATATCTCCTTGTGGTTTTAATTTGCATTTCCCTGATGATTACTGATGTTGAGAATTTTTTCATGTTTGCTGGCCATTTGTGTATCTTCTTTTGAAAAACTTCTGTTTATGTCTTTTGCCCACTATTTAATGAGGTTACTTTTTTTCTTAATTTGTTTGACTTCTTTGTTGTTTCTGGATATTAGCACTTTATCAGATGTTTAGTTTGTGAATAGGTTGTCTATTTGCTCGATTGATTATGTGCTTAGCTGTGCAGAAGTTTTTTAATTTAATAAATCCCTGTTTATTTATTTTTGTTGCTCCTGTAATTGCCTTAGTCATAAACTCTTTGCTTATAGGCCGATATCTAGAGGAGTTTATCTTGCATTTTTTTCTAGAACTTTTATTGTTTTACGCCTTACATTTAAGTCTTTATGAGGTCCTGTTTCATTGTTTTGCATGTGGCTACCCAATTTTTCCAGCACCATTTATTGAATAGGGCATCTTTTCTCCAACAGATGTTATCTGCTTTATCAAAGATCAGTTGGCTGTAGGTAAGGGGGTTTATATACGGGTTCTCTGTTCTGTTCTATTGTTCTATGACTCTGTTTTTGTATATTAGCTCATTTTTATGCCTATAGTACCTCTGTGAGGTAGGTAGCATTATATCCCCCATTTTATAGATGAGGAAGCTGAGGCATAAAGAGGTGAAGTACTTACCTGAGACCATGCAAGTAATAAGTAGTAGCACTGGGATTTGAACCCAAGCAGCCTGGCTGCAAAGTCCATGTTATTAGCTGGGAGGCCAGCATTTCTCAAACTTTAGTATCAAGTCCCCTTCCCCCAATTTGGGCTCATTTCATTATACAACATGACAAAAAAAGACAACAAAACAAAACTCCACATTATTAAAATCATCATCTATCTCACCAGAAAACTCCTGACTAAAGCTGTTAAACTCATGGTGGTGAATATTAGTTTTCCAAAATTCTATTTTTTTGTTAAAAGTTTGACTTTCACCACTGGCAACAAATACTGTCAGGTCTGAATATCCATAATATATCTCCCAGATTTTTGTTTTTGCTTTTTTTTTTTCTTTTTGAGACAGAGTCTCAAGCTGTTGCCCTGGGTAGAGTGCTGTGGCGTCATAGCTCACAGCAACCTCCAACTCCTGGGCTCATGCAATTCTCCTGCCTCCGCCTCCCAAGCAGCTGGGACCACAGGGGCCTGCCACAACGCCGGCCATTTTTTGGTTACAGCCGTCATTGTTGTTTGGCGGGCCCGGGCTGGTATTTGAACCTGCCAGCTCAGGTGTATATGGCTGGCGCCCCAGCTGCTTGAGCCACAGGCGCCAAGCCTTGCTTTTTCTTAAGGAGAGCGAGTGTTCCATAAACAGCTGCACGCTCAGTTTGCAATTCCATCAGCTGCTGCAGTGCCGTTCCTTGTGATAACCATGAGCCCTGGGTGTGGAGAAGGAATGCTCTGCCTGTACTTCCCATGTCATCACACAGACTATAAAAAAGATGTGCCACTGAGATGTGAGATTTAATGAAACTAAATATTTTTTACTGCTACATCAGAGTACTTTTTTTTTTTTTTTTTATTGTTGGGGATTCATTGAGGGTACAATAAGCCAGTTACACTGATTGCAATTGTTAGGTAAAGTCCCTCTTGCAATCATGTCTTGCCCCCATAAAGTGTGACACACACCAAGGCCCCACCCTCCTCCCTCCATCCCTCTTACATCAGAGTATTCTTAAGTGAAAATGGAATTTATTTATCTACTATGAGTCCATGGTGGTGGAGAATATGACTACTAATAAGAATTGGTGCTGATGCCTCGATTTAGGCTAAGGCACTGGCAGTGTAACCTACTGTTGCTCCTGCACCTTCAGTGCAAATGTGAGCACAGTGAAATCACAGGGATTTCAAGGGGTCTGCAGACCACAGTCTGACTGTAGTGCATCTCGTTTTTGCATGGAAAAGACCTACTGACTGTTTAATTAGGTTGTATGCCTTATTATTTTTTAAAAACATTTAACAGCCTTATAAAGGTAAAATTTATATTCTATAAAATTTACCCATTATGACTGTACAATTAGATGATTTTAGTAAATTTATAGAGCTGTGTGATCATCACCACAACCAAGTTTTAACATGGTGTCATCATCTCAAAAAGTTTCCTTATAACCCTTTGCAATTAATCCCTGCTCTGTAGCCCCAGGCAACCACAGATTTGCTTTCTGTCTTTAGAAATTTGCATCTTCTAGATTCATATAAATGGAATCATATAATATGTAGCCTTTTGTGTCTGGCGTTTTTTCATTTGGCATAGTGTTTTTGAGGTTCATCCATCTTGTCGCATATATCAGAGTTTTACTTTTTTCCTTGCTGAATAATATTCCAATGTATGGTTATACATTTTGTTTACCTATTTGTCACTTGATGGACATTGGTATTGTTTTCAGTATGTGGCTAATGTGGATAATGTTACTTTGAACATTCACGTGTAACTCCTTATGTGGACACATGTTTTTATTTTTCTTAGGCAGATTCTTAGGGAGTGGAATTGCTAGTTATATAGTACATTTATGTTTCACTATTTAAGACATTCTAAACTGTTTTCCAAGGTGGCTGCACCATTTTACATTCCTACCAATGCCTAATGATTCTAGTTTCTCCAAATCTCACGACCAACACTTGATATCATCTTTTGGATTACTGCTATTCTAGTGGGTATGTAGTGATGTCTCATTGTGGACTTTATTTATTTTAAAAACCATGACTTTTTAAGGCTTGTTTTTTATATTTCTTCATATCCCTTTCCCTAGAAAACCTAGCACTTGGGAGCAACTTACTGGTTGGCTGCTTTTGCATAAAGAAGTTAGTTTTATATTTGTTTATAAACATTTAACTTCTGCTTTGGGATTTGTTTGTTAAGAAAAGGATAGTTTAAAGAAATATTCCTACTTTAAAGAAAAAAAAGAATAAACACAACAGGGTTGGAGGAAAGAGGAGGGAGGAGGAGAGAGCAGTGGAGATGTGTGGTTCACTATTAGAAGCAGCTCAGATGGAGCAGACCCAACAGAGGGGGCTGACAGCCAATGTAATGTCTGAGGCGCCTCAGAAATAGAAAAAAAGGATTAAATTGGGAGATGATGGAAGAAGTAGCTAAGATACTGTTTTCTTGAACAAGAAAAAACTATTTAAATGGTATTTGACTCTTGCAAATGAAGTACTTTACCTAAAATAAACTGAGACCAACTGAGATGAAGAGGAAGCCATTTGTTTTTCATGGTCTAGCCACACTGGTATCAGAACCATGTGGAATGCCTGTTAAGTATAGATTCCCAGGCCCCCGTGAGGACATCCTGAGTGTGAGTCTCTGCAGTTGAAGCCCAGGAACCTGCATTTTAAACAAGAGTCCCAGGTGCTTCTTAACTCAAAAAAGTTTAAGAACTTCTGTGTCAGAGAAAAGATACCTTTCTACTTAGTATTTCCTCATTTGCCCTCCACAGAGCAGTTTTCAGCCTGAGCTCTGGGGCTTTGCAGAGTTGCCTTGGGGTCAACAGTGAGACCCACCAGAGCAGCAAACATTTAAACTGCTTTACATTTAGGGGCTTCCTCTGTTGGAAAAAACATCTATTCCTCAAAGATGTTTGCAATCTATTGTCAGGTAGTGACAGGTTTATTTAAATAAAAAATCAAAACAGTTTTTCCTCTACTTGGAATAATTCTATGTCTTTACAGAGAAGAACACACTTGTCAGTGCCTAGAGTAAACTTATCATTCTCTTATTAGGTTCTCTGATGCTGAAGACAGTCAAATCGGCTGTATTTATGCTGCTTCTGCGAGCTTCCCAATCCCTTGGTGGCATCTCCCTAAGCGAAAGTGAGCATACAAAGAGCAACAGTTTCTTTTCTTTTCTTTCTTTTTTTTTTTTTTGGAGGCACAGTCTCTTTTTGTTGCCCCAGGCTAAAGTGCTGTGGCATCAGCCAAGCTCACAGCAACCTCTAACTCCTGGGTTCCAGTGATCCTCCTGCCTCAGCCTCCCAAGTAGCTGGGACTACAGGCTCCTGCCGTGATGCTTGCCTAATTTTTCTATTTTTAGTAGAGCTAGAGTCTTGCTCTTGCTCAGGCTGGTCTCAAACTCCTCAGCTGAAGGGATCTTCCCATCTTGGCCTCCCTAAGTGCCTGGATTACAGGGGTAAGCCACTGTTCCCAGCTGCAACAGACAGCTTCTTTAAAACAGTCCCTCAAATCTCACCTGCTTGATACTGAAAGAAGCAACCGTGTGTTCAGGATGCTGCCAGAAAGCGCGGATGTGCAGGGGGTGGAACTTCTTTTCTCCTATCACTTCTTTGCCCTTCTTGTATCACTTAGTCTGAGAGGCCTTATAAGGTTTCCTTTTCAAACTGGTTCTAGTTTGCAAATCTGGGGAGGAGTCTCATTTTCCTTTTCTGGGCCTAGCAGAAGAAAGTTTTGTATTATACAGAGATCCCAGATGGATGCAGGAAGCTGGAGTCCTAGAGAGAAGTAGTGGGGATTAAAGTAATAGCTCCTTTTGCTAATAGCTTCTCTGCTCATGAGGGTGCTACACAGAGGAGATAGAAAATACCGAGAGGAACTTGCAAAGAGTTTGCTCCTGCACACAGACCATGTCTGTGCGTGTGTGTGTATCTGAACCACTGCGCTTCAGAAAGTACATGAATACTAGAAAAAGAAAATACCTTTCAAAGCTAAAATCAGGAGATTGGGGTGAGTACAAATACATTTTAAAAACAGGATCACATGTGGCTATAAAATAAAGTAAATTATTCCAGCTTTTGGGGAGTAACCCATAGGATAACAGTTTCTAAGAAAACAATCTCATTTGATGTCTTGCATTTGATTTCTTAAGTGGTATCAACATGACGTAGGGCACTGTCTCCTTCAAATACAAAGGAATTTTAACACAAAGGAATCGTATGTTTTATTTCCTGAATGATGGTGAATCAGAAGAGCCACATTCACTCTATCAGGATTTCTGGATATTTACAGACAGGAAAACGCAAGCTGTCAGATTCAGCAATTTGGACCACTGCTAACATTATAATTACCTGAAGTCTGCATTTCTATTACAACTACCTGTTCATGGAGACTCATAGAATTATTAGTATTTTGTTAGGATTATTTAGTAGTGTAAGAGGACAAACAGCCTCAACCCCACCCCCTAGCTGTAAAAGTTACTTAATGATCTAACTAGTTATCTGTCAGTCATGTCTACCAGTTCTTCTCTGGTTCTGATGCCATGAAGGCCATCATGACCTGGGCCTGAAGAAAAACACAACAGATGGAACATGGATGGATTAGAAATGTGACAAAGAGTCCTACAGGTGGAGATTAGAGGGCTGGATGATGTATAGCTAAAAATAACCTTTAAGAAGGGTGTAAGAACTCTGAAACTCAAAGTAAGGCAGGTTTTGAGAATGATCTATCTCCTTGTCTTCCCAGGATTCTAAATCTTGGAAATAAAGGATGACTTTAACCCACATGAGTGTTTGGCTCTTGCTCCTGGTTACAGTTGATGAAGTTGGCACGTAAAATTTCATCTTTTTGGAAGTTATTTTTCTAGAAATTAAAATACAGCCATATATCTCACTTTATATGGAATAAACATGAAGTAGGGCAAATCAATTTTAAAGCACCTAGTACTGGTGGCGCCTGTGGCTCAAGGAGTAGGGCACCGGTCCCATATGCCAGAGGTGGTGGGTTCAAACCTAGCCCTGGCCAAAAACCAAAAAAAAAAAAAAACACAAGCACCTAGTACTTTTCACAAAGTTGCTTCTCAAGGTAGGTTGGAAAATAATCTTTAAACAGTAAACAGAGTTGTAACCAACAAATTTAGAACGAAGCCATAAAGTCACCATGTTGGTAATCAAAAGAAATATGCTAGGCTCGGTGCCTGTGGCTAAAGCGGCTAAGGCATGAGCCACATACACCTGAGCTGGCGGGTTTGAATCCAGCCGGGCCCACCAAACAATGACGGTTGCAACCAAAAAATAGCTAGGCATTGTGGCGTACGCCTGTAGTCCCAGCTACTTGGGAGGCAGAGGCAGGAGAATCGCTTCAGCCCAGGAGCTGGAGGTTGCTGTGAGCTATGACGCCACGGCACTCTACCCAGGGCGACAGCTTGAGGCTCTGTCTCAAAAAAAAAAAGAAAGAAAAGAAATATGCTATATAATCTTACAAACTCCACTGGGAATTAAAAGTGAAAGATGCTTCAAAGAGATAATACATCTCAAAATTTTCAAATAGTCAATTCATGCACATGCAGAGAATCAACTAGTTTAGAAGAACCATATTCAATTTTTGTTCAAGATGCTTATTATCAGGTAGGATAGGGTAGGTTCTGCTGCAGTAAAAATAACCCCCGGCACAGGGTGCAGGGACTCAGGCTAATGGAGGCCCCATGTCAACCTGTGCTTTAGTAAACACCACGGCTGGAGTTGAGCAAAGGTTAGAGGCTCATATTTACTTGGCCTAAGCACGTCACAGGACCAACTAAATAGAAGAGAGTAGAGAAAATGCAATCCTACTGTGTGCTTAGAAGGAAGAGAACTGGAATATTTATGGATAGCTCTAATAACTACCCTAACACTAATTAAAAAATATGTATGTATGTATTTACAGAAACGAGAACCTCTCGTGCGACATATGCATTCTTGATTACAAAACTACCTAATGTTAGGCGGCGCCTGTGGCTCAGTGAGTAGGGCGCCGGCCCCATATGCCAAGGGTGGCGGGTTCGGACCCAGCCCCTGCCATGCTGCAACAGAAAAATAGCCGGGTGTTGTGGCGGGCACCTGTAGTCCCAGCTGCTCGGGAGGCTGAGGCAAGAGAATCGTGTAAGCCCAAGAGTTAGAGGTTGCTGCAAGCCGTGTGACGCCACGGCACTCTACTGAGGGCGGTACAGTGACACTCTGTCTCTACAAAAAAAAAAAAAAAAAAACAACTACCTAATGTTAATCACAGAGCTCTCCCCTTCTGAGCAGTCTGATGTGCGACTCTGTCAAGCATCTTCTTTGTACTAACATATGTGTGTTTCACAGGAACATGGAAATTACCCTGTCGAAAGTTTAAACTGGGCCAAACTGCCATTCAGAGTTGAGACGTCAAAACAAGTTAAAACAACTTGGGTAGCTAGTACAGTGGAAGAGCATTCGTAAATTCTACTAAATGCTGCTTGAACACAGTGAAAGAGACAATCTGTGGTTTTTACCCCAGAAAACTGCAACACACACACACACACCCCCCACCTCGATTTTTTCATTTCTTGTTTCTCTGCTCCAACCATCAAATAAGACAACGCATGTGTAAATGTGAATCAGGTTCACTGTGAGTCACAAAAATGTGACCAAAGATTTTAGGGATTCAACTGTCAACTATACCTCCTGCCTGGTCCCTAGGAAACTGTATTTAAAATGAGCTGGCTAGCACAAAATAAACATATTTTAAAACTAGGTTTTTCTGGAGGGAAAAAATAGAGCCAGAAACATCAAAGTGTATTTGATCAAAGTTAGCAACACATTATAACAAAGAAAAGTATCATCCATCATGCCGTCAACGTTTTGAAAATTAAAAAACCACCATTTGTGCAGAATTGCTAAACTTTTTTTTTTTTTTTTATGATGCACTAAAATTTTGACAGGTTTCCTTACCAAGTTGAGAAACTGCAAATGTCAACGCTAAAAACAAAAAGTTAAACGATCCAGTTTTTCTTAAAGGCATAACCTCTTTTCTCATACTCACTGTGGTGTATAAGCCAGCCAAAAATTAAAATCAGTTCCAGCCTTCCTGAACTAGGCAAACGTGCCTACTATTCTCTTTAGTTCCAAAATTGTCAATGTCAAGGAAATCTGTTACATTGCTGCTGTAACAAATTAATACAAATTCAGTGGCTTAAAACCATACAGATTTACCATCTCACAATTCTGGAGGGTGGAGGAGAGAATCTGCTTCCTTGCCTTCCCTAGACTCTGGACGTCGCCTACGGGCTACGGCCCCTTTCTCCATCTTCAGAGCCAGCGAGGTGGCATCTTCTCTCCTCTCTAACCTCTGCTTCTGTCCTTACATCTTCTTTGTCTAATCTTATTCTCCTGCCTCACCTCTTATAAGGATCCTTGGGATTATATTAAGTCCATTCAAACAATTCAAGAAAATGCCAAGATCCTTAATTGAATCACATCTGCAAAACCCCTTTTACCACATAAGGTAACATAATCATAAATTTATAGGTTTTAAGGATTTGGACATGAACATCTCCGGGGGAGATACTGTTCAGCTTACCATGGCGTGCTCTCTGGCCCCTCACAATTCATACTCACCCCACACGCAAAATACATTCACCCATCCCAAGGTTCTCCAAAGTCTCGACTCATTCTAACACCCATTCAAGTTTCCAATCCCTTCTAACAATCCCTTCTAAATTTTCCCAGCTCAAAAGCCCCAAGTATCCTTATTTAAATCATTTAGATGAGATTTCAGTGAAGCTCTTGGTATAATTCACCCTGGGACAGAATTCCTCTCCATTCATGAACCCACAGAACTAGAAAACAAGTTATCCATCCCCAAAATACAAAAAAGGGAGAAAATGGAAGGATCAAAAAAGAGTCACTAATCCTAAACAATTTCAAAGTCTAACTGGGCACATTCTACTAAGTTTCAGCATCTAGGAATTATCCTCGATGGGTCAGGACTCTGCCTTTGGCCTTGAAGTCATTCTTTCTTCTTCTTAAAAGGTAGTACATGTTTGCAGTGGAACGGTTTTATTAGCTTGTTTCTGCTGGTATAACATCCTTAAGAACTAAATGGTTCTCCTGTGTATATCATGGGAATTCATTAAATAGGTGGCTCCTCCACAGATATTTCCTGGATAATCCATGTCTGTTCCCAGCTTCTGCTGAGATGGTTGAGGAAATTCATAAATCACATGCCTCATCTGTTCAAAGAGTCACCTTTGTGATCGAATACTCTGACCTTTTAATCCTTCCCAGGAACTAGCAAGAGGTTGTCCAGCCATAGTCTTGGCTTTCTTTCCAGAGCATGTTGTCCTGATAGTGAATCTCCTAGTTTTAAACGTGTTTTGCAATCCGAATTGACAGAAAATTTCCCAAATCATCAGGTGCTGTTACCTTTTTTGCTTAATGGTTCTTCCCTCCATTTATCCGTCTCACGTTTGGTAACAGGCAGCAAGAAACCAGCCCACAATTTTCAACACTGTGCTTGGAAATCTTCTCAGTTAGATATTCAAGTTCATTGTTTACAAGTTCTATGTTCCTCAGAGCTTATAGGACATAATTAGCTAAGCATTTTGCTGCTACATAACAAGGATAAACTTTCTTCCAGTTTTAAATAAGATGGTCCTCACTTCCTTCAGAAGCCTCACCAGTGGTGCCTTACAGGTCCATATTTCCAACCACAGTCTGTTTATGATACTATAGGTACTTCCTAAGCCAATAAAGGGTTTCTCTACTATGCTCTTCACTTTCCTCATCAGCAGATTCTTTAACATCTGTATTTCTACCGACTGTGTATTCAAGGTGGTCTAATCTAGGCTTTCTCTATCAATGTTCCTCAACATGGTTCTAGTCTCTGCCCATCTCCCAATTCCAGAGCCAATTCTCCATCCGTAGGTGTTTATTACAGCAGTACCATCTTTCTTTCTTTTTTTTTTTTTTTGGTTTTTGGCCGGAGCTGGGTTTGAACCCGCCACCTCCGGCATATGGGACCGGCGCCCTACTCCTTGAGCCACAGGCGCTGCCCAGCAGTACCATCTTTCAAGGTACCAAAATCTGTACTGGTTTCATATTTTTCTATTGCTGCTTAATAAACGGCCACAAAAATGTGGCTAACACATAAATCTGCAGGCAGCAGTGTGACACTGCTCCTCAGGGCTGCGTTCTCTGGGTGCTCTGCACAGAGTCTGTTTCCTTGCTTTCTCCAGCTCTCGAGGCTGCCACCTTGGCTCGTGGCCCCTTTCTCCATCTTCAAAGTTAGCATCTGACCATCTCTCCCTTCTGACCTCTGCTTGTATTTTCTTACATTTTCATTTAACTTGGTTCCTTCTGTCTCCTTGTTTTAAGAATATCTGTGATTGGCCGGGTGCGGGGGCTCAGGCCTATAACTCTAGCAGTCTAGCTAGGCTGAGGCAGGAGGATTGCTTGCGCCTAAGAGTTCAAGACCAGCCTGACCAAGAGTGAGACCCCATCTCTAGTAAAATAGAAAACTAAGACAGGCCCAGTGCCACATTCCCACAGTCCCTCCTACTGGGGAAGGTGCTGAGGCAGGAGTATGGCCACAGCCCAGGAGTTTGAGGTTGCCATGAACTACAATGATGCCACTGTACTCTACCCAGGGTGACAGAGCGAGACTCTGTCTAAAAAATAACAACAACAAGAAAACCTCTTGTGATTATATCGGCCCACTGAGATAACCCACAATAAACTCCCCATTTCAAGATCCTTAACTCAAACGCACCTGAAAAGTCCCTTTTTTCCTCATAAGGTAACACATTCACAGATTTGGGGGATTAGCATATGAACACCTTGGGGTAGGGAGAGTCATCATTTGGCCCACCACACCTGCAAAGCTCACTCCTCTCAAGCCAAAGCAATATCAAAACCAGATCCTGGATCACAATGAAGAGTATCCGGGGCCAGATACACGAATCAAAAAATACTAGTGGAAAACCAGAGTCCATTTGTCACTAAGTCACCATTTAGTGGTACTTACTACCATAGTGCCAGACTGTGCTACAGACATAGTCACTAAAATCAAATCGGAAGGTGAACAGATGCTTTAAAGATAGAGGTATATGGTGTGTAAGCCCTTGCAATAACACCTTAACACAGAGGAGGAGCTTAGGGAAGCTTCTTGGCGTAGTGACCAGGCGGGTTGGGTTCTGAGAGGGGAGGGATGTAGTGGGGACAGGCAAAGCAGACAGCATGGGTTCCCGGGCGGAGGCAGTGAGGTGGGCAGGGGCATGAAGTGGCTCATGCTCAAGCATGTGAGTTTTCATCTGAAACAAGGGGGAAGCACTGAAGGAGTTTATGAGGTTTCAGAGATGGACGCCAAGGGCAGTCAGGACCCTGTCCCAGTAGATCAGAAAAGATTCTATGAAGAACCACGCTGAGACTGGAGGGCCCCGCCTGGTAGATAGTAAGAGTCAGACTGCGTCTCCACGTTCTCATTGTGTGACCTTGAGCAGACTACCTCACCTCTGTGCTTCAGCGTCCTCAGCTGTGCAATGGGGATGTAAACAGCACCTACTTCACTGGGTTGACTATTACGTAAGACGTATGTAACAAATGACGGCTTATATTCATAAAATAGTTTCTCTGGGAACAGAGGAGAGGGAATGAACTGGAGAGTTTTCAAGGCTATTACTGAAGGCCTTCTACATGCCAGGCCCCATGCCCAGCTTGGAGGGATGCAGCAGGAACAGGAAAAGAGGACCCCTGCCTTCCTGGAACAGTCGCAGATGTTAGAGAACAAAAGTGCAAATGCTAAATGAAAATATTAGAACTGGTAAGATTTGAGGTCAATTAAAGGTGTAGGGGGGATGGAAGAGGAAAAGGCACAGTCAGAAATGACAGCAAGATTTCTGGCTTAGCAGACAGGGGAAATGGTGGTGACGAAATGAGAAATAAGGGAGGCTTAGGCTTACTGATTACAAGGGTTAAATATGGATAAAAGCAAGTATTTTGTCTTCCTGCTTAAGAACGCATAATAGGTAGACATTCCAAGTAAAGGATTTTTTTTTTTTTTCTGGGCACACAAAGGAAAGTGACATGGCTGTTATTGCAGAGGTACATTCTTCTTGAAGGTAAGAAAACAAATGCTCCAGGGTCTGCACTTGGATGGCCTAAATAGTCAGAAGAAATTAGGAAAAAAATGTGGTCTTTCTGAATGGATGCATCAGCATGCAGTATTTTTCAGACAATATTCTTTATTTATCACATAGTCCACGTGTGTGGGGCTCAGTCAAGGAGGATGAAAGAAACATCTATCTGATGGCCTGGGGACCCCAGCGGCCGGGTACACCCAGCTTGTAGCTTGAGTGCAGAGCCCAGGCCTAGAAGGGAGGAAGAGAGTCTTACCAGAACCCCACGGCCTTGGAAGACAAAGTAAGGATTTTGAGTTTTATGCTAAGAGAAGTGCAGAGGCACTAAGGGTTTTAAGCAGGGAAGTCAGAGGACTAGATCTGAGTTGTAGAAAGATGACTGCGCACAGGAGTGCGAAGCAGAGAGAGGGAGGCTTCTTAGGAGTCTACGGCAATAACCCTGGGGAGGAAAACAAGGGCAGTCTGTCCAGCTGAGCATTTTGATAGATTGCGGCTGCACAGGGGTGGGCCTGAGGCCGGGAGGAAGTAGAGACTGTGGAGATTTTGGATAACAGAATGAGAAGAAACTTCAGTTCAGGGCAATCCAGAGGGAAGTGCTGACGAGGAAAGGAGAGGAAGGGAAAGGACCAGCGAGACAGTGAGAGGACCAACCGCTCTGAGACTGTTTGTTCTGTATCTGTTAGGATGCCCTCCTCAAAAGTCACATAAACTCAGCTCAGTTCACCTGAAGAGAAATGGCATTTGTTGGCTTACCTAACAGGAGTGGATCTGATCAGTGTCAGGCCTGACTGTTTAAGCAATGATCTCTCTCTCATCTTTGCTTGTCAACTTGGTTTCAGTTTTTTCATGACTCCCTGGCAGCCTCAGATTCATTCTTCCAACTCAGTTGCACAACAGGTAAGAGGTTCATCTCCATCACTGCCAAGTGCAAGCCTGCCAGGGAGACTCTGATGAGCCTGCTTTAGCCACGTGCCCACCACTGTGGTAAGGAGAAGGCGCCTTTTAGCAGGGGTGAGTGCACCTGCTGCAAGAAGAGAAACCATCGCTATACCTTTCATTCACCTGCCTATGAACTCTTTGTATTCTTTTTTTCTAGTATACATATATATATATATATATATATACACATATCCAAAACACATGTGGACTTTCTGTTGTGTGTATTATAATGTCAAAAACTTATTTTTTTAGCTTTTTATGTTTTCACATTCAGGAGATTTAAGTTTTTAACTGATAAAAAAATTAGTTTCTTTTTTCATTTATTATTTCTCCTAGTATTTCTTTCCTTTTCTAAATTTTCTCTATACATATACATGTGTTTACTTGGTTTCCACTTTTTGCCTTCCCAAAATTAAAAAAGGCTTAAAATTTAATAACAATAACAACGTTCAAGATAAGGACTGGAAACAAAAACCTTCTAAAGAATGAACAAAGATAAACACATTCAGAAAAGAAATCAGACAATTGCTGCAACAAAATATTGAGCAATAATAATAATAATAATAATGCAAAAAAAGTAACATTCACATTGTCAGATAAGAGTATGTCTATCATAGAATGCTTTGACTCTGAGGTTCAGTATGGAGTCATCAGTTAACTTCTTTTTTTTTTTTTTTTTTTTGTGGTTTTTGGCTGGGACTGGGTTTGAACCTGCCACCTCTGGCATATGGGACCAGCACCCTACTCCTTGAGCCACAGGCGAGGCGCCAGTTAACTTCTTATTATTTTTTTCCCAAAGTCTCAAAGAATAGACAACTGATATTTATAAATAAAAATAGGAGATAATTTCAAAAAAACAGATCATGCCACATCTTGCAGACAATATAAAAAGAACACTTCAAAATCATTCTACTTCATCTGGATATAATTGATATTAAAATTGGAAAAAATTAATTATGATAAAGGGAAATTACAAACATATTTCACTTATAAATGAGGATGTAATATCCTAAACAACATATTAACAGTTGAATTAAAGATTAATGTTCAAGTAATGCACTTTGGTCAAAATTAAATTCAATTTATGTGAGAATTAATCACTTTTTTTCTTTTCCTTTCTCCCAGTATTTCTATGATTACACCTGGCAAAATCTAAACTTAGCTCCCTCCTAATATACTCTCTTCCATACCCTTCTGCAGCCTCTTCCCATCAGAAGTCAGAGTAAAGCAGGAGTTACAACACTGCCCCCACTTCACGCTCCTGCCTTTTTAGCTGATACAAGTGTCAGCTCTGCTGTGCTGTATTTTACAAGATGGAGTGCGTCGCTAGATTTCTATACGCAATCTGGATGGTCTATAATCAAAGCTAGCATTGTTCCATGACTATCCAAGGCTGTTAGGAAAAGACATTGTAGCTAGAATGCTCTTTTAGATTCAAACATGGTACTTGAGCAAAAAAGGGAAAGCACTGTTCTTTTTTTCTTCTCTCCTTTTAGAAAAATCTGCTCCTTAAAATATCTTCACTCTAAACTTTGCAAACAGAATTGATCCCGAAATCCTTTCACGAGGGTGTGTTTGGCCACAAGTTTCTTCATTTGTTAATCTTTTTAGCCTTTTAGAAGCTTTCTAGAGAAGCTTCCGTGTTCTTTCTGCATCCTTGCTGTCATATTTGGTGTACACGGCCAAGACACGTGAGCCGAGCATGAGTGCCCACTGCTGAGGGGGACAGAGCGGGGGCGGGGTTGTCCCTCGGTGTGACACAAGGCAGCTATCAGGGAGAAGAGGTGGAACGGCCAGCCATCCTTCCCTCCCAGTTTCTCTACTCGGAGGCTTTCAGATTAGGAGTTCCTTAAAGATATAATGAGCCTTGGTTTACTCAGAGTCTACCTTATGTAAAAAGGCTTCCAAATATTCAGTCTCATTCTTTCCACTCTTCTCATTTTCTCTAAGTCCTCCTAGGCAAATACCATAAGAACCAATTTGATGTTTCCCTCATTTCTTGCCTTTCGATTCACTTGCAAATCTTTCTAAGTAAAAGGGAAAAGAAACTCAAAGTACATGATTAAGAGCTTTAATAAACCATATAGGCCTGGACACAAAGTGATTCCTGTTCGTCTAAAGACATTGTTGGAAAAAGTCTTGGTACGCTTATATATAAAATCTTCCAGGAATATGGTTGGAACCTTCAGCTGACTACTTATATGGTTTATTAATTCAGCTACATATATGTATTTAAAATCATATGTTATATTAAAAATATTAATTCAGGGCAGTGCCTATGGCTCAAAGGGGTGGGGCGCCAGCCCCATAGGCCAGAGGTGGCAGGCTCAAGCCCAGCCCCAGCCAAAAACTGCAAAAAAAAAAAAAAAATTAATTCAGAAATACAGTAGAACCTCCATAGTTGACCTAATTTTTATAGACCAGATATGCACCATGTGTACATTATCAGTACAGAAGGAAAACATTAAAGAAACAGAGGCTCTGAGTTTTTTTTTTTTGAGACAGAGTCTCATTATGTCGCCCTCTGTAGAGTGCTGTAGTGTCACAGCTCACAGCATCCTCAAACTCTTGGGCTTAAGTGATTCTCTTGCCTCAGCCTCCCAAGTAGTTGGGACTACAGTGCCTACCATAACACCCGGCTATTTTTTGGTTGCAGTTGTCATTGTTGTTTAACAGGCTGGAGCTGGGCTCGAACCCGCCAGCTCCGGTGTATGTGGCTGGTGCCCTAGCTGCTGAGTTATGAGCACCAAGCCAGGCTCTGAGATATTTAATAAGCTGCCCAAGGTCAAAGAGAGTTATTGGCCAAAAGGCAATAGAAACTCCCTATTTTCACCATTTTCTATAAATATTCTGCCTTTTTTTTTTTTTGAGACAGAGTCTCACTCTGTCACCCTGGGTAGAGTGCCATGGTGTCACAGTAGCTCACAGTAACCTCAAATTTGGGGGCTTGAGAAATCCTCTTACCTCAGCCTCCCAAGCAGCTGGGACTATAGGCGGCCACCACTATGCCTGGCTAGTTTTGGTTATTTTTTTCCTTTTTATTTTTTAGTAGAGATTGGTGGTGGTGGTGGTGGTGGGGGGGTGTCTCACTCTTGCTCGGGCTGGTCGCAAACTCCTTAAGCTCAAACAATCACCCTCCTTGACTTCCCAGAATGCTAGGATTATAGGCGTGAGCCACTGTGCATGACCAATCTTCTGCATTTTTTTTTTTTTTTTTAGAGACAGAGTCACATTTGTCGCCCTTGGTAGAGTGCTGTGGTGTTACAGCTCGCAGCAACCTCTAGCTCTTGGGCTTAGGTGATTCTCTTGCCTCAGCCTCCCAAGTTAGCTGAAATCTTTTCCGTCCTTAAAAAATATGCATAAATTAAAGAGAATAGAGGAAAGAATAGTGTATACATTTCATGTTGTACCACTTATGTTGACCACTGCCATATATTGACCAGTATGTTACAGTTCCTTGGGGGTCAACTTATGGAGATTCCACTGTATTACTCTTTCATGCACACATGTCAAGAAATAATTTAAACTTTCCAGATGTATCTGACATCAGTATTTTCACAATCACTTAAGAATCACTAAGTCTTTAAGTATTCTAGAACAATGCTTCCAAGGCGTATCATTTTCACTTCTAATTCGAAGTAAAATGCAGTTTGCATTTTTAATTCCAAGACACCAACACTTCACATTGTTCAGCACATTTTGTATTATTCTTTCAAAGTAACTGTTCATAGGCTATGTATGCTGACACACAGAAATAATGAGTAAATGAGAATGATTATTCCCCCTCCATTAGAAACAAAACTGATTCAGGCAGAAGACCTCTGCAAACCTCCAAGGTGATCGTGAACTAAAGTCAATATTTAAGTTACTAAGTTTCCCCCAAACTTTGTGTTCAAATTATTCAAGAGAGTTCTCTGAACCGTGAGACTTACACAGCGCCATCATTTTGTCCGAAGGATAATTTTTTTTAAGAAAACCTTGCTTATAGTCTGGCTTGTATCACAATGTAATAGAAACTGTTACCGATGTTCATTTTAGATAATGATTTAAAAGGGTATCTTTTACCATAATCCAAGTGTCCCGATAAAACTTATGAGAAACATTAAAGACTTTATTTCATTTCAGTGTATTACTGAAACGAAAGCTCACAAATGTGAGTGCTGTGTCTGATGTCTAATAGTCACTTGTTAGAAAACACGCTGAGGACACCAAAATAAAGCAAAATAAATCAACAGGTATACGGGTCCATTTGCCTGTATGCATCCTGTCTCTCTCTGTCTCTCCCTCACCCTCCCTCTCCCCCAGCCTGCCCTCCTCATAATTATATGTCATAGAAGATAAATTCCTAGAATACAGAGATAATTATGTTTAATTTGTTTCTTGCATGAGGTCATATGTATGTTTTTAACTGAAGTTCCCGTAATAATTTCGCAGTGGAGAAATGTAGCTTTTGATTCCTTGCTACTTATGGTCTCTCATAATTATAAAAACAAAATAATAACTGTCACTGACAGCACCCAGGGGCCATATACTCCACTAAGGCTCATGGGCATTAACTGAGTTAATGCAGATAAAATGCCCACCTAGCACAAGCCCTACCATGTGGTTAGAGCCTAAAAGATGACAGCAGTCACTATTATAGCTGTTATTTCTATTAACTTTTTATCATTTAATCCTCACACAACTATCAAGAGGAAAAGTAAGAATTATCATAGTTGAGAACATTAAGGAAAACATTACAGAAACAGAGGCTCGGAGATTTTTTTTTTGAGACAGTCTCATTCTGTCACCCTGGGTAGAGTGCCATGGTGTCATTGTAGCTCACAGTAACCTCAAATTCTGGGGCTTAAGAAATCCTCTTGCCTCAGCCTCCCAAGCAGCTGGGACTATAGGCGGCCACCAGTATGCTCAGCTAGTTTTTTTTTTTTTTTCTTTTTTAGTAGAGATGGGGGTAGGGGGTGTCTCACTCTTGCTCCAGCTGGTCTCAAACTCCTTAAGCTCAAACAATCACCCTCCTTGGCCTCCCAGAATGCTAGGATTATAGGCGTGAGCCACTGTGCATGACCAATCTTTTGCATTCTTAAAAAATAAACATAAAAAAATAAACATAAAGAGAATAGGGGAAAGAATAGTGTACACATTTTTAAACTGCTCCCTTATGTTCCAATTTCTAAAACGAGATAGTGGTCTGGAAAAGGCATACATTTTTTTTTTTTTTTTTTTTTTTTTGTAGAGACAGAGTCTCACTGTACCGCCCTCGGGTAGAGTGCCGTGGCATCACACGGCTCACAGCAACCTCTAACTTTTGGGCTTATGCGATCCTCCTGCCTCAGCCTCCCAAGTAGCTGGGACTACAGGCGCCAGCCACAACGCCCGGCTATTTTTTTTTTGTTGCAGTTTGGCCGGGGCTGGGTTTGAACCCGCCACCCTCGGCATATGGGGCCGGGGCCCTACTCACTGAGCCACAGGCGCCGCTGAAAAGGCATACATTTTTAAAGTAGGCAAGAACCCTGGAAGTCTCCCCAGGGCCATCACTGAGAAACAGTAACTCCTTCTAGCCCAAAGCAAACCGAGGCCAGGCATGTAAAGGGATGGAGTGCCTTGAGTAAATAATAGGGGGTAGAGGGACCAAGTGTAACTGGTAAGATAAAGCCCTCTCCAGAGGCATTCAAGTTCAAGTGTGTCTAAAAGCTTACTCACGCTGGCTTACCTACACACATCCAGTGGCATGCTGGAGCTGGATGAGGGAGAACCAATTGTTAAATATACCATGAGCTGTGGAACAATGTTTCGGTAAGCAACCAATTATATGTCCCATGGCGGTCCTGTGAGATTATTTAATACCATATACCTTTTCTATGTTTAGATATACAAATAGTTATCATTGTGTTACAACTGCCTACAATACTCAGTCCAGTTAACGTGCTATAGAGGTTTGTAGCTTGGGAGCAACAGGTGTGTAGTGGGCTACACCGTCTAAATCTGTGTGAACACCAAACAGGGCTTGAGAAAACAGCCCTGCACCAGCTGCCTCTGCTGGCTGTACCTCCTGTGTTTGACCCCAGAGGATAGGGCCCTGGGCTATTTTGCCCCATCAGCTATAGCCCAGCAGGGTAGGAGGACACTCACTGGTGGAGGAGACACACACCCTGTAGGGTTCCTGTTCTTGATTAAACGAGCACTGTTGGTTTAAAAAAAAACAAAAAAAAAAACTCACCCCGTGGCGCACTTCTCTGCACGTTTCTGTGGCTAAGCGTACCTGACTGCTAGGCTCTGCCTTCACCACTTCCGGCAAGATGTTCTGCCTTAGCCCTCAGTTCCATCTTTCACTTTGGTTTCCTGTTCATTATTCTTTAATTCTGAGGACCGCAGGAGGATAGGATGTACAGGGTGGGCATAAAGTTTATGTGCAATTTAAAATAGTTTAACCTAGTAAATTGCACACAAACTTTATGTCCATCCTGGATTACCTTTAAAAATTATAAAAATTTGTATAGGCAAAATCATTTACTAAAGTTCATGGTCAAACATTTAAATCATTTTTATTTTTATTTTTTACCATTTATAACCTTGTCACAATCCACTTTAACGAAGATGTTTGGTTAGACTTTGGTGAAAATTATTTTTCCAGAGTAGTTTTTTACCCCCAGGATAGGGGTAACTTTGCTACAATTAGTGTGCATGTTGCAGAATTTCACGCTAATGAGCTGTGCCAGCAGGATGACAATTTAAACAAAAACAAAAAAGGAGAAATGCAAAAATTTGTTGTTGTTTAAATTACTGTAGCTTCTAGGATGCTTTTTTTTACTTATTTAAAAACAAAATGAGAAAAAATGAAAAAGTTGCACCTGAAAACAATATAGACAGATTTTATTTAATATAATACATGGTTTGTTTGGCATCCCTACCTAATTCCTTCTTCAGGGTAGGGTGGCATAGCTTAATTAAGTGCCAGCTTTTCCCCAAGTAAATACCCCTTCTATACGGTGAAGAGGAAACTGTAATCTAGGGAATGTTTTGGATGAACTTGACTGGAGTGTCACCTTGCTGGTTTTTTTAAAGATTGGGTTAAGTGCCCTACATTCTTGGTTTCCCTCGGCTCTGGGTGAGGCCTCAGTGACGCCATGGTCCTCTTCACAACACAGTGGTGACCTCCTGAACTGACAACTGCAGGGTCCTTTCCATCTCACTATTGTGACATTTCTGGTCCCAATCTCCAAATAGTACCACCGGGCCACAACCACTTTTTATCATCATGATGTCTTACAGAAAATTTTAGTCTTTAAATTTTTTATAGGCAGGAGTCTCACTGTACTGCCCAGGCTGGCCTCAAACTTCTGGGCTCAAGTGATCCTCCTGCCTCAGCTTCCTGGGTGGCTGGGACTACAGGTGTGCATGCCACCTCCCCTGGCCAAAAGTTTTTATTTTTTTTCCTTCAAATTAGGCAGTTTTCTACTTAGGTGATTTCCTTTGAAAGGAGAACACTGTAAGCCAGAAATGAATTAGCATTTCCTTCTTTAATCTTCCAAAGAAGAGCACTCTGCAACCACGCTCTAGAAAATTCACACAATTCCATTTAATGACCACGGAGGATGGAGGTGTCAGGCGAGTGGCAATAGGAGCTGCTCTTTCCCTGTTCAAATTAATGAGCCACCATCTGCTCTACGGCTGCCGTATCCTCCAAATAACCCCAAATCCTACAGACTATGAACAGGAGACACAGACTCAAGTCAAGACAGCACAGAGCATCCCACCAAGCTTGTGAAGAAAGGCAGAAGGAAATAGGGCTGACACCCTCACCACCTGGGCAGAACCACTTTCTCCCTGACACTTCCCGGCAGAGACTGCAATGACGCCTTGGCTAATCTGTTTACGCGTCTGTCTCTTCTTATCATTTTAAATGCTTTGACCTAATAAAACGAAAGCCCCTTTACAGACAGGGATAGTGACTTATCTATCTTTGTATATAGTAAGTGATCATGGTGGGTATTCAATAAAGGTTTGTTTGAAGAACACATGAATAAACACTTATCTTCCTTTACTTGTGTGGTGTACTGACCAGACACATTTATCCCACTTGAAATGTATCCAGGCACAGACAGGGGAGGGAGGAAGTTAGGAATGACCTCTGGCTGGGGGAGTCACGCTTTTACGGTAGCCTTGACTAAAACTGTGATTATAGCCTCATGGGAGAAGACAGCAAGAAACAGCAGTCCTCCAAGAAGCACATGGACACTGTCGCTTTTAAGCTGAGTTGTGAGAACTGCAGGATTTTCTTTTTTTTAAAAAATAGGCCTCAAGTTATTTCAAGGAGGAAAAAGAGCTCACCAGGCATCATTTCACTTTAAACACCACTGAAATATTTTCACCACAAGCCTTTTAGGTCATGATGGCAATAAATGTCAGCTGTGACCCTCTCATTTCCAATACTGATCGTGTCATATACGGCCTTCTGTAGAATTCACAGCAACCTAGAGTAGTCAAATTCATGGAGACAGAAAATAGAATGGGGGGTTGCCAGGGGCTGAGGGCAGGGCGGAATGGGGAGTCAGTGTTCAATGGGTACAGAGCTTCAGTTTTGCAAGGAAAAAGTTCTGGAAGTGGTAGGTGAAGGTCCTGCATGGCATTGAATTGCACATTTCAAAATTGGGTAGGATGGTAAATTTTATGTTATGTATTTTTCACCATGAAAAAGGTGTTAACAAAGTTGGCAGTCATCTAGCATTTTCAGTCTTTCCTAAGTTTCCCTGAAAGTATTTTTGTTCGCTTCATCAAATACATTAAATGTCCATTCCTTATTTTTATAATCTCCCAAATCAACATTAAACAGAAAACACACTAATAAGTATATATTAATCAGCTGTCTCAAAGACTGGTATGCCACATAATCCACTGAACAGAGACCTGCAGGCTTGACTGGGAAAAACTACAGATCCAGCAGAAGTTTGATATGCGTGATTTTAACAATGTGTAATTTCATACGTGTGTGTGGACCCTGAGACCTCAGAGCGAACTCATTTTGTCAGGGGAATGTGGCAGTTGGTTTGTTTATGACTCTAATGCCAATCCACTTGATAGGGGAAAGTCCCACATAATTTTCCAGTGACAGGCAATAAAGTCAGACTAAAAACTGAAAGCAGCTGAAGTAACTGGAAGGTATGTGATGACTTTACTGGAGAAGTACCAAGCAAGGGCTCCGAAGAGAAGTGCGTGGTGACCAGGTCTCTGGAGGTGGCCAGAGCTTCAAACACTAGACTCGGCCCCTTCCTGTCTATACATTTTGCTGGTAACTTAAATCCTCAGAGTCTCAGTTTCTTAATCTGCAAAACAAAATAGCAGAATTGCTCTCCCAAAACATTATTATTGCATTAAATGAGATGAAATGAGATAATGCAAGCACCTGGAACATGGTAGCTCTTGGATGACACTTAGACATTACTAATTATCCTCATGATGTATTATTCTGTTCTAAATTTATCGTTGGTAGTAACAGCATATACTTCTGCAAAGTAATCAGGTCAGCCTGATAGCCTTGTCCTGAAATACTCTTTTGGTCTGATGTGGTGGGGGTTGAATGTGAGGATAGTCTAGCCTAGCCTTCATTTTCTATCAGTGGGAACTCATGTCAAGAGAGATTAGAGGACTTGAAGATTGTACTGTTAGTGGCAGAATTAAAAGCCTGTTCTTTAATCCAACAGTCCTTCCTTTCTACCATGAAACTTCTGTAAGCAGCAGAGTTACAAAAACAGCTGACTATTCAAACCTCACCTTTTTAATAAAAAATTTAGTCTGAATTTTATTTTATTTTAATTTTATTATTATTTTCTTAGCTGGAGTCTTGCTCTTTTGCCCCAGGCTAGAGGGCCATGGTGTTATCCTAGCTTACAGCAACCTCAAACTTCTGGGTTCCAGTGATCCTCCTGCCTCAGCCTCCCAAGTAGCTGGGACTACAGGTGCCTACCACAATGCCCAGCTAATTTTTTCCATTCTTTAGAGACAGGTTCTTGCTCTCGCTAAGGTTGGTCTAGAACTCCTGAATTCAAGGGACCTGCCCACTTTGGCCTCTGAGAGTGCTAGGATTACAGGCATGAGTCAATGCGTACAGCCCAAACCTCACCTTCTAATTCTGGATTATGCCCTGTAAGAAGTAGGTGAAATCTCCCAAAGGTGACTCTCTGTGTCCTGTGACGGCTGAATCAGTAAGAACTCCAGCTAACATGCACTGAGTGCTATGTATACCCCTAGAGAAATTCAGGGGTATGCTTGGCACATGCTAGGAAAGGAGCAATCAGTGAATCCTAGGACATAAACAAACCTATTTAGGAAGTCACGACATAATCAGATTAGCAGGCTACTAGGGTCTACCCTCAGGACTCCTGCTGTAGAGATCCCTGGTGGTCTGCTCCTAGTTAAGTGTGGAGCTCCAGACAGCTGACTTGAAGCTCTGTGTACACAGATGTGGACTGTAGGCTTCAGGGAGGTGATGGGTGTTTTTAGTGATACGGTCTCCAAGGCCAGTGTGCTTAGGCAGGTAGGGACCCCCAGCAAAGGTGCATCTCTTCTCGGCTTGGAGAATCTAAACCTCCTTGCTACCATCCCAGAAGCCAAGAAGGGAAAGACAATTAAGAACCCTGGCGGCAGTCAGAACATAGATGTTCACTTAACAGCCCTGGTTTCTGTTTGGCATCCTCACCCTTAAGTGCACGTGGCTGCAAGGAATGTGGATGGTGACGGAAGAGTCTGCTTTTTAAAGCGACCTTCAATCCTGTTTTTTTTTTCAGTATAAGGTGTATTACTGGAATCTCCATGTTACCACATTGACTTTAGGAGAAATGCATTAACTCCTTTGGCAAAGTTGGTCCTTAACAATCCAGCCAGAAGTGGATCTTTCAGATATGCATATAAATACCCCTTATTAACTTTTTTCCCCATGAGTTCCCAGAAATGCACTAGAGAAAGACAAACCTTGGGTAAACAGTTTACCAGCAAACCAATTACAAGGTAGAAAGTTTAAGATCTGAATATGAATCCTGGAACAGCTTTGAAGCTATCCACATGTATGAACACGTCAGTCAAAGTCACCTCCCAATGTCCCAATGGTTTAGTTCTCCCTTAACTCTCCTAGAGATTTCTGCCTTTTTAAGATGCCAACTTAAACTTGCCTGGGCTGAATTAATCCAACACTCAGATGCCTAATCTCTCCCCCTTTTCATACAGCTATGAAAATTTTGGAGGCCACGGATAAGACCACAAGTTTAATTTACAGAGGTAAACTTTCTTTCCAATGAAAAAATACATGGCAATTTGTATTTCAACACCTGGTATAAGGCACAGGTACACTGAACAGGCTACATTAATTTCCATTTTATTTTTTTCCCAAAGGATAGTTATTCTTCAGTCCTCAAGAACTCAACTCCTTACATGGGCTTTGGTGGAGGTGTTGGGGCAGCACCCGCAGGTCTAAATCTGGGTGGAGGTGTTCGGTCCTTGTGGGCTTCCCGAGAACGGTTCCTGACGACCTTGCTGTGAATGGCACAACTCACGCAGTAATGTAGCTTCACATAGAGCCTGGGAAGCACATAAGTGTCGAAGGCACTCGCTTCAGAAATATCCCTCACAGCCGCCGCCTCCACTGTGTTCCGAATGACGAACTTCTTTATAGCTTTGTCTTTGGGAATGCACTGGGCGCAGTTCGTACAGCGAATAGGTTGCACATGGCCACGACCCTTTTTGGCACGACCGTTGTTCCTTCTTTTCTTTGTCATCTTCAAAGCGAGGACGCGAAAGCTGTTTTTTTTTTTTTGCAGTTTTTGGCCGGGGCTGGGTTTGAACCCACCACCTCTGGCATATGAGGCCTTTGAGCCATAGGCACCGCCCCAGTCCTCCTGTTTTTAGCTCCATCATCATCTCCATCCCTCGAGACCCCCGGTGCTGGCAATTCCTGAGCCTTTTGTTCATTCTGCAGCATCATGGGTTTTCTTGGGTTTGTTGACTCAGTGTCCACTCTTCTGCTTTCCAGCTCACAGGATGGTGACGTCATTGTCTCTTCTTCTCAGTCTAGAGGATTACTATTATTCTGCGAAGCTCAACAGCTGTGTTCCACCCATTTCACCTGGGCCAGTTTAGGCACTTTGTATATAGTTTCTAATTCTACAAGTGTATGCAGTAGCTGTTACTATCATCCCTACCCAGGGATGAGGAAACTTGAGTTTCAGCAACTTGCAAAAGGTCTGTCCAAAGGCTGGAGATCAGGCCTTCCTGATGACAGAGGCCAAGCTATGGATCATGGCCACAGCCAAGTGTCCACGGGTGCATGAAATCATCATAACAGCTGCTGGGTGTCTCTCAGAACCCACCATGTGCCAGGGCTTTGCCAGACAGCTACTATTACTATTAACCCATTTTACAGAGGAGGAAATGAAGTCACAGAGTGGTTACAGAGTCTGCTCAAGGACACAAAGCTCAGAGGGTGGGATTTCAGCAGCTGTGCTCTCTCAACATTCCCCACAGATGCTGGGTCTACCTCCAGGGATTCTACAGTCCACACTTTAGGAACCCCTCCCCCAGCTTTGTTTCTTCTTTCCTATTGGGCTTCCTCTAAAAGAAAACAAAAACCTCCCTGAACCAGCCAACCAAAGGTCAGACAATGAACAGAGAACAGAGTTAAAGTAAAATCTAGTGAAAATATTTTCACCCAGAAATTATTTTGCTAGATTACATTATCCTCTGTTCGCAGCTATTTTCAGATATCCAATCCAGGAATAACTCGAAGAAGGTGCCCATATAACTAGACATGTAAAAAAACACGATTTAGAGATACAATGACAATCAGAATTGACTTCCTAGTCAGTCTAAAATTATGCATGCTAGGGGGTGCTGTTGAACAATTTTAAGGGTTTTGTTTTAAGAGTCGTAGGCAGTAGGGCTCTGGGGTGGGGTGAGCTTGTGATTTTTAATTAAAATCTGCTTAACCTCAGCCTGGTAACTGTTAATGCAACACAATATTTTACTGCAGAAGAAATGTTAAAATAAGTTATAATCATTATACGTACAGTTAGTTCCTATTTGTGCAGAAGCATTAATCACCCATTGTTTTCTTTTTTGTACTTGCTTGTCTGAGAACTTAATTAAAAGATAATGAAATATAGGTGTTAAATCCAAAGAAGGTGGCAGTGTCTTTGGAGCATTATTGATGATTTAAAGACTTGTGTCTCACAGTAGTTAATAGAATCTGTGATATACAGGAAGAACAAAATCAAATTAGAGGAACCAAAACAGTAACCAGGAAATTTTAGTTTTAACTCCTTTGCTGCACACTTAAGCTGACTTACCTAAGTCCTTGTTAATAAATCATTGCATAGGACTAGGAAGGTCAGAAAGCCAGCAGTGCTTATGCTGAACTGACACAATTTTGGTCACGTAGGCTCAGTTTCAAATAGAAAACGTGATGTAGTTAAACACATAAAATGCTAAACACCATACAAAACTATACCAAAGGCCATAGAACTAGGAATTGAACCCAAGTACAGATATGTAATCTCTGAGCATTCATTAATGGTCTAAAAAACGATTTGTTGTAGAACTGTGCTGAGTTGTAAACAAAATTTTAGGAGTAAATGCTTAACATTTTTTTTTTTTTGAATGAATAGAGATTATTAACTCCAGCACTTACAAGTTGGTAGTGCTTTAATACTTGCTTCTTAAAAGGAAATGAAGAGGGTGGCGCCTGTGGCTAAGTGAGTAGGGCATTGGCCCCATATACCGAGGGTGGTGGGTTCAAACCTGGGCCCGGTCAAACTGCAACAACCACAACAAAATAGCCAGGTGTTATGGTGGGCGCCTGTAGTCCCAGCTACTCAGGAGGCTGAGGCAAGACAATCGCCTAAACCCAGGAGTTGGAGGTTGCTCTGAGCTATGACGCTATGGCACTCTACCAAGGGCAACACAATGAGACTCTGTCTCAAAAAAAAAACAAACAAAAAAACAAAAAAGGAAATGAAGAAGAATCACTTGCATGTGATCAGAGGTGCTGAGTAGACAGAAGACAACTTTCCAAGAGACCACTGTTACCTTAATTATGCCCTTAATTATGCTCTTCTCCCACATGGGGCGAATGACTTGGAGTAGGACGCAACACCTTCACTGGTCTCTGGGATATTTTACGCAGCTGCTAGAGCAGTGCTAGGCAACAAGAACTCAGTGAACACTTGTGGATCAATAATTGTACAGACAGAAATGTTGAGCTACGTCACAGGAAATTTATCAATGTTTATGGGAGCATTTCCTGTGGTACAGAGAGAGCTATGACCATATAAATGTTGTTTAAAGATAGAGGGGCACAGCCTAACACCATTTAGTTGTAAGAAACATTTACTTCCTTGACAATTACTGAGTCAAATATAATTTCTTTTCTTTCCATTCTCAAGTCCAAGATAATCATTGCTCATGATTAGAAGATCTTACAGCTGTAAGAATATGGAGGCAACGTTGCTTTTCCTGCTGTGCACGGAACCATGTGAGCTACTCCATATACTACTTTTCTAGAACCGTTCTTGGAAATAGCTTAGAGAGGCAGGGACAAGACGTAGGTCCTTTTTTAGTTGGCAATGCTGAAACTACTATTTTGGTATCTAGACAAAAAAACTTTTGGTGAGTAAAAAATGACTCTAGATGAGATTATATATATATATATATACATACATATACATATATATATAAACTACGTGGGAAAACCCCAAAAGATCATATTTAAAGAAATCCTAAAAACATATCTACTCAACAAAGTCAGACTTTTAGATCCAAAAGTTACTTTTCAAGGAGCAATGTGAAAGACTTAGGTGAGAAAACTCTTTGAGTGAGGGACTGGGGCTGAGCCGTGTGATTGGATTGCGTCCCTGACTCACATCTGGTGAACCCAAAATACCAGATTTTGGCTTCACTTGTCACTGAACGTATGTTGTCATTCACGTGATGTCCACTTGGATTATATGGGCTCGTGGCAAATTTGGCAGGTCCTCTTTCCAGCCCCACCCCTGCAGCCAGGAAAACGGAGGGGAGGGGGCTGGACAGGCAGTCACCAGGTTACAAGTGAGATAGGTTTGTTCTTAAGTTGAATTTGTGCGTAACTGGAAAACAGGTACACTTAGTTTTTCTCCATTCGTAAGTGCGAGCTGTACGTTGGTTGGATGTTTGTAATTCAGGGACTTACTGTAATGACCTCTGTGTGAGGTGTATGGAAGTTGGGTATTTGTAACTCAGACACTGTCTGCACAACAGTGTGTCTTTGGAAACGGCAGGCAGGCGAGAGAACTAGCTCTGAATTACATAAAAATTCTTTCTCGCTCTGGCACTAGTAGGCTTACCTTAGGCTAGATAAACCGACTGCTTTGCAATTTATTCTAAATATGGTAAATGTCTTTGTTAAGATGATGTCTGCTAAAATTGGATTAGTCCATAAAGGCTGGAAATGCATCTCTACTCAACAAAAGATTTCTCACAGAGAACAAACGCAACAGTATTGTAAACAAAAGTACTCATGCAACACTTAACAGAATTAAGAAAATAAACTTTTGGAAAGGCCCCTGAGCACATCAGAGACCATCATTTATGTGTAGCTAGTTGGCGCACTGATTAAAAATAATTCCTGTTTATCCATTAAAACAGGTGATTGAAGAGCTGTTATTAGTAACCATCTCATTAATATACGATAAAAAAAATCATTCAAGGTAAAGTGAAAAATTAATTTCATAGGGACATCTTGGCCAGGGCCAGGCATCTTTTAGAGATGGTGAACCAGGGATCAAGCCTGTCCCACTGGAGTATTCTGGAGGCTCTTCTGTTGGGGCCTGGAGGACTTGTTGCCCTCTTCCCCCCCAAACAGGTAATCCTTTACCTGCAGAAAAGACACCTGACAATGATTCAGCTAATTAAATATTCCAGGGAAGCGGGAGGGGTGTTACTGTAATACCTGAAATGAAAAGGTTTGAAGGTCCTTAAAAATATTGTTTTTCCTTTTCTTCTGGCTCGTATGAACCACTGTGGTTTTGCTATCATCAAAGAGAAATATTACTAGAAATTCTTATGTCATCTTATTCTAGTAGGTTAACGTAAAAGGTTTTTAATCTGTAGGTTTGGATAAATCTCACACTGTCCTTTCTTTGGTTCCTAGAAGTTCCAAACCTGAATTATTCTCCAAAATAATCCATCATCTCTTACATACCAGTGTGACAGGCACAGTGCTATATCATCTCTTAAGTGAACCTATCTTTCCTTTTTGGCCTCTTCAACTAAGAAGAAAATGTGACTAATCATGATTGTTTCCTCGTACCAGACATCGCATATGAATTCTTGCTAAACCTTTAAATATTCTACTGGTGGCTAAGGAATTCATGAGAAATGGTGAGGAAGAAGACTCAGAAAATCAGCTGGAGTAACCCAGACCCAGCATTTTACTGATTGTCTGGTACTGCAAGTACATACTAGGGACAGACTCCTTACTACCTTTTACTAATAGGAAACGTGCTGGGCATGCTGGAAAAAGGTGTCCAGCTTGGGTAGATGGCTGCACTTGACCTCCACTTTCCTTCCTCAGGATTCCTAGATGCTTTGGTATACAAGCTAATGGTTTACGTCCATTTTGATTTTAGAATTCCTGGCATAAACAAGGGTTTTTTTTTGTTTTTTTGTTTTTAATCGTAGTGATTACTCTAAAAAATTAAAAATATAGGCTCGGTGCCCATAGCCCAGTGGTTAGGGTGCTGGCCACATACACCAAGGCTGGTGGGTTCGAACTTGGCCCAGGTCTAACTAAACAACAATAACAACTGCAACTAAAAAACAGCTGGACATTGTGGCGGGCACCTGTCGTCCCAGGCACCGCCTTGGGAGGTTGAGGCAAGAGAATCACTTAAGTACAAGAGTTTGAGGTTGCTGTGAGCTGCGATGCCATAGCACTCTACAGAGGATGATATAGTGAGACTCTGTCTCAAAAAAAAAAGCACAATTTTTTCACCTTGCAAAGATCAAATATTCTGAAAGCCCTGAGTGAAGTTAGCCCCCATCACACAAATCAAGGCCATAGCAATCATAAGAGTAACTGATTGATAAATAGTAAAGATTTTATATTCTGTGACATACATGAAAGAAGCTTCTCATGGGTGAGTGTTGGAAGAGACACGAGGAGGGAGCTGGTGGAAGTGAAACACAGCTGCACTGGCGGCTATAGGATTAACGAGAAACGCTAAGGAAGAGGACGCAGAAAATCAGCTGGCGTAACCCAGCCCATTGAGAGCTGTGCTTTGCTGTTACTACAGTATTCTGAATACGGAACAGGTCAAGAAGAGTAGACCTGCCCTGACTTCATATCAAAACAAGGATGTATCTCAATGAAGCATCTAAGAACAACTGCATCGGTGAGTGGAACTCCCCACTTCATATCAAACCATACCGATGTTATCTAGGATGAAGGCTCCACCAGCTACATTCTGTGCTAGCACTGCCAACCTACTGGTGGTGTTGTTTTATGTTAAAACAAAATTACTTTAGAAAAAAGGGCACCAAAATCAATTTAAAATCTTCCTATCTGGAAATAAAAACTCGAAGGGAATGAGAGTCTAAATCGAGCTTCTCAGGCTGATTGAACACTACAGGACCAACATGGATCAATTCATGACCCCCACATTGACATTTAGGAGGGTCAGGAGGCTGAGACGTACCTGCTGAGACTTCCAACCCAACAGAGCAGGCACGGGGGCAGAGGGCGGGCTGCATGCATTTTTGCAAACAAATCAGCAATAATTCATAAGGTGATGTAATGTTTGCCAATGAAGAGAAACTACGTATTATTTGGAGCAAGATAAAAACTGATAGAAAAAAGAGTACTAGCAATTTCGGGAATGGAGTGGGAGGGGAAATGACATAAAGGTTAGTAAGTCTTGTGATGCTCAGGCCGCTTTTATCACAGAGTGACTCAGTTGGACAAAAAATAGAAATGGATTGTCTAAGCCAAGACATTGTTCCATTCATCTTTTCCTTTCTAAAATTACAGCCACCCTCCTTAACAATAAAGATCATGTGTTTAAAAAGTGAGCATGGCGTATGTGTTTTTCCCTGGGTATGCTATGCAGATATCACCTTTCACTGTTTGGTAAGGCTGGTTTCATTTCCCTTTCCTTCATTCTTCCTCTATACACTGAATGATTCCAGAATGAACCCACAATGTTCAGATATTCTGGTTAAAGTAATATGACCACGCAAACTGAAAGGATAATGGGCAGTGGTCACAATGGCGGTCATGACAGTGGAAGGTGCTTTCTTTCCTGTTGTTTTTAAATAATCCAGGGACTGTCCCCCTGATTCCCTTTCTTTGTGTTGGCCTGACTTCTGGCAGAGGCTCTTTGTTCCTCTCCTCTGCCCAGGTTTGTGAGAGATACCTGCCTTCTGGAGCAAAGCCTCCTGGACTAGCAGAGGCTCTGCAACTCTTTTCCGCTGTGGAAGTAAGAACGGGTTTGGAGATGCTCTGCTGAAGTGCAAGCAGCTCGCAGGGTACGAGGCCAGGTCAGTAGCCACTGTGGGTTCCTTCTCTAAAGTTGAGAGCCTTGAAGCGTACCACTGCCGCTGACCTGCCCTCAGGTTATCCAACACGCACCTGCTTTGGTTTATATGGCCAAGCAGCCAAATAAAACCCTGCGAGGTTCTACACTGCAATGAACACTGTGAATCCCTTTCCTGTGCGCACGCGCGCGTGTGTGTGTGTGTGTGTGTTTTGGGTGGGTGGAGTGACAAAAGGAGAGAGCGATTACTAATCAGGAAAACATTTCTTACAGATCTTTCTAGACTACAGTTCAGGACAAAGAAGAAAGGACACAGCAAAGCTTTTTCTCCCACCAGCAGGAACTCTGGCTTGGGGCCACAGTGAGTTCACCTCAGGGGTCCCTGTGTCCACACGGCCAGGAGGGTCAGTGTGTCGCTCCTCACTGGGACAATCTGTAAGAGGCATCACATCACCAGGGACATTATTTTCTCTTCCAGAGGCTTGTTTAGTTATGTGAGAAGAATGCCTCCATGTTGGAGGGGAGTCTCCTTCACTTAGAACTTCTGATCAAGTCAAGTCTTCTACCCTACTCCAAAAGACCCTCTCCCCCTCATCCTGCCCCCTGACAAGAGAATATAACCGGAGAGTGAGGTTTCACCAAAAGAAAAGAATCTGGGGGGCAAAGGCTGCTCTGCCCAGGCCTCTGAGATAGGAGGGTAACAGGTGTTTGTGAATGTTTACGTGTGTGTGTGTTTGTGCTATTCCCATATCATAGCACCGTTTCACAGAATAGTGGACTTTGTGAAAATCCTTCCCATTGAGAGCAGTGGCATCTGATTGTGGACTTACCTACATCAGTGCCCTCAGCTTGGGTCCTAGAGGCTGCAATGGTGCAGACATCAGTCCAGTCTGAGCATCAGCCCCTGCTCACAGGGGTCTCTGCCTGGCACTGAGGGCTTCTAGAGAAGGAGAGGTTCAGCCAAAGATTCCACAGAAAGCAGAGCGGCTTGGGCAAGGGGTAAGGGCATGATGGCCACTTGGTAATACTGAGATTCTGTTCAAAGTCACCCATCAGATAGCTGAGAGACCTCATCACAGGAAGGGAAGGTCTGGTTCCACACAGCAGACGGAAGCAGAAACCATTCATTCATCACTCCACACAGGTGGGAATGAGGGCAGGTTACATGCCAGGGCTTATTCCTCAGGTGCTGAGCAGAGAAAAGCCCTCACAAACCTGTGCCCTGATAGATTTTCCATCCCCGTGAAGGCAAAGGGTAATGAGAAATGGCCAAAGACATCAATACTCTCAAGTCGGGTAGTGGAAAGTACTAAGAAGAAAATACAACAGGACAATCCGCAGAAGTCCTCAAACTTTTTAAACAGGGGGCCAGTACACTGTCCCTCAGACCATTGGAAGGCCGGACAATAGTTTTAAAAAAACCTATGAACAAATTCCTATGCACACTGCACATATCTTATTTTGAAGTAAAAAAACAAAATGGGAACAAATATAATCATACCGCCTCATGTGGAGTTTGAGGACCTCTCTGAGAGTAGGAGTTGGTAAAGAAAGACTGGTCTAGCTAGGGAGGTCAAAGATGGTCTCTGGAATTAGAGACCGTGTATACTGTCACACACACACATGCATACTTCTGAACTACAAATAATAAAAAAGAAGCTTAAATTTTCATTTTTATTTTCAAGAATCTTCTATCTAACTAAAAGAATCCTAGCACATACTAGTAAGTTATAAGAAATTGAGACTGTCCATAATTTTTATCATACTTAGACTGTATGCTATACATTATGATACAAAGGAAGTGGGCCGTAAATGGATGAAAGATTAGAAATCTTTGTCACACCAACTTCTGTGAATCCGTGTTTGCCTTATTCATTGAATAAATGAACAAATGAGGCACTACAGTCCCATTAACACAGGGGTTCAAAACCACCACTTATGAACTTGACTTTCAAGCCTATTTTTGTAAAACCCAAGTAAAACCCATAACCGTAGGGTGGTAAAGATAAGGCAAGATAGTACGTTCAAAGTGTGTAGCACAGAGCCATTTAAACAGAAAGCAGGGTGATATTTTTGGTATAAGAATAAATTGTAGGATGCAACTTAGGTAAACTCCAAGACAGTTTTAAAAATTCATTTAAAGAGTCTGTGAAATAACTTCTGTACCTGGGATGATTAACAGAAATCCAGTAGATATTCTTAAGAAAAACATGGGATCAATTTGTTTCCCTTGGATTTATGAATAAATGGCATTTAAAACTAAATGGGTTTTCCTAATCTAAAATAAGAAAATACACCTGTCCTCTTCCTGTTATCTGTGAAGTCACACCCAGACAGCATTAATAATCAAGAACACATTCTCAGTAGACTTGAGCGTCCTCTATACGTTTATATATGGACAATGGGCATTTACTGAGCACCATAATGAACACTAGATTGGACAAAGCTTTACACGGATTCTCTCATTAAATCCTTCTTAACCAATCAGACAAATGGAAACAACTCCATCCTTGGGCAGAAATGTCTCTTTTCCAGGTCAAATGATAAAAATATATATTCACTTTGGTATAAATTCCAAATATGTTGTTGCTGTCATTTTCCTGATTACCGAAATAATATTTTCATTGTAGAAAATAAATCACCTGCCCGGCACGGTAGCTCACACCTGTAATTCTAGCACTCTGCGAGGCTGAGGTGGGTAGATTACCTGAGCTCACAGGTTTGAGACCAGCCTGAGCAAGAGCAAGACCCCCGCTGGGCGTTGTGGTGGGCTCCTGTAGTCCAGCTAAGAGAATTGCTTGAGCCCAAGAGTTTGAGGTTGCTGTGAGCTATGATGCCATAGCACTCTAGTGAGGGTGACAAAGTAAGACTGTCTCAAAAAAAAAAAGAAAGAAAGAAAAGAAATCACCTGTTAATCAACCGAGTGCCATTAAAATGTGAAATATTTCCTGTCAGTTCCCTCTCTTCTCTGCTGTTTATCTACAAAACTGGAATTATGTATTCAAGTATTCTTTGAACAAATGTTTTTAGTGCCTCATCTTATTTCATTATATGGATCAAACATTAATTAACCCCTAAGGTAATATTGGGACTTTAGGTTATTCCCAGTTTTTCACCATTACAGGAACCATCTTTGTACATATCTTTAACTTCATTCTCCCTAGGAAAAAAATTGTCAATTAATTTGAACATGACCATCTTTTTGGCTCATAATATCTTCTTCCAGAAAGCCTGTAGCTATTTACGCCCTCAGCAGAAGTCTATGAGAATCTGATTCATCCTACCTTTGTCAGAATTGATAGCATGACTTTTAAAAATGACGAAAAACTGCAGTGCATCTTACAAGGGTACATGTGAAACTTAGTAAATGTAGAATGTAAATGTCTTAACACAATAACTAAGAAAATGCCAGGAAGGCTATGTTAACCAGTGTGACGAATATGTGTCAAACGGTCTATAAAATCAGTGTATGGTGCCCCATGATCACATTAATGTACACAGCTATGATTTAATAAAAAAAAAGCAAAAAAAACCCACAACCAAAAAGTTGCAAATTCCTAGACCCTCCCAAAAAAGTACAGTTATTTTATTGTTTTCTTAAATCTGCATTTTAGATTACCTCCTAATAAAGTTAACCTTCTACCCTCCTTTCATATGTACTATTTTTTTTTTTGGTAGTTTTGGCCAGGGCTGGGCTTGAACCCACCACCTCCGGTATATGGGGCCGGCGCCCTACTCCTTTGAGCCACAGGCGCTGCCCCTTCCATATGTACTATTTTCTTTCTTTCTTTCTTTTTTTTTTTTAAATCAAATTGTCTATTCATATACTTTGCTCATTTAAAAAATGCTTTGTTAAGGATACCCTTATTGCTTTACAGAAACATCTTCTACGTTAAAGGTATTAATCTTTTCTCCTGTAATATTGTTGTGAATTATTTCTCTTGGGTGGTATGATTTAAATGTTTACTGTACCTTTTCTATCTAAAAAGTTTCAAATTGGTATATACTAGGCATGAGTCATCTGTGAGTCATCTATCCATCCAGTGCCCCTTCTGTCTTATTCATATTCTTAAAGAATTCACTCCTGCCTAGAGGAGGCGATGGGTCCTCCCTCCCGCCAAGCACAATAGACTGGTACAGGGAGTGTCCAGGACATGCAACTGAACTACGCCAAGGAGAGGTCTAACGAGGGAAAATCCTTCCAGAATCTAGAGTTGTTTTTCTCTCTCGGCCTTGGGAAGGACCAGCACAAGATCCCTTTATGGTAAACTTTCCATTTACTTGTGGTAATTTGAGTTGGCTTTGTTCCTCACACTCAGAACTATTTTTACTGAAATATGATGAAATAACGTAATTCTTTCTCTTGTGGTTTCTTCCTCTGCTCTTTTATATTTCAAAATACTTCCCTACATCTATTTTTTTTTTAACCTAGATTTATAAAAACATGATTTAAAACACACACATATAAGCTGGGCACAGTGGCTCATATCTGTAATCCTAGCACTCTGGGAGGCCGAGGCAGGAAGATTGCTTGAGGTCAGGAGTGTGAGACCAGCCTGAGCAAGAGTGAGAGACCCTATCTCTACGAAAAATAGAAAAATTAACCTATAATCCCAGCTACTCAGGAGGCTAAGGCAGGAGGATAGATTGAGGCTATGAATTTGAGGGTGCTGTGAACTATGATAAAATAGCCAGGGTGACAGAGGGAGATTCTGTCTCTAAACAAAACCCAAAGCCAAAAAATTCCCTCATTCATCTGGAGTTTATTTTGGTACACGGTTTGCTGAATAATACTTCTTCTCCTTGGTTTGCTGTGTTCCAGTGATCATACATTTGTATGTATGAGTCTGTGTGTGCATTTCTGGGGTATTCCATTCCATTTGATTCCTACCCCTGCAATAAACTGTTTTAACTCTTGTAGCCTTACTATGTATTTTAATATTTGAAATAGCAAGTTTCCCTTCATTGTGCTTTGAAAAATTTTCATAGCTATCCTCTCCACAACTATTTTGTTATCAGTATTTTTTTTCCTTTCATCATGTCACTAACTGGACTATTTCAACCCCCTGACATTCAATTATGGTTAACCAAGTCCAGTTAAGTCCACCTTTACAAAACTAGAATGGACTAAACTCCTGGATAGCCAGGTCGACTGCAGTAACACCTACCCAGCAGCTCTGCCAGATTAAATCAATAAGGCAGCAAAGAGAAATTTAGCAAATATACTGTGCACAGCATTATAATTTGCCTCTTTTGGGGGGGGGGGAATTCAGTGAAAAACTGGAAAATACACAAAATAAAAAAAATTCACCTACTTTCCTTCCAAAAGTTTTTTTAAAAAAGACAATAACAAGACTTACAATCTCATCAAGCACTATATGCTTCCTTTGATAATTAAACCCTTTTTATCCTAAAACACATACACTATTTATTTCTACAATAGTTGTTGGGACTTTAAGAAAAACGTCTATAATAACCCCAACCAACTACTACATTTTGTCTTTCAGCTGTAGTTTTGAAGGCACTTTCTATACAGATGCTCTGAAACTTACGATTGAGTTCCATCCTGATAAAGTCAGGGTAATTTGAAAAAAATCTTCACAGACCAAACATCACAACTTACCCTGGCCTATGTTAGACATGCTGAGATTGCTTACATTAGCCTACAGTTGGGCAAAGTCACCTAACACAAAGCCTAGTTTACAATCAAATGCTGAATATCATCTCATGTAATTTACTGAATGAGTACCATACAGAAAGTGGTCAAAAGGATGATTTTATAAAGTCAAAGTCTTAAGTCAAACCATCATAGGTGAGGAATCATCTGTATATGATTAGGTATTTTCAATAAAATTTACTACTTGTATGCATAACAATAAGTAAGAAAATTCATCTTTCTGGGACTGTAGTGATGCCATTTTTCATAAAAAAGAAAAGTGACAAACTAGGGAAAAAACACCTGCCAGGAATATTCTAGAACTGCCTGGTTGGCAGTCCCTTCCTTCTTCACTGCTCCACACCTGAATTTTTACATATCACAAAAGCAATCAAACAAAAAGAAAACAAAACCCACAAAGATGTTATCTCACAGGCAGAGAATGGGCGGGGAATGGAATGTTATTTCCTCAGCAGAAAACTAGAGACTAAAATATTTTTAAATGTAACAACTTAAAATGTAAAAACGTTAGTGTATATGACACTTTCCCTCACTTTATATATTGAATACATATATTTAAATATAAATCTAGTATATTTTAAAACACTGCTGCTGACAGAGGAAACAAATGCAAAGAAACAGATTTGAGGATTGTAAGCGATTTCTTAATGATTCTGCTTTATTAAGTTAAAAGCAAAGGGCTCTAAATAAAATCTCACACATCTTATAACTAAATGTCATAAAGGGAGAAGAATAAATTCCTTGGCTAGGATTTTCACTTACTACATCTAAATCATCACTATTATTAAACGTAGATGAAAAAAAACTGAGTTCCACACTGAGGTGACTACGGGGGATTTGAACTCATCACACTACAAGTTCTTTAGCTTTTCTGTGCCATGGGCTCCTCTGACAGTCTGGTAAAGCCTATGTACCTCACCTCAGAATAATGTTTTTAAATTCCTAAAATAAATACATAGGATTAGAAAGAAAAAACGTTATAACAACATAAGAGTTATCGAAATATTTTTAGGAAGACATTCGTGATTTAGCAATATATGTTCTTTTTTAACATATTGAATAAGACTTTATAGTAGTTTGGCCTATACCCCACTTCTACATCTAAAATTAATGATGGTAATTTTAAAGCCATAGACAGTGTTAATATTTCAATAATTTTAACGCAGTATAAAAACGTCTGTGACTTCCACTGTTGGAAAGTCAGACGTACAGGGTACCTGTGGCTCAAGGAATAGGGCGCCAACCCCATATACTAGAGGTGGTGGGTTCAAAACCGGCCCCGGCCAAAAACTGCAGCAACATCAACAAAAAAGTCAGAGGTACAGCTAGTATAATGCTATTGGTTGCTGCCTACTTTCATAGGGTGTCATTTGCTGAATACCCATTTCCCTCTCTCCAGGGAGGTGCCCTGAAATGTGTCCAGATCAGAAGTCTTTCACTAGAGGTTAGCGAACATGAAGATGTGTTTTTTTTTGGGGGGGGGAGGGGTCATTCCAGTTCTTAGACTCCCTGAATTCTGTCTACAGACCCCTGCGGGACTTCAGAGCTGCCTAAGAACTCAATGTAGATTCCACACATTCATCTGAGGGTAGACCCTCCCTTAGATGAGTCTCTGGGGAATACAGGTGAAATGGAAAAACAAATGGAAGTTCCCAGCAAGACACTGAGCTGGGTCAGGCATTGTTGGCTGATTGTTTACTTTTTCTTTCAGAGCCAATTTAACCATCCCCTTTTCCCTAACTATGTGTGTGTGTGCTGAGGGCTGAGGATATGAATTACTACAATTCCTAACCTTTATTTGCTTGCCTGACCAGAGCATGCAGCCTGGTACCCCCAGCAGGTGTCAGTCTGTGGGAAACAGACCCAGATGGGGGGCCCAGCGGAGAGTAAAGGCTTTACCTGGTCTGCGGCAGCCTCTGCTACATCTGAGAAGGAGATAGCCAGGTGGGCGCTGCCGAGACAGTTCCCAGTCACATGATTTGGCTACCTGGGAGCATGGCATTTCTGAGGCCTTAGGTCAACATTTCAGATTGCTATGAATGTCAAACAACTGTTCTGAGATTCTTATCTGATGCTTACCCACACCGTCTCCCTAGAGATGAGCATATTCCTTTGGAGTGTTCTCCTCATACATGATGGAAGATGTTTAATCTGACCCACTTTTAAAATGAACTTGAAATAGGTAAAAATATAAGTACCTGAAATGCCACCAAAATAAAACAGAAAAACCACATTTGAATTATTCTCTGAACTTCTGGACGTGGGAGAGAACGCTCCTGTGTCTGCCTGCACGTGTGTATGTGCACCTGTGTGTGCTGTTTGGTGGGGAAGGGGACAGAGATTCCTAATAATTTTCTAGATTTCCTCTTTGTTGTTCTCAGAAGCCATGCCCACATCAGAAAACCCAAGAGCACAAATGTCATTTTTGCCAAGAAAGAGAAAAAAAAAAGTCTCCATGTCCCCTTCAATGGCCAGGAAGTAGGATAATAAATACACATTTAAAATAAGCAAACAATGATTATATTGACACGTAAAGACAAAAAATGAGGCAGAAGAATTTAGACCCTTATATAAATAACAGTGATACTCCCGTTCAAATTCCTGAGCTTAGTATTCAAGGCCATGCTCAGCTGGCCCTACTGGCTTGTCTTGGGAGGCCCTGGCCCTGTGTACTCTGGCAGTTCTGGCTTCCTGTCAACCTCACTCTCCTTCTCCAGACTCAGTTTCTGAAACATCCTTTGGTGACTATTTTCTTTTTTTAACTTAATTTTTAATTAAATCACAATGACTCTTAACAGGCAACATCCTCTGCCTGGAAGGCTGCTGATTCTCTTCCCACCATCCCTACCCTGGCCTCCACTTACTACCTGTTCATCTTTTTGGCTTCATCTCAGGACTTCTCTGACCCTCTTGTTGAGCAGATTGTGAGCAGGTTCAACTGGACAGATTGTGCTCTGAATAAGGGCTTCTAGTCAAGGTCTGAGGAGGGGGCTGGTGTCCTGGTCAAGTCATGGTGCCTTGGTGCTGGGCTTTGTCCAACCGGAGGAAGGAATTCCTTTGTGTGAAATACAAAAAGACTCCACTGGCTTGCCAAACTGTGCCCGCATGTTTGCACACACCTGGGGCTGCCTTTTAATTTGTCCATCCAGGAGAGATGGCTTTTTCTAATATACACAAAGGTCCTGTGTATTACATAACATCATTGATCCCACCAGTCTCTCTGCTTTGCACACGCAGCTGCCCTTTCATTTACAGCACTTAGGTCAGAAGTCATTAATTTGTATGCTTGCTTGAGACTTGCCCATTCGACGGTAAGATCCATTAGGGTAGGAACCACTGCTTTTTGCTCATAATTAGATCTTCGAATTCCTAATCCAGTGTCTGGCCCAGAGTACATGTTAAAGGTAGATTTACGGAAATAACTGATAAAAAGGAGAGCCATGGAGATGTTGCAATGAAAAAAATGACCAGACTTGGGGCCCAATGGAGGCATCTAGTAGATTTATTTTTATTTTCGGAATAAATGAGAATTTGACAGAAAGTACAAAGCCAAAGTTGGCAGACCAAAAGACAGACTTCGTAACTTCATACTGTCAAGCAGAATTTTCATCGAAGCATTTCACCCTAGGGCTAGAAAGAAACATGCTGCTTCTAGAAGAAAGCAGAGTCAGGCAGTGCCTCAAGAGCCTGCTGGGGAATAAAGGGAGTTTTAGAAAGGACAGCAAGCCAAGAGGCAATCTAAGTGAGGCAGAAGTCTGATGATTCATGAGATTCCAGGAAGACAAGGCAGCTTGGAACTTGCAAAACTTGTTGCAACAAAAATTCCTGCCCAGTTGGGTGAAGCCACGGCGTCAAAAAGCCCCAATGTGGTGCTCAGTTAGTGCACAATAGGAAAATCAGCCACGAGGAAGGGCTGAGGCTGATGGAGGAGCGGCTATAGCTGGAGCCACTTCTGCGGTATTAGGATTTGGAGAAGAAAAGATCTGTGTGGTGAACGGTCAAGGTGCTGAGGGTGCCAGGAAACAGCATCATCAGGACAGACTTAGGTACCCCAATTCTGAGTTTTACCCCTGACTAGGGAAAGAGAGCAAGTGAAAAAGATAAAAAGGAATCACTGGTAACGGTTTTTCATTCTAGGCAAAAAACAAGAGGACATGTGCACATCTTTTAAAAAATTTACATAAAGTACATCAAGCTATATAGTATTCTCCATTCTTTCTTTCTTTCATAGTATAACTTAAAAAGATATTTTCATATCTGCACGTATAGATCCCTTATTCTTTTTTTTTTTTTTAAACAAAGTTTATTTTTATTATTATTTTTGTTGTTGTTGCAGTTTGGCCGGGGCTGGGTTTGAACTCGCCACCCTCGGCGTATGGGGCCAGCGCCCTCCTCACTGAGCCACAGGCACCGCCCCGATCCCTTATTCTTTTTAACAGCGGCAATACATCCTATGGTACAATGTATCACTTAGCACATAGCTGGCCATTCAGCGTGGTGAGATGGTTCAGGTTTTCATTTGCTCTTGGAGCAGCCACATGAAGTAGGAAGACTCCCAGACAGCCCCCCCACCCCCAGGATCTCGCCTCTGATCTTTACACCCCTGTAATCCCTTCCCACACTGCCCCTGCACCAGGGCTGGTCTATGTGATCGACTGTCTACAACAGAAATCATGGTATGTCACTTCCAAGATCAGGCTGTGAAAGCCTACAGCATCCTTCTCGGGTGCTCCCTCGCTTGCTCTGTTTCTCTTGATGGATTTGATGTGGGGGAAGCCACCAGGCGTGTGGGGAAGACACTCGGGCTGCCCCTGGAAGGCTGTGTGGTGAAGAGCTGAGGCCTCCCAACCACCACACGAGTGAGCCTCCCAACCACCACACGAGTTCTCCCTGTCAGTGTTGGGATGAATGCAGCCCTGTCCTAAGCTTGACAGCAGCTTTGTCTGAGATCCTGAGCCACAACCGCCCAGCTAAACTGCTTCCAATTCCTGGACTAGAAACTATGAGATAATAAACATCTCTTGTTTTAAGCTGTTAGTTTTGTGGTAATTCATTATGCAGCAATAGGTAACATCGCATATAGCAAAGTCCTATCAGTGGACTGCCAAAATCAAAAACGTATATGCATCAAACATTTTTAAAGATATTGTCAAATTGTCTACCAAAGAGATGGTACCAACAAAACATGAGTGTTCTGGTTTCCCCAAATCCTCACTCGCACCAGTAATGGCCAAATGTAAGCAATTTTGCTAAACTAATGGGTGAAAAATGGCACCTGATTGCTCTTTGATTTGAGTTTAATTTCAAAAGTTCTTTTGGACACATACCATGCACCATCAGGAATGTAGAAAAAAAGGAGATTTTTTTTTTTTTAATTTCAGATTGATAAGAGGGTACAAATGACTGGGTTACATTGCGTTTCTAAGGTAAAGTTCAAGTTGTAGTTGAGCTCTTCATCAGGTGTGGTGTATGCTCTTTCACTGTGCTCACTAGGTGAGAACTTACCATTCCTCCTCCCTCTTCCCCTTCCCTCCTCCCCACTGTCCCTAGTTGAATATATACTTGTGTTTTTCTCTTTTGTGGGCCTGTATTTGTTTTTCTGTTAGTTTTTCTTTCTTTCTTTTTTTTTTTTTTTTGAGACAGAGTCTCACTCCATCACCCTCGGTAGAGTGCCGTGGTGTCACACAGCTCACAGCAACCTTCAACTCCTGGGCTTAGGCCATTCTCTTGCCTCAGCCTCCTGAGTAGCTGGGACTACAGGAGCCCACCACAACGCCCGGCTATTTTTTTTGTTGCAATTTGGCCGGGGCTGGGTTTGAACCTGCCACCCTCGGTATATGGGGCTGGTGCCCTACCCACTGAGCCACAGTCGCTGCCCATTTCTGTTGGTTTCACATTGAGTACATTGGATACCTGCCTTTCCATTCCTGTGATACTTTACTAAGAAGAATATGCTTCAACTCCATCCAGGTAAATAGAAAAGATGTAAAATCGCTATTTTTTTTTTTTTTTTTTAGCTGAATAGTATTCTATGACGTGTGTGTGTACACCACAGTCTGTTAATCTATTCATGTGTTGATGGGCACTTGGGTTGATTCCACATCTTAGCACTTGTGAATTGAGCTACAAGTGATTTATTACAAAATGAGAAACTGTGGGGCACCATGTTCAACCTCTAAGCCACTGCCTTGTCATTTATAATTTCCATTAAACAACTAATTTTACCAAAGTGAATAACCACTGAAGTTGACTCTAGGAATAAAAGTAAGCATCTTGTTTTGAATGCTTTCCCAAAAATGCAGGGAATATTAAGTGATTTTAATAAGAGGCATGACCTTTAACCTCAAGCTCTGAGCCCCAAATCAGAAGTGATCTAAATCCAAATATTAATTCCCTTTAATGTTGCTGAACAAGAAGTTTACTAACAAAAACAGAGTGAATGGGCAGTGCCTGTGGCTCAAGGAGTAGGGTGCCGGCCCCATATGCTGGAGGTGGCAGGTTCAAACTCAGCCCCGGCCAAAAACCACAAAAAAAAAAACCAGAGTGAATGATTTGGATTAAATAGAAATTAAATGCCTGTGTTTCCCAAAACTACTTAAATGAAGCATCACTATAGTCTCAAATCAAATATGAACCCAACTGAGTTATTATTATGAATAAATGGTTCTGGAAAAAAAATCCCTTTCATCTTTTATAAAAAGCCATAAAGAGGAATGGAACTCAGTGACAACGGAGAGAAGCAAAAATAATACTCCTCACTAGGAAAAAAGCATCTGAAATCCTCATAGGTCTCCTACCACCAGCAACCCCAAGTTCCACAATAATGAAGACAAATGTATATTAAGTACTTTTAAAATTAAACATCATTCTTGATGACATTTCACTAAATTATGAAAGATAACTTTCTACTGCCAAAAGTCATAAAAAATGTTTTTATAAAAATAAACCTACCTCTCATAAAAATACAGTGGACATACTGCATCGGGGAAGTGCTAGAAAGCCTTTTCTACATATCTGGGTCCACAACCCAAGACAAATTGGAGATGGTATCCAATAACCACTTCAGTCACATAAATGAACAACTTAGAAGACCTTGTATGGTTACTCTACTTGTACATAACAAGCAAGTGACAATATAACTTAATTACCATGGTTATTTTCCAAGGCTACACTGGTCTGAGGAAGGAAAATTAAAGAAGGTTGGCTCCCACCTCAGGGTGGATGCCATGTCCACACTTTTCTGAGGCTTAGGTGGGAAGACATTTTATCAGGCATTGTAAAGCGTCATCCCCTAAAGTATTTCTCCCTGTTCACAGTTAAAGAGGGCTTTGGAGCAGACCATGGGGCTTAACTCTTCCTTTCCTCCCTCAGATCCATGGCCCAGGAAGGCAGGCAGTCTCTGAGAACCCAGAGTATGGAGCTCTGGGCCCATCACGGTGAACTTCATTCCTTCTTCTCAAAGTTCTGCTGGGGCCTCAGGAAACATGAAGATGATCACCCCGATCTTGTCATAAGCACGTGTGCCACATATAGTGTACACTCCACAGAGATTTTCTAATAACGTACCTATATACATGCACTGTTACTGTACACCCTAACTCTGCAAATTCTCCACGTAGGAAGGATAAAGGATTCTCCGACATGGACATTTCTCATCCAGTGGTAGCTCAGGGTTCTGACACAATAAAAAACCATAACATATTTTGCTAACATATGCATTCCTGCCCTTAAGTCATTACTGACGCCATAGTTTGCCATCCTCAAGTAAACACTAGTGTGAACTGCAATTGGGTCATTCTAGCCACTGGAGCCATACTAATTGGGTTTGAATCTACCTCTGCCCTTTACTGGTGGCATGATCCAGTTACCTAAGTGCATAAAATTTCTAATAAGGATGCAAATGAAAAAAATTCCTGATAAGGAAATTTTAGTATCCCTTAGTTGAGATATGAAAAGCACTTTCTCTGTAGGTGGTTATTAGTACTAAATGAGTTAACATGTGTCAAGTGCTTAGAAACGTGCCTGACCCGCAGTGCTGGCTACTGGTGTTATCATATGAATGTCCCTGTCCTTTAGCTCAGTGTCCCCATGTCTGGTAGGATCTCCAGCTGGGACCCTGCAGAAGGGCTGGGGCAGTGAGGCAGCTCTAAGAGGCGGGGCTGATGATCCTCCCAACAAGTTGTGACAATAACTGACATGCTCACGATGACCCTGTGTGGAGGAGGAATTTGCCTGAAAGCAAAAACGAGAGCACAGTTCAGGCAATTAATCACTCTCATGTTCCCAGAACATTCAACTTCAGCAAATTCAGGAATTCTGCACATATAACATCGTCCAAGGACAGGTGGCCAAGAAGACACAAGCCCACCTGCCTGAAGCCACGCTGAATGTCATCACCTTCCCGCTCAAGTTCAGACAGTTCTAACAGCACAACTCTGTACACCAGGCTGTGATCTTCCTGGTTTCCAGATTATTAAATGAAGATGTACTCCCAGGCACACCGTTTCCAAAAGCCAACCAAGCAATTGAGCTTCCCATCTGGACTGCCGGGTCTGTTCTGCTTATCATGCAAAAGAAGAAAGCCAGGCCACTGCTTTTAAACTTTTAACTGGAGAGCACTATAAACCATTTAGGCTCTCTGGGCTCTTACCATCATCCCAGGACCACGATGAGACCTTTATGTAAGCATTTTAGGATCAGGTATTTTTTTCCCTGTCATTTCTGCCACGGTCTGAGCACAAGATTTATATCCCTGTTCTGTCACCTGAAGACATCCAGACAGGCTACTTGTAAACAGTCTTAACCCAGGACTAAAGAAGAGGTGAGGTCATGATTCTGTCTGCTGGATGGAGACATGCAGTAGATCACTAACTAGGTCAAGGCTGTTGCTTCTGATGATGGAAAGTATATAATCACTCAGGATGATGCTCAAAGTGACTCTTCTTAAGGTGCTTACTTGAAACAAATGAACGAACAAATAAATAAAAACCAGGATTTCCTGAGGGGAAAAATAGCACACACTGGTAAGGTATGAAAAAAAAAAAGAGTAATTTATATTTCATCTGCATTACTACCTATGTATTTGGGCAAAATCAACAATGAACACAAGTAGTTCTGGGAGTCCACCTTTCTCCGAGAGTCAGGATGTCACGGTAGATACAGATGGAAGCTCAGGGGCCAGACAAAACTTCACATACCATGTCCTTCGCTCCCCAACTACATGGCCAAATTTCTTGGTTTCTCTATGCCCCACTTTTCTCAGTGAAAAGATGATTGTTATGCAGATTTAATGAGGTAATTAATGTGACTTAGATTAGGTTAGATCTACTGTCAAACAGGAAGCACACAACAAATGTTAGCCATTATCATTTCATCTTGGAATTGGCTTTCAAATTAATGAAATCATTTTTAAAGTTAGCCCCAAATTTATAAGTGTATTTTGATAATTCCTTTAAATGATTAAAAAAATTATAAAAATTTGGAGGAAAAACTGGTATGATGGCATTTTTTCTGTTTTTGGTAACAACCCGGACAGGTGACAGCAAGAGAATCACCATTTATACTACAAATCGCAAGTCATCAGCACTACAGATACAACTTTTTAGCATAATAAACTTTTTCCAGACTTAGATTAGAAAATTCTATAACCCCAAAGATTGACAGACTCAAGGATACACTATATGTCTGTCAATCTCTTTTAAAATCTTATAGCTTAAATCTTAAGAATTTAAGAACATGCATTTACTTGATATAATATTAACTGTTCTGAGAAGACAATAAAAAGTAAATTGAACTAATAATTTGAGCACTAGAGATTAGTATTTCGGGAAAAGCTTTCAGAAGGAAAAAAATGCATACATTTCATTACACACTGGATTTCTTTAGCATTTATTAACAATGATGTATCTTTGTCTGAAGACTTCACTTTCACAAATGGAGTAGTAACTGACACCCTATCACTCATCGTCTGTGGGTGGAGCATTTTTATTATAGTTTTTGTTTGTATCAGCCAGGGGGTTATGTTGTAGTAACAGAAATCCCCGATACTCAGTGGCTTAAAACAACAGAGATTTGGTTCTGACTCACACCACATGTTTATGGCAGGTAAGCAGGGGTGCTGCTCCATGTCATGACCTTACTCAGGGGTACAGACTGAAAAAGACCAGATATCTGAACCACTGTAGGTCATTCTATAGGCAGAACAGAATTTGTAGCATTCTGCACTGGCTCTTACGGTTTGAGAGGTGACACAAACCACTTCCATTCACATTCCATTAAGAAAAGCAAATCACATGGTGACACAGGACCAAAGAAGTGCCCCTGGACCCAGAAGGAGAAGATTTAGATTTGTTACCGTCTCTAGTGACTATCACACCATATAAAAGAGTTTTGCAGGATTCTTTCACTTTAATTTGAAAGTTAAAACATGCATCTTTGAAAAGTCCTGAGCCTGATTATTTCACCAGTGACTTTTACCAAACATTTAAAGAAATAGTACAATCCTTCTCAAATTTTTCAAGAAAACTGAAGAAAAGGGAATAGTTCTAACTCATTCCCTAAGGCCAGCATTATCCTGATACTGACGCCAGAAAAAGATACTACAGAAAAGCAAATTACAGACTAATATCTTTATTAACTTTCATGCAAAAATCCTCAACAAAACACTAGCAACCTGAATTCAGCAGTATAGTAAGAGGATTATACCATGACCAAGTGAGATTTACTCCTAGAACATCAGGATGGTTCAACATATGAAAATCAATGTACTATACCACACTAATAGAAGGAAGGCGAAAACCATGATTATTTCAACTGATGCAGAAAAACCATTTGACAAAATCCAACACACTTTCATGATAAAAACACTCCGTAAATTAAGAATAGAAGGAAACTCCTTAACATAATAAAAACTACATATAAAAAAACCCATAGTAAACATCACACTCAATGATGAAAGACTGAAAGCTTTTCTTTTAAGGTCAAGAGCAAGGCAAGGATGCCTGCTTTCACTACTTCTATTCAACATGGTACTGGAAGTTCTAGCCAGAGCAATTAGGCAAGAAAAAGTAATAAAAGGTATTCAAATTGGGAACAAAGAAATAAACTTATCTCTGTTTGCAGATGATATAATCTTATATTTAGAACACCCTAAAGTTTCACACACAAAAACCCCCTTTAGAACAATTAATTTACTACAAAGTTACAATAACCAAACCAGTGTATACTGGCACAAAGACAGAGGTTGGAAAATGGAATAGAACAGAAAGCCCAGAACTAAACTTTCAAGTTTATGGTCAGATGATTTTTGACAAGCCTGCCAAAACCATTCAATGGAGAAAAGATAGTCTTTTCTATAAATGGTACTGGAAAAACTGGATATCCACCTGCAAAAGAACGAAGCTGAACTCTTACCTAAAGATGACCAAAATTGATCAAAGACCTAAATGTAATGATTTCTTGCACATGACAATGAAGACCCAGGTAGCAAAAGAAAAGAAAAAACAAATTGGATTTCATGAAAATGAAAATATTTTGAGTCCATGCACAGTAGTTCATGCCTATAATCTTAGCATGCTGGGAGGCTGAGGCAGGAGAATTACTTGAGCTCAGCAGTTTGAGACCAAAAAATAGAAAACTATGTGGATGTGGTGGTGTTTGCCTATAATCTCAGCTACTCAGAGAGGCTAAGACAAGAGGATCACTTGAGTCCAAGAGTTTGAGGTTGCTGTGAGCTATGATGCCATGGCACTCTATGCAGGGTGACAAAGTAAGACTGTCTCAAAAGAAAAAAAAATTGGATACCATTAACAGTAAAAAGGCAACATAAAGAATGATAAAGAATATTTGAAATCATAGAACTAATAAGGGATTAATATTCAAAATGCATAGAGAATCCCAAAAACTTAAGAACACAAAAATCTCAATTAAATTAAAACATTAGCACAAGACTTGAACAGGCATCTCTCCAAAGATCTCCAAATGGCTAATAAACACTTGTAAAAATGTTCAACATCACTAATCATTAAAGAAATACAAATCAAAAATGTAATGGGATACCACCTCACACCCATGAGGGTGGCTGCCATCAAAAAACTCAGAAAATAACAAGTGTTGGTGAGAATGGAGAGTAATGAGGATCCTTGCACACTTTTGGTAGGAATGCAGAAAATTACGGCCAGTGTGCAAGACAGTATGGCAGTTCCTGAAAACATTAAAAATAGAATTACCATATGATTCAAGAATTCCATTTCTGGGTATATATCCAAAAGTAATGAAAACAGGGTCTCAAAGAGATATTTGTATATCCAGGTTCATAGAAGCATTATTCACAGTAGCTAAAACATGGAAGCAACCCAAGTTTGCATCGAATGATGAAAGGACAAACAAAATGTGGTATATACACACAATATTCAGCCTTAAAACAGAAGGCAATTCTGACATTTGCTATAACGGAGATGGATCTCAAGGACATTATAATAAGTGAAATAAGTCAGTCTTAAAAAGACATATATTATATATGATTCCACTTACATGAGGCATTTATAGTAGTCAAAATTACAGAGACAGAAGAGTATTAAGATGGTAAATTTTATATTACGTGTATTTTACCAAAAAAAAAAAAAAAACAACAACACAGCTAAATCTAATTCAACCATCAGGCATAACACATGTCTGTCTTTATAATACCCCCTTGCTAACCAGCTATGCAAGGGAAAGAATTCATAATTTTTATTAAACAGACACCAACTTGATTCTCCTTTTGATGCAAATGTGAAGTAGTAAAAAGAAATTAAGGACCCAGATAGTTTGTGTCTTGTTGAGTTATAAGGTAAGTATATGGAAGAATAAATGGTTTTCTTACTTGTTTTCTCTTTCTGAGGGAAGGTATTCTGTTTTTTTCTTTTTCAAAAATGCACTCCATCAGGGCATTTGCTAGGGCTTCACAATGTCACCCCTCCTGGGCTTTCTTCCACCTACTTCCTCTGACACCATCCAGCAGAAGAGGGATATTGTCTGAATTTTCTTTTTTCACAGGTTGATGGACAATTGGACAAGAAACTTGTACTTATTAATGTTTGTTTTTAAAATGGGCCCTCAGACGTCATGGCACAAGCCTGCTAGCTGTCCTCTGATATCTACATGCTCCCCCCCCACCCAATAGCTGTGGTACATGACAATTGTATGACATGACCCGATAGCTACTTCCCACCTTTCTCCCAGTGAGATGGGCCCATGTGACCATATTCTGGCCAAATGAATGTGGGCGGAGGTTGTGTATCCCTTTTAGATCATGCCTTTGAAGGAGTGGGTGCATCCTGCCTTGGGCTTTTTCCTGGCTGGTGTGTGCACAGGATGGTGGGTGATGGAGCAGTGTTTTCAACCACAGAGGAGGAGCTGTGTGTTGAGTGTGGCAGAGCAACAAGATAGGAGGAGCCTGTGTCCCTCAATCTAGGAAGCTTCCATAGTAGCCCTGGAATAGGTATGTTACATCTGGAAGGAATAATACATAATAAAGGTATAATAAAGTGCTACCTATACCCTGATTGGCTGGGTCAAATCTTGTTTTAAAATGACTAAACTAAGGCCAGAGAGATTAAAAGACATTCCCAGAGCCATATAGCTATCCCCTCTGCAGAAAGCACATTAAAATGGTGGGAAATTACTCCTCTCTTCTGTCTGTGGGTCTGAGAATCAAGTGTCCTACAATTTCTTCTTTATTGACTTAATGTCATACTTAGCAGGGGTAAAGAAAGAATGTGATGCTCAGAACTCGATCATTTCTAGTTTCCTAGGATGATCAACATGTCCTATTAATAGAAATTATTTAATTCAGTATAGACTGCCGAGATCCAAGGTTAATGGGAAATTCTAAAGGTTGTAACTGAGGAAACAGCCAAACTGTGAGATATTCTGAAGTGCATTTCCTAAAGTCCATCAGTAATTTGCACTGTCTTTATTCCTCCTTCTGAGAAGGAGCAGTAAGCCTTTGGACAGGACTGGAATTTGTCTCTGAGGCTGAAAACATCCAGCTTTACATACGTATACAAGAAACCACAGCCCTACTTAGCTAACACCAAGTCCACCCATCACAGTGCATTTGCTGTTAGTTAACTTCTTCATCATAAAGTAGAAAAAGAGCTCTCAACTCTCTTTTCCTGAGTATCCTCATCTGCTGGTTTAAAATGACATTCAACAGGAATTATGCTGTTTGACGTACTTCACGCATCTGGTGCCACAAGGAGTTGCGAAACGGCTTGGAACTGTTTCAGAGAGCAAAAACACATGACCTTACTGGTTTAAGCTTTGGATTCAGTGTGTGGAAAAGAATTCTTTCTCTCCTTTGGAACATACTTTGGAAGCATTTCTTTTAGGCTCTGCGTAGTGGGCTTCCTGTTGAGAGGGCTGATACCAAGTCACAACATCACAGGACGACTGAAACCATCAGACTGCAAGGCCACTTGGTTGTGTTTTATGCACCCCTCCTTCTGAGGTCCCACAGAGCTGTCCTGAGTCATCCTTACTACGAGCAGAAATGCAAAGTGTGAATGGGGCTCACTTTCCTGCAACGGATTGCCATTCTCTACTTCACCAGCTTCTAGCTCTCAAAAATCTTCCGTTCCAGTTATGGTTTCAAATCCGATGTTGCACATTTGTTTTCAAAATTATCAAGGGCTTCCTGTTGCCCCGAGAATGCCTGAGCTATAACATCTAAGACCTCCAGGCTACGGTTCTGCCTCTCCAGATCCACGACCTGTATAGTTCCTCTTCGCCACCGCTACCTTGGACCACACTCTCCTACTTCTACAGAATTGTCTGTTCACCTGCATTTCAGTTATTCATGTACTCACATCTCTAGGCATGAGCAGACGGAGGGCTCGTGTCCTACTTTAACTCCTAACATCTGGGCCGCTTATTGGCGCACGGAAGATGTTCAACCATATGCTTGTTGAATGAAAGGAGAAAGAGAGAATCCTAAAGTACATAGTCTAAAATCATTTCAAGAATCCCAGTGAAATGAGTAAAAGAGATCAGGATTTGTAATAGCGTCAAGAGGCAAAACATTTATGGGTACAAAAAAGCCAGATATGAGAGGCAACTGATATCTTTACACTGGGAATCATAAGACTGAAATTTTAGTCTGTTTCCCCAACTCTGGGCAATAGACGTTTATAAAACAAAAATCTAAATCCTCCCTCAAAGTTTTCCTTTCCTAAAAAAAAATTTTTTTTTTTTGAGACAGAGTCTCATTATGTCGCCCTAGGTAGAGTGCTGTGGCGCCACAGCTCACAGCAACCTCAAACTCTTGGGCTTAAGCGATTCTCTGCCTCAGCCTCCCAAGAAGCTAGGACTATAGGTGCCTGCCACAACGCCCTTCTAATTTTTCTTTTTTGTTGTTGTTATTGCTGTCATTGTTGTTTAGCAGGCCCTGGCCAGGTTCAAACCCAGCAGCCCTGGTGCCTGTGGCCAGGGCCCTAACCATAGGAAAGGAAGAAACTCTTCAGAGTGACCACTGTGGGCCGGGCAAGCAGCAGGTATCAGGGATCCAAAGGAAACCCGGAGACTCAGGGCTGCCCTGGCAAGTGCGGCCCCAGACAAATCCCACCCTATGCTCAGATGGACACTCTCAGAACCACCCCAGTAACATCACTCTCTGGAAACCAACTTCAGTCTCCACTGGTCTGATACATATCATGAACGGTGGATAAGTCTAGATGTGGCAAAGAAACAGGTACACCTCCGAGGCAGAGAGAGGAGGAGCCTGTGTCCTCCTCGCAGGCAGAGACATATACCAGATACAGAAGGAAATAAATGCTCCACCAAACACCTGCCCACCCCACACCCTGGCCAGGGCATCCGTGGAGCTGGCTCACGTCCACTCACACTTCCCTGAAGGGGGTTTTATGGGAGAATGTGTTGAGCAAGGCCCCAAAGTTGGGGATATATATATATATATATATATATATATATATATGGGTTTTTTTTGCAGTTTTTTTGGCCGGGGCCAGGTTTGAACTCACCACCTCCAGCATATGGGGTCTGCGCCCTACACCTTTGAGCTACAGGTGCCGCCCCAGAGTTGGGGATATTTGTCATTTGGCAGCATATAACAAAACTGGTCAGTTGAAATGAGGATGGCAATATAATTTAATTTGACTTTTTTCTTGTGGGAAAGAATCTATATTCTTCTAAAAAAAACCATGTTGGGATGTTTATTTTTTTGAAGTTGTTTATAAAGCATTATTTTTTAGCATCCTACCTGCCTAAGTCTTGGCTCTATTGAAAGTATTAAAAATGAAGTCTGTACCTCTTTTAGTATTATGTTAAGGTTTACCTTTATGCATTCATCCCACAAATATTTATTTAGCACTGTGACCTGCTAGGGCAGTAAGCTAGGTACTAGGGAAACAGTTATTAACAATTAGAAGTGGCCGACAGCAAATGTTTACACTAAAGGTGATAAGGGTTACAAAGAAGTAGAGGGTTTCTCTGCTCCAGTGAACTGGAGTGGGGGGGGGTAGCGACGAGAAGAGGGGACAGTGAGAAGGGAATGCAGGAGTGCAACTGTCCTGGGAGATAGCTTGGCTAGAGCTTGAGCCAGAAGGAAGGGAAAGAGCGGAGCCCAAGGGCAGTGAGAGGTCACTGCTGCTCCACCATAACCCAAGAGCATCAGGAAGCCATGGTAGGAAGGGCTGTATGCAGGGGAGCAGCCTTGTATTAAATAACAAAAGGCAACTATAATACGCAGGATAGTGATAAGAAGGTGAGAGGAGGGAGTCACCTCTTCCTTTTACCTATGAAGACACTGAGTCTCAAAAGGGAAGTGACTTCAATCAAGACCACACAGAGAGATACAAGCAGAGCCTTGTCTTTCTTTCTTTCTTTTTTTTTTTAAACTATAATAGAAACTCTAGCTGGGAAGCTGGGGTCAAAGCTCTTCCAATGTAGGACCCACATCTACATAATCATGCACTTGGCATTTTCACCACTTGAACTTCATAATACTACTAATAGCAGCAATCATTTATCAGGAATCTGCCAGGAGCCAGGCAACTTGCTAGGTGCTTTCCATATCAACTCTTCACAACAATCTTGTAAGATAGGCATCGGTTTTACTGTTTTACAGTTAAAAAAATTAAGACTCAGAAATATTTTTTATTATTTTTATTAGTTTTTAAAATTTCATATTAATAGGAAGGTACAAATTATTAGGTTACATTATTTGCATCTGTTAGGTAAAGTTCAAGTTGTAGTTGAGCCCTCACCCAGGGGGTGTGCTGTCTACCTTACATTGTGCCCATTAGGTGAGAGCTTGCCAATCCCTCTCCCTTCTCCTCTCCCCCATTCCCCTCCTTAGCCCTTCTTCTCCCTTGAATTTAATTGCTTTTCACTTGTGTGGGCACACAGTTGTTTATCTATTGGTTTCATACAAGTATCAGTATCAGGTACACAGTTGTTTATCTATTGGTTTCATACAAGTATCAAGTACATTAGATACTTACTTGTTTTTCCATTCTTGTGAAACTTTACTAAGAAGAAAATTCTTCAACTCCCATCCAGGTTAAAACAAAAGATGTAAAGTCACCATCTTTTTATGGCTGAACAGTATTCCACAGTATTCATATATCACAGTTTATTAATAGAAATATTTTTTTAATTGCCCAAGGGCACCCAGATAGTCAAGTGTGACCAGGATCCAAGGCCACTTTCTTCTGACTTCACACTTGGCCACTATGCCATGTGGAATATAGATTTAATCATTATCATATGCTAAATTCTGGTTTTCTGAGCAAAGTCAGAATTGGAAGGAAGAGCTTTCTCCCTTTACATAAAAATAAAAAACCTATATGAAATCATCTGAAAAGTTATATCGAGCATTTAAAAATACAGAAGGGGCAAAAAAATATATATACACATTTTAAGAAAGGAAAAAACCGTATGAAATTTGTAATACACTAATCACATTTAACTTCTGCAATTACAAGATGTGCTCAATGTGACTTGTATTCATCTTTGCTATTGGCATATGGAGTATTACACTTTTAATAATAATTTTTCCTTTCTTAAAGTGTATCCATTTTGGGGGCACCCTCTGTATATGTATAAGCATTGGGAACATTCAGAAGAAAGTTTTTATTTTTAAACAACCACATTAAGGGCACAAAACTTTAAAAACGCTCCTCTAACTTGTATCAGGAGTTAAACATTGGCCATAACCATGTGGCCGTGACAAGATGAATATGTCCTATTAAAATGGTCTGCTCTATATTCTCAAGTGCAGGAAGCACACTGCTGACTCTTAAAAGGATATGGCAGTGGAGAAAAAGGAGATCATGTCTGGTTGACCTGCTCTTGATCCTGCAAACTGGTGGAAACGGAATTTAAAGTGAGCTTCCATATGGTGAATACTCCAAAAGGCAGACAAATAAGAAAATAAGGGAAAAGAAAATCTCACCCTTGGGTGGTGCCTGTGGCTCAAAGAGTGGGGCACTGGCCCCATATGCCGGAGGTGGTGGGTTCAAACCCAGCCCTGGCCCAAAACTGCAACAACAACAAAAAAGAAAATCTCACCCTAACCAGAAAGTTATGTAGCCTGAATGAACATGGAAAAGCAGGATGATGTTACAAGCAATTCTAACCCCACTGAAATAAACCTTGCACATCATGCAAACGATTTTCAGGAAACAGCTGTTACTCATGCTTAAGGAGAAAGAAATATTCCTGTTAAGAAAGAAGAACAGGGGCGGCGCCTGTGGCTCAGTCAGTAAGGCGCCGGCCCCATATGCCGAGGGTGGCGGGTTCGAACCCGGCCCTGGCCAAACTGCAACCAAAAAATAGCTGGGCACCTGTAGTCCCAGCTGCTCGGGAGGCTGAGGCAAGAGAATCGTCTAAGCCCAGGAGTTGGAGGTTGCTGTGAGCTGTGTGAGGCCACGGCACTCTACCCGAGGGCCATAAAGTGAGACTCTGTCTCTACAAAAAAAAAAAAAAAAAAGAAAGAAAGAAAGAAGAACAGATCAGGATGCACTTGCCCTATGGCAAAGAAATCAGATCATCCCTGGGTACAGTAAACATTAAAACGAACACTGTAGGAAATCGGGTTAGTGAATCAGAAATAGATTTGAGAAACACACATGGAGTGTTGAGAGAGAAGATGACAGACACATAAAATAGAGACCATGGGGATGTAACTTGTGAGCAATAGGAGTCTCTAAGGGGAGAAGAGCAAATGGAAGATGGTCAACTTTCCAGAACTTAATGCCAAATGCAAATACAGAAAATTTGTGGAGTGAAGCCTGGAAATGCTCACTGTGCATTGTTATATTTGTAAGCAGAAAAAAATACAGGAAGGTGTATCTGTTTAAGGCAAACAAAAGCATTTTTGAGTTTAAAACCAGATGACTTTCAAACAGGTGAAAATTAGTACAGCTTTAGTTTCTTCTACTGTAAAAACTGAGTCTAAGAGAGGAAACAGGAAAATGAGAACGTAAGGGCTGAAGGCCCGGGGAGAGGCTGAAAGCTACACAAGATGTAACGGCATTAATATTACCCCAATACCATTTCTACAAAAGGCAGAGACTGTTGCCCCTAATACCAGGGACAAAAGAAAAGGGGATTCTCTTAATGGGAGGATCCTAATGCTCAGCAGGGTTTGGGTGACCATGGAATTAACCTTCCCTTCAGCCATAAGTAAGCAAGAGCATCAATTCCAGGGCAGACAGTTGCTAATTAAAAAGAGCTATAAGCAAAAAGTATACTGTAAGTATTGATACCGATGACTCTAATAACTGATGAAATTATTGAAACTAAAAGCATAAAAGAGAAATGAAAAGGAAACTCAAAACAAAAAGAGAAACTTAGGACTCGAATTTAGTAAATGAACGAAGCATGGGCAAGGAGAAAGTTCAAGGTCAAAAGACACAGAACTACTTACATTCTTAAAATGGAATAAAGTTGCTTTGTCCATAAGGGTCGCTGTCACCATCATCACCATCACCACCACCATCATCAAAGCCATCCCTGGTATGCAGTAGGCACTGCTTTAAAGTCTTTAATCCTCAAAATAAATCTGTGTGGTAGGTACTCTCATCGCCTCCACTTCACAGATGAGAAAACCGAAATCCAGAGAGATAAAGTCACTTACCTAAGGCCCCAGAGCTAAATATGTGGGATTCTAATATAGCTGTTAGCTGCTTCACTCTCCTACCTCTCCATGGGCTACTTATGACTAGAATAATAGAACCTGTATCGGATATATTTTAAAATAATCACCATTATACTTAAGGTAATAATTATTAAAGCAACTACTATTTGCAAAGGACCTATGACATGCCAGGCATTGCATTAAGCATTTTACAGACATCAGTTCATTTAACTCTCACAGCCTTGCAAGATATTGTGAAGATGAAAAGGGTAAAGGTAAAGATATTGTAAAGATTATAATGGTATTAAGAAATCTTGTTCGAGGTCTTACAACAAGTAATTTGCAAAGACAGGATCTGAACCAGGGACTATTTGATCCTAAAACCTGAGCTCCTTCTCTACTACGCTAATTCCCTTCCAGAGTCAGGATGTTTGTATTCTGAATGGCATGACAAGGTAAAAGACTATCAGGCCCCCTTTATTTTTAAATGGCATAGTGACTGCTTCTGTCAAGTTCCCAGTGACCTCCTAGTAGCCAAATTTAACGAATGCTTCCCCTCACAATCACCTGGTAGAGGTTTCCACTCCTTGCTTCTTTTTTTGTGTTCCCCCCTTTTTAGGGATGGAGTCTTGCTATTATGTTGCCCAGGCTGGAGTGCAGTGGCACAATCCTAACTCCAACCTCATAACCATCGTCATCATCATAACTGTAACCTCCAACTATTGGGCTCAAGCAATCCTCTCACCTCAGCCTCCTGTGTCACTGGGACTACAGGCACATGCCACTGTGCCCAGCTAACTATTTTGTTTTGTAGAGACAGAGCCTTGCTATATTGCCCAGGCTGGTCTCAAATTCCTGGCCTCGAATGATCCTTCCACTTCCATCTCCTGAAATACTTGGAGCACAGGTACAAACCACCACTTTGGCTTTCCTCAATTCTTTTTTTTTTTTTCCTCCTCAATTCTTCAAATTCCTTCCTGTCCTGGCTATTGTGATTTTCCTTTCAAGTGACTGACTTTTTCTTTCATTCCTCTTTAATGGGCTGCTCTGTCTTTGTCCATCTCTTCATCAAGTGATCTCCAGATTTTTGTCATGATACACACACACACACACACACACACATGCATATGTAACTTCCTCATACATATATGTGTACATATACAATCTGTATGTTTTTCAAAATATCTCAACAGCCATTCCATTAAAAAAACTTGTTAATTCTTCCCTGCCCCTTATGTATCTATGCTCTTGTTGGTTTGTGGACACCTACCAAAGTCCTTATCATATGAAGCTGAAACTGTCTATTTGCTTAAATTTCTCCCCAATCGGTCTGCAAAATCTGTATGTGAAACATGGAGTATGGGGTCTGGTACAAAGCAGACGCTACAGAAATGTTTATTAATTGCATAATAAAAACAAGAGTAGAAAGAAAACATAAAAGAGGCTACTAAGTCAGGTGGCAATCTATTTAAAGGATTAAGAATTTAAAAAAATGCAAAAAACTGAAAGGGCCCTGAGGTAGCATTTTTATTCTTAATTAAATCAGCAAGAGGTTTAAAAAATAAATTACTGCTCCTGAGGCTATTAATTCTGCTTCTTACCTCAGTTTTGAAATTGGCAGTCTCCTTACACTGTGAAGGCACTAGGCTACATGTGTCAAACACAGTAAAACTATTCATAACCACCAGCCCAATGATCCCATTCTTAGAAACTTATCCCAGGAAATAAATCAATGGAAGAGAAGGGCTGTATTTGAGGATATGCTTACAGAAGCTAATATACTATATAATAATGAAAAAGAGGAACTAGACTAATCTGAAGGGCTTTTACATATCCATTAAAATTTCACACCATTACGGTACAGGAAAATGGAAAATGATATAATGCTAAGAAAAAAAACTGGAGTGCAAAATTTATGCAGGCTATCATTATAGTTCTGTAAAAATTATTACTTGTACCTGCGCAAATACTTTCTCAAAAATAATAAAGCTGTTGTGATGATCAGACTAGGTCTATCTTTTTAAATTAAATTTTAAGATGCAGCTGCTACAGGTTGAAATGCAGGTGCCACACTTCATTAGCTATACATATGTACTACTTTAGGCAAGAACAGTACCTTCTCTGGATTTAGCTTACTCATCTATAGAACTGGAAAATTCCACTTCTTTTGAGTATAGGATTTCATTATGTAAAATTAATATACATAATAAACACACAGCACTTTCTATGCACCTAGCGCTGTTTTAAGCACTTTATAAGTATTAATTTGTTTAATCATCAAAACAACATTCTGAGATGACGCACAAAGAGGTTCTGTAATCTAGAGTAACAATAGCAAAATAACTTTCCACAGCTTTTTAATGTCCATGGGATAAACTGTCGTGGTAACAGCTTGTTCCCTGGCTTGCCTTTTCCTTGAGAAAAGGACTGTAGCTGTTCCTGGTAATACCCAGAAGCTACGATAATATCCAGCATGTAATGGTGATGAATGAATATTTATTGTGTGAATGGGTGAGCAAATGAAATGAATGGGGTTGAAACATTTTCTTTTCCTGGGTTCTTTTTTTCTTTTTTGCAGTTTTTGGCCAGGGCTGGGTTTGAACCCACCACCTCCGGCATATGGGGCCGGCGCCCTACCCCTTTGAGCCACAGGAGCCCCTCTTTTCCTGGGTTCTTGATAAGGCATTTCATATGTGTAGTATGTTCAAACATACCAGACTTAAAAGACCTCTCAATTCCATGGCACTACTTGCATTTTGTGTAAAAAATTAAACTAAGAATTTAAAAGATAAAACTATGGGCCTATCCACACTGAATCTTTCTGTATTCTCCTCAAATAATGGGAAATTACTGAGAGCTTTAACATCAGAAAGGACTTCTTTTTCCCTTTAAAAGCAGAATAGACCCTTCTGAGAAAGTAAAAATGTTTCCTGCTTTTTATAAAACACACAAAATAAAAAGATCTATTTGGTAGACACGTTCTCTTTCTTTATTCTCACATCAGTTCAGTGCTGAGGAACTATTATTAGAAAGCTCAGCTGATATAGAGGCCTTGGAAAAAGGGAGAAAAAGGTGGGATACTGTGTGTTCAAAGCTAATTTTAATTACATTGGCTACTGAGGTTACTGAGATATGCCAAACATTTAGCTAATTAGCAGGCTCTTGAGACAAGAAGGATGCCTTGAGATAGACTGTTTTTCCTCATTAATGAGTGATAACAAATTCTAGTTTAATATGCATTTTCACCTTTTCTCCAAGTTATTTGTTCTTTCTCAAATTCTAGTCACATGAACTAATTTAAACTTGAAAATTATAAGGTAACACTAGGGGGATCCTCCACTTTAAACACGGGGACCTAACACCAACCGCCATAGTAAAAAACATTTTCAGAAAGATAAAAAAAAATGTTAATATTGATTATAATACTATATTCATAATTCTGTTCGAAGTCCTGAAATTGGAACTAGAGACTTTATTTTTTAACAATTCTATGTATGATGTTCAAAAAACAGTGAAAATCTTAGTTAACAAGCACTGAAGTGCCTGGAGCCCTCTAGAAATGGTAAGCGTGGAGGGCACATGTGGTAGACAGGACGGAGATAAGAGGATAACCACGGCCTTTCATTAAGTACTTACTACATGGTGCAGAATACCAGGAGTTGTACAAAAATTACCTAATTTATTCCTCCAAACAACGCGGAAAAGTAAAAATTATTATTCCTATTTTATAGCTGAAAAATCAAGGTTCCTAGAGTTCGAGTCAAATCACCCAGTTATAGAGTATCTTAGCTAGATTTGACACTACAAGCCACTTTTCACAGGCTTATTACACATGTCTGCCTATATCTGAAAGGACTTCATGCACAAGATGATTGTTTTGTTTCCTGGGATTTAGCCCTTTGAGTATGTGGTACTTAATATACTCAAAATACAAGTATAAAGTAGATGTGTTTCTTTGTTAGCTTTTCTTTTACAGCAGAAGTTAGATCCAAGGGCACACAATCTTGGTTTCTGAAGTCAAGGGGATTTCTCACAGGGCTTTTCACATAAGGTAGCCCCTGCCCACCCTGACACTGGAACAGGTTGGTAGCTGTTAGAACAGATTGTAGTTCCCAAAGACGACCCTGCAGAGACTCCTGTGTTCCTTCCTAACACCAGTTACAACCTTGCCACACCCCCATCAAGAGGTAGAGTCTATTTTTCCACCCCCTTGAATCTGGGCAGGCTCTGTGACTGTTCTGATAAGTAGAAAACGAGGAAGTGCCCTTGCCTAGGTGAAACTTGGTATTTCAGGAGAAGTACGATTGTCCTTGACCATTATGCTGAGAAGTCCAAGCTAAGTGGACAAGTTGTCTGTGGATACTTGTCACCAGCTGAGCTCAGAGCCAGCAATGACTCCTTCCCAGGGGATGTCAGAAGACTAGCACAGAATCAGCCAAATCTCCTCAGCTTATGGATCCACTGTTCACTTGGAGGGGTGTTTATAACGACACCCTTAAGGCCAGGCAAGATATTGAATCACTGAGAAAAATCTGCTAATATTCCAAACCGTGCATTTACTAACAAATACATTTCAGAAAATTTTCAACTCGAAGGCAAGAATAAAGAAATCATGGTGCTTGATCAGCACACACCTTTTCCTTGGAAAATTTGGTTAACTCACATTTTCTGTCATTAACTCTAACAATAATGTTTTAAAATGACTGACATTTTCAAAGTAATAGGAATAGTTTCACAATAGCACTTACACTGTATGTACCACTTACAGAACTCTTAAAAAGCCAAAGCTTTTTTGTCCACATAATGAATGTATTTACCTTGCTAGTTTACAAAGTTCTGAAATTATATTTCTACAATCATTATTTTTCCACACCACGTATCGTAGAATGAAGTTTCACTGGTTCTCAACTGAGACAGAAATTGGGCAACTGGATGTTTCTCCTCCTCTCACAGAGGAGAAAGAAAAAATCCATTACAAGAAAAAAGCAACTCACTTTTTATGCAGCCTGAGCACCGGTGTTCTAGCCACCTGCAAATCCTTATGTTTTAAGGGATTTTTGTATAATTTTTGCTCCCTGCCTTTTAAAATATAGCAATACATTTCATTAAGGGGGAAAGCTTTTCAAATGCAGAAAATAATTTTTAAAACATCAATCTCCCATAACCTTGCGCCAGCCAGAGCCAATCTCTCATACCCTTTTGGTCAGTAAATGGGCATTACTAGCAAAATTCTTATAGGTTATTCTACAGATGCATTTCATGATCTGATCACTAAATTCATGTGTATATCACAACCCTGATATGGTTTTTGCTTATACAATCAGAGCCCTAAGCCAGTCTTTCTTAATGCTAGTATGAATAATTTCTTGTTTTAAAAATAAGCAAACCAACAAACACAAAAGGCAAATGCTGGAAAACAGATGTCACCACCAAAGAAAAGGATAGAATTAAAATTGGTAGAGAGAACTGAAAACTTAAGATTCAGTCACATGGAAATACAATAGAAAGAGTATACTGTTACATTTTATGATAATTTGATCATTTGATAATTGGCTAGAAGTCCTCGGGAGGCTGAGGCAAGAGAATCGCTTAAGCCCAGGAGTTGGAGGTTGCTGTGAGCTGTGTGAGGCCACGGCACTCTACCGAGGGCCATAAAGTGAGACTCTGTCTCTACAAAAAATAAAAATAAATAAATAAATAAATAAAAAAGATAATTGGCTAGAAGTCAATTGTCCCTGGAAACCAATGTTATGAGGATAATTACTGTAATAACAGTAATTACCCCCAAATTATTTTTTTTAAATCATAACTTTGTACATTGATGCATTTATGGGGTTCAGTGTACTGCCTTGATATACAATGTGAAATGCTTATATTGAACTAAGTAACACATCCATCACAATTATACTCATTTCTTAATAGTTTTGAAATGTACCACTGAATCACGTACATTAGGTGAGGTCCCCCCGAATACCCTCCCTCCTCCCATATCCCCCTCCCCTCCCTTCTCTCTCCCCTCTTCCCTTCTACTTTCTGGACTATAGTTCTGTTTTGCCATTCATATGAAGGTGTAGGTGATTATATATTGATTTCATAGTAGTACTGAGTACATTGGATACTTGTTTTCCCATTCTTGAGATATTTTAGTGAGAACATTTTCTATGTTAAAGTGAATAAGACCAGTAACACTCAAGTAAGAATTTTAGCCTCACTTCAAATCGGTCATCATTTACTAGAATATAAGCTGCCCTTAGATTCAAGCAGCAACCTCATACACTTTCATGTCCCCAGCTCACAGCATTGAGTGAGGATGTTCTTTAGGCGTACGGAACCACGTGAATGACCCAAATTACCTTGCAGCCAGTGAAGCTGTGCTGCCCAGCTGTATTTGTATATCTGAGTCAACAATTTTAGAAGAACTGATTAATATTTCAAAACCATTAACAAATAGAATCCCAGTTCTGTATCCCGATTGAATGGAAAGATGTACAGATGGACCTGGATGACTGACTCTAGAATATTTTGATCCGGGAAAATTTCAGCTAATGTCATAGTTCCTTTCATTTCATGCAGGGTTCTTGTAGGGCATAATCTTGGCTCAGATTCAAATGCAGCATAATAGAAGCTGGGTCAACTTATTTGAATCAAGTCCAAGGAGGATGTCACTTAGGCTATCAGTTTTCTAGTTTAATATTCATACGTAAGAATGGAATTAACAAATCTTTTAGCCCTATTTTTTTTTTCTGGATTCCAATGAAAGAGAAATGTAAGATTCCAGCAAATAAGAAACGCAAGAAATACAATCTATTCATTTATCCAGCACATATTTGTAAGGACCTGCTCTATGTTGGGTCCTGAATAAAACATACAAGGAAGGACCTCACCCTTGTGGACCTTCATTCCAGCTTCCTGTGAGAAAGTGCAAACTTATAACTGTGGTAATCAAAGAAGTGCAAATCAACAGAAAAAGATACAAGTTGTTTATGCCTAGTGATTAAAGGTTCAAGAGAAATGAGCACTCTCACACTTGGGTTGTGGGAGGACAAGTTGATATAAGATTTCTTTTTTGGAGGCAGGGTCATTTGAAATAGGTATCAAAAACCTCTTTGTCTCAATAATCCTATAAATAGGGATTTATCCTAAGGGAATGACTGGAGACATGAGGTATTATGAAAAATTGTTCATTAAAGTATTAAATTATGATATATTGAAATGATTGCACAGTGTCCAAAAAAGCATAGATCCTCTTCTAATACTGAGATTTTATCATTTAGAATAGTTTTAGGCAGTTCATGGTGGCTCACAGCTGTAATCCTAGCATTCTGGGAGACTGAGGCAGGAGAACTGCTTGAGCTCAGGACTCTGAGACCAGCCTGAGCAAGAGCGAGACCCTGTCTCTACTAAAAACAGAAAAATAGGTGTTTTCTGCTAGGTGTTTTGGTGGGTGCCTATAGCTACTTGGGAGGCTGAGGCAAAAGGATTGCTTAAACCAAGGAGTTTGAGGTTACTACGAGCTATGATGATGCCACAGCACTCTATCCAGGGTGACAGACTGAGACTCTGTCTTGAGGAAAAAAAAAAAAAAAGTTTTAGATGTAAAGAAAATTTGTGAGGATAATATGGAGAATTCCTTCCACCTACCCCACACCCAGTTTCCTCTTTTATTAATACCTTACATTAGACTGTACATTTGTCACAATGAATAAATCACCATTGATGTGATATTCCCTCATCATAGTTTTTACTTACTGTGATTTTTCTGTTCCAGGATCCCATCCAAGTTACCACATTACATTTAGTTGCCATTCCTCCTTAGACTCCTTTCTCAGACTTTTTTTTTTAATTTATTTATTTTTATTGTTAAATCATAGCTGTGTACATTAGTGCAATCAAGGGGTACAATGTGCTGGTTTCATATACAATCTGAAATAGTCTCATCAAACTGTTCAACGTAGCCTTCATGGCATTTTCTTAGTTATTGTATGTAGACATTTGTACTCTGCATTTAGTAAGTTTCACCTGTACCCATTCTAAGATGCACCATAGATGTGGCCCCACCCATTACCCTCCCTCCACCAAAACTTCCCCCCTCCCTTCCCCTTCCTTGGTCCTTTCCTCATAGTCTTGTGCTATAGTTGGGTTATAGCCTTCATGTGAAAGCTATAATTTAGCTTCATAGTAGAGCTGAGTACATTGGATACTTTTTCTTCCACTCCTCTCAGACTTTTCTTATTGTTGATGACCTTGATGGTTTTCAGGAGCACCAGTTAGATATTTTATAGAATGTCCCTCAATTGGAATTTATCTGATTTTTTTTTTCTCATGATGATACTGAGGTTATGAGTTTTGGGAAGAAGACCACAGGATAAAATGCCATTCCCATCCCATCACATTAAGGGCGTATGCTAGCAACATCACTTCTCATTATCGACGGTAATTTTTATCATCTTCATTTTCATACTTATATTCCTTATCACCCCATTTTCATACTTATATTCCTTATAAGTAAAAAACGACGCGCAACCCACACTTAATAAATGGGAAGTTACACTCCACCTTCTCAAGGGCAGACTGTCTACATAAATAATTTAGAAATATTCTGCATAGATTTGTCAGTTATTCTCCATTTATTTATTCAGTCATTTATGTATATAAGTATGGGCTCATGCTCATGGGTATTTGTTTTAAATTTTGTATGAAGTATATACTTTGTATACAACACTAGATTTATAGCGTAATTTAATACTACATTATTTATTCTGTTGATCAAATTGTTTCAGCTTTGGCCATGAGGAGCTCTCAGTTGGTTCCTGTGTCCCTTTCGCGTACGTACCCCATCACAGTGTGTCTATGTTCATGTGTGTGTGTATACGTGAGAACTTCCTATTTTACAACATGACAAGATGCACCAGGAATCTGTTATATATTCCCCAGCTCTAGAACCAACATTTCTCAGGCGGCACCTGTGGCTCAAGGAGTAGGGCGCCGGTCCCATATGCCAGAGGTGGCGGGTTCAAACCCAGCCCCGGCCAAAAAAACCAAAAAAAAAAAAAGAACCAACATTTCTCCAAGGAGCCCCAGTTCCTTTGATTGGAGAATGGTATCAGAAACAAAATCTGGGGGCTGGGTATGTTTGTTGCTACTAGGGTGTCAGCATAAGTAAAGGAACTCTGGTTAGCTTCTGGGAGACCCAGAATCAGATTTATCCTGCTGTACCCCAGTGCTGATAATGAACCTTGTACTTGTTTCTGACCTATACCTCATATTCCATTCCCAATGACCAGATTCCTGTTTTCTTTACGGTCTAAGTCCACGCCACTGTAAAAATCCATAAGAGAAGTATTTCCCTAAAATTAGGCAAGCCTTCAAGTTATCCAGTTATGAGCAAAAGTTTCTCAAGAAATGAAAATCTGCGGTGTACCATCACACTCAGACATGGACCAAAACTGAATCAGCGCATTACATTTTGAACGGTATTGTTATCATCATTGATTGTTTCACTTTTCAAAGAAAGAAGACATTTGGCATCCGTTATTGTACAAAGCACCAAGTAAATAAATTAAATTAGTCCCATTACGAACTTGAAGCCGGCAGTGACAACAGCATCTTCATGTATCTGTTATAACCTTGACAGGCTAAACAATGCGCTCTCCTCCCTCTAAGGAAGATGCATGAGTATTTTATGCCTGGATTTTATTTCTCTCTTTTCTGAATGATGAGTATAGAATCCATTTTCAGAATTATTGAGAGCCTTTTTGTAAAAACAAAACTCATGAGGCTGCATTTCTATTAACCCTGGGTATCATTTGCTCACAAACGAAGTCCCCAAGAAGAGACACTTACCAGAGCCCAGACTCTTAGAAACATGGTTGCTTCTGATCCTCTCACTTCCAAGGCATAAATTATTAATGTCAAGTGAAGCTACCTCACTGAGTTTGCCAACATATGAGTGAAATCTATATGCTTTGGTTTTATTTTTAGCATTACACAGGGAGTTAGGAAGGAAATCTGAACAACCTGCAGAAAAGACATACCACTGCATTATTGCTCTGGTAATGGTGGCCAAGCCTTAGTGGCCCTCTCAGTTGTCACTCATTTGCCTGAACTTGTTGTAAACGAAGTGCATCAAAAAATGCCCAAGATTTAGCAAGATAAATAAATCCAATATCTAAAATGACCACGTGGATCAAACAGAATCGAGCTTTGGAAAGGCTTCTTTGCACTTTCTACTTAAATATCAGGGTCCTGCTCTCAGAGAAGAAGCCAGAAATCTTTTTTTTTTTTTTTGCCGTTTTTGGCCAGGGCTGGATTTGAACCCACCACCTCTAGCATATGGGGCCAGCACCCTACTCCTTTGAGCCACAGGCACCGCCCCGAAGCCAGAAATCTTAATCTACAGTATTGTGATTGCCGTACTTCCAAAAGTTAAATCAGGCAGTTTCAGGGATAAGCTAGGAGCTATCCTTTACTGCGCAGGAGACGGTGAAGAGTAAAATAAGTTTACTCACTTTTAGATAGCACCTTGCATTCAAGGAAAGCATGTTTAAAAGCAATCACATATTGCAACAATGCTCGGAAGAAGGAAATCATTATCAACACCCTCAATCTTTAAATTAGGCCAGCAGAGATCTGTTCTATGTATCCCGTAGTTACAAACACTGCAAACTCATTAAACAATGTGACTATCAGTAAACCAGAAATTAAGGTGCTGACCAAAAAAACAAAAACAAAAAAGGCTAAAAACTACCACCAACTAGCCAAATAAACACTTCTCAGTGTATTCCTTCAGCACAAACCACTCATTATTTGTGCCACATCTCCACTTTTGGCTCATGCTATTTCTTCTGCTTGAAATCCCTTTCCCAACTTCATCTGCCAAAGCAAACCAGGTCTTGTTCGAGGCCCTGCTGCAATGTCAGGCCTCCGAGTTTGCCGAGATCTCCCAGCTAGGGCCTTCTGCTTCATTCTTGTTCTTCCCAAGACTTCTTTAGGGCTCTCTAAAGAGACTTGCAGTGCACTTATCTGTCCTCCCCTTGAGCTTCCTGCTTTGTCAATCCCTACGTCCCCAGAGCCCACACGATGCCTGACAGTGAAAACTGAGCCACTGAAATAGGAACTGATTCCAGATAAGGTGTTCCGAGACCCTAACGCTGTGCTCACCTGCACATAGGCAGGGTTTGACGTGGAAAAGAGAAAAGACCATTTGAAATCGGATGTCGGTCATATGCTGATACGCCTGACTTTCTGGATAATTATATGGGATCAAACACCACCTTTGAGTCATTGAGTTCTGTCTGTGCTAAGCTGAGATACATGTTACTATCACCCCTCTTCATGAGAGGCTGAAGTGAGCTATGATGATATAACTCTTCAAGGAAAGGGATAATAGCTCTTACAACCGGAAGTATGCTGCGCCTCAGCTTTGTTTCCACAATAAAATAGCAGCTAAAATAAATAAATAAATAAATCCAAATGAATTCAGGTGTCCTTTTAATGAGCCATAACAATAATCATCGTCCAATAACCATCATCGGGCTTTATGTTTACAAAGCATTTTTGTATACTTTTTATACTCACAACATTCTGCTCCTAAATCAGGAACTTTGCTTCTGCTCAACACTTGAAACTTAGAAGCCTGATTCAACAAATTCTTCATCCTTAGAGAATTCAACTCTACTCCGGTTCTACTCTAAAACAAATCTCCACAGTGCCAAAATAATCTCTAAGACCTTGACTGTGCTTGGCTCCAGTAACACAAAAACGCGAGCCTGGATCAAGGAAGTCTTCTAAGGTCAATGAAAAGGGACCATTCTTCCCGCCTCTTCCTTCTATGCCACAACACACATGATAGTACAGAATGATGCTGTCCAAACCCTCTTCTGGAAGGAGATGTTATTGCCCTTAAGAAACTAAAATGTTTAAGTAGATCGGGTCTGGGATGCTGACTCTATTCCCTGAATTATCCGGAAGTCCAGGCTCACGTCAACATTGTATTAGGCACACTAGAACAAGCAAGAAGAGACTAAGTTAGAACCAGGGGGCCAGGGGACCCTTCTCTAAATCAGATTCCTGGAACTGTTCTCTATATTCACTTTGGTTTTGGTAACTCTTCACTTTTCTAGAGGACTCCCAAACCAGGGAGTACCTCCCTCAAGGATAGATAGACACCCCTTTCCCTCAACACATCCCAGTCTCAGGATGAGTTTAAATCCAACCTGCCTCTGGAAGGAAGGTGGGGAGGGAGAAGAGGTGCTTCGTAGAATCTGACACTTTGTCTATTACTACCAGTTTTTACTCATCAAATTTTTAACCTTCATCTCAAGAATACTAGGAATATGTATTTAAATGGCATAGAAAATTGGGACAAGTCAAAGTCATGGTCTTTTTCATTATTTGGTCTCTAAGAATAATGACTTGACCTTACTTCTGAGGATGAGCACTCAAAGGTACACAGCCATTTCTAAGATCATCAGGGACAACCTTTGCACAGAAAAGTCAGCTTGCTATTATAGTAGCTGCTCCACAGAGTCACAGGAAAAGTAAACAGGGCGTTTCTGTTAAAAAGAAGAGTTCAAATCACCTCTTAGAGGGTTACTAATTATGAGAGTGTCTCTGGGAATGCTTCTGCCTGATCATAACAAACATCATACTAGCAACTGAAAGTTTACAGTATTTATTCACATGCCTTTTATTCCTCCTAAGGTATACTCTAATGATTAGAGTGATATGGTGACTTGAGCATTTGTCTTTTCTGTTGACCCACACTTGCCAAATGGAATTGCAGAATATTCTGTGGTTTATGTCTCAGGTTGTCAGTCAACCCAATGCTTTGGAGAACATGAGCCCCCCTAAGTGCATCCTGTAGATGCCAAACTCCAAAGAGAGCTCTCACGGGTTTCTGGAGCTTTTTCTCTCATCAAAGATATCTCCTAATTTTTGAGTCTTCATTTCTGCCATCAGATGTCCTGACATTGATTGGAAATTCAATGCATTGGAGATAGTTATGGAAGCTCTCACAAACTCAACATGCAGGAGGGGATGTAGTCACACCTGAAACCTTCCAGTCTCCTTTCCTGCTAAAGCCCAAGGGAATATTCCGTTTTTCTTGATTTTGTCATGTTTGTACTTGGGAATTGGTGACCTAGACAAGGGTGATTCACATCAGCCTTCAACTCTATGGCTAAGACTGAAACAAAAAACTCAATAAAGGACAAAAGCGGCCATTTAATAGAAAACAATCTTCTCATTTATACAAAGATACCTGGTGTGATAAAGAGCAGCCCCCTAAAAGATCCAGGTTTCTCTCAGCCGTAGTCCCCCGCATGTTCCCCCGGTTAATTTCAAAAACAGGCTTCAGAATAGAACAAGGAAGTTCTCTGAGTTCCCGAAGACTCCTAGCAACAGGTAAAACAAGGTAGAACTTACCCCAAACCCCTAGCAATGGCTAAACAATGGTGGAAAGCTTACTCAAGCAAAATTACCCAAGCCAAGTTTGTCCCCATGCCAGCTGCCACGATATAATCCCCTGACTCGCTATAATCCCACCCTAGTGCCAACCGCCACGCTGTAGCCCCCCTGAGCCAACTCTGTAACCCTGCCCCTGGGCTAACCGGACACATTCTGCTTCTGTTTTTGTTTGGCTTGCCACCTAGCACAAAAAGGGTATAAAAATCACTCTGCTCCTCTCTTCAGGGACATTCACCTTTGGGCAGTGGCCCATCTGTGCAGGTATAATAAATCACCATCTGATTTATATCTGAAGTGAGGTCCAGGTTTTTTTTCCAGGTGGCAAATGAGTACAACACTGTAAGTAGTGAATCAAAAACCAACATAGTACATGCAAAGGTAGGAAATACGAACAAACAAACCCCACCATCAAATGATTTAATACTCTTAAGGGAAGATGGCTGGAGAATGACAAATGTTAATTAAGGAAAGCAAGATAATTTTTCATTGGATGGTAAGACGGAACTCCTCAAAACTAAAACTGGAATGTTCTTTATATGTCAAACCACTTACTTTGGAGAGACCAAGGAACTTGGGTACTGTTGAGTATAGAGTAATACACCTATAAATTATTTATATTAACATTGTTAACCTACATAAAGTGAGACCAGGTGATCCTTGAATTTCCTTCTAACTGTCTTAATCCGTTAATCAGTCTTCAGAGAATGAGGATATTTAAGATAATTAGGAAATGTCATACTCCTTACAGATGCCCAATAAGTTGAAACTAGTTTTGTTATTATTATCTCATTAAAAAAATTAATTTTAAGTCACATAAATAATATACTTCTCGAGAAAATTAAAAACATTAAGTTTAAGGATAAAAATCTCCTTTGACTACCACATCTAACCACTCCCACCTAACCCAACTCTATTAGTAAATGTAACATCACAATAGCCAACCATGGCATTTTTAAGCCAGGAACTGTTCTAAAAGTTGAGTGGCATATCTTAATGAATTTTCACAACATCTCTCCAGGGTAGGTTCAGTTATTATCCCATTTTACAGAGCAGAAAGCTGAGCTTTGGTGTGTGTAGTCCCGCGTTAACTCAAGTATGCACTGTTAATAGTCTGAGACACATCCATTCAGGTTTTATCTATCAATCTCTCTGTACATATGTACATGGGTAGCCATAGAAAATATAGTGCTGTTATTTTGTTTTACTTAAAAATCTTAAATGGCATTATACTCCACATAGTTTTCCTATGACAATTCATATAAGTTGGACCCATATTTCTTAATTTGCTGGCTTGCATTGTACAGGCATACCTATCATTCTTCTATTGACAAGCAGAAAGGCTATTTTTAATTTTTTTTTTATATAAACAATGCTGCAGTGAACACCTTGGGTGAGATTCCTCAGGCACATTAGATGGGAGTGCTGGGACATGGATGTGCACGTTTAACTTTTAAAAGATACCATTAAACTGCCCTCCAAGATGCTTACCACTAGTAGGCAAAGCTTGTTTTCCTACAAACATACCAAAATCTGATATTATCAGACTGGAAGATTCTGTCATTCTAATGAATGAAAAAATGGGATTGTGTTCTAATTTGCATTTCTTGGATTATGATAAAAGTCATAGTCCTCAACAGCATCCAGACTGATAATTAAACGATACAATGAATTAAAACAGGATGACATAAAAATGCATGTATACATTAAGCATATGACTTTATTTTAAAATACATTTAACGTGCATTTTCTCTCTCACCTTTTGACAAAGGGACAAGGCTTCTCCGTGATTCCTTACTCCACATATGCTTTCTGCATTAACCATATCATTAATGCACATCTAAGATTCCCTGTTTTGGCTCCTTAAGTAAAGTGGGAATGTAAAGGTCTTATGAAATAATCTGAGTGCAGAATTTAATTTAATTGAACAGCAAGCTTTCAGCAATTTGCCTTCATCAAGACTTTCCAAAGCATTCAATTTAATTTCCACTGAAACACCTCTCTCAGCACTTGTGTTTCATTGGTTTTCATATTATTTTACTAAATTACATAATTACAATGACATTCACCCAGTACAGACCGGTTGGGGAACCGGCACGCATGGGCACTTGGAAACACACAATTAGGTGTGGAAGCAAACACACAGAGGTGTTCCAGAGAGCAGCTCGCCAGCCACGCAGGCGAGCACGTCTATGCGACAGCCAGTGCTTTTCAGAGAGAGATCCGTAGAGTATCCACTGTCCTAGGGACGTGGAACGTGTTTTTATATGCTATCATCCAATATGCTCTACTGTGAACCATCTGTTCGTTTACCTGTTTCTTTAATGAAGTATCTTTTCCACAGTTACACACAAGTGTCTTTATACATCCCAGCTATATATTAATCCTTTGCCTTTTATGTGTATGTATTACCTACTTTTTGTAGTTATTCTATTTTACAAAAACGTTTATGAAACTTTTTTCTTCATAGCTTTTGCTGTCTACATCTTGTTTAAGAAAGCCTCGCTTTGCTAAGATTCCAAGCATATGCTCCCACATTTTCTTCTAATACTTTCATAATTTTATTATTCCTCAAGTTCCAGTTGAGGAACTGGAAGTCCAGAAGGTTTAGATATTAGCTAAAATTATAAAGCTGGAAATGGTGAAGTTAGGACCCATATGTTTGTTTAGGACTTTTTTTTATTGTTTTGTTTTTGAGATAGGATCGCATTCTGTCACCTGGGCTGGAGTACAGTGGTGCAATCACAGCTCACTGAAACCTCAGACTCCTGTGCTCAAGAATTCTCCCACCTTAATGTCCTCAACAAGTGAGACTATAGGTAGGCAACGCTCCACCAGGTTTCTTTTTCCATTTTTTACAGTGAGAGGGTCTTGCTATGTTGCTCAGGCTGGTCATGAACTCCTGGCCTCAAGTGATCCTCCTGCCCTGGCCTCCTAAAGTGGTACGTACAAGTCACCCTGCCCAGCCTAGGACTCATACTGATTTTATCTATGTTTAATCTACAAAGCCAATATTATTGTTTCATGTCACCTTTCTTAAGAAGAAACCAAAGTCTGACAGAAGCAAAGTGGAACATACAAACGTTATGCAATGATGACAATTGGGATAAAGGCACAACTTTTTATTATAAGAACATAAAAGAATGACATATAAATGAATCACCCTTAGCCTCAGAAAACCAACAGCACTTAACCCTGTAGTCAAAGGGCTTCAGTGACTGGAGGTCATAGCATTTACTGAACAACTACTAAGGTCTAGGAACTGTTCCAAATGATTAAGTTTTTAATCTCATGAGCTTACATCTGGAAGAGAAATGCATATTAAGACAATTACAAACAGGTATCTCAAAATTGAGTACTATAAAGGGGAAAGCAAATGCAATCAGAAAAAAAAAAAGGGAGAACTAACACAGGTGATATGGTTTGGAGTGGGTTCCCTTAAATAGTGACATTTACCCTATAGTATCAAGAACAAATAGGATAAAATCAGGCAAAAATGAAAGAGTGGATTGTGCAGCGGGAAGGCATTTTCCAGGCTGGGAATAGAAAGTGTTAAGGGATCGAAATGGGCAAGTTCAGACCTTACAAAAAATGAAGGACCACCGAGGGGAAGGGACATTTTGAGCACAGAGGGCAGAATCCAAAGACTCATGTGGGCACAGACCAGGTAGGGAGCACCCTGCAGTGACCCTCGGAGTCTCCAGATGCTTTCCTCCATCACCGCTGCTTCACTTCCTGCTGACTGTCTCGTTTATTCCCAAATGTTCAGCCGTCTACATTCAGTCCAACTACATTTATTCATTCGTCTGTTCATTCAAGTCAACAAACATCTACTGTACACCTATTATGTCTCTGCAATGTACTGAGCTCCTCACCTGCATTTCCATCCCTTCTCCGCATGGATGTTCTCCAAGTTCCTAAAGCTTTGCTTGCTCAAAACCAATCTCTACTTTCACATTGTACTTGGGGTTATGGTTATTTAGGTCACATGCCTTCTCTCCACTATCAGAAAGTGAGCTCCCGAGGGTCCCATGTGCCTCTGTGTATGCCAAAGCAGACAATGGCAGAATCTAGGCGTCACAGGGCTCTGTCACTGCACTTGTTACACTGCTGTATGATCTTAACTTCCTCTCTCAGTGCACTGCACTGTGAGCTTTTTAAGGATTGCCAACAACAAATAATGAAAGCACAGATGGATACCTTATATTTTCATCAAACACAATCTTCCTACCTGTTTCACAGTGTCACTGAGATCACTATTTATTGTTACCACCATCAATCCATCATCTTTCCAGGGGATCCTAATCTTGGGTATTATCACCATTATCTCTCGATTTCTTTGCCTTCAAGGTGTCAAATCTTGTTGCTTCTCCTTCTGAAACCTTACCCAGATCTTCTCTAATCTCCTTGCCAACACCTTGGTGCAGGCTAATTGCCTCTTCCCAAAACTATTACGACTGATCTCCCATCTTATCTCCCCACACTAATCCACATGACATCTGCTGTTGCCACATAAACTTTCCTGAATCATAATGCTTGCCTGCCAATTCCTGGCTTAAAAACATGTGAAGCCTCCCTTTAATCCAATGCCTTAATTGTAGACTTCTCAGTTGGACGTCAAGGCTCTGCACATTAGCCCATCTATGTTTTTATTCCAGTCTCCCACTGCTTCCCCGCTGACTTCCCCATTTCTCTGCCATCCTCCGATCAAACAGGACTGTGTGCTTTTTATTAAACATACCTTGTGTTTTCCATCTGTTACTTCTGCCTGGGGCACTTGTCCTCATTCCAGACTTTGAGGCCCACCCTAACTAAACGTCAGCTTTCTCGTGATGTAGATCCTGATAACCCAACAGACATGACTTCTGCCTCTCTGAGTATCTGTGGTACTCTGTATTTCTTTCTTAGAGTTCAGTCTCCCTCTGTTTTAGTTACAGTCATTTGGTACTTATCTAGCCCACTGTAATACAAGCACCTTGAAACGAGGATCAGTGGTTTCCTAAATTTTCTGTTTCTCTATAGAGTCTAGTACAAATGTCTTGTGAGAAGGCGTCACAATCACAGTATTTATCGATCAATACCTATTTGTGGCGTTGAACTGTTCTCTCAACTTTACCGTAAGCTCCCTCAGGACAGGGACTTCAAGAAGGCTGTGCCTTTTAATACTTAGTAAGTGCTTTGTCCATAATAAGTTTCCAAAATATTCTTCTTTAAATAATTTCATGGCTCCTAAGCACGGTTTTTCAACATACATGTAATATTTAACATTTACATAAAGTATTCAGTTAGAAATTTCTCACTAGGCTTGGTGCCTGTAGCTCAGTGGTTAGGGCACTGGCCACTTACACTGAAGCTGGTGGGTTCGAACCCGGCGTGGATCTGCTAAACAACAATGACAGCTGTAACAACAAAAAAATGGCCAGGCATTGTGGCGGGCGCCTGTAGTCCCAGATACTTGGGAGGCTGAGGCAGGAGAATCACTTAAACCCAAGTGTTTAAGGTTGCTGTGAGCTGTGATGGCACAGCACTCTATCTAGGGTGACATAATGAGACAAAGAAAGAAAGAAAGAAAGAGAGAGAGAGAGAGAGAGAGAGAGAAAGAAAGAAAGAAAGAAAGAAAGAAAGAAAGAAAGAAAGAAAGAAAGAAAGAAAGAAAAAGAAATTTCTCACTAGTTAACATAAATAAAAAATAAACACTGATCCTAATATTCTTTTGTTTTGTATGTTGATGCCTAATTCTTACAGGCGCTTATCATGTGTTAGATAGACACTACTCAAAGTGTTAACAGCCAGCATGTCTTATAATCCTCACAACAGTACTATGAGGTATATGGTTTATTTCTTTAGTTGATGGGGGAAGATTTAGAGAAGTTAAGAAATACCACAGGTGAGCAAGTGGCAGAGCTGACACTGGAATCCAGGCAGTTTCTGCCTCGCGTCCAAAGCCTTCACCGTTGCACCACACTGCCTCAGTCATGTTTCCTGATCTCCTTAATGTCAACAGTTTGAATTAAAAAAAAAAAAAAAAAAACTGTTAAAAAACCCTTTGACCTACATTTTAAAATCGTTCCCTGAAACACAAGAATTTCTTGACACATTGATTATTTTAAAAGGATGCATTTTATGTAAAAAATAGTTATGAATTAAATCTATTTCATCCACCTTCCAGGGGAAGCTTCAAGTCTAAGAAGTTATCCTTGTATTTTAAATCAAGAAATATATTCAAACAACATATGCTTCTCAAAAGGCATTTGTATTGCAGTGGACAGGGTTAAGTACCACGTGATTACATATAGTCAATTCTTGATTATACAGCCCAAAGGGTAACATAGGGAACAAAGGCAACATGCTAACAAGCAACTGACACCCCTTGAATTTTGGAAAACAGTTTGGATATTTCAGAATCAAAGGTAACCACTCTCCATTCCCTAGGCTAACATTTATATACTTGAATACACCAAGTGGACCCTGGACCCTGAATGGCTAGCAGAATAAAAGGGTGAGGGTTAGCATATATAATGCATAATAAATGCAGAATGACTAGAAATTTCTCTTTTGAGATCCCCATTCAGTCTGTAGAGAAAGGCACTAGGGCTGATTCTGATCATGGTGCTCAAAAAAAAAAAAAAAAAAAAAAAACAAACATGCTAGCCATCAAGTGTTACTTTACTCTGTGCAAACTGAGAGAGAAGGAAAAAAGTTTTATTGGGCCTAACTATAATGACAGCACGTTGAGAAGAAACTCAGAAGCTGTATAAGCTGAAAGGTGCTGCTTCCTCTAGAATTCCAGGGACATGAGCATGTGAGGTGGGGATCACACGCTAGGAGTCAGATCCAGGGAAAGGTCACTGCCAGATGGGTGAATCGCTTGAGCTCAGGAGTTTGAGACCAGCCTGAGCAAGAGTGAAACTTTGTCTTTCTACTCAAAATAGAAAAATTTGTCAGGTGTGTGGTAGGCACCTGTAGTTCCTGCTACTCAGGACTGAGGAAAGAGGATTTCTTAAGCCCAAGAGTTTGAGATTGTGAGCCATGATGTCACATCATAGATGGAATGAGACTGCCTCAAAAAAAAAAAAAAATTCAAGTGGAAACTATATCAAGTAAGGATAAACATTGACTTTTAGCAAAATAAAATACAAAAATGAAAATTGATATTTTAGCTACTCAGGTTTTTGATTTATCCATTTAAAATTTAAAAAATGCATGTAGGAAGTCTGATAATATTAAATTCTATTAGTCATAGTTTCCTTTCCCAGCACCATGAGTAGGATGAATCTCTGTGATTTAAGTGATATTTTAAAATCGAAATCTCATTTATGATGCAAAATTTCATTATCTAGAGTACTCTGGCTCCTTTAATATGATCTACAATATTCATCTTGTTGATACTTCAGTATTTCAAGTTACAGATCATGTTTTCAGAAAAGAATAAAAGAAAAGAATCAGCCTCTGATGTTCAATGTGGTTAATGGAAAATGACAGCCTTAAAAAGTCATGAGCATTGGTTAAGAGTTTGCCAACTCCTTCTGCTGTAGAAGAAATAAAAAACAACAACAAAACACATAATACAAAAAATGAATTTAAGTCAAGTGAAAATATTTCATGACATTGCAGACATCTTAAAAATATATTCACTCAATCATAAAAAAGAAGCAAATACGGGCCATCCAAACATAAAATATACACAAAAACAACTTTGCTCAACCCAACTGAATAAATGTATATTCTTGATTTGTAACCTCTTTTAAGAAATCACCTAATGGGACAATTAGCTAAATATTTTTATAGAGACAGAATATTATGGTGAAATAAGTACACTGATTCTGATTCTTATTAAAGAAAGACTCCTAATTTCCTATTTCAGACCATCACAATCGTCACATTAACTCAAAACTCACCATACCTTTAACAGTGAATGTGAAGTAGTGATTGTCTGGATAGAGATTAACCTTGACAGTATATCATTTGCCTTTGAAAAGCATCTTCTTTGACATTACCCGTCCAGGATAATGAGATTTAAACCATTCATCCTGACCTAGATAAGAGCTAAAAGAGGTGAAGGGGGTGGGGGTGGGAGGCCAAAACAATCCTCCCCTCATAAATTGCAATCTTACTTCATGCTTTTTCCTTTAAATTTAGCTATTTTAAAACACTGATAATTTAGTATTTTCCCTGAAGCATTCCCTATCAAGATTAAAGAAGGGCTTATTCAGAGACAAACAGGATACAGGAGGAACATGTGGCTTTCAGGCAAGCTATAAATAACTACAGCATTTTCAAGAAATCTTGTGCCAGGGTATAAGTTGCAGTTTAAACGTGCAGTGCAGATTTTATTACAATGGTGTCACCAAAATTCACTGTTAAATGAGAAATTCAATTCTTACCAAGTTCTCTTGGTTCCTGGCTGCTATTTTCTGTTCTTCTTCTGCCCCATTTTTCATGTATTTGACCTCTTCCACTGGTTTGATCCTATATTCATCTGAGTACCAAAAAAAGAAAACACATTTTGTAATTTTTTTCCACAAGGGTAGAAAAGTGTCAGCAGAGTCCAATAGCATAATTTGTTAGACCCTTCCCCCTGCCCCTTTTATATGTCTGGAACAATCTGGAAGAAGCTTAACCAGTATCATGCTTCTTTTTATGAGGCACTTTATTCTGTCTACTGGAAAAACCTCACCACCATCAATGCAGCTAATCAAAGTGTCACTGCCTGCTCTTCTCACAGAGAGCAAACACGCTACCCCATCTCTAAAGACTATCTGAAGTCTATATACTGGGGTAGATCACATCATGGTCTCATACTATTTAAGAAAATGTTCTTATTTTTTCCTCAAGAGAACATTAATTCCAAATGTCTGTGGCAGCAATTTTCAGCAGTATATTCTTTCCCTTGATTACTTTCTTTTGGAAAAAACAAAGTACTATTTAAGACTAAGGAATTGTACTGATAAATAGAAATACTTTTTGTGATCCCTATGTTAAATTTGAACAGTCTTCAATTGTTTTTCATTAAATATAAGTTACATATATTTATCATATACATACATACATATATATATGCACTTAAATCATTGTAAAGTCACATATATAAAGACCCTGAACAGATCTAATTGGGCATATTATTCAAGGACGAAGAATAGAATGAGATGCCCATGGGACCTAGACTTTGCAACCGCCAGAAAGAGAAAATAAATCCTAATTAGCAATATATACTATAGGACAGGACAGGTGTGGTGACTCACGCCTGTAATCCTAGCATTCTAGGAGGCCAAAGGTAGGTGAATTGCTTGAGCTCAGGGGTTCTAAACCACCCTGAGCAAGAGCAAGAGCCCAACTCTACTAAAAATAGAATAAACTAGCTGGGTGTTGTGGTGGGTGCCTATAGCTCCAGCTACTCAGGAGGGTGAGGCAAGAGGATCGCTTGAGCCCAAGAGTTTGAGGTTACTGTGAGCTATGACACCCTGGCATTCTACCCAGGGTGATGGAGTGTGACTCTGTCACACACACACACACACACACACACACACTAAAAAAGAAAATATACACCATAGGACAAACTCAGGAAGATTTGAAGCTAAACTTCCCCAGGCCAGATAGAGATTTGGTGATGACAATGAAGTCATTTTCATCAGATTTCTGTCAACAGGAAATGACTTGGACACGTCAAGGTCAAAAATAGGTGTGACTCTGAGTCATCATTAATCCAATTAGTGGGGAGAATCACAGAAATTATGAAACTAGAAAATTCCATCAACTAACAAACTGATGATTGTCTAGCATATGGCATGGAGTGATGTCTAACTACGACAGGCTACCTGAAAGACAGATGCCTGTCCATAACAGAATTTACCTTTCAGCTCAGGAAGTTGAAATATGTTTTCTTATTGCCTATGATTAATTTCTTTCTTTTTTTTTTTTTTGCAGTTTTGGCTGTGGCCGGGCTTGAACCCACCTCCCCCGGTTTATGAGGCTGGTGCCCTACTCCTTGAGCCAGAGGCGCCGTCTCTTATATAATTTCTTATCTTAGTATTTATAATACAACTTTCTAATGTAGTTTTTAGGTTTCCTCATATTACCTTTTAACACACAACACCCAAAGATGTTTGTTATAGTAATATTTCTCCAAGTAATTATGGTGTTCAGATACTTCTCGAAATTATCATTCTTATGAATATAATGCATTTGCATTTATCTGAATAAAGACTCTATTGTTCGTGGCTAAGCCAACTGTTTTTTCCACTTGGCAATTCAGGGTAGTTATTAATTCTGATTTTCCTAAAGAAATTAGGGAGACAGTTATGAACAAGCCCTTTGGGAATACTAAGTCCTAAACAAGTTAATCTGATCCACAATTACAACACGTAAGAATTTCACATTTCAATTTGGTATTTAGAAGAGAAAACAAAGAAAGTAAATTAGTAATACTGACACATTCGATTATGGATCATTTACTGAGACGTTGGAAAGACAATGACTCATTTAAAAATAAAAGACACCCACACAGTATGCCTCTAATATAATTATGCAGAGGTAAAAATAAAGGTAAAAAATCAAAGTTAAAGTGGGCTTCTCTAACTTCAGGTTGGGACATCAATATTTATAAACCATGGCTCACTGAGATAATTGCTAACATTTAACTGAACTGTGGTCTTAATTGCTTAGAGTAGGTCTCTATTTATTTTTTTATTTGTTTATTTTTTTGTAGAGACAGAGTCTCACTTTACCGCCCTCGGTAGAGTGCTGTGGTGTCACACGGCTCACTGCAACCTCCAGCTCTTGGGCTTCCGCAATTCTCCTGCCTCAGCCTCCCGAGCAGCTGGGACTACAGGTGCCTGCCACAACAGCCAGCTATTTTTTTGTTGCATTTCAGCCGGGGCTGAGTTTGAACCTGCCATGCTCAGTATATGGGGCCGGCGCCCTACTCACTGAGCTACAGGCGCCACCCGGTAGGTCTCTATTTAAATACAAATAAACGGGTATGTATACATACATATGTGTGTGTGTATTTGTACCCACCTATATATTTATCACAATTTCACTTGAGGCTGTGATTTTGGTCTATAGGCCTTAAACCCTCATAGGATAGCATAGGAAAAAGCATATCATTTTAGGACCTAAGACGAACATTCCAAAAGACCCAGACAGCCTTTTGCCCACTGCTTAGCAAAAGGTATGTCCTAGCCACCCCAGCCTTGCCCACCGTTCTCTCCCGCCAGCACAGTCACAGCTCAGTGTAGACGCACCCCGAGCAGCCCAGCAATTTTCAGCCTCCGTTTTCTTATCCCTCCAGGGAATACAATAGAATTGAAAACAGCTGACAAGCTATTAATATTTTTCTAATATTTTTCTGCAGCTAAATGGAAATGCTACTGGCTACCTGGCAGCATTATTCAAACACAGGCGCTTTTTTTTTTTTTTTTTTAACATCAAGACAGACTCCCCACCAATTTAAACAGGAAGACAGGCTTTGCGGTATCATTGACAACCCGGGCTGGCTAGCTGATTAGACGATGTGGCATTAGAGAAACACAATAAAACCAGATACAAAGAAAAAGAACACAAACAGCAAGACTCCAAAGCCAAACCCATCACTATTACTTACACAACACACTGCACAAGAGTCGTCGCAGCGTAAAACACAAACGCCAGTAAGACCCTGAGAGAAGCTGCAATTCATAGAAAGCAAATGCTAAAAAACAGCTTGTCGAGTTTCTCAAAGACTGATGCTAGGCATGAAGACATCCGTCCGGAAATGACAACTCATCGACAAATGGTGCCACATGTTCCCAAGGTGACACTGCCATCATGAACGGCCTCACCTGGTCAAATGGTCTCTGTGGGGGCCAGTGGGGCATTTTGGCTTATGATAGTAAAGTAATCCCTACTGAAATCCAGTTTTCCTTTTGTTGAAGGCATCTGGGCATTCATTTGGAATTTTAGGTCTCTTTATCAGAGCCCACACTGGAGGTAATGGGGGTAGCCACTGTTACAAGCCAGAGGGTCCTGGCAACAGAACGATGTGCCAACTTGATTAAGAGCAGGGAGAAGCAGGATCCGTCTTCCTCTGCCTCTGTCTGGCTCCTCCAGCACCTGTTCTCAATTTTTCTTTTCTTCCTGTTGATCTTGTCAGGTGACTTATTAAAAGGCACGTCAGGAATGGTAGGCTGACTCTGTGTTTCCCCCATGTAAACAGCTGTAGGCTGTGCTAGTCAAAATAGATCTGGGGGAAAGGCAAAGCCTTGGTGATGTTTTTAGTATTTTATTCCTCAGATTACATCAGAGAGGGGCTGGGACTATTTGGTGGCAGTGATTTAAATTTTCACCGTTTTAGCAAACAACTGAAAGGCCCCTACTTACCTCAAGGGACAGCAGCTGTGGAGGCTCTTCTGACTTTTTTACTTCTTCCCCATCTAATACAGACATTTATGATCATCTAACTTTTCAACAATCCCAATATTAAACTCACTCCAGCACCCACCTCCTCCTCGTTGATTTCTTTTAGTCAGTTTCGTTAATTATTTAACGTGGTAGTGGATCTTCTGTGTGCAAAGCTTGGGAGAGGTGAGATCAGGCCAGTGAGTTCCTACATCCCACTAATGACTTTGAACTATTTGGAAATGAAAATTTTATTTTTATGTGAGACTCTGTCTCTACAAAAAAAAAAAAAAAATTTATTTTCATTTATTTATTTATTTATTATTTTGAGACAGAGTCTCACTATGTCACCCTCGGTACAGTGCCACGGCGTCACAGCTCATAGCAACCTCCAACTCTTGGGCTTACGCGATTCTCTTGCCTCAGCCTCCTGAGTAGCGGGGACTACAGGCGCCCGCCACAACACCCGGCTATTTTTTTGGTTGCAATTGTCATCATTGTTGTTTAGCTGGCCCGGGCTGAGTGCAAGGAGACCCCATCTCTAGTTGGAGGCATATCTGCTGGAGCACGTGGGAACATGGTCCTTGCCAAGTTGCATGTCTGAACCTGCCAGCCTCGGTGTATGTGGCTGGTGCCCTACCCACTGAACTACGGGTGCTGCTGCACACAGTCCACATTCTTAGCTACTACATCTTTGCGCTCTGCTTTTAACTCACATCATCTCTCTTATCATACCTAATAGGTAATGCTATAATTTTTTTTCATTTTTGTAACAGTAGAAAATATTTTCTATTTATCTATTAATAGAAGAAAATATAAATAATAATTATGATTGTTAATAAATATTTGCCTTATAAGTATTCAGTAGATTGAACAGAAATTTGTTGCAGATCCATTAAAGAGCAGACAATAGAAAAGGCTTTGATTACTTCAGCATATCTAATCCGATTCATTTCTAAAACTATCCTCAGTACAGCTGGGGTACCTACTGCGTGCTGGGCTCCATAATAAGCAATGCTGGGGATGGAAGAGCTCAGGGAACAGGGCCCAAGGAGAACCAGGTGTCTCAAAGAAAAGAGTCATTCTCTAAGAACCTGTCTTGTACTTGGAATGCATTCCTCAGCACACACAGACTGACCTCATTCCACTCTGCCACTGTTCACCAGGACAGCCTCTAAATTCAAAACAACCTATGAGCAAAGCAGAGACTCAGTCAAAGGACTTCATATATCATTATCAATTTCCCTGACAGGTAGTTCCTGAACAATTATTACCGTATTCTCACTTGTAGAAAGTGATTTCATCAGTTCAATATGTTATTATTAAGCAATTTCTAGGGTAATTATAAACTGCTTATTCTAAATGTTTTGAACGTATCTAAAACAAAGCTTTGGTACATTTAGTATACAATGTTCTCAGTTCTTTTCAGAGTTAGTTTCAAATCAACTTCATAAAGGAAAACGTTTCAAAATAACATGATTTGATACATTAAGTTCTAATAACCTAAAAATATAATTTGTTCAAAAAAAAAGCAAAAAAAAATTATGTTTTTTGACTTAAATTTGTGGACACTAGATATAACAGGTGTCTTGCCACTGGATCTCAAGTAGGAGATGTATAAAGCCTCTGTGTGTTTGTAGATATCCCCTTAATGATACTGCATAATCCAAAAATGTTAATGTCACTAAGAAAGCAATTCTTCTGTGCCTTTTGTATTCTGATTCACTAGTGAACCTAATGTTTATTTACTTTTAAACAAGAGACAAACAAAAGCCAGAGATAAAAGGCCTTGTGGTGGTGTTTTCTATTTATTGCCCTGGTATTTGTTATGGTTGGAATGATGGTGTTCCCTCCAAAATTCACATTGAATTCACTTAATTCACATTGAATTCACTTAATTCCCCTGGTGGTGGTATTGAGAGGTGGGGCCTTTTGGGGGATGATTAAGTCATGAGGGGTCGACTCTCATGAGTGGGATTAGATGTCACTGTGAAGGGCCTGAGGGAGGGACTTCAGCCCTCTTGACCTTCTACCTTCCTCTATGTGAGGACACAGAGGGAAGGTCTCACCAGATACCAAATGCGAGCACCTTGATCTTGGACCAGCCTTTGACCTGTGAGACATACACTCACTTCTATTGTTTATAAATTACCTGGTCTGTGATATTTTGTGATAACATTACAGCAGCACAAACAGACCAAGACAGGGGTGTAAAGATGCAGTCAACACACCCTCACTAATAAAGGGTATTTCCATTTTTTAAATATTATGCAATGAATTGAAGGCTTAAAACTGCATCTGATTTTTATTTTACTTTGATATTTTAAAATTCACTAGTGATACTGCATATTTTTCTTGTGTGTAAGATCATTCGTTTGTACTTTTCTTTGAAGCGTCTCTTCTTTTCCTATTGGATTTGTAGCATTTTTCTTATTGATCGCTATGAACTCTTTGTAAATGACACAACTCTATGGATACACTTCAGGTCTGAGCAAAAATACCTCTTGATCTGGGTTCAGACATGAAGATGGAAGGAGATACCTGCTGTCTACCATGCTTTCTGTGTTGCTTTACTTTAAAAATACTCATTAAACACCTGCTGGGTGCCAGAAACAATGCTCCGTCCTGGAGATGCGTCTAGGAAGAGGAAGCAGCGCTATCCTGAAGAGCTGACAGCTCCGGGGGGAGGATGTAAGACAAGGAAGAAGGGCCTAGTGGGTTACAGTCGGGAGAAGCACAGGTGTGGGGTGGCCGGCACGAGAATAGGAGGGAGGACCCCCAACCAAGGGGAGGAAGAGTCTCCAAGCACAGGATGTGTCTCAGTGGAGTCCTGAGGAACCCGTGTGTGTGAGAAGGAAGGTTCAGGTGAGGAACGGTGAATGCAAAGCCCAGGCAGAGGGCGGTAACAAGAAGACTTGCTAGCTCAATCCGGCACACGCAGGATTCCAGGAGGGGGCAGAGAGCGGGAGAGGACAGGCAGACTGCGGGGACCCTTACTCCAGGCAGGCTCCACCCTGCCGGTGCCCAGGCACTGATGCCACCATTGCAGGCTAAGCCTCTGTCCTCCAGGCTGCCTCAGCCCTCTCCTGTGGAGTGATCCTAACCAGTTCATCCAGGGCTTTCTGCTTCTCTCGGAAAGAAGGCTGAGCAAAGGTGGAACTTGCATCTTGGGATACACCAGTCTGTCACAGTAGGGGAGCAAGGACACAGGAGAAGACTGGGAAGGAGCCACAGAGAAGACACAGGATCTCACAGGGTGGAGACTTTATGTCCTGGAGGCAGCTGGTAGAGAGCCGTGGGGCTGAGGCTCGAGATGAGACACTGCCAGGACCGTGTTCCTGCGTGCTCTGGCAGATATACCTCCAAGCGGAGAGGGAGTCTCCTCGCACTCAGAAGAGGGAGCAGCACGGATGGGGCCTGCACTCTATCAGGGGAAGAAGAAACCCCATCCCTGCTCCTCCTTCCACAGGCACTGGAACAGATTATCAGTGGATCACCACAGACAGAGCACTGGCTGCAAAGGCTGTCTCTCCTGCACCTTTTCTGCGCCTGCCCAGCTGTGTGCCATGCAGGTGGGGTGCAGACCTCTCTGAGGGTGCTGTCAAGCTGAGGTGTGCGTGCACACGTTGCTCTAGTCTCTCAGCATTCTACGGTCTCACCCATGTTCTTGACAGGACAAGATGAGAGGTGCCCTCGGCAGCCAGGAGGACAGGGTGACCTTAGGGTTCAGAGGTTCCATAAGAAGAATCAAAATGACAAAGCTTCTGTCACCCCCAGCATCTTTAATAATTAAGACAGGACCTGCAGGCCCCACCCCTGAACCATTTAATCATTTCAGAGGCCAGACAACAAATTTCCTTCATTCATTTGGGATTCATTATTCAGTGACCAAGGATCTATTATCTAGTCATTAAGGACCCTAGAACATTCATCTTCTGACAAGCTCCAACAAAAGAAATACAACCAGATCTAAATCCAGTCTGGATTCCTTTAGGAAAGCGTACTGCAAACCAAGGCTTTCACATTGCTGGGGGGAGGGGGTATTTCTAGACCGTACAAGAATTCCAAATCAAGGAACAGCATGGGTGGCTGAGGACTTTGAGCCACTCCCAGAAGGGGAGAGCAGGCACGATGCTTCTGACAGCATCACCTGGTTTCTCAAGAACCCTGCTCTGACTCTGCTGGTCCCGCTGGTTTTCTGCCCACCACAGATCCGCTGGGACTCTTGGAAAGTGTGAGGTCAGTGCAGTCCTCCCTGCTATTCCTAGCAAGGTTCCTGTGACACTTGATAACCACGCAGGACAAAAGGCTGTCCCGTCGGCTAATCCTTTGATTTAATCCTTGTGTCAGCGCTAGGAGGCCAGTATCATAACTCCCTTTTATAGCTGCAGAGAGATCAGTCCCTGGCTTGCTAATTACATGGCAGGGCTGGGTACAAATCCAGGTTGGTGTGAGTCTAGGGCCAGGCTTTTAACTACCTGACCCAAGTCAGATTTTTGTTCTTTTTTTTAAAAAACCACAAAGTACAGCAAATAATTTCTTCAGGAAATGATATAAAGTATAAATGAGTCATAAAGGATTTGGACAAATTTGTAAATCACAAAGATATGAATAAAAGTTATCAGTGTATCTAACCTTCATGGATAACATCAGAAAAACTACCATATCCTCTGGAGTCTTTATCAGAGGAAAAATATCAGCCTTGTGGTTCTTAAGTTAGGAATTAATATGATGTCCATGGTAAGTGTTATGAAGCCTTTCATTAAAATGGTGATTTGAGGCTCGGTGCCCATAGCTCACTGAGTAGGGTACCGGTCACATACACCGAGGCTGGAGGATTCGAGCCCGGCCTGGGCCTGCTAAATAACGACAGCTGCAACCAAAAAATAGCCAGGGGTTGTGGCAGGCACCTGTAGTCCCAGCTACTTGGGAGGCTGAGGCAAGAGAATTGGTTAGGCCCAAGAGTTAGAGGTTGCTGTGAGCTGAGATTCCATGGCAATCCACTGAGAGCGACATAGTAACTCTGTCTCAAAAAAAAAAAAAAAAAAAAAGAAAGAAAGAAAGAAAATGGTGATTTGAGAGCCAAGGAGTCTAAGGCTGCAGTGAGCTATGAAGAAAAACGAAAAACAAACTAGAAAAATAGTGACTTGACCACTACTGCATCTAACAGAAGAAATCTGACATTCTTCTCCAACATTACTATATTCATGCAATGTCTTTACAAAACCCTATTTTAAAAGGTAAGTTTATTTTAAGGCCTCTGCAAAACCACTACAATTTTGATGTATATTTTTAGTATTAAGACCAAGCAATCAATTTAGGATCTTTCTCCCCTAAGGAAAGGGGGCAAGAAATTAGAGTTATCATTGACGGAGCCGTCTCATGTTCTAGACCCGGTTCTAAAGGCTTGACATACAGCTCATTTAATGCTCACAACAGCTCTCTGAAGTGGAGCCCTTAACGTCTCTATCATACACGGAGGGAAAGTGAGGCACAGTTATCTAGCGGTACATCCACTGAGTGGAGGACTAGGCCAGGCCTGAACCCAGGCAGTCTGATTTAGAGCCCATTCCCTCATTAGAGTTTCCTACAAATGTGCAGTATAATGAATTGCTGATAAAAACCAAGATTATCTTTGTATACTGATCACCATTATGAAACCTGCAGAACTACCACACCTCATAAAATGTATCCTCCCCTGAATGGATGTCACCATTGAGATAAACCTTTTCAAGTCGAGTATTCAAATATGTGCATATATACACACACACACTATTTTTTATAATTTATACGTATGATAGAAAAGAACAGAAAACAAACACAAATAGTGATATTCTTTTTAGGGTAAACGATACAACAATAACAGCAAATATAAAAAGATGTTAGTACAATGTCTCCCATGCCCTCCTTTGCATATGGAATTGACAAAACTTTACCATCGTCAAGAGGACTTAAAACACGAGTTATTTTTCCAAGATTGGAAATAAATTTCTGCTGTTTCATTTACAGTCACTTCTTTGTTGCCGTTCCAGACCAATGGTCATGAATTTATAGGGTGGCTCGTTAGGACTGGAAAATTACCTGACCATTTCAGAAACTCTCATTAGTGTGGCCGCCCCTCCCCCCACACATTTGACAATTTGGCCAAAGGTGGGAGAGAGGTAGGTGTGTATGTGTGTTAAGAAAGAAGAACATCTTAATGATCTTAATATGTATCTGACTTAATTCCTTTAATTGGATTTTGACTGAAGTGAATTTCTGTTAAGAAAAGACTCTCAGAAAATAATCATGACAGAGGGAAAAAAGTTATTAGTCTTCGAGCCTCCTGGGACCCTGCCCCCCAAGACCCTCGTCATAGGGAGAGCAGTGTCTGGCCAGATGGGCTAGCCTGCCTGCTTTTGTGATGCAGATTGGTGACGGGGTGAGGGGTTAGTGGGAGAACTGCAGCAGTCTGGAGCAAAGGGAAACGGAGTGTAGCTAATGAGAGAAGAACAGACACACAGACAGCCAGGGGCAGAAAACCCCCGAGGAGGCTGGGCTGGAGGGGAAGTTCACACAAGACTAGAGAGAGGAGGGAGATTGTAGATGTAGTCAAAAGACAGACAGACCAAAAAAGTCACCAGGTGCACCACAGGTATGATCCCACTGATCCCCCGAAACTTGGTAAATGTAGAATGTCAATGTTTTGGCACAGTAACTGAGATAATTCCAGGAAGGCTATGTTAACCATTGTGATGAAAATGTGTCAAATGGTCTATGAAGCGAGTGTATGATGCCCCATGATCATATCAATGTATACAGTTATGATTTAATAAAAAAAATAAAAAAAAAGTCACCAGGGTGGCACAGTGCTACAGGCTCACAGAGGAGTAGATGTCAGGAGGCTGAGCTGTGCTTTATGAATGAGGTACCTCTTAGGATTCTTTGAGATTATCCAGTAAAAATTTAAATTGCTTCTCCATGATATTTGGTGTTTCCTTTAATATGCCTCTGCACTGAAGCTGGCTTCCAGGGCTCCACTTTATCCAGGTTATGCAATAATTGGAAAGAGTTCAGTGGCAGCAAAATCACTAACAAGAACAAGAAGAAACTGGACAGAGTTATTTTCAGCTCAAGGAATTCCCTAGTAGATATATAAGCAGTGCCACTGATTTTTTAAAATGGAAAAACACATCTGAAGTGCAATTTGTGATAGAATAGTACAGTTTCTCTCCTTATGAAAGATTTTCATGACCTGACTGTTAGGCCGCAGATCTGAAAGCAGCGCTCATCTCCGTGAAGCAGGAGCGGGGACGCTGAGCCGAGCGCACACGCGTGCTCCAGGGCAGCCTGCCGCCCCTCCCTTCTGCCTTTGACTGCCTGCACCTCTTGCCACAAGACCTTCATTGACATAAAATCATTTCCAGTTGATATGAATCGCCAAGTTATTTTTCCCTCAGACACCAAAGTGTGTTCTAACAACGGCAAAGCATAGTTGGGAACCACATGTCTGGTACGTGGGGGGGTGGGGGGAACGCCTGTTCACTGGTCGCTTAATGGCCAGAGCAGGCAGTACCAGGGCGCAGGGGATTCATTCAGAAGCGCTTCAACAGGGGTTGAATTGAATTCAAACCAAACCACCCAGGTGGGCTCTCTAGAGAAAGCCTAAGCACACAGAGCTGATGGACAGGTGGTCCTTGTGGACCTCCCACCCACCACCTATTAGTAAAATATTTCAATGTAGATTAAGACATTTTGAAAGTTCTTGAAGCTAAATATTACCTTCTATTTCCCCCAAAGGCATACTGTGCAACAGCAAAAAAGAACTGCTATAATTTCTAGGACTTTGGATGACTTCAATAGGACATTTTCAACCTATAGCAAAGCATGAAAGGCCCACATGATTCTGTACAAACAGGCCAAAGGAGAATTTGGGGGGACAGCACATAGGTACAGGGGTGCAGAACAGCCAGGATGCTTAACACATCTTTCAAAGAGAGAGCTACCCTCCTGAGATGCCGCTTGCTCGGAAGGCCTGACTGAGGGAGGTAAACTCCCAGAGCTCAAGGATTTTCAGGCATAACACATGACCCGGATATGGTCCGATGCTTCTCTTAATTTGGTTTACAACTGAAGCCGTAAATGGATAGAGGGCCCTTCACCTGACCAAGCCAAGGGGGGAATATGGCTCCTGATTGCTCCCACTGGACGCAACCCAGGCGTGCCCGACCTCTGGGGGTCTTGGCAGCAAGCACCCAGTGAGACCTCTATTGAACCAGAAGGGGAAGGATTGCAGACTCACTACCTTTTGTAAAGCTGATATGCCCACTTGTGGCACTGCTTCCTACAAACCAGGACGGGTCACCCACACTAAGATCTGGGTTGCATGCCTCGAACTCTGTCCTGTGCTAGGACTTCAGGGTATCCTCCTACCTGCGGCAGGACCTCGGAATTATCTATCCTTCTGTGTCTCCTTCAGGATGACCTGGGCTTGGCTGACCAAAGCCCACTCCTGTTGCCCCTCTGTCACCTGTTCCCTTTCCCACCTCTTCTAGTCACCGTTTGATCAATTTACCATCTCATTTTCCAGGACCCATCTTCTGTCAACTTCTCTTCTCCCCACAGTGTGGAGGCAAAGAATCCCCCCAAAGGCTAACTTTCTACAAAAACTGAATGTCCCTGACAAGAAGTTTACCCATGTACCATATCTTGTCATAGGTGAGTGTTTTCTTCTGTAAGAGTCTTCTGGGTACAAAAAAGCGCCCTTTGCAGAGCACTATGAAATATACTGATGCTATTGGAGGGTGACGGCAGTGGTAGAGGGAGGGCAGGAAGACGAGTCGGTGTCATGTGGTTACTTCTTGCCTTAAAAGATAAGACAAAAAGGAAAACAGATTCCCCACTGGAGATGAGGCTTGGTTTGCCTCCCAGAAATCTGGGCTTTATTTGGGTATCAGTTCATAGACCATTGGTCGTTTTCTGGAAAGATATAACAAGACCAACTGAATTGGGAAGGTGGACACAAATGAAAAGGATGGGACAGAACAGGTCAGAGAGAGAGAGGAAACTGGACTGCAGTCCCAGAGTTCTACGAGGAGGAACCGTGTAGGAATGGGGAAAGGGAAGAGCCAGATGCCAGGAGAGATGGCTGTTATCAGAAGGGAGGTGAAAGCAGAAACTGGCCCTCCAGGCACCCAGCCCTCACCAACTTGCTAATAATAAACAAGTCTGAAAAATCTCTCCACTCAGCTCGAATGAAATGAAATGTAACTGTTTCTATGAGAGTAGATGAGATGCTGAGAAGCACCTCGGTCCCAGGACGTGCCAGCGTGTTGGCCGGAGCCCTTCTCTTCACCTGGACCACCTGGGCCTGGTACAGCCCAGCCCTGGAAACTGAACTGGGAACATGACTGTTCATACCGCTCTGTCTGTCCCAGCCAGCATCTATGATGTTGCCCCAAGAAAGTAAAACACCAAGGCAAACATTAATGTGTAATTTTGACCCTACTAATCCTTATAGCCCTATCTTGAAAAAGTCATTACTTTCACAGTATTAGAATTTCATTTTTCATTCCATGTTGCTACTAAGCCTTAGAACTCAATTGTGGCTTCAAAACACAAAGCCGTGCAGCCCACAAACCACTAAAGAACAGACAGGTACAAAACTTTATCTACAGGAACTCAACAGATACTATGTGTTCTAATGAAACTCGTATTTATCCCAGCACTCTGGAAAGCCGAGGCGGATAGATTGCCTGAGCTCACGAGCTGGAGGCCAGACTGAGCTAGAGCAAGACCTCATTTCTAAAAACAGCCAGGCATTGTGGTGGGTGCCTGTAGTCCCAGCTATTCTGGAGGCTGAGGCAAAAGGACTGCTTGAGCCCAAGAGTCTGAGGTTGCCATGAGCTATGACGCCCTGGCACTATACCTGGGGCCACAAAGTGAGACTCTGTCTCTAAAAAAAGAACAAAACAAAAAAGAACAAAACAAGGTTCTACTGTATATAAAGATTATATAGTTGACCACCTCCCTACACTGACCACCTCCTGAAGTTGATCTAATTTTCACAGACCAGACACGCACCACATGTACATGTCAGCACAGTAGGCCTAGTTCCATATGTTGACCAGTTTGTTACAGTCCCTTAGGTGGTCAACTTACAGAGATCCTGAACCTGACCCCACCTCACTATCTCCATGGACATCTCCCTCGTCCAGAACACCCGCATCCTTTGCCAGGGCTAACTGCACCAGCCTCTAATTGGCCACCTGCTTCCACTCCTGCCTCCTAAAATCTGTACCCTGAATAGCAGCCAGAAAAATCCTTTAAATTAAAAACCAAAGTGAGACTTCATCACTCCCCACACTTCGAACTCTCTCCTGACTTCTGCTATGACATTTAAGATAGAATCCAGGGGCTTCCCCTTCACTACCAGGCAGGACAGTCAGACTCTGGCTGCCTCTCTGCGTTCACCGCTCACCACTCTCCGAACATAGGGTATCAGGTCTCTTCCTGGAACCCGCCAAGCGGGCTTGCTCTCAGGGATTCCATTTTGTTGTTCCTCTGCCCAAAACACTGTTTCTGGGGAATCTCATGGCTTGCTCCCTTACTTCAAGTCTCTGCTCAAAGGTGAGCTCCTCAGATGGACCTTCTCTGACCAATAAATCTGAAATAGCCACCCTATCGCTCTCCAGCCCCTTCTGTGCTCACTTGTTTGCACTTCTACCTGATAGGACATGTCTGACTCTGCTCATTGCCCGTCACACCCTGCCTAGGACGGTGTTTTTCAACCTTTTAAATTTCACAGCACACTTGAACCTGTAGTTAAACTTCTACACCACCACCAATTTGATCTTAAATTTTATGTTGATCAAAAAAAAAGTAAAAAAGAGAATATACTAGACTGTGCTTTGAACTTCTTTCAAAAATAATTTAACTCATGATCTTTTAAAATTTTTGTGGCACACCTAAGATGCTCTCACGGCACCCCAGTTGAAAATTACTGCCCCAGGAAGTAGGCAAAATGAGGGGGGCTACTGTCTTATTACATATTATATTCACATTACGATAAAAACTTGTTTCATAGTGTTTGCTCAATGAATAGTTACTGATTGAATAATTGTGATCTCCCGAGTTCCATCAGAGCTAAAACATATTGTTTTTCATTTTAACACTCAGTCATTTGATGGTTGCACTAATGGAAGTAGGGTAAGACATTTCTTTTCTTTCTTTTTTTTTTTTTGTAAGAGACAGAGTCTCACTTTGTCACCCTTGGTAGAGTGCCGTGGCATCACAGCTCATAGCAACCTCCAGCTCTTGGCCTTAGGCGATTCTCTTGCCTCAGCCTCCCGAGTAGCTGGAACTACAGGTGCCCACCATAACACCTGGCTATTTTTGCTGTTGTTGTTGCAGTTTGGCCAGGGCCAGGTTTGAACCCGCCACCCTTGGTATATGGGGCTGGTGCCCTACTCACTGAACCACAGGTGCTGCCAGTAAGATTTCTTCAGTGAAAGAAGGCAATGAGAATTAAAGGATTAATGAAAAAATATTGCTTTTAACAGTGATACAATAAATGTGAAAATATCTGGTGCAACATTAAAAATGAAATCTTACTTCATACGCAATTAGACAATTTATTCCATGGTTATAGATCAAAATCAATAGTGACATTTATACAAGAGAAACACAAATATGTATAGCTTGAAGGCAGAAGGGAATTCAAATGTAATCTAGTTTGTTTTGAATGTGGTTTTCAAAACTGGAAATGAAACAGAGTCTAAAAAGTGATTTATACCAGTGTGGCTTTGATTTGCAACTTGACGAAATTCATCAGCTTCATAGCTGTGCTGTCTAAATACCATGTTTTTTTTGACTTCACTCTTTTATCTTCTGGCCATACACATAAACTCTTAAAAATATATATATATATATTTTTTTTTTGTAGAGACAGAATTTCACTTTATTGCCCTTGGTAGAGTGCCATGGCATCACACAGCTCACAGCAACCTCCAACTCCTGGGCTTAGGCGATTCTTCTGCCTCAGCCTCCTGAGCAGCTGGGACTACAGGCGCCCGCCGCAACGCCCGGCTATTTTTTTTTTTTTTTTGTTGCAGTTTGGCCGGGGCCGGGTTTGAACCCGCCACCCTCGGTATATGGGGCCGGCACCCTGCTCACTGAGCCACAGGCGCCGCCCTCTTAAAAATATTTTTAGGTGAAATGTAAACATGCATTTACATTATAATTTCAAGCATGGACTGTTAAGGAGGCAGACTGCAAACATTGTGCTCCTTGGGCCTTAGTCCTCTCCACCTCGCCCCTTCCCCAGCTACGGACTGTCTACCTAAGAAACATTGATTACGTGACCTCATTAAAATGTCAAAGATTTTTTATTCATAGTTTAAGCATACATTATTTGTTATGTTAGCAGAATATTATATACTATATATGTATATATATATATATATTTAACATTATAGCCATGGAACGATTGGCTCTTTGTTATCCTTTAGAATTGTACTTTCTATGAGTTTTTATTTTCTCTTGCCCTTTTATAGTCTGCCTAGACCAACAGGATATCTACATAAGTGAATAAATAAAATAGTGTATCTACGTAAGTGAATAAATAAAATCACACTCTCAGAGCAACCAGATTATACTTTCTTGAGAAAGTCAGCAACCCAGGAAATTAAACAGTCTCTTTTCACTTAGATTTTGTTTATAACTATCTTTATTATCTCTTTCAAATAACAAAACCAATCTGCCCTTCCACTACTTCTAACACAGACTTTAAAACAGAAAACCAACAACTTGAATGTGTTGCACTAACCAGCAGCGCACAACACCAATTCAAGGGTAAGTGGATGAAAGATAAATGTTTTAATAAGAAAACCTGGGAAGCAGAAATAGGCCCCCCACATTTCAGGCTTTCTCACCTTTTAGCTTGCGGTAATGGTTTTTGAAGCTACAGCAGATATTGGTGCTACTTCTTTCTAATTTTTTAGATGAAAAAATTGCAATCAACACCTTGGTCAACTTTGCTGTTGTCACTAAAGCTGTTAACAGTAGAACATTACCACCACCATCGTTTTTCTGAAAACAGTAAACAAAACAGTATCACATAATCTTTGCAATGGCCCCTTGGCAGGAGAGACAACACAGGTGAATTGTTCACGATCTGGGAAGCAGGTAAACAGAAGCTTTGGTAGAAACTCCTACAGTAATCACCAACCCCCTTCTCTCAAGACGCAGAGACCAAAGCTCACAGAGGCGACCCTCCGGCCCAGTTACTCTATGGCAGAATCCTGATATAACAGAGGGCGCCAGCCAAGTACATGGCTTCTCTATAAACTGGGCTCACAAAGCCATGGTTTTGTTTGGTTGCTTGTTTTAATAAAAACTTAACAGTCTATAGACTATGGTGATCTTTAAGAGGAGTTACTTTTGCGAAGATTTATTTATACTAGAAAATTTAAGAAAAACAGAAATTGAGATTCAAGTTACAAAGGATGATGATGGCTCATTTTCAAATTAGTCATTTGCCAACCTATACATCATGCTTCTGATTTTTTCCTCTCCCTAAGAGATTCTGTGCCTTGAAATGAAAAGCAAGACAAGACCCATTAGCTAAAAATAAACTTAAGATAAAAAATTTTGCCATAGTTATTTCCTATCTTTTAATTTGTTCTCAAATCTTAAGCAACCTATTGGATGCAGTGCTAAAAACACTCAGAATGAAGCTTAACTGTTTAGCCGAAAGTGTACGGTGAGTTAGGAGAGCTCGCTCTCTCTGCAGAGCCCTCAAGTTCACTGGATAATTCAGAGGCACAAAGTTGGTGCTAACACACCTGGATCAAGGGACCTCTACTATCTGCAGTCAGTCCTGTGGTTACTTCCAAAAAACCAAGGAAGGCGGGCGGCACCTGTGGCTCAGTGAGTAGGGCGCCGGCCCCATATGCCGAGGGTGGCGGGTTCAAACCCAGCCCCGGCCAAACTGCAACAAAAAAATAGCCGGGTGCTGTGGCGGGCACCTGTAGTCCCAGCTACTCGGGGGGCTGAGGCAAAAGAATCGCTTAAGCCCAGGAGCTGGAGGTTGCTGTGAGCTGTGTGATGCCACGGCACTCTACCAAGGGCCATAAAGTGAGACTCTGTCTCCACAAAAAAAAAAAAAAAAAAAAAAAAAACAAGGAAGGCGCCATGCACATTAATGATATCTGCAGATAAATGAACTTTAAAGAAAAAGGTTTTCAGAAGAAAGTTTGTATTCTTAAAAGAAAACCCCGCTATGATGAACTTGACTCTTGAAAATGTACTGTTTATGAAAGAATCATTTAGAGAACTGTCTAAAAGGAGCTCACCGATTGTTTACATAGCACTTTTTCTGTTGCAGGCACTACTTTAAGTGTTTTATCACTATTAATTCTTTTAATCTTCATAACACCTTACGAGGTAGGTTCCAATTTCACAAATGAGGAACATATCAGTTTGGTTTGCAAATTAGTAGATTTAATTACGATGTCTTGCTACTTTACCCACACGTCCTTTCTTAACATCACCTCCTACATCCTTATATAATACTAACTTTTTAAAAAAAATGTCCTTTAGAAAGAGATGTTGAATATTTGGAAACCAGAAAAGAACAGAGAAAAACTGATAATCGCCACCACCAAGAGATAATTGTTCATTAACTTTTCCTGGTAAAACATCTGTGGAGGCTTTGCTTTTTAGCCCATGAACATATACATTGAATACATTATCATTTCATGGATGGAATCACTCTCTATCTACAAGTTTCATAACCAATTTTTCCCATTTAACACCAGAGTGCTTTAGTATAATGAAGCAAACAGAAATACCCAAAAAAGGAGAAGAAAGATTCAACCTTACTATACTTTGTTGATTTTGGATCTCAAAAGTTTAGAAAATTTGAGATTAATTTTCCAGCACATATAGGTTTTCATCAGGTCCAAGGAACTCCAGGGCAAGACAGAGTCCAATATGCAGATGACTGCCCGGCAGTGAGCCTGTAACACAGGGGAGTCCTTGGCCTGTCCGTGGCTTAGATGTCAGCTTCCCAACCCTCGCAACAGAAGCTGGCTCACAAAGCAGGGTACCATATACATTCACCCAGCAACCAGTACTCAGTGACTGCTTGTCAATTTATTTTTAAAAGAAAGACATCTGATGTAAAACATGGCCCATAACATCTATGCATTCTTTCTTCAGAGCTCTGAATGTCATTGTCATCGGGTGATTCAGAACCTTGAGGCTGGCACGGGCTAGGCAATGATGTCCCACCTGAGGGCTCATGGGCTGCATGCTAATTTTATGAGGCCTTTTTTTTTTTCTTTTGCTAATCAGCTTTCCTTAGTTTTATGTGTTTAATATGTGCCCCAAGACAACTCTTATTCTTCCCATATGCAGCAGAGAGAGAGAGAAAAAAAAAAGTTGGTCGCCCCTGGGCTGGAGGAACCTTGCCACAGTGCAGACATAGGTGTAAAGGCTTCACATATAACAGGGCTCAAATATATCAGTGTTGTAATGAAATGGCAACCTGGCTCAGAAAGATGGGGGTAGGTGATCTGAGGCTTTATCCTCCATTAGATTAAACGGTCCTAGAACAGGCCAGGTACAGTGGCTCACAACTATAATGCTGGCATCTGGGAGGCTGAGGCAGGAAGATTGCGTGAGGTCAAGAATTCCAGACCAACCTACCCAAGAGCAAGACCCCTGTCTCTGCAAAAACTAAGAAAAATTAGCTCGGTGTGGTGGCGGGCACCTGTAGTCCCAGCTACTCAGGGGGCAGGAGGATCTCTTGAACCCAGGTGTTTGAAGTTGGAGTGAGCTGTGATTGTCTCCACTGTACTCCAGCCGGGGTGACAGAGCAGGATCCTCTTTCAGGAAAAAACAAATTCCTAGAACAGAAGAACTGTACCTTGTACTGTTTTCAAATCTCCGCCCAATAAAGTGCCTTCTTTGCCTCCTCTTTTATAAGCACACATTGTTCATGGCTTCGCTGAAGTCTTGAAATCAGATACAGCTGAATTACCAGCCAGACTATATGTAACACAGTACTTCTATAAACTTAGGCAAACATCTCATAGCCTCCACTCCCTCAATTACATACAGGCATAATGGCACCTAGTAAATAAAAACTATCATCACTGTTAATATCAGTTCACTAATAATTTATTTTTATGTTGGGCACTGTGATTGGTGATGTGTAATTAAATGATATACATTATCTCCAAGAAGCTCACAGTCAATCATCATAATGAAGACTTACTGAATCGTGACTAGATTTTCTCTAAGCAAGTCTCTATTTTATCATCTCATTTTACTCTTCTCCCTACCCCTAAAGCAGGCCTACATTAATTTTTTTCCATTGCCCATATGACTCAGCCCATTAGACTGCTCTAACAAAATACCATATACCAAGTGGCTTAGAAACAACAAAAATCTATTTCTCGTAGTTCTGGAGGGTGGAAAGTCCAAAATCAATGCGTCAGTGTCTGGTAAGGGCCTACTTTCTCATAGGTACCATCTTGCAATGTTCTCATACAGAAGGGAAAGGCAGTTTCCCTGAGGTCTGTTTTATGGGGCACTAATCTCATTCACCAGGGTGGAGCCCTCATGACCTAATCACCTCCCAGGGGTGCCCTCTCCTAACACCATCACACTGGGAATCAGGTTTTAACTTAGGAATTCTGGGGAAACACAAACATTCAGACCACAGCACCACTGCACTCACGACCATTTTGTGTCAACACCCAGTGTAGCACCACGTTATATTTTCCCATCTTGATTTCTTGCTGAATGGGTTCCTGTACGTAAATGTTATCTCTTCTGAAACAGGGTAAACTCTCTGAGGGCAGGCCACATGATGTTGTTTCTTTTGTATCCACCCCCTGCAAGCACACAGCACCTGTTCATAAGTACTCAAGTCAAAGGAGCTGTTCAAACCTTGGAAGTGGCCTAATCAACAACCCTTGACTGAGGATTCTTACCTACCAGGTACTTAATTAGATGGAACCATTTTTCTCACTGTTTAGAGTACTATTATCAGAAACACAATTAAACGGTGACACCAATTTATGATCACAAGCTACCCACAATTAGAGATAGTTTACGGGTGAAGAATGCCCAGGGAAGGACGGGTGGGTGATAGCAGAACCTATTCCTGCTCTGTCCCATGGGGTAGAAGTGCCATGGCTGCCTCTCACTGTGTCCCAATCCTCCCTTCTAAAATCTGTGGCAAAGACTTAGGGCTTACGTGCAGCAACAGGAGCCTACTTGCCTTTCAAGGTGGTCACTATCGCCATGGTCTCTATTTCGCATTTTGAGACATGTGAAGATCTCTAGATATCTGCATGTGACAGCTGAAGCACAGGAAACATATAAGAGCTACTTTGGAGACACCACCAATGTGCAATAATCAATGACAGTTCACGTAATGACCCCACATAGGACAGACACTTTACTCCATCGTACCCTGTCTCTGCTGACTCTACCACGCTTTAATGATGATACAGTCTCAACATACACCTATGGCTGCATTCCGACACTATTACTCAAGGTCCATAATAACTGAATCTAAGGACAGCCTTGACCGCTTAGCTAGCTTAAGGAATTAGTATCAAATCTTCTAGATGATCTGTCCAGTGTTTCCTAAATATTCAGCCAACTTTCATTCCTAACATGATTCAAACACTTTTTACTGTCTTGAAAAAAATTACACTGTAAAATTTCCAAATATGTAAGTCTCCTGCCCTAACGTGAGATTTTCTACAGTTCCTTCCCCAGTGGTTTGGCAAAGCTTCCCAGTCTCCGCTCCACATACCCTCCACACAGCGTACCTCTGAGCCTCTGTTCTCAACGTCTCTTAGCCTATCACTTCTGCCATACCTCAGTTCCTTGGTCTGTCGCTCATCTTTTAAGACTCAGCAGAGATCTTCATCAGCCTTGTTACAAGTTTCCCCCCACCCTGGGATGAGAGCCCCTTCTGCATTAGCACCCTGGGGTCTAGCGTTTTCTGTGAAGATGCCTATCTGCTGCGCCTTTATCAGCTCCTTGAAGGCTGGCTCCAGGGTTAACCCATCCTGACAGCCTCAGTCCCCAGCACAGTACCTAAGTCACGCAACGTGGTTGAGTGCCTCACAGGCCGATGTGAAACCAACAAGCACCAGTGATCAGACTCTATCTACCTGGGCAAACATGCCTGCCAGTCAGATCCCTGCTGCCCTGGGGCTATTTCCAGTGGCAGAGCTTTCTCTTCTGGGGTTGATTTGACCAGTGCTCTAAAACACAGCTGAAGGTCTTTAGAAGGTAGAAACATTGAAATCATACTTATCAAAATAAATAGTTGTATTGAGTTTGTAATGTTAATCATAAAGGTTTGAGTCACACAGAAAAATACAAAGAAGGAATTAAGAATCACCTGAATATCTCTCTATAGTAGAGAGATTGCCATAGAGACCAGCCTTCCAAACCTTTCTTTAAGGCACTCACACAGAATTTTACATGTTTTAATAAAATTTGCAAACAAGATATACTGTATAAAATCCCTTTACCTTTTTCACTTAGTAATAACCTGTTGCAAATCTCTTTTCATATGGATAATATAGAGTGCCTTAATTTTTTTTTTTTTTTGGTAGAGACAGATTCTCACTTTACCACCTTCAGTAGAGTGCCATGACATCACAGGACTCACAGCAACCTCTAACTCTTGGGCTTACGTGATTCTCTTGCCTCAGCCTCCTGAGCAGCTGGGACTACAGGTGCCTGCCACAATGCCCGGCTATTTTTTGGTTGCAGTTTGACCGGAGCTGGGCCCGAACCCGCCATCCTCGGCATTGGGACCGGCGCCCTACTCACTGAGCCACAGGCACTGCCCGAGTGCCTTAATTTTTAATGGTTCTATTCCACCTATATTTCATCAGTGAGAGAGACTCTTGAACATACAGGTTTGCACACTTGTCCAATTATCTCATGATAGATTCCTAGAAGTGTCTGCTGGGGCAAAGGGCATGCTCATTTAAATTTTTGATATATTTTACCATTCTGTATCCCTGAAAAATTGCTCTGCTGCGACAACCCTGTTACAACATGAGACAATGCCTGTTCCTCCCTAATTTGAGGGGTGAAAAATGTTTTGCTTTGCTTTGTTTTTCTTTGGTTGTTTTTTATTGTGTCTGCGTGTGGTTTGTGTTATTACTGAGAAGGACAATTTCTTTCTGTGTGTTTACTGGCCTTTTGTTTTTTTTCTCTTTTGAATGGTCTGGCCAACTTGAATTCTGTCCATTTTTTAATTGGAGTGCTAGTTATTTCCTTAAATATTTTGAAGAATCTTAATATTAGTCATATTAAGCTTATGTGTTGCAAATATTATTCTCAGTCCAACATTCACCTTTTAACTTAGTTTATGGTGGTCGTTTTTTTAACATGTAAGATTTTAGATTTCAATTCAGTAAAATTTATCAATCTTTTTTTTTCATGGCATTAGATTTCGTAGCATTATAAAGACATTTTACAACCTAAGATTACAAAAACACTCACCTGTATGTTTTTTAATAGTACTTTTTTTTTCTGAGACAGATTCTCAAGCTGTCACCCTGGGTAGAGTGCCAATGGTACCATAGCTCGCAGCAACTACAACTCAGGCTCAAGTGATCCTCTTGCCTCAGCTTTTCTATTTTTTTTTTTAATTAATTAATTTATTTTTATTGTTAAATCAGCTTTTCTATTTTTAGTAGAGACGGGGTCTCGCTGTTGCTCAACTAATCCACCCACCTCAGCCTCCCAAAGTGTTAGGATTATAGGCGTGAGCCACAACACCCAGCCATTGATAGTACTTTTATGGTTTCTTATTTTACAGCTAAATTTTGAGATTCATCCAAAAAAATTCTAGTATGAAGAAATGAATTGGGGAGTTCCATTTTTAATAATACACGGACGAATAACAGAATATTTTTAGGCTTGGCGCCTCTGGCTCAAGCGGCTAAGGCACCAACCACATACACCTGAGCTGGCAGGTTCAAATCCAGCCCGGGCCCACCAAACAACAATGACGGCTGCAACCAAAAAGTAGCTGGGTGTTGTGGCGGGCACCTGTAATCCCAGCTACTTGGGAGGCGGAGGCAGGAGAATCACTTGAGCCCAGGAGTTGGAAGGTGCTGTGAGCTGTGATGCCACAGCACTCTACCCAGGGTGACAGCTTGAGGCTCTGTCTCAAAAAAAGAAAAAGAAAGAAAGAATATTTTTAAAGAATCAAATGTGTTGCACATGTACTAAATACCAAATTGGAAGTAATGGATCAGCACTTAAGTCTACATAGGGAAGTAAACCTCAATGAAAATCAAGCTGGGGGATGAGTAAATTCACACCTACTGGGTACAGGGCATACTATCTGGGTGAAGGGCACACTCTGTACAAAAACAAAGTATGTAAACAAAACACGTATCCCCTAGTATTATGATATACATATGAAAGAATAAAATATGTGTTGAAAAGTTATAATCTGTGCATCTTTTTGTCTCAGTTGGTTATAGATGCCCACTATATGGGTCTCAGTGCCCACTGCTTCCCCTCTCCATCCTGTGGCACTTCACAAAGAGATGGCCTCACTTCTACAAACACCAGCACTCTGCGACAAACCCAAGGGTTATACTAAACACACACACGGATGTACAGATTTGTGTTTGATAAATTAAAAAGATGCTGTTATCCTCTATTTTTTTAAAACCACACTTTTGAAAGAAATAAGGCATAGTATTATATTCACCACTCCTAAATCATGTCCTTTGATCTTTAGATTTAAAGACATACACTCACACACGCTCACGTCTTACATAGAACAGAAGCTGGTTTAGGTCAAAACAGGAAGAACAAACAACAGGAACACAGATACCTTAAAATCCAAAATAAACAGATAAATACTGTGTGGATAACTGGTAAGCTTTTATTGGAGAACTACACATCTACAATAAACTGATTAAGTATTTCACTTCCAGTGTAATTGGAAGGGGCCAGTCAACTGTCTTCAGAAATAAACTGCTTGAGTCCGAGGTCTGTGTGTCTTTAGGCTCTGCCGTGATGATGACCACACTCATTTAGAGGTTGTAGGTACTTACAGCAGGTGCTACTGGAAGGCTTTATATACAGCAATACATGTGAGACTCACCCAGCCCTATGAAGGCAGGCAAGCACCAGCATTCATCACACTGTAAAGATAGGGAAAATGAGGCAAAAAGAGACTCAGCAATTTGCCAAGACTGTGTGTGATTGAGTTGCTAAGCTAGAATTTGAAGCCAAGTTGCCAGCATTGTGGCCTGTGTGCCTACCATGACATTACATTTCAGATCCACTGGAAACAGCCTTAATTACCACAGGAGACTCCAGACATCCTCTTTAAAAGCTAGGGCTGAGCTCAAGCAGCCACTTGACAATTAATTCCCCGAGACTCCTGAGCAATGGTTGGTTTGGACTTGACGGCAAAGATGTATTTCTTGTTTCTGAAGGAGGAATCTCCTTTGTCAAGAGGCAGGTTCTAGCCACGGTCTCACTTCTTCACTTACACGAACCCTCATGGTTCTTAGCTTCAGTTACTTCTTCTATCAGGTGGGGATAATAATGACATTAATAAAAATGACACATGAAAAAATGCTTTTCACTGTAAAGTACAAGTCAAACAGTCGTGTTTTTGATGCCATGTTAACAGTTCAGGGGCAAAAGAACCAGCCCCACGTGAGGGTCCAGGTGCCAAAGGCCAGGCCTGCGCGGGTCTCTGCACAAGAGCTGAGGGCCTGCCTGAGGCCCACAGGCCAGGTGGGCGCTGCCATGGGAGACTGCCGGGAGGGTGCTCATGGCAAAGCAGGTCCTGTCACAACAGCCAGGATCCCAGGAAGAGGCCATTGTTTGGAATACCTACTTCTGTGATGCCACTCAGGAGAAAATAACTCCAAGGAGAAGAGCTGTAGGTAAAGAAACCTCCCACTACCCCTGTGAGCCACGTGGAGAGCTTCCTCCAGCTCCAGCAAGCCTTGCCTGCAGCTCCAGTCCTGTCCACCTTTCCCTGATGGTGCTGGAGGACCAGGAAGTGCCCAGCAGCTTCTCCACCACCCTCTCCAGGGCCGTTCAGCCTTACTTTCTGCCTGAGGAAGGGCTCCACGCAGCTGAGACAGAATTGGGCATGTGGAGGGGCATGAGAGCCACTGCTAGGAAGCTGACAGGACTCTGAGGGCCTGTCAGTGGTCCCTGAGGACTCAGAGGCTCCTTGGTCTTGCATCAGGCTGCCTGGCAGCTGCAAGGGACAAATGCTCCTTTTTCTACTTATCTCTGGATCTAACATTAAAAGAACAGGCTCAGGATACCAGTTGGCAAGGAGAGAAAAAGTAGCACTTGGATTTTTTCTTTTTAAATTAGAAAGTATATGCTCTAGCATTTCTTAACTTTTTGTCATAGGAAACTAAGTAGAAATTTTATTGGCTTTACCTCAGCTAGATCGAACTCGGCATCAAGGTGGCATTTTGTGGGGAGGCGAGGGGGCAGCAGTGCTGGGTTGGCTGAGTCTACCCCAGACCACCTCTTACTTACGCCCAGCGCTGGAGCGCTCACTGGGCCCGCCCTGCCTCTGTGCTCTCCATAGCTGTGCATGGTGGTTCCTCCACACAACCCCAAGTGCTTGATTACTGCCTCCATATCAGATGTGGAAACAAATAGGACTAAGTCATCCATCAAAGGCAACACAAGCGGTGGTACAGCCACAATCAAACTGTGGCTGGTAAGGCAGAACTCACAACCCCTCCATTCCACGATCACGTGCAGGCCTGTCCTATCTCTCCTGCCAAACTAAGCTCCTATTAGAACAGGACAGGAAACACCTCAAAGAAGGAAACAACACTTTTTGGAGCACCTTCTCCAAGTCAGACTCTGGGTCAAGTGCTTTCCCTTTGGAATTGTGCAGTTAAAACACTTGGCTCAGGCAGACCGACTTCTCTGATTTTACAAGCCTCATGTGCATTTGTAGCTGTTAAGGCCTTTCTTTTCTTTCTTTTTTTTCTTTTTGTTAAGGCCTTTCTGAGACCCAGCTCAACATATCATGGAGTCTGGAAAGGCAACCAGGGCCATGTCCCTCACTTATCTTGACTTAAATTTTTCAGCCGTTATGACTGTGATTTGGCTTTATCACAAATCCATCAAACACTTCTGCCCTCAGAGGTTCTTGACTGTGTCCTCCATGACTCACTAAAAAGAAAAAGGGGGGAGGGCAGAGAAGATTTCCTCTCTCATCTTGGGGAAATAACAGCTTCAGAAGCAAATAGAAGCTTCTCTCTGCCAGCTAAAAAGTGACATTACATGCACTGAAGATCACACTAATCAGCACAGTGCAAGGAGCAAGTTGGCTCTGCTCTTCTCCTCAGTGGCCAAGCTGCCTCCTAATCTCTGCCTCTGACTGTCCCCAAGGGTCCCTCTTTCCCAAAACACACGCCACTTCCCGGCTGAGTGTATAACACTGGTGCTCACTTAATGCACCTCCCACCTATGAAGCGGCAAGCAGAAATGAGGGCTGCTGCCTCAGCCTAACTCTTTTTCAAAAAGTAATCTCCAAAACTGAAATTTCCAAGAGAAGGAAATGCTAACACTACCACTACTCCCTTGCAGGCACTTTGAGTATTTCTAGTAACCACATTAAATTAATCTTAATAGGGGTTATTTAATCTATCAAAAATATTATTATTTCAACATGTAACCAATAATAAAATTATTAACGAGCTATTTTACATTCTTCTTTTCATTTTTTTTTCATGTCAGCTGGGTAATGTGTGACATCATAACAAGATTTGTGGGAGGCACATCTCATGCATGCGCACGAAAACCCAATCATGTCGCTTATGAACTACAAAAGGATCGTACATTCTTTTTTTCATATCATGTGTTCCTTAATATGAAATTAAGAAGTGCATTTTACACTTATAGCCCAACCCAGTTAGGTCACTCAGCACGCTCAGTTGGTAGAATATGAGACTCTTGATTAGGACCAGCCACATTCCACACTCCCAATACCCACATGTGACTGTCGGCGACTGTACCGGTCAGCACAAACATTGTTCTCTCTGTCATTGTCCTGCAAACACTGGATCTTTCATCAATTTTCACTTTATGTGATCAAAAATTACTAGAGGAATAAATATGACTTATTTTACCTCCAACTGCTTTCAATTTGAGTAAATACGATGTATTTTCTCAATTAATTTTTACTATAACCTTGCGAAATAGGCCTCTACAGCATTTTAGATAGGTAACAGATTGGCATAACACCATCTCTCTCTTTCTCTCTCCCTGTCCCCTTCTCTCTCTCTCTTCTTTTTCTTCCTTTCTCTCTCCCTCTTTCTTTCTTTCTCTCTCTCTCACACACACACACATACGTTACATGTTCTCAGCCAGATCTTTGTTTGCTTTAGGGCTGCTCCATCTTACACTGCCCTTCCAAAAGAATTTACTGTAATAATCTAAGTGCCTCCATTTAAAGGGATATTTATAAACATCAGATCCTCTTGGTCAAGCCTTAAACCAAGCTCAGCAGCAGTCAGGGCCACCTTAGTCATACAGGGGAGCTTGTATAGTCAGTGTCCAGCCTGATCCCTGAACAACCTTTAGCTCCCCAGCCTTCTGGGAGCCCTGTGTCCTCTCAAGACCATGTCACCACTGCCTTCAGCTCATAAGCAAGATTAGACATATAAGAAAATTGGCTTGGCACCCATAGCACAGTGGTTATGGTACCAGCGCATACACCAAGGGTGGTGGGTTCAAACCCAGCCTGGGCCAACTAAAAACAACTGCAACAACAAAAGAGAAAATAGCCGGATGTTGTGGCAGGCACCTATAGTCCTAGCTGCTTGGGAGGCTGAAACAGGAGAATTGCTTAAGCCCAAGAGTTTAAGGTTGCTGTGAGCTGTGATGCTAAGGCACTCTACTGAGGGCGAGATAGTGAGACTCTGTCTCAAAAAAAAATAAAAAAAATCAAATAAACAAGTATATCAAAAGTATTCTGGGATGGAAGGAAATACTTTCTGACGCAATTAGAAAAGCTTTCCTCAGATGGCACCTGTGGCTCAAGGAGTAGGGTGCCAGCCCATATGCTTGAAGTGGTGGGTTCAAACCCAGCCCTAGCCAAAAACTGCAAAAAAAAAAAAACGAAGAAAAGCTTTCCTCAAGTGGCGCCAGTGGCTCAGTGGGTAGGGTGCCGGCCCCATATACCAAGGGTGGCGGGTTCGAACCTGGCCCCGGCCAAACTGCAACAAAAAAGTAGCCGGGCGTTGCGGGGGGCGCCTGTAGTCCCAGCTGCTCCAGAGGCTGAGGCAAGAGAATCTCCTAAGCCCAGGAGTTGGAGGTTGCTATGAGCTGTGCGACTCCACAGCACTCACCAAGGGCGATAAAGTGAGACTCTGTCTCTACAAAAAAAAAAAAGCTTTCCTCTAATAGTTAACATTTGAAATACCAGCAGGATTTTAAAAGTCAGGAGTGTGTCATAGGATGGGGTGCTCCGGGGTGTGGGAGGAAGTCACAGGCGCACTGTCCAGTGCAGGTGATGAAGGGACAGCACGTGACACAAGGCGGCGAAGGTGAGCATGTGCCATCTTCCCAGTTGCGGACATTAACTGAGCATTTGGGATTCTATTGGCTAAGAACTAGGGCAGGCACAAACTGAAAGTTCTGGAGAAGATTTAACACCAACAGAGGACAAAATGCCAATCTAATAGTGGGGCAACAAATGGAGAGTTAAAAACAAAAAGCCAAATACCCTTCTCTGGCGTTGGACCATAGCAACCTAAAGAACGGCAGAGGAGGAAAGGAAAGGCTAGGAGAGGGAAAGAGTCTGGAAACTAATTGCAAGAGCCAAAGGTGGCGCCAGTGAAAGCCTACTGTTACTGGAATAATGGAAATAGGAAAAGCACAAACAGGGAAGTCAATAGAACTCCAGCTCTGTGTCCCCTTGCTGGTAACCTGCAGAAGAGATCATGATCTTGGGTTTTGACATGTTAATTTCCCCAATAAGGCCTGAATCTGTTCTCTGCACTTACTTTTATAGTTTAAGTGAATGATTGTTGAAAGAAACCCTATAGGCACTTGGCTTTCCTTAGAGCTTGCTTAACTGGTTATGAGAACTCAAACCTGTTGGACACTTAACTTTTTGCAAGCTGGTCTTGGCAATCTGCTCAGTTGTCCTCTGAATGACCTCAGCAGATCTGCTGACCACTATTCACATCTGTCCTTACCACTGATGGAAGGAAAATTCCAAACTGGAGATGGAACCCTCTGAAATAGATTTGACTTATGAAAGGGTCACTGTATCGAAGGCAGACCATGAGATCTGAGACCTTTTGTGCTTCAACATTTAAAGTGAAAGAAAATGTACCCATAAATATCAGTGATAAAGTTCCTCATCAACGATCTCCTAAGTTCTCTGACATCTAGGAGTCAAGATGCCCGTTTGGTGCTTAACACACGATGCTGGAACATTTCACAGAAATTCTGTCACACATGTGGAATGGTCAGTCTCCTAAATAACTAAAACATCACAGAGGCCCAAACTGCTTCGGAAAAACAGAAATGATTGTTCCTATAAACACACTGAGTATCAAAGCTCCCTGGCAGTCTTCAGAAGGTATGAAATTAAATTAACACCTTTAGGGAAAGGATCGAATGTGTTTGTGCACACACTCAGAGACACATCCTTTACAGCCATTCCCAAATACACCACCCTTTGCAGACTTTACCAACTTTTCTACATGGGGTAATAACATGTTTTAACATTTTTAAAACATTTTAAAAATGAATGAGGCTACTTTATTGAGTGACAAACAGAGGGATAATTTAGAAAGCAGAGTATAATTGTCCAGGTTGGAAGACAACCCTGTCATGGATTCCTAGTTGCCTCTTTCAATGGGTGTCAGTCTCCACAGAGGGCTCCCAACAGTTCCCCCCTTCCTTGGAGGCACATGCTCCAGAGACAGACTGATTCTGTGCTCCCTGGACTCTAGGCTGGTCTTGTGACTTGATCTACAGAAGGAGGTAAAAGTAACATTCTTGGATATTCAAGCCCAGGTCTTAAGAGGCCTGGCAGGGTCCACTTCCTTTCTCGGAAGCCAGTTATCATGTGAAAAGTTTGGCTACCAAGCTGGAAAGAGAGACCTCGTTGACAGAGGCCTAAAACCACCTTGGACAGTTGAGTCCAGCTGAAATCCCAGCTAAATGCAGCTGCGTGACTGAGCCCAGGGGAGAACAGCAGATGAACCCCAGCCATCCCACAGAATCATGACAAATCACATTGGCGCTGTTTCAGGCCACTCCACTTGGGGTCACTTGCTTTGCAGTAATAGATCAGTGAGACCATGGGTGACAAATGGTTAAAAAGTGAGCCAGACTACCATCCATCTGTAACCATATGTGATCACCTGGAGATTTTGTAAATTTCTCTTGGCAAACTAATTTAAGTGGAAAAAAACAGACAGGACTTTATTTTGCCATATTTAAGCATTCTAGAGTTTAAACATCTAGGATGATGTATGGTCTTGACACTGGATTCTGGCAATTCTACCTCCAGAACCCTATAGGGCTAGAAAAAGTTATCTCATTGTTTGGTGACACCCTCTCCCCATTGTATTCCTGCTTTATTTAACACAATACTACAAGCCCACCTGCAAATATTTATGTTAAAAAGATTAACAATATGGTGGATGCTGGAGTAAATAAAACTTTGATGTGAGTATTGAGAGGATGATGAAAATTTAACGGATGCCTTAACTAAACTACATCATGGCACAGACTATATAGAGCCACAGGCACACGATGACCAGGCAGGCAGGGGGTGGTCTGGTTATTAGCCCTAATTCCTGACCCTCACTGCATCCATACCCTTGCTGTGAATGCACTGTGGTTGGACTCCACTTTTCTGCATCATGACTTGCGGCATATTTGTGTGAATTGAAATGTAGGTGCAAGTGATAGTGTTCCAGCTCTAAGTCAAAGTTTACGAGGCATCACATGTACTGCTTGCACTTTTGTCCTTGTGCAAAAAAAAAAAAAAGAGTAAGTCCCCACTGGCTCACTAGTCCAGGAGGAAGATGAGAGAGCAGTGCCAACTCAGCTGACCCACCGACTCATGATCAAGAAAGAAATGCTTACTGTTAAATGCCACGGAGATCTTAAGGGTGCCTACTACCCAACAATAGTTGACTCATGCAAGGATCCTTTATCAGATGCTAACATTTACACAATACACATGGTACTTTAGAACAACAGCTCTTCCTGGCTATACAAGTTGTAACTAAACTAAGAAATGGATGACTAGGTGGTCTCATTGCCAAGCAGAATGTAAGGATTATACAATATATTGAGTAGTATCAATCTTGCTTTCACAATCTATGATGCTCTTTCTAAAGATTGTAATTTGGGAGAGAGATTAAAGATGGCGGCCGAGTAACAGCTTCCCTGCAACTGGGAACGGCGAGTGTGGGGAGATAAGACTCCAGGCATCTCTGGCCGGTGGGATCTACCTATAATCATCCCTTTGAGGATACAGGGAGCCAGCAAGGGACTTCTGGACCCCAAGAGGAGGACAAAAACAGTGGAAAACTGGCAAGTGCTTGCGTGTGTTCGATCGACCTAATCACGCCGGCAACTGTAAGTACAAGCAGCAGTGAGACTGCAAACCGGAAAGGTCTTATCTGTGAACTGTTTCGCTGTTCTTGGACTTGGCACTCAGTTGAACTGCCTTGGGGAGAGCTTGAGCAGGAGTGTGGAGAACTTTGGGCATTGTCTGGGGCCCCAGACTGAGCCACTGAGCTGGGCGCAGGAAGCCATTGTGAAAGAACTGCAAGCTCCGCCCTCAGGGTCTCAGAGCAAGGACTAGGCAGGTCAAAGTAACCTACTGACTGAGCAGCCTAAAGGAGGGGACTGAGCTGCCTTACAGCCTTAATCCTTAGGGGCAGAGTGAGACGGTTTTGGCACACTGGAGCCTTGGGCTGTTGCCCTGGGTAGAGTGCCGTAACATCACAGCTCACAGCAACCTCAAACTCCTGGGCTTGGCGCCGCCCAGACCTCCATAAGAGCTGTGCAGCTACCCCCAGCTGGTGACCCATACCCACCGGGCCTCCACTTCCCTGACCAGGAACTGCGGGAGCCACGCAACCCTGCGTCCTCCCTCCTGCGTCCTCCCAGCTTCCACACTAGCCCGTTCATCTGGACAGGGACTCTGGTAGCTGCGTGCCTTTTGGAGCCCTCCCTGCCACTGCGCAGAGCTCTTCTCCTGGCCAGAGACTGCTGGAGCCTTGGGCTCTCTGTGCCAAAGTCACTGGGCGCCTGGCACTCCCAGAACCATGCGCACCACCCCCAGCCCTGTTGCTGGATCCGGGTGTGTCACAAACTGGAGCTGCTTCCACAACCAGAACTCCCTAGCTAGAGCAGCCCCAGAGGAACTACACAGGGTCACTCCCTACAAAGATCCAGCAACAATAGAGTGATCCCGCTGGGGTCTAATCTCGGAGAGACACCTCCCCAACTCTGAGGACAGCCAGAGGCAACGGTGAAAAAAAAACAATCATGAGGCGAAATCAACAGAAAAACTCTGGCAATATGAATAATCAGAGTAGATCAACTCCCCCAAGGATCAATGGGGCAGAAACAGCACAAGACCCCATGCACAAACAAATAGCTGAGATGTCAGAAATTGAATTCAGGATCTGGATAGCAAATAAGATCAAATTAGAATTCCAAAAGTTCTCAAGAATTCAACGGATTCAAAGACCAAATGACCAAAGATTTCGACACATTGAGACAAGAAGTTGCATCCCTCACAGATCTGAGAAACACAGTAGAATCCCTCAGTAACAGAATGGAGCAAGCAGAAGAAAGGATTTCTGACATTGAAGACAAAGCTTTCGAATGCTCCCAAACCCTCAAAGAAGAAGAGAAATGGAGAGCAAAAACAGACCACTCTCTCAGAGAGCTCTCGGATAATTCGAAGAAAACCAATGTTTGTCTTATAGGGATCCCCAAAAGTGACGAAGTGGCTTCACAAGGCACAGGGTCTCTTCTCCATGAGATTATGAAGGAGAACTTTCCAGACATGCCAAGAGATTCCAAAATTCAGATAGCAGACAGTTTCAGAACTCCAGCACGACTCAACCCAAATAAGACATCCCCCAGACACATCATAATCAATTTCACTAAAGTTAATATGAAGGAGAAAATTCTGAAAGCTGCCAGATGAAAGAAAACCATTACCTAAAAGGGGAAGAATATTAGAATAACTGCAGATCTCTCTGCTGAAACCTTTCAAGCTAGAAGAGGATGGTCATTGACTTTCAATCTCCTAAAACAAAATAACTTTCAACCCAGGATCCTATACCCAGCTAAACTGAGCTTCATTTATGACGGAGAAATTAAATACTTCAACGACATTCACATGTTGAAGAAATTTGCCATAACTAAAGCAGCTCTCCAGGACATTCTTAGACCTATCCTCCATAAAGACCAACGTAATTCTCCACCACAAAAATAAACCCACCCAAAAAATTTTTGATCCAATTCCAACTTCCACAGTCGCAAAAGGATTAAAAATGTCCACAGGTCTCTCAAAAGGCTTATCAATACTCTCAATTAATGTGAATGGTTTAAATTGTCCCCTAAAGAGGCACAGACCTAAAAATAGACCTGCCATTCAATCCTGTAATTCCTTTACTAGGTCTATACCCAGAAGACCAAAAGTCACAATATAACAAAGACATCTGTACCAGAATGTTTACTGCAGCCCAATTCATAATTGCTAAGTCATGGAAGAAGCCCAAGTGCCCATCAACCCACGAATGGACTAGCAAATTGTGGTACATGTATACCATAGAATACTATGCAGCCTTAAAGAAAGATGGAGACTTTACCTCTTTCATGTTTACATAGATGGAGCTGGAACATATTCTTCTTAGCAAAGTATCTCAGGAATGGAAGAAAAAGTATCCAATGTACTCAACCCTTCTATGAAGCTAAATTATAGCTTTCACATGAAGACTATAACCCACCTATAGCTCAAGACTATGGGGAAAGGGCCAAGGAAGGGGAAGGGAGGGGGGAGGCTTTGGTGGAGGGAGGGTAATGGATGGGGCCACATCTATGGTGCATCTTAGAATGGGTACAGGCGATTGCACTAATGTACACAGCTATGATTTAACAATAAAAAAAAAAAAAAAGAATGGAATTTTTTCAATGGGACCAATGCCCCTCCACTCCCCACGCACATCATTCCTGCTCCTCATTAATCTTCCTGACTCCAGCTCAGGCTTGAGGCTATCTCTGGGCCTGGTTGCCTTACTGGAGAGGAAAGGGGAGCAGAAAATAAATAAATAAATAAATAAATAAATAAATAAAATAAAGATTGTAATTTGCTGTTCAAAGTTGTCTGCAATTTAACCCTAACTTAGTTTCCAGCCAATTCTCTTCTACTTACATTTTACATTTCATTTTAATTGGATTATTTATCATCTTGAGTATGTCTTACATTACTTCCTTTCTTCATCCACTTCTTTCCTGCCCTCCTAATCCAACAGGTTAGATTCTTCCAGTCCTTTAGGGCCAGGTTCATCTCTGATGTCACCTCTGTAAGAAGCCTGCTCTGATTCTGCCTTTTAAAGCAGACTGCCCATCCCTGACTCTTATCATGATGTATGTCTTTTCCTCTTATGGGATTTGGCTTATGCTGCCTCACAACACTTCTTTATCCTCTTACAAAGTCCTAGACAGCAAGGTTTGTGGATTATTTACCTCCGTAATCTCATGGCAGTTAGCAAAAGGCCTTACCACACAGTACAGACCAATCAATACTTTTTTGCTTTAAAAAATAAGTGACCAATGGGAGGCAGCAGAGCATTAGGAAATAACATCCAGAGAGAAAGGTGGACTCTGGAGTCCTAGAGATCCAGATTCCATCACCTCACATCCAGGCAATCATGGAACTGTTAGTCTCTCTGTGCTTTGGCTTCCAAATATGTAAAATATTTCACAGGATTGTTGTGAAAATTCAACATGAAAATGAATGTAAATGCCTCACCATGTTTGACATATGGTGGTGGCTCCATAAATGGGTAGCTCTATTATAAAAATGATAATGACACAGAATATCACATAGAAGTTAGTTTAAACCAGTGGTTCTCAACCTTCTGAATGCCGCGACCCTTTAATACAGTTCCTCATGTTGTGGTGACCTCCAACCATAAAATTATTTTCATTGCTACTTCATAACTATAATTTTGCTACTGTTATGAATTGTAATGTAAATATCTGATATGCAGGATATATTTAAGCAACCCCTGTAAAGGGTTGTTCAACGCCCAAAGGGGTCGTGACCCACAGGTTGAGAACCACTGGTTTAAAAAATCCCTGATGTTAGAGTATTTTCTCTTAGAAGTGAAGCATTTGAGGGTGACAGTAATGACTCTAGTTCCAATTAGCTCTTATTCCAGAAACTGTGGTTTCAATGATCTGGACTCTAGTTTTATGGAGATGTTCACATAGGTGTTACCCTTCTCCATGGTTCTCAATGCTATTATAGGTAGTCAGCACTAGAAGCAAATATGTTCCAGGAAACAATTGCTTCATTAAAACAAAATAAAACAAAATCTTCTTTCCCATGCATACTGTTCCATCGTCTACTTTTTTTTTTTTTTTTTTTTTTTGGTAGAGACAGAGTCTCACTTTATGGCCCTGGGTAGAGTGCCAGGGCCTCACACAGCTCACAGCAACCTCCAACTCCTGGGCTCAAGTGATTCTCTTGCCTCAGCCTCCCGAGTAGCTGGGACTACAGGCGCCTGCCACAACACCCAGCTATTTTTTGGTTGCAGTTTGGCCAGGGCCGGGCTTGAACCCGCCACCCTCGGTATATGGGGCCGGCGCCTTACCGACTGAGCCACAGACGCCGCCTCCATCGTCTACTTTTAACAGAGCATTCATTAGCTCTTTCGTGCCATCCCCAATTCCCTACCAGGGGACTAAAGCAACCATTCCAATGGACTAAAAGTGAGAGGCTCTAAAGGCAGTGGTATTACTTGACAGTGACTGCATGTTACATGTAAACTGCAGCTGCAGTTATTTACATGTAAACATTATCTCAATGAGGTTCCTTACCAAGCAGGAGATGAGGAGATGTTTTTATAAATAAAGTGTCATGCAAATGTCAAGCAGTGGGTATTATTGCTAAAGTAATTGAGCAAAAACCGCTTCATCTGCCTTGTACTTACCAAGATTTTATTCACATATCCACACTTCATCAGAGCAATACCTAATCATCTAAGGCAGCAGCCCCCAACTGGCACTGGGGACCAGTTTTCATGGAAGACAATTTTTCTACAGGATGGGGGTGGGGAGGTTTAGGGATGATTCAAGCACAGTACATCTCCACCTCAGATCATCAGGCATTATAGATTCTCATAAAAAACACACAACCTAGATCTTTCACATGCACTGTTTACAGTTAGGGCTTACATTAAGATAAGAATCTAATGCCACTGTTGATCTGACAGGAGGCAGAGCTCAGGTAGCGATGAGAGTGATGGGGAATGGCTATAAATATAGACTAAGCTTCACTGGCTCGCCCACAACTCATCTCCTGCCTGCAGTTTGGTTGCTAACAGGCCACAGACCAGTACCAGTCTGTGGGTTAGGGACCACAGGTCTAAGGGATCAACTCAAGGTCAGGCAAAATCACTTACACAGTAACTGGCCAGGCACATAATGTCAGGGCGTGAACTGGACTTGAGATGCATCCTCAGGGAAGGGCTAGAAGTGCTGGAGGCCACAGTCTTGCAGAAGGGGCAATAGCCACCCTGCCCATTGACTGTAGCCTCAAGGAATGAAGACCTAGTATTACCAGATTATCTGAAAAATATTGGGGCTTTATGTGAAACATCTTGATTTTTAAAGGTTGCCTTGCTTTTTATTTTAAAATTCTTTGTGCAGGCCAAAAATAAAATAATATTTGCAGACCAGAGATGGCCAGGAAGTCTCTGCACTGATATCCTATCATTTAGAATTATCCTAGAGAGGTTAAATAAAAGATGCTTACTATACTCATGGTATTTGTATTTTTTAATCTGAAAATGTATAATTCACTATTAACCCTAAAAAACACTTCACTCCTTCATTTATAAATCCTCACTCCAATTTTGGACTTCTGTTTTTAGGCTCACAGTTCTCCCCCACCAGGACGCCCTGTGGCCGCAGTCCCACGCTTCTATTTAAATCCTGCTAGTTCTTTAAAGCCTTATTTAAATGCGAGCTCCTGCAGAAAACCTCCATGATCCTCCTCAAAGCCCCCTATGTGTGAATTATGATGTAAATTACCCAATGTAAAATATCTGCATTGATTTCTATCAGGTCTGGTCCCCCCTCTGCCCCAAATGGTATAACCCAATAATTCCTACAATTATTCACTGCTACAAAAGTGAAAGCCTTAGAAAGAATAAGTTCTAATGTTGATAGCAGAACAGGGGAACTACAGTTAACAACAATGTACCGTATGTTTCAAAATAGCTAACAGCGAAGTTCTTGAAATGTTCCCAACACATAGAAATGATAAATGTTCAAGGAGATGGAGATCCTAAATGCTCTGATTTGATCATTACACATACTGTGAACGTAACAAAAATATCACGTGTACCTCATGCATATACAGAAATATTAGCTATCAATTTAAAAAGTGAAAGGCCTACAGTTAGCAAGTCAAGGGTAAAGTTTGACAAGACTCACCGCCAAACACATCTCCATTCTGGTAGTTTTTCCCTTTCTGGGCTTCCTCTTCATTTTGAACAGTGGCAACATGCTTGGCGGAGGCACAGCCCATAGTCTCATTCGGTCAGCTTCAGCCGGGCTGAACTGCAAATCATCTCTACAGACACGGGGACATTTTTTTTTCTTTAAACACAAAGGAAATCCACCTTGCTGCTGAGTCAGTCAAGCTGTGTGCACCTGCAAGAACAGAAAGCTTAGATCAGAATGGGCAACCCCAGCAAACCGTGAGCTTCAGGATCGCGCTGTGCTAGAATTCGTGACACCCCATCACCGAGGTGTCATGGTGAGCGCAGAAGAATCAAATGCAACGCGGCCTGTTCTCGCTTGATCCCCACTCAGAAAGCAAGATCAGCAGGCATGGCCTTGCACAACACGTGGCTGAGGGGTAAGCTTTATGAGGAGATACCGAAAATACATATTTATTTATTTAAATAAATACTTAACCACTACCATGTGCCACACTTACACTTAAAGTGCTTACATGTTTGCTAACATTCTGGCATCTCAAAAATCTTCAGAGTAAGGAAGGTACATTCTTGAAACCTACCCAGTCCGGGAGGCTGAGCAAAGCTCTTCGAACCTGGCCCCCTTGCAGGCAGCTCTCAGATTTTGCCAGAAAACGGTGACTTTCCTCCTCAGACTGAAACACAGCCAGTTTATACAACATTTTTGGATGGAGTTGTAAATAATTCAATATTTTATTTTACAAGAGGTGACAGAAGGAAGGAGATGGGGCAAGATCTTAAACTTCTTCTTGTGCATTTTCTGCTGAGCTAGCTGAACGTTTAAAGGAACGAGTCGAACATGAAGAAAACCAAACAAAGCAGTTTGGTATAACCTTTGTACCTCTGTTGACCTCTCATAAAGGCTTAAGTGGTATTTATGGCTAAACCACAAAGGAGATAATCCTCAGGTTGACTAAAGTGAATTCACCTTCCCCCACCCCTCCCAAGCAGGCCGCCCACATCCTCAGAGTTTGCTGTGCTCAACGTGTGCTCATTTCTTTGTTATTCTTTCATCATTTGTATCCAACCATTCCAGCCCCTAAGACGACGACTTACTCCCATCTGGTAGATGTTGCCTTTGAAACATCTCTTCTGTCTAGGCCTCCGTCTTCAACCATCCCACTTTAATACAGCCCTTATCCCCTTGGGCCCCTGAGCAGAGCAAAAGAAGCATCAAGCCTCTTTTAAGTTTTTTTGAGACAGGTTCTCACTCTGTCCCCCAGGCTAGAGCGCAGTGGCATCATCACAGCTCACAGAAACCTCAAACTCCTGGGGCATGCAAGTAATCCCCCTGCCTCAGCATTCCAAGTAGCCGAGACTAATTTTTCCAGCTAATTTTTCTATTTTTTGTAGAGAAAAGTTCTTGCTCTTTCTGAGGCTGGTCTCAAACTCCTGGCCTCAAATAATCTCTCCCTCAGCCTCCCAAAGTGCTAGGATTACAGGTGTGAGCTGCTGCGCCCAGCCCACCCCTCTTTTCATCTTCATCAGCACCCACATCCCACTGCCCCCACCCTTTATGGACAATTCATGTTTCTCAAGTTTCATGGACAAGGCTACCTACCATACAGCAGCTGCAAGCTTTCTCTTTCAACAAGATTGCCGCCCTCCTCCGAAAGAGCATAAGGACCTATATGGATGTAAGAATCTAATAATTTAAACCACAACATCTCAGCAGAGAGAAGTTTTCAAATTAGTGTAATCAATCTGACAAATGAATTTAGTGACAAAGGTAATGATCTGAAATTAAGCCAGGCAAATACAAATTGGAATAAATATTGACTATGACTGTAACATTAGTCATGTCTATATAATTTCTCAGACTATTCTCTATCACTGGTTATGTTAAATCAGTAACAGGAAGTATGTGGCTGGTTGGTAAAGTTTTATAAACCAGTCATTTTTTTCTTCAATGGTAAATACTTCTATATCTTCCTACACTTTAGGTAACCTCGTTAACACATTTTTATCTTTTTACTGCTGTGTGAAATCTAGGCCTGTGGACAGATGGACACACACATGCACCTTCTTTATGATCGAGCAGCATTGTCTTAAGTGCTACAGCATTTCTATTTGATAGTCTCTTCACACTGATGCATAGAGCTCAGGGGCCTAATGGGGGAGAGAGTGACATTTGTTAAGACACACAAGATGGTGTAGTATGACAGAGCTTTCACAGGAATCTATGACAATGCAGAATTCAGAAAAGCAGGTCAAACTATGACTGGGCAGACCCAGGAATGAAAAGGGAGTAGTTCCATAGGGGCTTAAAGGTTTGGTAGAAACTTAGCTGCCTGAAAGCCCAATAACAGCATTCAGATGTGAGGGGCAGGCAGCGCTAAGCGAGCAGACAGTGGACGAGAGAGCACATGGTGTCCGCGCTTGCTGCCTGCGGGACAGGGAGCAGGACTGCACTGTTGGGACTTTGTGACGGGCCTGGAGAAAGCCTTGCTCCCTTTCTCTAACTTAATAAAGCACAAAACACCCTGAGAAATAGACAGGCTTTCGGGTCTGAGTTTGAGCACATTGTAAGCAATATTAAATGAGGGGTACAGAAATCCATTCTGTCGACCTTTCATAGATTTTGAAGAAACATCCTGAAATACATGTTAGATAAGAGGAACAACAGAAGGGATTTGATTCTACAGATAGGATAGAAGGAAAAACTCCTCCCTTACCAGGAGGCTGCCATTATGGCTGTTGGGCATTTACAGGGTGGCATCACATCCCTTGCGTCCCTCGTCTCCAGCACAACAGGTAACAGGCGGGAGCTCCTGACTGGCACTCCCAGTACACAGTCGAGCGTCGTAAATGAAAGGAAAACCTAGCCTCGCCTCCCTGTCGGGTGCCACCAGGGGCCATTCTAACAAAGCCATGGATGCACACTGAGGACAAAGAGACAACTCACACCATCCTCTTTGGGAGTGTTCTCGCCTTTCCAATTTCAAGTTTACAGCCCCTCCTGGTATCCAAGAAGTATCTGTAAGACTCTGATGTGAATCACCCCTGGCTCCCCTTGAAAACCACTGTGTAACGTGTCCTCTCACAGTTGTGTTCGTATCAAGGAATTTTTATTTGAATTTTAAAAGTTGAAATGTTATGAAAATTAAATAGATTACAGCAGGCTAACAAAAATAAACATGTTAAAACAATTTTTGTCTGTTTTTAAAAGGATGTCTCTGTTATTCAGGCATTAGGTACAGGGGCAGGTGAACAAGCAGATTGGACGAGATTACACCCAATTCAGATGATGACTCAAGACGTTTCAATTTAATCACTTCAATTTAAAAGTGCTATTGCTCAATATGAGTTCTCTCCAAATCATAAATAGATGAATATTTTTGGTTTTGAAGTGTACACATTACTTTTTTTTTTTTTTTTTGAGACAGAGTCTCAAGCTGTCGCCCTTGGTAGAGTGCCGTGACATTACACCTCACAGCAACCTCCAACTCCTGGGCTTAAGCGATTCTTTTGCCTCAGCCTCTCAAGTAGCTTGGACTACAGGCACCCGCCACAATGCCTGGCTATTTTTTTCTTGCAGTTGTCATTGTTGTTTATCAGACCCGGGCTGGCTTCGAACCCGCCAGCCTCGGTGCATGTGGCCAGTGCCCTACCCACTGAGCTGTGTGCCCCGCCCCACGTTATGTATTTGTATTTTTTTTTTCTTTGAGACAGAGTCTCAAGCTGTCCTGGGCAGAGTGCCCTAGCATCACAGCTCACAGCAACCTCAACTGTTGGGCTTAAGCAATTCTCTTGCCTCCCAAGTAGCTGGAACTACAGGTGCCTACCACGACACCCAGCTACACATTATGTATTTTTATAGTAGTAATTTAATTTTAAGAGTGATGTTTTCAAGTTTTACAACTTCATCAGCAATATATAGTAATAATTTACCCATTTACAGGTGATAATTATGAAGTCATCTGCAGGGGAGAAGATCTCCAATTCATGAAGTTAATCCTAGATCATTGGGGAAAATTTACCATGTCCTTTGGATTCTGCACATAAATGCTTGTCCAATTACTCGTTCATTTAATCAACAGATATTTATTTAAACTACTAAGTGACAGACATGTGTTTGGTAAATACTGGGGATACAGTGGTAAATTAGATAAGCTACGGTCTCCTTCTCTCTCCTCATAGAGAGAGAGGATGATTACAGAAGAAATTCTGTACAGAGAATGAACAATTACAGAAGAAATTCTTTAGGAAGACCAGCTTTGCAACAATGCGTACAGCTATTGCAGCTTAAATACAGGATGACAGGGAAGTTCACCTCACAGGCACCTGACTTAGCTTGGGAAGGGGAGTGTCAAGAGATGTCAGGTTTGATACCTGACCACAGCTAAAGACAAGTCACTAAAACACCACTCAGCTGCATTGATGTGAAGGTTTCATTTCTACTGAAACTACTGGAAATTCTTCCACTTAACCTCAAGCTCATTGAGGCCTCAAACTGAGCACACCTTCAGAAACGTATCCCTAAAGACTGCTAGAACCATCTGCTCACAAAGGTTCCCTTCGGTTGGAACTGTTCTCACAGAAAAACTAGCATTTTTTTGACTTCCCGTTTTTCCTTTAGCTTTGCTCAGCTTTTCCCTCCCACCCTCACAACCTCTATTCACTCACCTCTCAGAAACCACAGCAGTGAGAGAGGTAAGCCTGATGGAGCAAACAAGCTAGCAGAGACCACAGCACCGGCAGATCTGAGTCTCATTCGCACATTTTGTTATTAACAGCATGCTAGTTCTCAAGTCAGAGAGCAGGGCGTGAGAAGTGAACCGAGCATCCCTTTGATGCTTGATGGAATCCTCTAAAACTAAGTACCACTGAGGATGATTTTCTTAAATCTAAGTGATTTATTTTTATTTTTACATATACATGGATGTATTAGGTTTCCATTTTTTTGCCTTCACAAAATTAAAAAGGCTTAAAATGCAATAACAATAACAATGTTTCAGATAAGGACTAGAAACAAAAACCTTGTAAAGAACATACGAACATAAATACAATCAGAAAAGGAATCAGATAATTGCTACATTGAAATATTAAGCAATAACAATAATAATGATGCAAAGAAAGTAACATTCATGTTGTCAAATAAGAGTATGTCTATTATAGAATGCTCTGACTCTGAGATTCAGTATGAAGTCATCAGTTTACTTCTTCTTATTATTTTTTAAGTCTCAAAAAATAGACAACTAATATTTATAAATAAAAGTAAAAGATAATTTTGAAAAACAGATCATGCCAAATCTTACAGGCAATAGAAAAAGAAGAAATACTTCCAAATCATTCTACTTGATCGTGATTTGTGGGATAGGATCTTCAGGCCCCTCTAAAAACATCAGGTTTGATCAACTGCCTGTGGCTTTGTGTAAAACCCTCCCCAAATGACTGTAATGTCTACGTTATCTTACACTGTGTGGTCAGAAAGTATAATCCACAATACCACAAGCTCACCTAATTTAATGCCATCTTTATGGGATAGTTTCCCCAATTTTGACAAAATACATCAACAAATTTTTAAACTCAATTGAAGTTCAAAAACAGTATTAAAAAATGTGTAGCTGGGCGGCGCCTGTGGCTCAGTGAATAGGGCGCCAGCCCCATATGCCGAGGGTGGCGGGTTCAAACCCAGCCCCGGCCAAACTGCAACAAAAAAAAAAAAAAAAAATAGCCGGGCATTGTGGCGGGCGCCTGTAGTCCCAGTTGCTCAGGAGGCTGAGGCAAGAGAATCGCGTAAGCCCAAGAGTTAGAGGTTGCTGTGAGCCGTGTGACGCCACGGCACTCTACCGAGGGCGGTACAGTGAGACTCTGTCTCTACGAAAAAAAAAAAAAATGTGTAGCTATGCGTGTTTCTCTTGCCTCTCCTTACACCATGCCACAAGCTACAGGAAAATATTTCTATTTACATAACATTATGGGTAATTTCACTTTCTGCTAATTAGTCATGGACTTTTTCATTTTAAGATGCAAAAGCCAAAAATATTGTATACAATTTCCTTGTCCAGAAAAGCACTTCTAAGAAATGAATTAAAAGTGATAAACTCCATGAAGAATTCCTAGGCCAGAAAGACCATGCATATGCCATAGGAGGCAAGGAGCACTGGAGAGACGTCCATTCTCATTGCAATGGGCACAGTGAGAGCTAGGAAGTCAGCAGTTAAGAAAATGATGTAGCCACACTATTAATAGATCATAAGCAAAGCGCTCCCTTTCTTCTTCTGATTAGAAAGGGAATCAAGACAAGGCAATGTCTAAAACCTCCTTTCTTTTATTAAAGAAAGAGCCAACATCTAAGCTACATAAAGAAAAAAAGAAATATATATATAACTAATCAGTCTGTTTGCCCATCTGCTCTGCTTCACTCTAATGAGTGTTAATATGGCAGCCCACTGGGGGGAGGGGAAGAAAGGCAGCTTAAAAGTGATTTCTAATCTTGCACCTTTGGTATCCTTGGGCTACTGTTAACACCATTTCACAATGCATTGTGGATGTTAAAATAATACAGAAAGAGATGTCACATTTGATATGAGAATAATTTGGAAAAGTCAAACCTCCCTGTTACCCAGAAATTGCTGGCATCACAGAACACATCCATTCCTCGCCTCACACTCTTTTGACGGCATGACAATCAACAATATGTTGCTAACTCCAAAGACACATGAGGTTTGGTGTCTGCCTTCTTTATGGGAAAACTCTCACTTCTGCAGACAATAACTGTACAGAGGTCTCTGGTAGAGACATCATAGTAAGTATTATGCAAGAGGACCCATCTCTGTTGGATTTCTGCTGTGAAGTGTGGGGATCAGGAGAGAAGAGTCCAAGTGGAAACCACTGGAGAGGATGTGAGAACCCCACGCTCAGGCTTTTAGACCAGTCTGGCTTTAGGTCTCTGGACTGTTTCTTGGATTCTATGATCTATCTGAATATCAGTCCAGGAAGTGATGCTGAGGATAAAATGACCACTTATAAAATAGCCATATCTTACCTAAATTCAATCCATTTACACAATTTGTTCTCAATACTCAGGATATATTTGCAAGCCTGAAGCCCCACAAGGGCTAAAGATTACAAACCAGTAACGTTTTGACCCAAGGGTGTTGCTTTTAGCCACGTATAAGCTGGAAAAATGAACAAAACTTAGCTCTCCTGCTTCTTCTTCTCTATCCTGACTTTAGTGAATAAAATTAATTTTAATAATGTTTCTTATAGTAGTTGGTTAGAAGAAGTTTGTGGAATTATTTTTCTTCAGCTCAGGAATTTGTGCCTTTATCTTGCACCTGAAAACTCTTCTCTTGTGTTATCTGTGAACGTTCACATCAATCCATACATGGCTACACTATGAAGGTAAGAGAGGAGAACACCAGCTCCTGATTGAAGTCACACATCCACAGCAGCCTGGCCCTGTGCAGAAAAGCTATGCTGCTTCTGGATTTGCTCCTCTGTGGTCAAGGCCAATGGCAGATATTCCTATGCTTGGAGTTCTCTTTCTTCTTCCACTTCCAAGATTGAGAATACCAAGAATATTTGCAGGAAATTGTCAACCTGTGTTGGGAGGTGACCTTTTCTACCACTGCTTTTATGGGAAGAAACCTGTGACTAGGATTTCTTGATAGCTGCACTGCTGGTTCACCATATCACATGAGATAAATTCTAGTATCCTAAAAATAATAATAGCTACATCCGTCTTCCTTTTTTTTTCTGATTTTTCTTTTGAAAATCTAAGTAGATAAGAACATGCTTTGAAAAGCACTTCCATATACCAGGTAATATTCTGAGAATATTCTGCTATGTCAGGATGGGACACTTCTCATCAGACCCCAGACTTTTCATGAGTGCTACGTGGAATCTGTTTGCCCAGAGGGCTCCTGGCAGGTGGTCATGCTGGCCTAACCCGAGCACACCCAGACTATTGACAATCAGAAATGGACAGAGAAAATGAAAGAAAGCACTTGGAAAGGGAAAGATACAAAATCAAGAAATGACTAGAAAGTGGAAATAGAATAAGTACTAATTACTAAAAAGCACAATTTGGTTTTAATCGGAATAAATAAATTGTAATCCTTTCAGAATGGCCAGGGAAGGCTCGGGGCCCATAGCATAGTCGTTATAGGGCCAGCCGCATACACCAAGGCTGGTGGGTTTGAATCTGGCCCAGACCAGCGAAACAATGATAATTGCAACCAAAAATAAAATAAAATAGCCAGGCGTAGTGGCAGACACCTGTGGTCCCAGCTACTTGGGAGGCTGAGGCAAGAGAATTGCTTAACTCCAAGAGTCTGAGGTTGCTGTGAGCCGTGACATCACAGCACTCAACTGAGGGCGAGATAGTGAGACTCTGTCTCAAAAAAAAAAAAAACATGGCCAGGGAAAAACATCCCAGGAACTCTATGTGTTGAAATGTATCATAATGAACAGGTATGATTCCTGCCCTTGGAAGATCAGCATTCATACAGGGCTAACAATGACATTAATGTATATAGGTTACAGGGAAACAAAGGATCAGAAATGTTTTTGAGGATTGGAAGATATTTCAAGCTAATTAAATTAGTGCTTGTACCAGCTTCATTTTATGTGGCAAGAGCTACAGGAACATGTAGTAAAATACGCTACTCTTAGACCATCAGTGAGCATTCGCTATGTGGAGGACAGTGAAACAGATGTCATGTCAGTTTCAAGGTTCCGGTCATCCCTAACTCCATAAACTGTGACAGAGAACTGTGGTTGGATTATCTCTTAATCTCTTGAAACCTGTAGGTTACTTTCATGTTGCTGAAGGATCATGTGTGGATGGTCTCTTTTTTCTTTAAAGAGTTAATGCCATTGATCCTTTGTCCCACGAGCACTTCTGGAAAGCATAAATGATGTTTTCACCACTGCATTAGAAAGCCTCAACCTTTACCCAAGACCAGTGTAGTCCACATTTTCAATTCAATGCAATCCCAAATTCACTGCCGAAACAGCTTGTGTCTCAGCCCTGAGCTAGTTACTGCAGACAAAAGAAAACATGACCAGTAGGCACAGAAGACTATGAATTATCTAAGCTAATCATTAGAAGCAAATGGATAACTTAACCTCTTTTACTTTTACATGGATGGAGCTGGAACATATCTTTCTTAGTAAAGTATCTCAAGAATGGAAGAAAAAATATCCCATGTACTCAGTACTATTATGAAACCAATTTATAACCACTCACACTTTCATATGAAGAGTAGATCACAACTATGGCTCATGATTAAGGAGGGAGGAAAGGAAGGGAGGAGGGAGGTCAGATTGAGGGAGGGTGAATGGCGGGATCACACCTATGGTGCATAATACAAGGGTACATGTTGGATCTATTGGAATAGAGTATAAATGTCTTAACACAATAATTAAGTAAACAAGATGAGGTATATATTAAACAGTATGATGTAAGCATTCCTAATTCTATATGAAATCAGCACATTGTACTCCATAAATGCATTAATGTATACATGATGTGTTTATGATTTAATAAAAAAATACTAGGCTCACACACACACAAAAAAAATAAAATAAAATGGCTTAGACCTCATAAATTTTGAAAGGACAGCATATGGGACATAGCAAATCATAGAGAAAAGGTAGTTATTGTCATTATCATCACTGTCATCATTATTACATAATGGAATGTGGACGAGGGCACCTATAACACTTGCACTCTGGGAGGCCATTGCTCCCTGAGCATTGCTTGAGCTCAGGAGTTCAAGACCATCCTGAACTAGAGACCTCTCCCTCACTAAAAATAGAAAACCTATTGTGATGGGCACCTGTAGTCCCAGGTACTCAGGAGGCTGAGGCAAGGGGATCACTTGAGGCCAAGAGTTAGAGGCTGCTGTGACCTATGATGCCCTGGCACTCTACCAAGGGCAACAAAGTAAGACTGTTTCAAAAAACAAAACAAAACAAAAAAAAGGAAAGTAGATGGACTTTAAGATGAGAGAGGCAGAAGCAAAAGACACCAGGAAGAAGAGATGGAATGAGAAATGAGAGGTAAATCTGGGCAGCTTGGTGGTTCTCAGAATTTACACCAAAGATAAACAGGGAGACTGAACACAGACAGAAAGCCAGAGACAGCAGCGCTGCAGCAGGAGCACATGGCCTTGAGCAGCACCTGCAGAGCCTGAGCAGTCCAGGTGTCTCTGCTGTGTCGAGAGCAGAGACCTCTGGGAGGCATACCCCAGGGCTCACTTGTGGCCTTCTACAAATGAAGGTCAGTGAGGTCTCCCAACCTGCGCCCTGGCCTTGATGAGTGGGCAGCTCACATCTTCCCACTCTTCTATGTTCACATGTCTGTCTCCTTCAGCTGGCAGATTGTCAAGGCCATGCCCATTTCCTAACCATTGCTCTCTATACTGCCTCCAGAACAGTGTCAGGCACATAGTAGGTCAGCAATAAATGCTGAATGGATGAATGCTCTTAGAAACTTCTTTTTTATAAGGATTTAGAAGCGAGTGTCTCTCAGCCCCATGTCCTGGGTCAGCGGCATGGATAGTGACCCCTGTAGGACAATACCAATAACTAAAGTTAAAAATGTTTACCCGAGCCTTCATAGACACTTTTAAATTATGTTCAGTATATGCTCCCTAAAAAGATAGAAAGGGAGCAGTGATATGTAATACCATACCAGGATGATGGAATTTTGACAGCTTTTGCCACTTGTACGGTTGGCTCCAATCTGCTCAAGAAAACGGTGCCATTTATTTACTTATCCAACAGTCATTTGGGGGGGAATCTGCTTAGTTCTCAACATTCTTCTTACCAAAATAGGTAAGAAAGCTGGACCTTGATATCTGTTTCCTCACTGCCCATTAGGATCTAGAGCTATTCAGCAGTGCTTTTAGATCTGAAAAAAATAAAGGTTTTGTTTCTGAAATTTAAACCTTTGATTAGCTTTCCATAACAAAGAACCATTTGCAGATGATGTCCTTAGAAGGCCAAATATAAATTATAAATATCATTTTCAGGTAGCACAAATCAATGCCCCTTTAACCTACTGAGGTTTTTTTCCCCTTTTTTTAAGGCACCTCAGTTCTCCTACTACTGTTAAAGAATGCACAAGACTTTTGGGAACCTCACTGATTTTGTAGTACTCAGCCAAAAATACATTCCGTACCATCATCTACTAAAAGAAAACAAAGAGCAAGAAGCTAAGAGAACAGACTCGAGAGGACAAAGCAAAGTCAGCTGAGAGATGGCTCCTCCCTTCTAATGGACCAGCATTCTCCTACCCCTGCCCCTGACCAGTCTGCTCATGGCTCTCGGCTGAAGTGTCTTCCCACTGGACCTACCACCATCATTTCTCGGATGTTTAATGGGGTTTAAGACAAGAAAAACATGAACGTGAAAGATGCTTCTTCCTACCCTTGGTGCTCTTCTTTAGCCACTGTGCAGCTATCAAGAACACATAGGGTTACAGGTGTTATGAGCTATGATGACCTTGCAAATGTCACCAAAAACTGTAGCCTACTCTAATTATTTCACATCAGCCCAATGTTCTCTGTTGGAAGTAGCATAATGAGTGAACATGGTGTTCTTTCCTACTTGCCCAGTAAAATGTACTTAGAGAAAGAGAACGGGGTGACAAGCTTAGTAGAACTGGACAACATGGGCAGGAGTGACATGCCTATCAGCAGGACACAGCAGTTCAGCATTAAGACATATCGACCAGCACTTCACGTCATGAACGTTCTCCAAGGGATCACATTCAGTGCTGGCCTGAGACATGAAAGTTTGATGTTTTGATCAGAATAGAGCGCTAAATGTATGGCTTGAAGATTTACACTCTCATCAGAACAAGTTCCACAAAAATAGGTGAAATCGAGGATTTGACCACGTTCTAGCCTAAGGGGACCTTTTGCTCCAGCTGTCTCTGGGAGCCCTCCAATGGGTGGCCCAGCTGTGGTGGTTACATTCCTGAATATGACTAAGGTACACACAGCAAACTGCTTATCACTCCTACATCTGGGAAGACTGTGACCCCCACCAGCACTTTATTATGTTACTGCCATTACCACTCCAGGAACAGGCCTGCAAAAATAAAAAGGCAGGGCAGGAAGGCTCACGCCTGTAATCTTAGCCCTCTGAGAGGCCTGGGTGGGTGCACTGTCTGAGCTTAGGAGTTCAAGACAAGCCTGAGCAAGAGCAAGACTCTGTCCCTACTAAAAATAGAAAAACTAGCCAGGTGTTGTGGCAGGTGCCTGTAGTTCCAGCTACTCGGGAGACTGAGTCAAGAGAATTGCTTGAACCCAAGAGTTTGAGGTTGCTGTGAGCTATGATGACTCCATGGCACTCTACCCAAGCAACAGAGTCAGACCCTGTTTCAAAAAAAAAGGCATACATTTTCTAATTCCAAGATTCTTCTGAAAATGTGAAAGAAATTTTAGGATCCAAATTAAAACCTGTATTTGCAGAACATTTTCTTGAACAAGCTCCTAAACTTCTTACTTATGCATCGGCTTTCCTTATGCTATGTTTTTTGGGTCTTATGCATTTTTGAGAGAAGAAAAAAGTCACATGGTCATGTCCAATGGCCACTGGCAGTTTTTAAAGCATCAGAAAATGATTAAAATTTTTGGCAAAAGAAATTTATTTCTCATAAATGCATAATTTTCCCATTAATTTTCTAAAAGAAAGACAAGCCAAGATTCATAATACTGATGTCACTGAGCCCTTCCTCTGGCACCAAATCCTCCATGACTCCCAGTACATTTGGGATAAAGCCTGACATACATACCTGGATTTTCAAGCTAGACATGACCATGGTCAAGCTTTGAGAAGAGTTTAAGCTACCCAGCCCTGCTGACCTGCTGTTTTCTCTTCCTACTGCTCCAAAGAAGCTAGCACCCTCTTCATCACATCATCAATCAATCTAAACTCTGATTTAGAGAGCTAATTATTTGGTATTCCACAGCCATCACATCAGGTGGGTCTCAAAGACTATCCCACTCCCTCAATATTCTGCTCACAGTCCCACCTCTCCACCACTGCTGAAGCTTGTATTTTTCCAGGAAAAAAGCCTTTACAACATTCCAGGCCTTCCCTTGATTTTTCTCTTTCCTAAACTCTGACTTAGTTAATTATTTGGTATTCCGTAGACATCTCTTTGTAAATAGATACTCAGTGCTTTGAGGGAAGAAACCATTTCCTGTGTTTGTCTCCCCTGTTAATGTTGAGTGCCTTACTAGGCAGAGAGGAAGAAATCAACAAATACTCTCCAAAATGGCAAGCAGTGAGTTTTCTTCATCTTCCCATCTCTGCACCTGCTACCACTGCCTAAAAGACCCCTCTTCCTTACCTTTACCTGGATCTAAGTAAACTGTTCCTTCCAAAAGTTTCCAGTGCACCTGATAATTACCTCTTCACAGCCCTCTTCTAGTGCAGGGTATTCTCTTTTTTTGTTTGTTTGTTTGTTTGTTTTTCCCTGTGGACTTCCCTTTTTTTTTTTTTTTTTTTTGGTACAGACAGAGTCTCACTTTACAGCCCTGGGTAGAGGGCTGTGGCCTCACACAGCTCACAGCAACCTCCAACTCCTGGGCTTAAGCAATTCTCTTGCCTCAGCCTCCCGAGTAGCTGGGACTACAGGCGCCTGCCACAACGCCCAGCTATTTTTTGGTTGCAGTTCGGCCGGGGCTGGGTTTGAACCCGCCACCCTCGGTATATGGGGCCAGCGCCCTACCTACTGAGCCACAGGCGCCGCCCAGTGCAGGGTATTCTTAATCATCAATTTCCAGTTGATTGCTTCCACAAGTCTAGTGTGCAATTCCTTGAGAGGCATAGACTGTATGTTCTTATTCCCTGTTGCATCCCCAAGTTTCCAATAGGGCTTAGCTCAGAGCATGTGCTCAATAAACAAATAATAAATGGATCCCTCCAGAAGAAAGTTTAAACTGCTTCTCATGGAACTCAAGACTTCCCATCGAATCCATCTTCAATCCCATCTAGCTTTCTACAGGCACCTGGCTCTGGCCAGGTTAGAGCAGCTAGTAACCCCTGCATGGGTTCTCACAGTCTAACCCCGAGTGCCTCTGCTCAGTCTTGCCCTTAAATAGAAAGCCCTCCCCCACTAATCTCTGCCTGTTATTCATCCTTCAAGGTCCAGAAAAAGTCTTACCACCTCTGGGAAATCTTTCTCCAGGACGCTCAGATTGTTCCCTTCTCTGAAGTCATCGAGGGTGTCTACATGGCCCATTCATCACCTGCCAGCTTGCCTTATGTCTACAGTTATCCTTCCATCTCCGTCTAACTTGGCCCACTGGGAGCATCCCTCCCTCTGAAGTTACCATTTACTTCTCACTGAGGAAATAATTATCTTTGCGGCCTTGGGACATCTGTACTGTTCTACAGTGTTAACTTTTGTGCATTTTTGTCTCGGTACCTCAATTTATTTATAAATTTTTCAAAGCAAGTCGTATTTTCAATGTCTTTGATTCTATGCAATTCTTTGCACAAAGGAGGTTAATAAACATTTGTCACCTGATATGTTGGCTAGAAAGCAAAAGTGTACGAAAGGAGAGAACTATGGAAATTATTTAAACATTAAAAAAAACTTTACTCAATTTTGATATGAGGACAATTAATGACAATTAAGGTTATGGGAGGGGAAGCAGAAAGAGGGACGGAGGGAGGGGGGTGGGGCCTTGGTGTGTGTCACACTTTATGGGGGCAAGACATGATTGCAAGAGGGACTTTACCTAACAATTGCAATCAGTGTAACCTGGCTTATTGTACCCTCAATGAATCCCCAACAATAAAAAAAAAAAAAAAAAACTTTACTGGAAGGGCAGCTGAAAACTTCTGACTATTAGAGGCTGCATAAAATGGTCAAACGTTGATAGTATAATTACACCATAATTTGGTAAAATTAGTCTTGGAACAAAGGTTATTTTTAAATAGAAACTATTGTCTATGTGATAAAAAACTTATGAGAAAATTTAGCAGAAAAGGAATAAAAGGGAAAGAAAGTAAAGTATATACCAAGACTGACATCCTCAACCCTACCCTTGATCAAGAGGGCTGGCCTGTAGCATTGTCAACTGTATCAGCTGACTTTTATTACAAGGTTTAATTCATGACTAAGTTCATGCCATGGCTTTTCAAAGCCTTTCCCAACAACTCCCTAAATGTGAACACAATAATTCTACAAATGTTGCTTGGGGAAGAGGGGGAGTCAATATCTTTGGCCTGGTCTTCATGAGTTTTTTTTTTTTGGTAGAGACAGAGTCTCACTGTACAGCCCTCGGGTAGAGTGCCGTGGCGTCACACGGCTCACAGCAACCTCTAACTCTTGGGCTTACGCGATTCTCTTGCCTCAGCCTCCCGAGTAGCTGGGACTACAGGCGCCCGCCACAACGCCCGGCTATTTTTTTGTTGCAGTTTGGCCAGGGCTGGGTTTGAACCCGCCACCCTCGGCATATGGGGCCGGCGCCCTACTCACTGAGCCACAGGCGCCGCCCATCTTCACGAGTTTTTTCATGTACCATGTCTGTTTAGTTTCATTTATTTTCTACCTCACTGCATTCCCCCCAAAATATGTACAACAGCTGCTTTTAACCATAAATAACAATTTTGGAACACAAATGCTGTGTTTGAGGTTCAGTAATTCAGGGTTCAGTAACCTAGCAACAGAATGTCAAGACATCTCCTAATCTGTGCCCTCAACAGCCAAATATCTACATCCCTCCAAGACCCAGGCCTGTAGACCTGCTGTTCAAGCGAGCTTTGGTTAATTACAAATCAACACTGCCCAAGGACAAAAATATCACAGAACACAGGAGCCTTTTTGCTAGGCTTCAGAAACCTGAGGATCCAGGGATATAAATAGGAAATATACATATGACTTGGGAGCAGAGGCCACAAAGTTGCCAATTAGATTTTTGCCTGGAGAAAACACAAATCAGCCAACATCTATAACCCTCTAACAACAAATAATGGGCATATGCTTTATATACATAGGCTAAATACAGGTTTTAATGGAAAATAAAAATGTATCCATCACTCGGTATATTCTGCCAGATGAAGATGACAGGAAGAAGGGCACACTTTAATATTTCATCTTAACAAATTAATGAGAGTTGAATCCTCATCTCGAAGACATATTACAAGAAATAACGACTCAAGTCCTTCTCCATGTTGGGGAGTTTGGTTTGGTTTATCAGCTCATCTATCTCATGTTAGTGAACTCTGGCTTCTAATGTGCATTTGCAGTTAAGGGTCCTTCATTTCTTAAAAGAATATATATATTTTCCTTCCCTACCCAATAGTGAAGGTCATGATACAGGAAAACAGCATAACAGTGTCTTTTTTCTTAATCAACCATTCCAGCAGAGGCAAAAATAAATGAAATGTGGGAGGCTGTTTATTTGTATGCCAAAAAGAAAGTGAAGTTCTCTACAGGGCGACGTGATCATTTATTTTCCCAAATGAAGCAAACAAATCAAACAGGAATAAAACAGGAGCCCACACTTCATCATTCATGGTGTAATGAGTTCTTGTTAGATTAACCATTCTCTTCCCCTGCTATACTAACTCCAAAAAAACAGATAGACAATGACATCAGCAAAAGAGCCAAACCATCAATCTCTAAGGCAGGCAGTACAGCCGCCATCCCTGGCCCCTTTTTAAACATTAGCTGACTTCTGGCTGGTGGCTCTGGTTCCAGAGTGCAGAAAACAGGTTCAATGATAGAACAAGTCTTTGGGAGGCAGCAACCACCATGAGCAGACTTGCAAGGAGCAGTGACCTGGATCATAATGACCCAAACCTGCTGAGACTCTCCCCATCATGGGGTTGCCTGTGCAATGTGCTCAAGGTCAAAAAAATCTTGGGCTCGTTGAATTGTGTAGTTCTTCCCTCTGCTCCAATGCAATCACCCATTTTTAGAAGCTGAATACCAACAACATTCTGTCAAGAAGACCAAAGACGGAGTGTGTATGGCCTTGGGGACCCCTATCCACTGGCATTAGAATAACTGGGCCACCACACTGCACACAAGAAACAGGCCAGTTCAAAGCCCAGTTGGCTGAGGCTCTGAGGTCCTCAGCAAAAGGGATGGCCAACAGGATGAATGGGATGGGTGTTTCTGGGTCAGGGGAGCGAGGTGAGATGCTGATACTGACAATCCTGCCTCTAGCCATGATGCTTGGAGTTTACGAGGATGGCAGACGTGCAGGACGCAGCATTTTCTCCACAGCTAGAGAAAAGGGAGGACGCTTGTTCTCAATGGCAAACAGTGATGGAGAATTACCAAAATCAGAGCATTCACTGGTCTCACAGGCACAAACACAACTAATGTTTACATACCGCTTCACCATCTGCAGGCTCCTCCCTTCACACACACTGGCCCTGTCAACCTACCAAGGCCTTATCTAGAAGAGTTAAGACACTGACAATACAAATCTAAATCCCAGTAAAGTCAATCCAGATTTAAATCACTCATAGTGGGGCAAGGAAGGACCACCACCTTTAGAAAAAGGAATAGTCACCTCTGGTTGATTCCCTCTGCTAGAGAGGTGGTCAGTAAGTAAAAAAAATCAGTAAGAATATTGAAGCATATTCAATGGTACTTAAACACCTCCAACCTTAGTATCTCTTGATAGTACAAGCACAACTCAATTTCTATTGAACGTCTCTTGAAGCTGCGTTTTTTTTCTTTTGGAGGATGGGACAAAGTCTCAGGCCCAGGGTAGAGGGCAGTAGAATGATCCCAGTTCACTGCAGTCTTGAACTCCTGGGTTCCAGCAATCCTCCTGCCTCCACTTCCAGAGTAGCTGGGACTATAAGCATGTGCCACCACTACTGGCTAATTTAAAACAATCTTTTATACCAGCTCTTGCTGTATTGCTCAGACTGGTCTCCAACCCTGGGCCTCAAGCAATTCCTCCACCTCAGATTCTCAAAATGCTGGGATTACAGCCTGAGCCACCAAGCTCAGCCTACTGTGGCATCATACCTCACAGCATTCTCAAACTCTTTAGCTCAAGTGATCCTCTTGCCTCAGCTTCCTTCCCAAGTAGCTGGAACTATAGATACAAGCCATACAATGCCTGGCTAGTTTTTTTATTTTTAGTAGAGACGAGGTCTCACTCTTGCTCAGGCTGGTCTCAAACTCTTGAGCTCAAGCAATCCTACGACCTCAGCATCCCAGAATGCTAGGATTACAGGTGTGAGCCACCATGCTGGGCCCGCATTTTATTTTTGATACAAACATCCATACAGGAGCCTGCTTCTGACAATGGGGGCAGAGCAGGACAAACACTGGGATTTGCAGACTCACTGGGTGACTTCTCTCCCACCTCTTACAAGCCCCTACCCCAGCATACTATTTCAATCATCATTACCACCTACTAATAGGATTTTGAATTAAATCGATGACTAAATGTCTATGGAGAAGCAGTGATGATTCCCAGGATAATCACTAGCTCTGCTGTCCTGGGTGTGGAAAGGGCCCATGTGTCAAGTCAAGGGCTGGAGAGAAATGGGGTGAGGGGAAACGGGTATGTGCTAAGGACACTGAAAACAGCCAGCAGAAAAGTTGAGAAGGGAACAGAAGCAGAACGGAAGCGAAGGGAACAGACGTGAAAGTTCTTTAGGACAGTCTCCCTGTTAGGTCACCTTAACCTCTAGGCTCAGCAGCACTTCTGGTTTCCAGGAAGCTTCTGGGTCCCAGTCCCGCCCACAGTGCTCTCAGGTCTTCCCACGCCCTACCCACACTGACATCTTGCGTTCCCATCTCCCCATGTAGACCACAAGTGACAAAAGCAGGGACTCTCTCTTACTCGCTTTCTAAACCATCCACCCAACCCCGAGACTGTGACTGATGCCCAGAGGGTATTAAGTACATGTTTGACAAAAAACAGATGAATCTTAAAAATGTAAAAGATGTTAACAAATAGATACAAGCCATAACAATACTGGGCAGCTTTGGCATCTTAAAACACGCAGCACAAGGAAAAATAATAAATTTATTTTACAAGAAAGTGAAGTCATTCAGTCACTGAGCAATGAAAAAAAGGAGAACAACATACCGTTTCTCTCAATAATCTGCAAGGCCATCCTAGGTTCTTTTACAACTGGTATCAATTCCTTGCAGGTACAAATTTAACATTCTGTACTTTGCCCTAAAAGTCTTAGGGAAAACCTTAAAAGAGTCTGGTTTACCACCCCCCTTCTCCCGGAACCACTTATACGTTGGAAAAATGTAGCCTATTCTAATAGAGTGATAAACTTCTTAAGTGCAGGCTATGTCGGAAACTAACGTGAAAAGTTTAGAGCCTTGGAAAAGTCCCTGTGACACCAGATTTCCCCAGAAAAGGATCAAGATACAGGAACAAAAGTACTTCATGACAAACAGAATAATGTTTGTTATAGAAAGCAATTAAATGTAAATGCAATTACTATTGAGATACTGCTTTTGAAATAAAGTGTACATAGCATTATTAAAGGAATGGAAAAAACTTTGATAGAATTACCTCTAGAACACAGAAACTTAATAACAATATGAATACTAGTCTAATTTCCGGTCACTAAAATTTGCCACACAAAATCATTTATGCAAGAGTTAATTTCTCACTCTTTTTAGAATTTCATCATTCTATCCTCACTTTGTTTCCCAACGAAAATTTTCATGCCCCTTAAGCTCTGAATCAAGCCTAAATTTGATTCTTTTAAAGTTCTTTTCATGGCATATATTCACAAATGAATTGAAATTAACACGGTTATGAGAAAATTTCCGAGTCTCTTGTAATAACTGGCAGTAAGCCCGATTCTTGTAAAAGCCAGAGTTGGTATAAGTGAATGGAGATGTTAAATTGAAATACTTTTGGATTATTTCAAATTATAGCAGAGTTGAAACCATATCCACTTACTATTCAGTACACATGTGCCAGTCATATTACATAGAGTAGAACCTCTGTAAGTTGATCCCCCAAGGGACTATAACTAGTCCACATATGGAGGTGGTCAAGATAAGGAACTAGGCCTGCTGTACTAAGTACATGTGGTGCATGTCCAGTCTATGAAAATTATGTCAGCTTCAGAAGGTGGTCAACATAGGGAGGAGGTCAGCTATGGAGGTTTTGCTATACTATAGATAGTAGTATAGAATAGTATAGAATCTATACTATTTTCTATAGATTCAAACAGTCTAGATGGGTGGTTCTCAACCTTCCTAATGCTGTGGCCCTTCAATACAGTTCCTATGGGTCACGACCCACAGGTTGAGAACCACTGGTCTAGACCTAGAAGCATGGATGTTAACTCCTGTAGAAAGGACCCCTTTTATCTGCTTCCTCAAAGGCGACCAGCACAGATGAATGGATAAACATGAGATTGTCACAAAACTTCTTCCCTTGTCTCTCTTTTGGAGTGAAGAGAAGGATAACAAAGCAAGCACCAGGGAACAATCTAGACCAGGGGTGGGGAACCTGCAGCCTTAAGGCCATATGGCCTCCCAGGTCCATAAATGCAGCCTTTTGACTGAACCCATATGGCATGAGTCACTGTCCATCCTTTCGTGCAGGGTCTTCAATGTCCACATAAGAACACATGTGACCTTCAGGCTGCAGGTTCACCACTCCTGGTCTAGACCCTGGATAATAAAATAGTAAGAACTTTCCCTACTGGGATCAGTTGGTCAGGCTTTCAAATAGCTGGTACAAAGCGCTATGAAACATCTCTGGTTCAAAGTTCTGTGTTGGCAGGAACAGAGTCCCCTTGGTCACGCCTTCCCCATACTTAGCACTCAACACCACCCACAAAGGCAGAACGGGGCAGGTGAAAGAGCTTAAACTGGAGTCAACCAGACTGCAGGAGAGTGAAGCTCTGCTGTTTACCAGCTATGACACCCGGCGGGGTTAATCTCTCCAAACCCATTTCCTCGTCTATAAAACGAGTATAACACTATCTGCCTGATAGGATCGTTCTGAGGATTTAAAATAAATCATTTGCCATGAAGTCAAGAATTTAAAATAGGTACTTAATAGAAAATAACTGTCGGGCGGTGCCTGTGGCTCAAGGAGTAGGGCGCTGGTCCCATATGCCGGAGGTGGTGGGTTCAAACCCAGCCCTGGCCAAAAACCACACACACACACACACAAAAAAGAAAATAACTGTCATTATCAATAAGTGAATACTTACCAAGAAGTACATACGCCTTTAAATGATAAAAATGGCCATTATTTCCTAAATGATCTTTATACTGAGCACCCCTTCCATAAAAAACACCTCAGATACTCAAAGCTGATGCAACTCCCTTTCCCTTTATCTGCACTATAAAGGGAATGTCTGCATATTCCCTTTATCCCATAACAAATCAGACCGAAGAAAGGAAAGGAGGAAGCACGCTGACAGCTGGCAAGCCGCCCGTCCACCAGGCACAAAAGAACAAGCAGAAGGGTCCAGGGAAGGCGGCACAGAGATAGCAGCATTCAGTGACCGAGCCCGAAAATCAATGTTCATGTGAATGATCACAAAAGGTCAGGTTGTCTGTGGTAGCTTGATTCTGCTAAAGAAGGAGAGAGAGAAAAAAATCTCTATAAGAAATACTTCCACCCAGCGAGTCAGCCTGGACTCCCTCCAGCTGAAATCCATCCTCTTCCCTTTGGGTTCTCACAGCATCTTACTTGCTTCTCCCCGACAGAGCTCAGCGCAGCCTATTGGATGTGAGCAGGTAAACAGTTTTTATTCCTCTTTGCTCAATTATTATTTGTTGAATATAGCATTTCACTCTTCAAGAGGACAGATGCAATTCTAGTCACTTCTATATCCTCAGCAAGTTCCTTCCTTCAGGTTAGAATGAAAATCAGAACACTCTGTAAGTACCTTCATAGATTACTGCCTTCCTGGCAACATTATGGAGCATCTATTTATAACGCTAAAATCCTGGAGGTGATGCTATCATAATTAGATGGCAAAAGACAATGGCAAACCAATTGATCACCTTCACCTTTTCCAGAAAGCTACCTCAGATAGGTTCTTCCGCTTGGTTTGGTCTTTTCTCTCCCTAAATGCTCAACTTACTCACTTTTTTTTTCCCAGTAAATATATACTGCTGCTGTGAGCCAGTGCTACATTAGGCAAACCTGGACATATATGAATATATGTGTATATTTGTGTATATATATGTGGGGTGGGGGGGCTATTGCGTTCAAATGAGTGACTGTCAGAATGTAAGAGCAACAAGGTAAGAAATTACTGTGCGGTAAGGTAATTGACATCAACAGCATAAAACCAAGTCCGGGAGATACAGTTACAAAGTTTGCCTGGATGGAGCCAGGGAAAGTAGGATTTGAGTGGAGACTTTGAAAATTTTAACATAAAAAATATCAGATTTGGCACTTGTGCCAGAATAACCGCTCCTAAAGAGGAAAAGTGGGAACTATTTTCCATAAAAGAATATACACATATCGTAACCGTTCGGAAGCACCACGTTTCTGTCTCAGAGGCAAAGCTTTCATATTGCCTTTGTTATTAGCTATGATGGTGAAATTACTTCACTGGGTTCATAAAGAGGAAGTCGAATTTAAGCAGGAAGCACTGAAAAGAGAACAAGTGGCAACCTGGCAACCTGCAGAAGGCAAGAATCAGGATTCAGTCTATATACCCTCACTCATCTCAAAGAATGAGATTCAGAAAATATCACTTAGTATAGAGTTTATTTGAGGATAACCACTGGGGAAACAGTGTCCAAAGGTTTGGGGTCAGTGCTTCAAGGTGGGGCAGCTGAGGTTTCACTTACATAGACAGAAACAGTTTTAGCAGGGTTGCAACCTTTCCCATATGAGGCCAGTACATATAGTACAGAGCTTAGTACAGCCTGCTGCATTCCAAGGAAGATTGCTTTCAAATTTCACGTGGAGAAGTAATGTTCCAAGGAGGGGGGAGTCTTTCTTCTGTTGCAGGTTAGTCACTCCTTATCATTTAGAGGAAAAAAGCAGAAGTTGCATCTGCATGCTAGGTGACTCAGGTTGCACAGCCACATTTCTTTTAAGGCTCAGAATAAGTCAAAGTTCCAATAGCTTTAAGTTTAAATTATTTAATTGCATACTCTACAGAGGTCCTCAAACTTTTTAAACAGGGGGCCAGTTCACTGTCCCTCAGACCATTGGAGGGCCAGACTATAGTTTAAAAAATATGTATGAACAAATTCCTATGCACACTGCACATATCTTATTTTGAAGTAAAAAAACAAAATGGGAACAAATACAATCACACCGCCTCATATGGAGTTTGAGGACCCCTGCACCTATACACAGAGAATTATATAGGTTCTGAAAGGGTTCTCAGAGACTACTAGTAAAAATTTGACAGTGCAACCCAGAAATGTATAATACCCATAATATCCCAAAGTCTGAATGTGATATATTCATCCATTCACGATCTCATTCAGGATCCAGTATATGCCAGGTGCCATGCTAGATGCTGGAGATATGATGAGAACAAGGAAGACATGAAGTTTTAAATGGCTATTTGAAAGGGTTTTCAGCAAATATTAAAATTAATATTAGCAATCCCAGAAAGGTAATCATTTGTGGCAGTACTTTTATGCTGTCCCCAAAAGGAAAATATACCTGTTAAGGGGGAACGTATTAAAGGGGAATTCTTGATTTGGAGGTAGGAGAAGGCTGGACGGCTCTCAGCTACTTTCTAAGACTTTGTTTCTCAAACTGTACCCTGAAAACCAACAGGATTGGGATGTACCTGGAATCTTTTCAGGAATACAGTGTCTCCGTCCAATCCCAGACCTCAGAATCTGCAATTCTAACAAAATCCCTAGCGAGTCCTATGCACAGTGAAGTATCAGAAGTGCTGTTCTCATAGGTTTTATTTACAGGTTTAACTGCAAGACAAATTATCCTCCATTTGTGACAGAATCAGGTCCTGACGGGCTCCTTCCAACTTTTGAGAGGCTTGGGGTTGGGGACTTTTCTCTGACATGTCAGAACAGCAAAGAAACACTGTGAAGGGTCACACAGGGCTGAGTGTGCTGAAGCCATTTCTGAATGGCCCAAAGTGTTTATTCACTTTGGATAGAACTGATCCTCAGCAATAGACAGGTAAGGAGGGCTCCACAAAGAGCCGGATTCTGCACAAGAGAAACAATGTCAAGGAACCTGAAAAACCACCCAGGATCAGCTCTAAGTTCCATCTAGCCCAGTACTATGACAATGGCACTGAAAGCCTAGGGAGAGCCCATTTGCCTTTATAAAATGTCAGGTCATAAGGTTAAGAACAAATCTACAAATACCTGTGTTCTCTTATTCTTAATAGTGAGATTTTTGAGAAATTCAAATTCAGGGTTGGCACCTGTAGCACAGTGGTTACGGCGCCAGCCACATACATCAAGGCTGGAAAGTTCGAACCCAGCCTGGGCCAGTTAAACAACAATGACAACTGCAGCAACAGCAAAAAAATAGCCGGGCGTAGTGGCGGTGCCTGTAGTCCCAGCTACTTGGGAGGCTGAGGCAAGAGAATTGCTTAAGCCCAAGAGGTTGAGGTTGCCGTGAGCTGTGACGCTACAGCACTCGACCGAGGGCAACGTAGTGAAACTCTGTCTTAAAAAAAAAAAGAAAGAAAGAAATTCAATTCAGATGTCAGCATAGTTGTATTACTAGGCATACATGACACATCACACTTCATTCAACACTAATTCCTACTTTTAAAATGTAGACTGTTTTGAAACAAGGATATAACTAATTCATTTGAAATAACCCCATGAAGAAATACATTTACTACCCTCTAATTCCTCCAAAGAATGTAGGTGTCTGACAACAGTTTTACACCTGCTTGAGATCTGTCACTCACAATACGTAAGGAATTTAGACAAACCACACTGTAGAACTGGATCCCTTGTGAAGGACCTGGTCTCTTCCATATGCTATCGACCTGTGGGGTGTGACGCCCACTGCTGCTGGACCTACGCTTAAATTTACCCCAAACTATCTGCAAGTGTAATTACTAATTCTGTTTACACACACCTTGATAACAGATTATCCATACATAAGGTAACATTTCTAATCCACTCAACCATATCATACTGAAGTATATAACATACATCAAAAACTTGAAATATTCCCATCATTTCCTTTGATTCTCCGTTTCCATTACCAAATATGGGTTACGTTTTAAATATATAGAATTCTCCACTCACTGCCTTTCCAAAGGTAAATAAAACCAAAGAAATTCACTCTTTATGTGCATTTTTTAGCATTTTTCTCACAAGTCTGCTGTTGATGGTATGCGTGCTTACCTGGGTCCCTTCAGGATCCCTCTGCTAACCTGTCCATGTAATGTTTTGTTTCTTGCTTTCAAGTTTGGAAACAAATTTCAATCAATCTCTCCAACAGCTGGAAGAAAGATTAAATATAAATTCTCTTCTCTTTCAGAGTTTTCTTTTCAAATGATAAAAGCACCTTCTGGGCAAAGCAGGAAGAGTAGCTCCATTTAATCTCCAAGCCAAGAAGACAATAGCTGTGAAATACCTGGTACTCACAGTCTCCCCTGAGGTTTCACACACGAAAACTAACAGCTATTTCTTGAAGAACAAGTCAAACACGGCAGGTATAAACAAATAACCTGTTTAAAAAAAATTGGTTGTGGTCAGAGATTTCTTAGAGATTAAAAACTAAAATAGGTGGCAGTGCCAAGCCAAGCCAACGCTTAAGACAGGCGAGGATATTAACATCAGTACGTTGAGCAAATGATGCAAAGACAAAACACAGACCCATGTTTACACTGACTTGTTTCCTTCGAAATAAATGTAATACTAATTTCCCAAGAAAGACAGTCCGAGTAAAAATATGTCATTAAACTAGGTAACACGCAAACTAAAATTTTATGAAAGAACTGCAAGACAAAAAATAGTCAGATGCCCAGCTCTCCCCTAAACCTGCACCCTGCTGTGTTTACCTGGGGCTGCAGAGATGCAAAAGTCTGAGGTCGGGGCGGCACCTGTGGCTCAGTTGGTAAGGCGCCGGCCCCATACACCGAGGGTGGCAGGTTCAAACCCGGCCCCGGCAGAACTGCAACAAAAAAATAGCCAGGTGTTGTGGTGGGCGCCTGTAGTCCCAGCTACTCGGGAGGCTGAGGCAAGAGAATCGCTTAAGCCCAGGAGTTAGAGGTTGCTGTGAGCTGTGTGATGCCACGGCACTCTACCGAGGGACATAAAGTGAAATTCTGTCTCTACAAAAAAAAAAAAAGTCTGAGGTCAGTTCAGAGTCTCTGAAGGGAACAGGGTTTAGTTCTATAAGACAAGCTTGGCTGAGATAAGGTTGGCTGGTGGCTCACGCCTGTAGTCCCAGCACTCTGGGAGGCCAAAGCCGCTGGATTGCCTGAGCTCACAGGTTTGAGACCAGCCTGAGCCAGAGTGAGACCCCCCCTCCAATCTCTAAAAAAAATAGCCAGGGTTTGTGGCCGGCACCTATAGTCCCAGTTACTTGGGAAGCTGAGGCAAGAAAATCGCTTAAGCCCAGGAATTTGAGGTTGCTGTGAGCTGTGACACCACAGCACTCTACCAAGGGTGACAAAGTGAAACTCTGTCTCAAAAAAAAAAAAAAAGATAAGCTTGGCTATAACACAACTCCCGTCCTCCCAAACCCCAAAGTGATGTGGGCTGTGGTCTTCATCACTTAGAGACACTTCACAGTGTGCCTCCCAGCTAAAAGATTTTTCTAGAAACAGACTACAGCTCCTGGTTGGTCAGTTTACTGTTTAGGAGGGACACACCAGGTGCCTTTGGAACACGGCCATCCTCCCTAAGAAAGGCTTTATGCGTCCTTCTGGCTGAAAGTCTTCCGCTCATGACACCAGTGAAAGAGTTTAGGGTAATAACAAGAGAGTTTAGGCAAAGCTACTAAATGTTTTAAAGGCCTTAAACATCTCTCATCACCTAGAGCAGTTTATAATAAAACTGTGCTGGGTCACAAGAGAGACAGAACTCAAGAGGGGGCAGGCAGAGAGAACCAACAGACAGATACCAATTTGGCTCCTGCCCTGTATTACCTGAACAATTTCATCAATTCTGGACAACACCACGAATAAAGTAAATTTTCTGTGTTACCTGTCTATGGAAAGATTAAGCAAAGTTTCTTCTAAGCCTCCACACAGGTACATTGTGAACAGATTAACAATCATGGCCTTTCTACAGGCAAACGATGAATGTGGTGAACCGGCTTTTTTCTTGCCACTTGGCCACGATGGCTGATATTACCTGGGGCAAACAGACCTTATTTCGCAAGCAGAAAACCACAGAGCTCACTTCTGGGGCAATCCTTAACTCTGCTGTTTCTGACAAATACAACAGCATCCATGACCCACAACCAATTTTGATTCCACCTACAAGAGGAGAAGTACATTCCCTCTTTGGACTGGTGGAATTATTCTCACATTCATATCTGCAAAAGAAGGGAAATTTTGCTTTGCATCAGGCCAAATCTTTGTGAAAGGAGTAAGCCCTTCCTAGGAGACAGCGTGGCCAGACCATCATCCTTCCTTTTCTCCCGTCATCCTAAACTTTCTGTTTTGTAAACAAGAAATAAGCTCCCTCAAAGAAACGTTCTGTGAAACTCTAATTAGGAATGCTATTATGTTGCACATGAACACATCTAGGAGTTTCCTTTACCAGGAGGGAAATTTCATTTAAGTGGTTAGTTTTGACTTTGACTTGGGATCTCAATGTCACAAAATAGTTCACCCTCCAGGGAAAGCAAAAGATTGCTTGGGGAATGGTTAGTGCTTTTATTCCTTTCCAACAACAAACAGTAACATTTATCTCTAGAAAGAAAATAAAGGATGTAATCACTCAATGGAACATTTGCTTATTAAATTTATAAACATGAAAAACTCGAGCTTTGGGTGCTCAGAATTGGCTAATGCCTTTCTGTGAACTTGGAGCAGAAGAGGCCTCAAATGCGCAAAATAGTAATCACTGGAGAGGAAAATTCTGCAGCTAGCTTTTAACTCACTTGCTTTCAAGCATGCTGTGCAATCATGCCTAGGTCTTTAGAGAAATGTGTGTGTGTGTGTGTATGTGTGTGTGTGTGTGTAGAATCCTTCAGAGCCACAAAACATAATGTTACAACTTGATGGACAGATTGAGATTAAAATAAATGTTCCAAAATTGGGTAAAAATATAAAAATTACAAAGTACAGACATGGCAATTACTTTTATGTGGGTTATTTTAAAAATTCATAGTTTTAATAAGCAATTCTTATACTGATGGTCAATTCAGAGGTCACCTTGAAACTTTTTTCTTTCCTTCTCATTTCTGATTTTAAAGCACACAATAACTCATTAACAAAAAGTTGGTTGATTCCTCTCCTAACCTTTAGAAAGGTTTTCATCCACATAAAATCTAATTAAGCATAATACTGATATGGCCATGGCAGAGGACAGGAAAGTGGAAGCGAAAGGACAAGCAATTTGGCTGTATGTTTTGATAGACTTTATCTGGCTCTGTGTGTGTGTCTGGGAGTATGTTTTGTGTGTGTTCTTGGGCACGCCACAACCTAGTAGGCAGCTACCTCACTAGGAACATCACCCCTGCTACTTAGCACCATAAAGCTCACAGATATGTTATTCTTTCTATTAAACAATTGTTGTATCCATTAAAATGCATACCTTACTGGGCAGATAGCACATTTCCTTGACTTAATGCTGCAGGTGGTTGATCACCCGCAAGCTCTTCCTTGGGAAAGGGGAGTCCAGAAAAGGGCAGCGATCAAATTCCCACTTAGTGGACTCCTAGGAAGCCTGCACTCAGAGTGGTGATTTCTCCCACCCTGACCCCTGTGAACTCCATAAAGAGGTGCTTCTCTGCTGGAAAACTAAGCCACAACCCTCCGTGCAAACTCTATGCATGACCCCCACACCATCCATCTTCTCCATGACTGTATCAGGCACCCACGGTCTTCTAAGCCACCAAATTTAACACCTGGAATTGAAGGCATTAGCCACCCCAATCTTAGCATCAAAATACCTCTCTCTCTCCATCTTGCCTTCTATGTGTTACCCACCTCCTGAACACCAGGAGGGAGACTTTTCTGTGTATTCCAAAATCCAATACAGGCCTTCCTTTCCTACCTTCAGGACTCGCAAGGGCTAGGGCACTCTGCCTTCTCCACCATGCACCCAGCACGCAAGGTTGCCAGACACTGAAGGAAAGCTACACAGAGATGCAAGATCACACGATGAGACACAAAACTTGCAATTGCTAATCTGGAAGCTTATAGATATATTAGATAGATCTTAATTCTGACTAGTATTATATGTATAACATTGAGATCATTGAGAAAGCTTTTCCAACTAAAGCTGCTCTCATTATAATTTAGGTGTCAATATTGAGTTCAGTGGTTCCTGAGCATTAAGAAATCGAGTTGAACTCCATTTTTATTGCTCAAAATACTACAACATACATTTAAAATTAAATTCAATCTCCTCAATTCATTTAAGAAATACATATATTTAGGCAGGAAGATTAGGAAGAGAATATTATTTTGAATCTTTTACTCACAGCTTTTTTTAAATGGTCACTAAGAAATGAGAGGTGATAGAGGAACTCAGAAAGGGGGGAGAGAGATCATCAAGCCACCAAAGGAAGACTTCAGCTTGAAAACTGTCTCTCACCAACCCTCCCAGCCGCCACCCCCTTCATACCGCTCCTCTCTTCAGGGAATGGGATCCAAGAAAAAAAGGAGCCCCTTGGTCTCCCTGTCACTCTCTCTTTGAAAGAGTTCAAGGTAATATCTACACCTGGAGAAGGAAATGAGTCTTTGGAGGCCAAGGTCAGCAGGCATTCAATAACCCTGCGCTGAAAACCTGTGCCCTCCATATTAGGCAAAAGCTAGGTATTCCTGAAGATGCTCTGAAGGCCCTAGCAGGTTAGTTTACAGACCTCTAAACCAGCGGTTCTCAACCTGTGGGTCGCGACCCCTTTGTAACAATGAAAATACATCATGGCATCCTGAAGGTTAAGAACCACTGCAAAATAGTTACAACAGCTAAAAGAAATGCAGCAAGAGCACTTGAGAAGCAGCACCCAAGGGCTCTAGCAGATCATCTGGGAAGCATCCGAGAAAAGGGTCATCCTGAATACCTGAAGGGTAAAGTGCTATTTCCCATGTTGTCAGAAGGAAGGGTGGGACCCTCCAGATGGGGTGAACATAGAAGCAAAGCCTGGGAGACTTCACAAATGCTAGGCTGTACACGGGGATGAGGAGGGAGGGCCAGGAAGTAAGGCGCTGTAAGTAGACAGGGGCTGGAGGACAGGGGGCCTCTAAGACTTTGGCAACTACCGATGTCAGCAGAGATGTGAAACAGTTTCACTCTTCTGTGAAACAGGGCAGATTTTTGTGTTAGTGACATCACTGCAGGGGACAGAAGAGACAGAACTGGAGGCCAGGAGAAGTGGTAAGAAGGTTTACAGTGGGAGTCCAACAACCAGGTGAGCTACGGCAAGGGTCTAAATTAAACTATACAGGATAGGAAGAGCACACCAATGATATCATTCAGGAGGCAGAACTGCCAGAGTCTGATCACTGTTCAGACGCAGGTGTTAGAGAGATCTCGGCTCATTTGGAGGTATATGGATGACAAGCAATTGCACAAATGGTAAACCACCACGCAAATATTCTTTGAGGTATTAACAGTGGTAAAGAGTAGACAAATGAATGGACAGGGCTGGAGCACAGGACTGAGTTGTGGGCCAGAGACAGACACGCAGTCTCAGACAGGTAGAAGAAAAGGCATGAACGTGACCATCCAGGTCGGGGTGTGGTAAGCCTGTCTGTAGCCTTCTTGAATCATGGATGCTTGAAACTCTGATGAAAGTCATGAGCCTAACACTAAAAAATGCGTATTTGCATATAGAAAGCACTCTATTTCAGAGGAAGTATAGACTGTTTGAAGCTCATCCATAAACCCACAGGTTAACAACTCCCAGTATAAAGCAGGAAGAAAAGAGGGCTTAGGAAAGGGACAATGAAGAAACAGGACACAGAAAAAGCCACTGTGAGAACAGCCAAGGAGAATCAGACCTTGTATAGTGACTGGAGGGACAGCTTTCTAGAAATGTATGTGAAATAAAGGGTAGTATAGATACTAGACTGGGTTTCAATCCAGGGTTTTGATTTGTTGCTGTTGCTTAACATTTTCTTACGGAAAATTTCAAACATATTCAAAGCAGAGAGAACAGTATAATATAGACTTTTGCACCGATATCTGAACTTCTGCAATTAGCAACTTTTATCATCTCATCCCTAAACATCCTCTAAAAGGAACACCTAAAAAACATAACCACACCAATATCACATCTTTAAAAAGTAACAGTAAGGCCTTCAAATCATCAAGTATCTAGTTGCACTCAACTGCCCCTAATTGCCTCATATTTTTTCATTTTGTTTTCAATTTGTTTAAATCAAGATCCAAGTAAGCTTCATACATCGTAACTGACTGAGAAGTCTCTTAAGAGTCTTAATCTGGGCGGCGCCTGTGGCTCAGTCAGTAAGGTGCCGGCCCCATATACCGAGGGTGGCGGGTTCAAACCCGGCCCCAGCCAAACTGCAACCGAAAAATAGCCGGGCGTTGTGGCGGGCGCCTGTAGTCCCAGCTACTCGGGAGGCTGAGGCAAGAGAATCGCTTAAGCCCAGGAGTTGGAGGTTGCTGTGAGCTGTGTGAGGCCACTGCACTCTACTGAGGGCCGTAAAGTGAGACTCTGCCTCTACAAAAAAAAAAAAAGACTCTTAATCTATAGGCTTCCCCTATGTCTGTCTGTTTGTCTTTTTCTTTGGTCTGTTTATTTGGGTTTGGATTTTGCTGATTGCATTGTTGAAGCATCATTTAACGTGTCCATTTGATTCCTCTATATCCTGTAGATGGGCACTTACATATAGTGATTTGATCAGATTCAGGTTCAGTATTTTGGTAAGAACAATTTATAGGGAGTTTTAAGTTCCATAAGGCGACAAAAAAGTGGCATTTTTTAAAAAGACAGAGCTGACAAATCATACTTATCTGGCATGGGGAAGAAGCTAGTGAAAAATGTGAGGTTGAATGAGTAAAAGTACAGCAATAAAAGACAGTGGATGATGAGAAGAGGGATGGAAAAACACAAAAAGCAACAAGCAGCCAGGTTCCATGCCCTGCTGAAGAAGCACTAAGCTCTGGGACTGTTTGAACAACCCTGAGCATCTCCCCAAGGCTTTTTTTTTTTGCAGTTTTTGGCCGGGCTGGGTTTGAACCCACCACCTCCAGTATATGGGGTGGCGCCCTACTCCTTGAGCCACAGGTGAGGCCCCTCCCCAAGACATTTTCAATAATAATGCCTAGGACCCACAATGATCCGTGTGCATTAAAAAGAATGGGCTAAATTACTTTGCATTCACCGCGACCAAAAGTGTGAAGCCTTACCTATAAGTCTATAATTAGACTATTAATTATAGTCTATAGTCTATTTATAGTCTATTTTATAGTCTATAGTCTATAGTCTATAGACTATAGTCTATAGTCTATTTTAATAGTCTATAATTAAAATTGTCAAAATTAAAAATTTCTGTGCTTACGAAAACCTTCCGTGAAAATTTATAGAAGAGGGGTCTCCCCCAGATCACCCATATGGGTTAACTATTTTGTCTTGTAAATAAGAGTCAATATAATCACAGCTCTCTACTTTCAAAGGGAAATATTTAGCTATTAACATGGCATTGATGTCATTGTTATAGTCAGATAGTAATAAAAAAAAAAAAGATCCAAGGTTAGGTATATACCCCTTTAATTAATTTTCACCATTATACCCACATGACATTTTTTTCCTAGGGACTAAAATCTTCATTTGACAAAATGCACCTGTTAGAAACACAGGACTCCACTAACAACTCCCCACCCTCTAGGGACACACTGATTCCATCAACCAACCTTCCCTGGACATCATGTCTCCCATCTTTGACTTTTCTTCTGTCCCTGCTCCCAAAGTACACATTTTATTTTAACATACATAGTATTTTCCAACACACTGAGGGGTCCCTTGTGCCATAATTGCCCTCCTGTTAGAAACTAACTCTAGGTCTAATAACAAAATGCATTTTAATTTTAAGTGAAGCAGTATCAGCTAAAAAGGTCCCAGATAAATTAATATGTTTTTCATTATAAAATTTTATATTCTGGCTCAGCACCTACAGCTCAAGTGGCTAAGGCACCAGCCACATACACCTGAGCTGGCAGGTTTGAATCCAGCCCTGGCCTGCCAAACAACAATGACGGCTACAACCAAAAAATAACCGGGTGTTGTGACAGGTGCCTGTAATCCCAGCTACTTGGGAGGCAGAGGCAAGAAAATTGCTGATGTCCAGGAGTTGGAGGTTGCTGTGAGCTGTGATTCCATGGCACTCTTCCCAGGGTGACAGCTTGAAGCTCTGTCTCAAAAAAAAAGAAAAAGAAAAAAAAATTTATATTTGAAAGATTTTCATCTAAAAACAAAATTTTTAAAAATATATATATAGGGTGGCGCCTGTGGCTCAAAGGAGTAGGGCACGGGCCCCAAATGCCAGAGGTGGCAGGTTCAAACCCAGCCCCGGCCAAAACTGAAAAAAAAAAAAAAAAAATATATATATATATATATATATATATATACACACACACACACACATCTCTAAGGTGACTTTCTCTTGTCCCTTGTAGGGACAAGTCAGAAGTCAGAGGAAGGAGGGAGGATGCCAGCATGGATACTAATGACAATTCTCTGTGACATGCAAATAAATAAAGGCACCTAGTTTTTATGAAGCTTTACTCATCCATCAAGGCTTAGCTCAAAGGCTACCTCTGCAGGGAGGTCTTTCCACGCCCACTGAAAGTCGTTCTCTGCCATCTTGCTATTTTCTCATATGGCATCACCTACAGTATTACAGCACAAATCATGCTACTCGTGACAACTGAACAAATGCTACATTCAGCCTAGGTGTTCACACACTAAGCTACAATAGGTGAGGAAGGAATCGTCTTTGCTCGGAAGAGGCCTCTTTTTATCTTCCTGGATGGGGGGTCATGTCATGCTACCGTACATAGCGTAAACTCCTAACTTGGTGCTTATCACGTGTTCACTGAAGACTTTGATGAAGCACTTTTTTCATTTTCCTCCAACAACCTTGTGAAGAGGACAGGAAGAATATATATAACATTCTCATTTTTACATAAAGAAATCAGGCTCAGTTGTGTGCTATAGCTCATATCTGTAATCCTAGCACTCTGGGAAGCTGAGGTAGGAGGATAACTTGACCTTAAGAATTCAAGAGCAGTCTGAGTAAGAGTTGAGTGCAGTGTCACGCGCCTGTAGTCCCAGCTACTCTGGAGGCTGAGGCAGGAGGATCACTCGAGCTTAGGAGTTTTAGGTTCTTGTGAGCTAGGCCTATGTCACTGCATTCTAGCCTGGGCAAAAGAGTGAGACTGTCCCCCCACACCACCACCACCATCACCACACCAAAAAATAAAGAAAAGGAAATCAGCTTGAAACATAACATGACTTGCTTTAAGTCTCACACTCGTAAGTGGGTACCTTGGAATCTAGCACTTTTTGAAAGCAAATGAGTGAGAGGACAAATGGACCACAGTATTCACTATAATGATCCTGGAATAAGAGACAAAGGCAGAAAAGACTGTAAAATCTTCCTTTGCAGAACCTCTAACTATTACGACTTGGGGTCTCTTTCCAGACTGTCTTCAGTGGAGAATCTTCTATAGAGATACAAGTTAAACGACTTGAAAGGACCAGGCATTTTAGAAGGCTGTACTCCTCCAAAAGCAAGAGGTGAAAGAATTTTCAAATCACAGCTTATTCTAAAAAGCTATCCATGATTTACTTCCTGTCAGTATGGAAAATGCTGCCCCTCTACAGCCCAGCCCTGGGATTGAGCCTTCTTACCTCCTGCCCGGCCAGACAGGAGGCTCTAGACACAGCACTGAGTTCCGGAGCACTTGCAGTCTGCTCAGACTTTTGTGCCTGATGACCATCCTGGGACTCCGTGCCAATCGGACCCACCCCTGCCCTGCCATCCTTTCTGAAGCTCTACAAAGGAGGGAAGTGATAGAATAATAAAGTCCTAGAGGCTTCATTATGTTCTTCCAGGGAAGTGTAAGGCTAGGGGGAGGATAGATGTGAACCCTAGAGAAATAAATCACCAACAATGTAATTACTGGGGAAAGTGACTTAGAATGAAGAACTCTCCCGGAGCCCCTTAAATTACGCCAAGTACACAAACCATATCCTTAACAGGTACTGAGTTTAAATGGAACCATAGGGCCTGTGTTCTTAGCAAATCTACAGGAGATGAAATCTCCTCCTGAATGAGAAGGGAGGAAAGTTAACATGGTATTTATAGACTCGGTAGCCAGTGGAATAAAATTTCTGGCATCCAGAGGTAGACAAAACTTGGATTTTAAAACCAGGTAACTATCCACAGTAGAGCAGCTATCGCACGCCCAGTTCCAAAACAGGGAAAAGCAGGTTAGGCAAGGTCTTACATTACACATAATAATCTCACCCAGAGTTTTCTGTGCAATGTGCAGGAACAGTCCACAGAAATAAAATAAATAAAGAGTAGAAATGCTAAGTATATGATTAAGAGATTTTGCACCTAAACCTCCAGGAAGAACCTGCAAACAAGGGAACTCCCTTCAGAAAAATGCACAGTAAAATTCTCTATTTAGCTTCTTTTTTCACCTCTAATCTTCACAAAGCCCAGCATGTTACTATTGTGATTATTGACTTCAAAGGATAGTGCTCCCTACACGGTTGGGCAGGAACAGAGAACAACAGAACAAAGATCAAATAAATTAAAATGTTGCACAGTGTAAATTATTTAAAATGTTGGTAATCTGGCTGGCCATGGTGGTTCACACCTGTAAACCTAGTATTCTGGGACGCCAAGGCAGGTGAACTGCTTGAGCTCACAAGTTCAAGACCAGCCTGAGCAAGAGTGAGACCCCGTCTCTACTGAAAATAGAAAAACTGAGGCAAGAGGATCACTTGAGCCCAAGAGTTGGAGGTTGCTGTGAGCTATGACATCACAGCACTCTACCCAGGGTGATAGCTCAAGACTCTGTCTCAACAAAAATAAATAAATAAAAATAAAATAAAATGCTGATGATCTCAATATTAAATTTTGAATCATTGGCAGCAATCATATAGAGCATTGAGCCATCCCATTCACACGTTAATGTAAACTGATAATTGCCTGTCATAATTTCTTTGATTTAGATCTTTTTAAAATATACAAATATTTTTATTCAGTACAGAATGTGTCCAGGAAAGTGGAGGTAAAAATTATATTATAAAAGAATAAAAACGTTAAACTTAACAACCAAGTAAGTGAGTTTGGATTCTCAGAGTATTTCTACATCTAATCAAAATCACAACCCAGAGAGCAAAATTAACTTTCTCAATCACTCAGATCATAAGATTCGAGTCAAACTGGTAAATGCCACCGGGAAACTAAGGTTCAATATAAGTAAAGCTCTCTAAGAATTCTAGGTCCCATAGGTGTGGTCCGACCAATTAGCCTCCCTCCACCCATTCTCCCTCCTCCCCTGTCCTACCCCTCCTCTTCCCCCTTCATCTTGGACTGTAGTTGGGTTATTTCAAATTGTATATAAAACCAGCATATTGTACCCCATAAATGCATTAACATACACAGCTATGATTTAATTACAAAAAAAAAAAAGAATTCTAGGCCCCTAGAGCTGCCCTATCCCAAGAGGTAAGGGAGGTCACCACCACTTAGGGAGGTCAACTAATGCTGGACACTTTACCTACATCACATGTCACATAATCTTTATTATATAACTCTGGGTTCTATATTATGCAGATAAGGAAATGAAAAGGCACAGAGGCAAGGTGACTTAACTAAGTTTATACAATTAGTAGAACCAAAATTTGCACTAAGTCTGTCTGACCTCTAACATCCTTCCTAACTCAGATTCTATGATTGCAATGACTGTTATTAACTATCCTTTTATTGACTATAATGTGCATAGCTGTAAGCAATATAAGTCTATATACATTTTTTATTTAATTTAACCACTGCCATAAGAGGTTATTAGTATTCCCATTTCACAGATGAAGATGCTGAGGTTAGAGAGGCTGTGCAGCCTGCAAGGTGATAAGGAAGAAGTCAGGATCTGGGTCATGTACTGTTGACCTGAAAGTCCATGGTGCACTTCACTGTTGGGTTGTTCCATTCATGGTCTGAACTAAAAGGAGTCTAAGTGTTCGGTTGTGATTTTCACTGATGTCTCTTATAATCTTACCTGTGAATACCAAGCCCTATAAACATCATTACCCGCTGAACACGAACCACTGCAAAATGGACCTACACATTATTTTAATTATTGCCAGATTTTTGGACATGATTCTACACAAGATTATCTTGTGTTCACAGCAGATAAATTTCCAATTAGTTCAGAATTGTGTATTTACTATACAATATTAGTAGGCAGTGTAAACACCGTGGTTAAGATTACTAGCTCTACCTACCTACTCATCTGTAAAATGGAGATGATACAATCTACTATCTCACAGGGCTGCCATACGAGAATTAAATAAAGTCAGGAGTGTGCTTAGCTGCACGTAATAACCACACAACGTTAGAATCATAACAATGATTCCAGCCAGGCACAGTGGCTGGAACCGGTAGTCCCATACACTTGGGAGGCTAATGGGGAAGGATTGCTTGAGTCCAGGAGTTCCAGATCAGCCCAGGCAACATAGTAAGAGCCTGTCTTAGAAAATAAAAAAATTAAATTAAAATAAGATATAATCATATAACATTATTATTACCTTCCTATGTTGGAATTAGGTTAAAAAGCAAAAAGCTTCTTTTAGGTCAAGTAAGAATACAAGAACTGAAAAACTAGTGAATGAATTCCAAGTATCAGCCTGGACTCAAGCATCTGATTTGGGGGCAGAGCTGATGTCTGATTTCTAGACAAACCAGATGTCCTGCCCCCTTTCTTTAAAGAAGAACATCATTAACATTTTAAAATATCTGTCAGTGTTGGAAAGGTTTAAGAAAAGTACTGTAGGATTAATTGATGGAGAAAGAGAAATAAAAGATACAGCATAAAGAGGGAAGAGAATAAACATGGCAACACTAAAAATAACTCAATCACAAAAACCAAGAGGAAGCTGTAGGGAGGTAAATATGCCTAAGTATGCTGGGAATGGAAATTTCCACTAACTAAAAGAAGCTTTCTTCTATCAAAAGACTTAGAATTTGAAGAAGGTACTTCTCCCCCGATACCTCTCCAACGGGAGTGAGTGAAATTGCATTTTACTTTAGACATGAAGTCAAACAAAAAACACCCAATAGGATCCTTCAGTTCACAGTATAGTAGAGTAGAACCTCCACAGCTGACCACCTCCCTACATTGCCCACCTCCCTAAGTTGACCTAATCTTCATAGCCCAGACATCCACCACCACATGTATGTGTCAGTATAGTAGGCCTAGTTCCTTGTGTTGACCACATTAAGTACGTTGACCAGCTTGTTACAGACCCTTTTAAGGTCAACTTATTTTATGGTCAACAGCTTCTACTGTTACTGTATGGGGAGACGGTCCCTTCTATCTGTGATATATCTTTGGCATCAACATTCAAAAGGAAATGAAACCTTTCCAGGACTCAATTTTCTTGGAAAATGTAGAATCCAGCCAACCCTTGGGCCAAGTCCCAATAATTAGAAAAGGTAAACCAGGTTTCCTAATAACTTTTTCACATGAATACTGAATACATAACTTAGCACACATTTTTACATGACATACACTCCCCAACTTTACAAAACACTCCTCCTCTCTCCTTTCACCTTTCAAGTATCAAAGATGTTTTTCCAAACTTACATTAGAATATGTTTGTTCAACTTCTTAGTAAAACTTCTTGCAAGCTTTTACAAGCAGCTTTTAGAATCATTAGATTTCCTTAAGCAAATATTTACCCAGGTTTCTCTAATTTTTTTTAAAAAAGGAATTGACAGGTTTTCTGGTGCCATCCATCTTAAAGCAAGTCTCAATCATGCTAATTTCTACCAAAGTAATCAATATTCTGGAGAAATCCCATATCACTCCCCACCACCTATGTTAAAACCCTCCTTCTCATCACTCCGCCCCACTCAGAACTGAGGAGTAGAGAAATGTATCTAATATTATTTCTCAGAATTTGGTTTGTTTGAAGAAATCTATTGCCTACCAAGCCAAATTCTTACTCATTTTAATTTTTTCCAAATTAACAACCACACAAAGAAATCATTGGGTTCAATTTTAGGCAACTTTTCACACCACCTTTCCTTTGACCATCTTTGTACCGTAATAACCCCCAAACACAGATGATAACCTCACATCTGTGGAGTGACTGATCTGAAATACTTTGCATACTGCTTGATGAGTTACAAATCTAGGCATTGTTAGCCAATCTCTATTTGAACTAAATCATACAATCTTTCAAAAGATATAATCCCTAATTTCTCTGATGTCTCATACAGGTGGTGGTATAGATTAATGAAAGGCCCACACACAGGGTTTTTTTTTTTTTTTTTGAGACAGTCTCGCTTTGTTGCTCTTGGTAGAGTGCCGTGGTGTCACAGCTCACAGCAAACTCAACCTCATGGGCTCAAGTGATGCTCTTGCCTTAGCTGCCCGAGCAGCGAGACTACAGGTGCCCACCACAACGCCTGGCTAGTTTTTTCTACTGCATAGGGATTCTGGCGGAGAATGTAGAGCAAGGGCTTTGCAGCCACATAGCCCTGGGGTAGAGTCCAGACTCTATCACCTACTAGAACGTTTTATTATCCTCGCGGCACAAATGAGGAAGCCATGGCTTCAAGAGATGAAGTAAACTGCTCAAGGTGAAACAGCCAACAAGTGGCAGACCCAGGGCTCAAACCCGAGCAGTGCGACTCCAGAGCCAGAGGAAAAGCACAAGACATGGGACTTTTTTTTTTTTTCCTTTTTTGCTTTTTCCTTTTTTTTTTAAGACAGGTCTTACTGTATTGCCTGGGTTAGAGTAAGGTGGCTTCGTGCTTGTGTCCTGCACCCTAGCCTCAGGCTGCTGAGTAACTGGACAACAGGTGTGCACCACACACCCTGGCTAATCTGTCTATTTGATGAGAGATGGGCTCTCACTATGTTGCTCAGGCTGACCTGGAACTCCTGGCCTGAAGCAATCCTCTCTGCCTCAGCCTCCCAGAGTGCTAGGTGTGAGCCACCACACCTGGGCCACAGGGACCATTTTTAAGAATTCATCTTAATGCAACCCAACAATGTAACTTTACTTATCAATGAAGCTTATAAAGAAATCTCTTTATTACTCCCCACTAAAGAGATCCTTGTTACATTAGGCACTCTCTACCAGCTGTAGGGAATGTGTGAAGAAGGGCCTGAGGTATTTAAGAAATATCAAAACACACCCCTTGCTCTCAAGGGGCATTCAATTTAGAGAAGGCATGTGTTCTATCAGCAGAGCTGCCCAACCAGCCAGCCAGCAATGGACTTTAAAGAAGCCAACATATTATGCCCTGTGACACCCTGACCTGGCCCAGGACTTCAGTCTGTGTCACCTTCAGCAACCTTGTCCAGTTGCTCCAATGTACCTTAGGAAGATTCTCATTTTCTACATGTGCTATGAAGTAAAAAAGGCAGGAAGCATTACACTAGGAGCTTCAGCGTGTTGCTCAGAGATGGGGCCAGTCTGCTCCTCCAGCATTAAGTCATGTAAGCAAAGCCTGGCCACAGAAGGAGGCATTCAGAAGAGTGACAAAGACAAGGCTCAAGAGCCCTTCCAGCTCTCAGAGTCCCAGAGAGAAATACGGCTGCAGAATGAAACTTTTTTTCTCACAATAGCACCTTCTCGGGCCTTCAGGGCAACGCAGTTTAGACTTGAACTAAGTTCTATATTATATCCATCCGGAATGAGACAAGTCCATTTTTGAGAGCACCTGGGAACGTGAACTCTTTAGCTTCCTCTTTTTTTTTTTTAATCCCACTGGGAAAAGTCCATAAAATGGTGTTAGGGCCGCAAGTCGCCCATGTACGTTCCTTCTGGACCCCACCCAGCAAGCACGCAAACAACCTGACACTTCCACACCTCCTCCCACCTCTACTTTACCCCACAGCGGCACACCATCTTTACACTCAGGGTGTGACACCAGGAAAAGAAAATGGTTCTCAGGTAAGACAGGACCCAAACATACAGAGCAAAGACTGAATAAAAACAGAAATGCCACGGGAAGGTCTGGGTGGAACTTAGTAGAGTAAGATTTCCCATTGATTGCTGTTTGTTTGCTTTGCTGAAACAAGAGCCTTGATTTTGTTTCAGGTCAATTTCCTTAGTTCATTTCGGAGTAAACCTGATCTACATATCAAACCCCTTTTTATGCTTGCAGAATGATTTCATCCCTTGGAATGAATAGTTATGGAAAGGAATGGGAGGGGAAGAAAGAGTGAGACAGACACACAGACAGAAGCGGATACTGAGATTCTTTCCATGGTGAGAGTCAAACATTTTAACTTTCTGAACTAGAAATTCCAAGAGGATTTTCTCAGCCTACCCCACAGATTCTGTCCTTCATTCATCTTATCTCCTCAAGATGGACAGAAAGGCTTCAGGTTGTCAAAGATTCCCCTGGCTGCCTTTTTCCTACCCTTCAGGTCTCTGTTCAAAGATCATGTCCTCAGAGGGACTTTCAAAAGTACCTCTCCCCAGTCGAGCCACTCAGTCCCACTGCCTCAGTTTATTCACTTGACAGATACACTTCACAGTAGCTGAAATGATCGTGGTGGGTGTGGCTGCCACCTGTCTCAGAATAGATGTTCCTTGAGACCAGGGACCTTCTGTCTTACCCACAGCTGCAGTTCCAGCACATAGACCAATGCCTGGCACTGGTCAGTGTTCAACAGCTGTTTCTGGGAGGAATGAATGAGGCAGAGCTGGAGGGGCAAGAGAATTGGGGAAGTCCTAGGACCGGGAAAGGAGAGTGAAAGGTTGTTCACCTTTATGTGTTCTAACAACCGTTCAATTCAATGGGGGATGAAGCCATAGGGTAGGGGTCACATGTAAGTTTTGACCTTCAGGGAAGCATGCTGCTAAGTCATAGACTCCAGGTGGCTGGGCAGAATTGGGTTCCAATGCCAGTCTGCTTCACATTTAGAGAAATCATCATTTGCCCAAAACATTTCTCATGGGCCCTTGACTTTGCCACACACTCTTCCACACACCCTACATAGGAGCACTGTCCTACTCTCTAGAGCTTCAGTTCTCAAAGACTTTGGGATTTACTCAAAGTAAATTACCCTTACTCTTTACCCTATTCTTGACTGGTACTGAAACACACTTTATAAACAAAATAAGTGCCTGAACACGAGAAGCACCCTAAGCATCTATTCCATACACTCTACCTTCTAACCTGTTGCCCTGAAGTTTCCTTCCGCTGATGGCCAACCAACCTTCTCACCGACCAAAGACTTCTCTTCTGCAATTTTCCCATTTCTCATTCAACATCAGCATCTCCCTTTCTATAGGATTATTTTCTTCCTCAAATCCTATTCTCATGGTGGGCATCTATAGCCCCAGCTACTTGCCTGAGCCCAAGAGTTTGCAGTTGTTGTGAGCAATGACGCCACGGCACTCTACCCAGGGTGACAGAGTGAGAACCTATTCTCTTCTTCTCAAACTCCTACCGGGTTTTGGGTCTCTGCCGTCTCCACCACACTGTTCTCCTCACGATTTTCACCAGTCTTACCAATCTACAAGCTACATGTGACTTTTCTTTCTTCTTTCTCTCTCTCTCTTTCTTTTTTTGACAGGGCCTTGCTGTGTGTGTTCATAGCTCCCTGAAGCCTCCAACTCCTGGGTTAAAGCAATCCTCCCACCTCAGCCTCCCAAGTAGCTGGGACTACAGGCAACTAATTTTTTTTTTTAAGAGACAGGGTCTCACTCAGCTTCTGAGCACAAGAAATGTGACTGGTGCCGCACGGTGAAACAACAATATTTTGGACATACTGGATTAAATAAAATATTTTGTTAAAACTAACTTCATCTGTTTATTTTTATATTTTATAATGTGACAATTAAAAAATTGTAAATTCCATATGTGGCATGCCTTATATTCCCATTAGACAGCAATATTCCCAATTAGACATAATTCCATATTATGCTAGGAAAGCTGAATTTATCCCATAATCATTCCTTCCATAGGTAATGAGAGCACTGGAAGTGTGTATGAGGTAAATAATAGGCTCTAATCTGCACTTTTACAAAGATAGGCATACAGGTGACACCTCATATGCATTACATTACTTTTTTAACTTCTCTTCCCTCAGTTCTCTGGAAAGGGAAGACTGGGAAAGAAAGACTTCTGCACACCTCCTCTTCTCTGAGCCAACCCAGCACAGAGCCCTAAGCACCACTCTTGGCAGCTAAGCAAAGGGAAAATGGACTTCGCATGACTATGGGTTTGGAGCCCAGCGGGAGAAACACAGGGCATGATGATCTTTATGCACACACCCCCAACTCCAGCCCTAGCCCTAGCCCTGCCACCAGGGAAAGAGCTGCCACACCCACCCAGAGGCTGAGAGAAGACACCAACACTCTCCTCCCTCAGGCCACAGTAGGCCTGCCCAAGGACTGACTGTAAGCCCTGAAAAAGTCTATCCACTCAAGTCTAGGAAAGCTCAGAAGACAGACAGATGTGGTTCCTCATCCTACAAACTTAGAACAAAAGCATACACCTCTTGAGTCTGGCTTGGATATCACTGATCCTGAATTTCAGTGTCCAAAATTCTGTGATTGAATAAAGGTTTGTTTTGTTTTTAAAAAAGAAGATGCGGAATTTGTCTTTTTTTTTTTTTATTGTTAAATCATAGCTGTGTACATTAGTGCAATCCAGGGGTACAATGTGCTGGTTTCATATACAATCTGAAATATTCTCATCAAACTGTTCAACGTAGCCTTCATGGCATTTTCTTAGTTATTGTATGTAGACATTTGTATTCTGCCTTTAGGAAGTTTTGCTTGTATCCCTTCTAAGATGCACCGTAGGTGTGGCCCCATGCATTACTTCACCTTTTTCATGTTTACATGGATGGAGCTGAAACATATTCTTCTTAGCAAAGTATCTCAGGAATGGAAGAGAAAGTATCCAATGTACTCAGCCCTACTACAAAGCTAAATTATAGCTTTCACATGAAGGCTATAACCCAACTATAGCACAAGACTATGAGGAAAGAGCCAAGGAAGGGGAAGGGAGGGGGGAGGTTAGGGCGGAGGGAGGGTGATGCATGGAATTTGTCTTTTTATATAAAAATGTCGGGTATCAAAATATCAAACTGATATCTTCACTAAAAAAAACAGCAAAAGTGGGTGGCGCCTGTGGCTCAGTCGGTAAGTCGCAGGCCCCATATACCGAGGGTGGTGGGTTCAAACCCGGCCCCGGCCAAACTGCAACCAAAAAAATAGCCGGGCATTGTGGCGGGCGCCTGTAGTCCCAGCTACTCGGGAGGCTGAGGCAGGAGAATCGCCTAAGCCCAGGAGTTAGAGGTAGCTGTGAGCTGTGTGAGGCCACGGCACTCTACTGAGGGCCATAAAGTGAGACTCTGTCTCTAAAAAAAAACACAGCAAAAGCAAAGCAGAGGAATTCTTAATAATCTGAAGGATTTAACAAACCTCCCATGTTCTCCATTTAGGACTTCCGCAAATATCTTAACTCACCAAAAGCCTATAAATCTTGCAAGAACAAGGAGCTGTATTTTTCCTTCTTCCTCGCAGAGGCATCAGATCTTTAAAGAAGGAATGATGAATGAGGAGAATTATAATATTTCAAGGCTAATGAGAACCAAAGATGAACTATAGAAAAATCTGGTATTTGGGGACAGATTCTGGTGTGTGCTTGAGTTAACAAGTCCTGACCTCATATAAATTCCAGAGCTGTTTTATCAGATAAGAAAAGCTAAGCCAAAAAAGTACTCATAAATTACTGTAAATTCAAATTTCACCAATTATTTTTTAAAAGCCTGTCTTTCAAAATGTCAAGTAGCTGACTACTAAATTAAGATGTACATTGTATTTCTGGACATTGTAAGGATTTTAATAAAATAGCTGTTTATCACTGCATTAGTATTGGAGAAAAAGAAACATTTTTAAAGAGTAAAATGTATTATGTTTGATATAGCAAGTCCTTGTATCTAAGGAGGGCTGAGAGTGGAGGACATTAACTAGAACATCATACAGGGTTAATTGGTTGAAAAGTTTCTTACCAACTAATACAATTGTACACTTTCATGCAGTACATGATATATCCTTAAGATCACAGATTATAGATAGATGTTGCCTAGGGTTGCCAGGCTTAGCTTAAAAAAAGAAAAAAAAGAAAAAGATCGCCAGTTAAATTTGAATTTCAGATAAACAGTGAATAATTTTTTTAGTGTAAGTATGGCCCAAAGTATTACGTGGAACACACTTATACTAACAATTATTTATTAAACATTATTGTATTTTAAAAATTACATGTATATTCTACCTGGCAAAGCTAACACTGTCTTATGGATAATGCTACTGTGCTGCTAGAACGTTTCAACTGAATATTAGAACAGCTGATATCCCTCTAAGTACCTTGAGTTGCCCTCGGTCCAAAATCCAGTAATTCTTTCATACCAGATGGTGCAAAATGTGACTAAGCAGACACCGCAACACAACATCCATAGTGTCCATGGAAACACATTCGAAAACTGTCTGCCTGCTTTCCTAAATTAATTTAGAATCATACAATCACAGAATTTTAGAATTGGAGACTTGCATAGATTCTTTTCTTTTTTTTCTAAAGAAAAAAATTATGTCATTTTCAGGCATAGTGACCTTTCCTACAATCTCTTACCCACATAGGAGAAAGAAGGGTCTACAAAAGAGCCAGAGCCTCTCCAGTTCCAGAATCTACTTATTTATTCTTCCAATGCCAGCAACTTGTTAAGGGCCATCTTTACAAGGGATGTTATAAATAGAAAAGAAATAGACCATGCACTCCTCCAGGACCAAATGGGTGTCAAATTCATCTGTGTCATGCTAGTGTTTGGCACTCAGTAGGCACTTAATAAACAGAAGCTTAAAGAATGAATAAATGACCGTGTGTGTGTGTGTGTGTGTGTGTGTGTGTGTGTGTGTGCGCGCGCGCGCACGCAGTCTTGGGTCACTCAACCCAAAAGTGTGCTAGGCTGAGACTGAGGATGGGATCGGATGGGGGAAAGTGAACAAGGAGGGTAAGCAGAGGGCAGGGTGACCACAGCCCGTACTCTCAGTCCATTTTCCTGACCGATCCTTTTTTTTTTTTTGGTCACATCCCTAAGGATGGAGAAGTGTCACCACTCCCTCCATTTGGGTCCTCAGAAAAGCAACGAGATCTCAGTTGAGTTTCAGCTCAGACCCAGCTTCTTCCTCTGGGACACAGGCACTGACCACAAGCCTTTCACAAACCTACAGAAATATCTGTGGCCTAGGAAAAACATAATTAGCTTCAGAATACACACAGAAATCGGAACAATCAAAATTCGTAAGTGTTTGCATAAATGTCTACGAACTTTTACAGGTCTATAACGAACTGCAACTTGATGCTCATATCATTAAGTTATGTTTAATGTAGGATGTGTGTATATTTCATTAATTCTGATACAACATGAGGTGTGACCAGCACCATCCTTGTTCCTCCCTCCTTTCTATCTGAAGTTGCTCTAATCACAATGTAAATTACTTGGTAGACACCTCTGGCAACATTTAGAGATAGAATTCTTTCTTCTGGTCCCTCCCTGCCTTCTATCCTCTTCCTCCTCATGGTGACTCCTTGCAGTAACTCCCTCATTTAAAATGTTTTTTTCTTGCAGCACATTTGTTTACCTGTAAAATTTCTTTTTTTTTTTTTTATTGTTAACTCATAGCTGTGTACATTAGTGCAATCAAGGGGTACAATGTGCTGGTTTCATATACAATCTGAAATATTCTCATCAAACTGTTCAACGTAGCCTTCATGGCATTTTCTTAGTTATTGTATGTAGACATTTGTATTACCTGTAAAATTTCATACACAGTCCCCAACACGGTGATGTAGCATATGGGACAGCTGAGAAACTCAGTATAGTTCTTCTGGGAAAAGTTCCAATGGTTGAGGAATGAAAAGAGGCACAAATATTAAAAATGGCTAACTTTCAACAAGTGCTCAGTCTGCATAAATTACTGGGTATTGTGAGGTATCCACAACTGTGATACCTCACAATACCCACTGCAGTGGGATCTGTTATTATCCTCCTTTAATAGACAAGGAAACCAAGGCTCCGAGAGGTTAGCGTCACATAGCTGAACCAGGATTTAAACTTGAGCAGTCTGATCTTATTTTTGGCACATTACTGCATGCTCCAACCCTGGAGTCAAATGGACACAAGGTCATTACCCAAGAGTGGTTCAAACCTGTAAAAATGTTAGGATGGCCATGCCCCAAATGAGCAAGTCTAGGGGTAAAGGAGATGGAGGGTGGGAGGAAAAGAAAGTCCGACATTTTTCCAAGCAAGACCAATGGGGAAGATGGAAAAGGTAAGATGCAAACACCTCAAAGTGAGGGCAGAGCCCTTTAACCTGTATGTTGAGCTTCTTCATGCCAAGAGCTAGAGAGATACACCAATTTCATTCACTGCAACCACATCACTTACAAATCACATCTAAAGAAAGTTCAATAACCAGGCCACAATCAAACAGCCAAAGAGCATTCCAGGTATCCAGACTCCATTCCCCGGCTCCCTTTCCTACCCACAACTGCCCGTCTGGCTGCAAGTGAGAAGTGAAATGCAAAATAATTAGGAAAAGAAAGATAAGGAGACCCTGATTCGGACCCCTCTCTAAGAAGTATTTAGAGATGCACAGAGTAAGAGAAGTTCCTGCACACAAAAGGAGACATGTCAAGTTTTGTTGTTGTTTTTTTTAATTGAGGGTAGGTCCAGGAAACTAAACCAGTACATAAGATTCGGCTCAAAGCTAAAAAGGGGCTTCAGCAGATTTTTCTAAGCACTAGGCACTAACAAGGATTCATTAAGCATATCATGTCAAGTTAACTTTTGTATCCTGGTTTTCACAGCTCTTGGTAAGCAGAAAAAACCTGGTCTATTTAGGGTGTCAAGATTTGGGCGATGTATATGGCAGTCTGGTATCTGGCAAATAAAATGGGAAAATGAGAGCTAGATTTGGTTCAAACATAACCTTCTTTTTGTGTTTTTGCTTGTTGTTATTTCAATAGATTTAGGGGGTTTTTGTTATGTGGATGAATTGTATAGTGGTAAAGTCAGGGCTTTTAGTGTACCTATCACCTAAATGGTATATGGTATTTCATGGAATTCACATGAAATTGGCTCAGCACCTGTGGCTCAAGTGGCTAAGGCGCCAGCCACATACACCAGAGCTGGCGGGTTCAAATCCAGCCCAGGCCCACCAAACAACAATGACGGCTGCAACAAAAAATAGCCGGGTGTTGTGGTGGGTGCCTATAATCCCAGCTACTTGGGAAGTGGAGGCAGGAGAATCACTTTAGCCCAGGAGTTGGGGGGGTGCTGTGAGCTATGATGCCATCACACTTTACCCAGGGCGACAGCTTGAGGCTCTGTCTCAAAAAAAAAAAAAAAGAATTCACATGAAATTAAGTGAAAAGGGAACATATATACACTGTTGGTGGAAACAAAAATTTGTCAAACAAAACCTTTCACCTTCACTAGCCTAGGGGCTGGGGCTGACCTGGAAACCTCCTCTCTACTTGTGGTTCTAGGGAAGGTGACATCTTTCTGGGATTCCTCTACTTGCCTGAATTCCCTAAGAGTTGGTGGATCCCCAGACCCTGCACACAAGAGGATCTCAGCAAGTGTCAGCTGCAGTGTTGCAGGAAGACAAGGCCCAAGGGAGAGAAAGAGCACCCAAACACCACATTTATAAGAGGAAGGGCTTTATTTACCAGCCGGGAGTTTATAGCATAGAAGAATTCCAAATGGCCGCGCTCCCCGACTGCCTTGGTCTTTCCCTTTTTATTGACAGTCAAAACGTTCCACCCCACAGGTACCCTTCTCATTGGCCAGTTTGAATCAAGCGGGAGATGCTATTCCCGCCCCTACAGAACTACAGGAAATTTCCAAGTTTCAGGAAGTTAAGTTTACAAATTCCCAAGAGCTGAGTCAGCGTGGAGAGGACCCTGCATGTGTATCCTTGTGGTCTCCTTGAGAAGACCTGTTCTCCTAGACCTCACCCTTCTCAGCTATCCGCTCTCAGCAGGAATAAATTCACATTCTACGTTTATCTGTTGAGCATCTTCAATGTGTTGGGCCTTGTGCTAAAAACTCAGTACGCCTTACTTAAGAGACAGACAAGGTCCTGTCTGCCCTGAGGGAACTTGGAATCTAGTGAAACAGACAGGCAACCCAGCCCTGGCCAAAAACTGCAAAAAGAAAAAAAAGAAAGAGAGCAGCAGTGAAAAAGCAAATAAATACTTATCATGTCATGAGAAGTCCCAGATGCTATGAGAGGGGGCATTTGTGAAGACTTCTCTGGGCAAATGGCATTTAAGCCAAGGATCAAGGTAGGAGTCAGCAAATTAAAGGATAGGAGGAAGACCATTTCTAGAAGAAGAAAGAGCCTTGGGTAAAATTCCTGAGGCAGGAAGACGCGAGCACTCAGAGAACTGAAAGATGGCCTGTGTGCTGGAAGAAGGTGCAGGGCTCCCAGGAGCCAACCCTGAGAGAGGGGTGAGTCTCACCATGGATTTGCACTCAGACAGCAAACTGAGGGAAGGGGGAATAGAAGCCACCAGTTAGGAGACTCCTGCCGTAATCCTGGCCAGTTTGGGATGGACAAATTGATCATGTACACTGTCCTGAGGATTCACCATTATATAACAAGAAGCCCAGACTTAATTCACGCTTGGGTAACAATTCGGAGGCAGACCTTCATAGCACAGGGCCACATTCCTCCTCAGCTCCACCCTTGGTCCCTGTCCTTTCCAACATCTTTTTTTTTTTTTCCTCTCTAACATCTTTATCTTGATGGGGATCACGCCAGAAGGGAAACTGGCAGAGCTGCCAAGTATGTAAATCTGGGAGGGAAGGCCAATATCAAAGACCCACCCAGACACTATACCTGACTCTTTATGGGCTCAGGGAAAGGGAAGGTTCATATTATATGTCTCCATTCTCAAGGAACTCTCAGGCTAGTCGGGGAAGTCTGGGCATAACAAATATTAACTCAAGGTACACTGAGATAAGGGCTCTCACTACAGTTGTAAACAAAGTTGTGTGGACATGCACTGGCAAGAAAAATGAATTCTGGCATGCCAGCAAGGAAGATTTTTCAAAATTGGCCTCTCACCTTTCCCTTTGAGGCTGAGTAACATTTTGAGGGGTGAAAGGGGGAAAGAAGGACATTCCTATAAGCAGCAGGAAAACCTGAGTAAGGCAAGAACAGAGGAGGGGTTGTCTCCTGGAGCCCAGGGCAAAGGCGGGCTGCAGTCCACATTTTAAAACATCAGGATTAGCATTCACTTGCTGGTTTACAAAATCCCTCCACAGACACTGTTTGAGTTAACCTTACATCCACTTGGGCCTCTGAACGGCTGATCTTGATTGACATCTAAGAACACTGATACTCTATCACCCAATCACATGGGACAGAGCCAGAAGTCACTCCCAGGCTTTCAGGGCCCATTCAGGAGCCTTATTCCCTTCTAACCAAGGAGACCAGACAAAACCAATGGTGTGTCAGCAGGCGTTGAAGAGAAACTAAAATAAAAACCCTCATTTAGGTTTTGAAAAACTTACACAAGTGCAGGATGAAGAACACCTAACTCTTCCCTGCTTGAGGAATAAAAGGTTAGGTGTTCTGATGACCAAACATTTAACACTTGCTCACAAATACTATGCTTTGCTAATACATCTCCATTACAATACAAGTAGAGATTACTGTAAATAATGGTCAGCATGCTGACGACAACAGCTCTGAGTTTAATTTCCAGCACTTGCACAGACTAGCCCTAAGGCTGTGAACTGGAAATTACTTCACTCTTCCAAGGCTCAGTTTCCCCATCTAGATATGAGCCTACTAAACCAACTCTCTGAGGGTTGCTGGAAGGCTGAGTGAGAAGGTGAAAATAATGAGGTTGGCACACAGCCTGGCAGCTTCTGTTCACCACAGCTTTCTTGCAAGGTCAGAACATGTTGGAGACGCCACATTCAACTTTTGGTTGCACATGTTTGAGAGATACTGAAAATGTTTGAGCATTTGAGCATGTTTGAGAAGGGTTATCAGGATAGACAGCTGGAGAAAAGTGCCATTTCTTGCAAGTACGGACACTTGAAAGCCTGAGTCTTGTCCTAGTTTTGCCACTAACCAGCTCTGTGATTTTTGGCAAGTCACAACTTATTTATGACTCAGCTCCTACCTGTAAAGTGATGAGGGTTGAGATATGAATTCTAAATGGCTTCTAAAGTCTCATTCAGTTCCAAAAGTCCTCAAGCTTTATGAATTCTGCTTTTGGAAGCCCTTTTAAGAGAACTGGATTTTCTGAAAAGAAGATCGGGGAGCTCCGTGATAGGGTTTATAAATATGATAAAAGCAGTCAGGGAAGAGGACACGGTGTGTTTACAAGAGAAAATTAGGAAACTAGAACCAAGGGGAAGTCTTAAAAGAACACAGATTTTAGCTTAAGCTAAGAAAAACGAACTCTCCCACAATAACAATTATTCAATAATGAACAACGTGACCACTGGGATTATGATATCCTCAAGGGCAAGAATATTGTATCCAACTTTACACTCCCAGAGCCTAGCCCAGTAACTGGCATGGAGGAAACACTTCAACGATGGATGGATGGATGTTTGGATGGTTGGATGGGTGAATTGATGGGTGGATGGATGGGGGGTGGCGGGGTGGATAGATGTATGGATGGATGGATGGATGGTTGGATAGATACATGGTTGGATGGATAGATGGCTAGCCGGCTGGTTGGATGGACAGATAAATAGAAGGATGGAGGGAGGGAAGACACAGGAGAAAAGGAAAAAATGAGACAGGGCGCTCACTTCCCCATCCTAGGTATGTTCAGGAATCGGTTGGATGGCCATCTGTAAGGGGCACCACGGAATGAGTTTCTATCCCGTGTAGGAGGTTCCACTAAAAGGTCTAAGTGATATTTATTTCCTCATTCTCTCTCCACTAACTCATCCTACATATTTTTGTCAGATTAATCTTCCTAAAGAACAGTTCTGTTGATGTCACCCTCCTACTCAAAAAATTTCAAGGGCTCCCCATTCCCTATTCAATTAAGTCCATAATCCTGGTATTCAAGAGCTTCATTCCCCCAATGTCTTAAGAAGTCTTATTCATTTTTAAAAACCCAACTTAGATAGATTCTCCACCCTGAAGCTGATGACGCTTTACCTTTTTCCCCTCCACACAGTTTATCTGAACTATGTCTACTGGCATATATCATAGCACAGAATTATAATGCATTGAGTGAAAGTTCTTCTATGAGACTATAAAGTCCCTGAAAGAGGAAGGAATCTTTACCTTTGTATCTCCAACAAATAGTAGAATGCCTGGCTTTCAGCAGTTATTCAATAACAATAAAATCACTTGAGTATTGCTTATCATTAACCAGAGCCTCAGTTAAATTCCTGATATGCGTTATCTCTTTGGTGCTATTGTCCCTATTAAATAGACAAGGAAGTGGAGGCTTAAGGGAGGATAAATAACTTGCACAGGACACAAAGCCAGCAGGTGGTGGGGACTGAATTCCAACCTAGTAGTGCCTGCATATGAATCTCTCCATAGCACTCACTGCCTTCCCTTCAGCAAGACCATCCACAGCAGCCAAAAGGTTTAATTCATTCACTCACTCAATAAGCACTTACAGAGCCATCAGGGGACAGGTTCTGTGCAAAAGTTCCTGACCACAAGAAGCTTTCAGGCTAATGTGTAAAACGTACTCATCAACAATTATGGCACAGCGCAACAATGCTGCCAGAGAGGTATATACAATAATAAAAACTTCTCCATCCAACGAGGGAGTCCAGGACATGCTAATAATAGCAGTGACTTCCAATCAGTGAGCACTTACTGCATATAGAACTATGTGCTGAAAATCTTGTCACAGAGCACCACAAATAAACTGTGGCCTAGAAAGGTTATAGCATAGTGGTTAAGAGCACAGCTTCTGAGTCAACGTGCCAGTGTTCAACTCTCAACACTGCTACTTTCTAGCTGTGTATCCTGAAGCAACCTGCCCTTTCTGCACCTCAGTTCCCCTATCCGTAAAATGGGAACAACAGAATTCCTTCCTCATAGGGAAGCTATAGTGATCACAAGACTAAGCCTATGTGAGGCGCTGAGGATGCTGCCTGACGTATATGTCATGGGAATTTATCTTATTATGGACTAATCTGTCCAAGAGCAGAGAAGAGAGGTGTCTGATTCCAATATCCACATGCATTTCAAACAAATCCCTCTTCAGGAATGCAACGAGGACAAGGTGATATTTGAGCTGAGTTTTTGAAAGGGAACTGAAGGGATGGGGGTTGGGGAAGGACAGACTGGCAATGGGAACAGCCAACATCCCTACTGTCCTCCTAATCTCTTCTCCACTTGATGCTCCTTCTCCACCAATCCTGATCTACTGAATTCCTACCTATCAGCCAAGCTGTCCCGTCAGATTTCTTCCACGTCTGAGCCTTCCAGAAGGCTTCCTATGTGTTTGGTCAATACCCCTCTTGTCAAAGTTAGTTGTGTGTACGCAATTGGTATTTGCACACTTCCATCTGTGAGATTAAATCATTCAAACATGAAGTCGTGGGAACTTTAAATCATTCTGGGCCTTGAGAGGAACATGGCTCTGCAGCCTGAGGCAGGTGGCACACAGCTGCAAATTCCGCTTCTCTGATTATGGACTAACTCTTTACCTTATTCTTATGCTGTAGTCATAGGAGTCCACCCTTTTCTCCTCTCTTCTGCACATGGGAAGAATAAGAGTTTTGTTGGGCCATACAAACACTAATAAAAGCTGATGAGCCAAAAATAAAAAATAAAAAAGGTCCGTGTATATTTTTCACAATATATGACACCACAGATAAGCAAAAAAATGTCCTCTCAAAATCAGCATGTGACCTGTGGGCCGCAGGTTGGACAGCCCTGCCATAGATAATTAGGAAGACCAAGTGGCACCTGAAATAAGACCCCCTCCCCCAGCTCACTGCCCCTTCTTTTGGAATAACAAAGTAATCTTTCCTGGAACGTAGCAACCTGTCCCCAATCAAATTCCTATAATGTATGCTCTGGTCTTGAATGGAAAATGTAATCCTGCTAAAAGTTCTCTGTCTCTGCCTATATAAGTGGAGTCTTAACTACTATGTGTTATGGGTCGATGTTCCAAAATGTTTGCTGGGTAGCCATGCTCAAGCTTTGTGCTAGAATGAACTTAATTATATTTTCTGAATCTCAATATTTAAAGTTGACCCCGCCTTACAAACATGTATCCACAAGCACACATACGAATGGGTATCCAGAGGGCTTCCAGAATGCCTTAGACAGATACAGCAGTGTACTTCATAAAGCATGACAGAAAATGATGAGCAGCATAAATTGAGAGGTGTTTGTCATACTAATAATTATTAAAGCTAAAATTAGAAACCATCCCCAAACGGCAGATAGCTTTACTATAAACAATATTTCCTACTCATCCTAACTCATCATCTTGAATTTCTCACCAATGGGGGTGGTAAACTATGATTTATGATTTAAAACTGCATCTCTGTAGTTAACAATCAGGCCAGGCACAGCACCTGTGCTCAGGAGGCTGCAGCAGAAGGATCACTTGAGCCCTCCACTTGAGGAGTTTTTGGTTGCAATGAGCTGGGCTGACGCCACATTGCACTCCAGCCTGGGAGACAGAGTGAGACCGCGTCTCAGGAAAAAAAAAGAAAAAGGAAAAAGAACTTGAGACAAAGAAACCTTCTCAAATACATATTTATAAGAAACTGACATATCGCTTTCCTGGCTTCCTTACAAAGCTGGATGAAAAGACGTGGGAGGGAATTTTATGTTAAAAAACGTCAGAAATACAATAAAAATGTCTTAATGCCGGCATACGTCAAATACAGTTGTTGTTTTGTCTTAAAGCCTAAAAGGATTATATTTTTCTCAGGGCCAACTCTGGCTTCATCAAAAATCTCAAGAATATATTCAAGCAGAAGTATAATCTTGGGTTGGGGGAAATGCAAAGAAAATATCCCAAAATATTTGTGACGCTGTAGAGTTAACGGATGGAAATGGACAAATATAAATCCCATTTCTTTTTCCTTTCTCAACCCAATCACAGGAAGGGGAAGTGGACATGTGGTCACAGGTAGGCAAAGTGACAAAAAGGAAGCAAAAATAAGATGATCCAACAGAAAATAATGATTCTTCCCCCAAATAATTAACTTGACATCTGAATTCTGATTGATATTTTTTATCACAGGTCTTTTTCTTATTTCGGGACTTAAACATACTTAGAAAACTGGGTAGCACCAGTGAGTAGGGTGCCAGCCCCATATACCAAGGGTGGTGGGTTTGAACTTGGGCCCAGTCAAACTGCAACCAAAATTAAAACCTTAGAAAATTATAACTAAAGAAGGATTAATGTTTTGTTTTGTTTTTTTTGGTGAGTGTCTATTTTAGACATTCACTTTTTTTTTGCAGTTTCTGGCTGGGCCTGGGCTTGAACCACCTCCGGTATATGGGGCCTGGCGCCCTACTCCTTTGAGCCACAGGCGCCGCCCAACATTAACTTATTTTTAATAATTTCCAGGGGTGGGGCACCTGCAGCCTCGGGGCCATAGGTGGCCTTCTAAACCCTTGACTACAGCCTTTTGACTAAATCCAAAGGTTACAAAACAAATTCTTTTGATAAAGGGATTTGTTCTATGAAGTTTAGATTTGGTCACAGGTACCCCAGCCAGGAGAAGTTCCCCCAAAATAGAGGTTAAGCAAAAGACTGCAGGGATACAGTATTGACCCTAGTTAAAAATGAAAAGGCCTCAGAGTAAGGCAAGCCTAACAAACATTGGTCTTTTCCTCCCAACAGTCTAAAATTAGATTCTTTAGTAATGCCATCTTTCTTTGGGTAAAAATGATATATTATCACAGACCTCACTATTTTGTACCACTGAAGTATTTGGGTTCCATAACTGCTTGACAGCTAACTTTACAGCTAACCAGACCTAAAGAATTTAAGTCTAATAAAATGTCACAGCAAACTTAATGAAATCCCACCTCCTATATGAAGTATCCATTTATAAACCCAAAGCTATACGGACAAACATCCCAACAGTAATTTTAGGCTATAAAAATGCCTCAGCTTTCATCCCCCAAAGATATATTGTTAGTTAAAAAAAAAAGAGTCAGCATTTTTTTCTTCTTCTACAACCTAATTCCTGACTCACAGAGAGTAATAGGATATTTTTCAAAATTTCCCTGAAGATTTTCTCCAGTTTTGGATGGCTGACACCCCCAGTAGTACTATTTAAATATAGTAAATCTCTGCAACAGTGCAGGATTCAAACCCTGACACCAGATTCTACATTAACTCACGTGAAGGTATTGAAGGCAGCCTCTGAGATCTTCGACCTCCACCCCCACCTGCTCACTTAGAGCCACAGCCAGTGATGCTATTAAAACTAAGTCAGATCATGTCACTCCTCTGCTAGGAACCCTTTGCCTTCCCTTTCAGAGTGAAATCTAAAGCCCTCCAAAGGCCTCGGGGCCCCATACCCTCTGGCACCTGCACCCTCCTGTCCCCTTTGCTTATCCCCTCCAGCCACACTGGACTCAATGCCCAGGGCCTCTCTTTGCACTGGCTGTTCCCCTGCCTGGAATGCTGGATCCCCTAAGTACCTGAATGGCTAACTCCTGCCACCTTCAAATCATTGAATAAATGTTTCTCTTCCAATTAGATTCATTTAAAATTATATATTCTTTACACTGTAGTTTTGTTTTCTTTCCTTCTCTCAGTACTTAAAACTGTCAAACTAATGGCATGATTGACACATGTATTGTGTTTGTTTGTTTTGGTTGCAGCTGTCACTGTTATTTAGCTAGCCTGGGTCGGGTTTGAAACACCAGCCTGGGTGTATGTGGCCGGCGCCCTACCCACTGAGCTACGGGTGCCACCAATTGCACTTTTGTCTATTGTCTGTTTCCCTGGCTAGACAGGGATCTGTCTGTGGTGTCCACTCAGTGAAATCTCAAGTGCCTGATATGCAGCAAGTGTTCCATGAATGCTTGTAGAGTGAACAAAAAAAAAGATCTTTTATTGCTTTAACTTCTGATGATTCCATAAGGTAGGTACTCCCAGCTTGGTAAACTGGACAGTATTCCACCCCTCCCACCCCACCCCTGCAAAAAAAAAAAAAACTATCCAAGAAACTGAGTTACTAAAGTACTATGCACCAGATACCCTGTTTTACATCGTTTCTCATTTCATCTTCACCAAAGCCAGTGAGCAAGACACTACTACCCAAATTTAACAGAGGAGGAAACTTAGACTCAAGAAGAATAAATAAATAAGCCAAGATCATACCACAGTGAACGCCCATGCAGGGCTTTCTACAGATCAGGGTTGTCTGACTCCCAGCCTGCCTCCTTTGTTATAAAACTGATTCACTTTTTCAAGAGCCCCAGACAACAGAGAGACTCAATGGATGTATTATAGAAAGGCTGTAGAGTGTAATCATTTAGAGAAAACCTGGCCTAAAAAAAAAGCAAACACAATAAATTTTGTGAAAGAAGCTACACTTTATAACAAAACACATGGTCATATTTATAAAATCATTCTGACATTCTCTAACAACCCAACAACAATGGAATGTGAAAGGGAAAGGAGACGGTATGACCTACAGAATTCAGCATTAGTCTCCCTAAAGATGCTGCCTGAGCCAGGTGTGGTGGCTCACGCCTGTTATCACTGCTCTCTGGTAGACAGAGGCAGGAGGATCCATTGAGCTCCCAAGTTCCAGACCAGCCTGAGCAAAGCGATACCTTGTCTCTACTAAAAATAGAAAAATTAGCTGGATGTGGTTGTATGCCTGTAGTCCCAGCCACCTGGGAGGCTGAGGAAGAAAGATTGCTTAAACCCAGGAGTCTGAGGTTGCTATGAGCTAGGCTGATGCCACAGCACATAGGTGACCCAGCACCTATGCCATAGCACCCAGGTGACGGACAGAGACACTGTCTCAAAAAAACAAACAACTTGCTGCCCAATCAGGAAAGTCCCTGACCCCTCACAGAGTCTCCCAAACTGGTGTTATAACACCAAGCCTCACACAGTGCCTCAAGGTCTTAGCATTAAATGAGAAAAATCTACATGCAAAATTAATAAATCTACAGAAGAAAGGCGCATATGTCCTGTTGATGAACAACTGTTGAGGTTGGGAGGAGTTTGATAGTCATTTCACAAGCCCAACAGAGCAAAACCTAAGTCAATTCAGACAGCTGGGTCTGGAAGTTCACAGAGAGCAGAAAAAACTATGATAATTCTAGTGGAGGGTCTTTTTTTCTGAATCATCACAGTAGTAGCTGAAAGTCTAATTGACACCAAGCCACAAAGGAGACAAGTCTATGAGCTAGAGTTTCTGGAAGGGTCAGCTTCTCTTCAGAAAAAGGGAGACAGTTTAAACCAGTCACCCATTCGTTTAGCTTAGAACAGGGGCTGGGTGGTTAGGCAAGGCTGGGAACACCCAACCCGAGGCTACTGTCACCACCTTAACCAACTCCTGACCCAAAGACACGGGGAGGAAAGGGGAGAATGGCCAACCAAGGCTTCAACCTGTCAGACCTGCCCTTACTCCAATACAGTCCATCATGTCTTCTCATCCAAACTTCCCTGATGGCTTTTCTACCAAACACTGCTTAAGAAAACATTTCCTTTTACCTTTCCAAGATAAAAGGTGGCAATCTCGGTGACGAGGGACAGAGGTGGAAGGAGAATCTAGAATTTTGATGTTTAAAATTACCTGATTCAGATGAACTATGTGATACCTCAAGTTATCACACGGATAACTGAAGTTTTTCTTTTAATTGTTAATTCCATATTTTCAAGTTTAAAGATCTAAAATGAGATTATCTATAAATGCCAAGAATTCCTTTTGGGATAACTATTAAAAAAAAAAAAAACCCAAATTTTAAATGCCTGCTTAAACAGTTTCAATCAAAATAGCAAGCAACATGGAAGCCTTAATTTTTGAGGTCAATAATTTGCAGAAAACTTTTATTCATAATGTAAAATAAACAGGCTGGCCTTGTAAAAATATTTTTAAATTAAAAGACTTCACAAGTATTCCATAACCACTCTGAGAGCTTTCTTGACACACAGATATCTTTGGGGGAAGGGGAGTATTTCGGATCTGACTGTACTTAAAAAATAGCATTGTCGCTATGGAAGCAGCTCTAAATTTTGACGGTTTTCTTTATGCTAGCAAAGGCCATTTTCTTTGTATGCAGCTCTCCTTTTCACTGAAAAGGGCCGTGACAGTAATCCACCTAGCCTGCAGCATGCCCTGCCTTGCCTAGGTTTCACCCTTCCCTCTTACATTTCAAGCACTGCTCTTTCAACTCAGCCAAAGACATATAAGGAAGGTAGAAATCAACTGAAATTCTCTCTCTCTCTCTCTTTCACACACACACACACACACACACACACACAGAGCTGTTCACTCATTCAATGATTTGCTCCTTGAAAGAACGCCCATTCAGGTCCTTGTCACTAGTCAAACTGGCCAAATTCCAATCTCCTTTTTCCCATCTTTTACTGGCGATTTGTCAATCAAAATCCTCAAATAAGTATGATCAATTTTGGTTTTAAAACAAATGCTCCAGAAATTTTACATTTAAGAATATCAGCTTCTCAAAATGGTCATCTTGAGAAACCAGTACTTCTTCAGTACCCCCATGAAAAAGAATTGCTCAAGAATGCCTGAAACTCTTCTGCAATGCCTGCAGAGTCTATCCTACACCCCAATAGCTCAGGGACGGTAAATTGTCACTCTGTGAAGATGGATTTGATTCTGGAAAGCCACCAACAGACGTTCAGAGACAAGCTTGCCAAATAAAGTAGGTAATCATGTTGAGTAATACTGTTCTTCATAAAAATGAGGTGTAACCAAGTAAGTAATGAAACCAATTTTCTCACGAGGATCATAACCTGACGCTGAAGGGAAGTCGAAAAGAAGAGTTTCAAAAGTGTTTTGTGATGGATATTCTTTTTTTTTTTTTTTTTTTTGTGAGACAGAGTCTCATTTTGTCACCCTGAGTAGAGTGCCATGGCATCACAGCTCCCAGCCACCTCAAACTCTTGGACTTAAGCATTCTCTTGCCTCAGCCTCCCAAGTACCTGGGACTACAGGAGCCTACCACAACACCTGGGTATTTTTTGTTACAGTTGTCATTGTTGTTTAGCTGGCCCAAGCCAGGTTCGAACCTGCCAGCCTCGGTGTATGTGGCTGGCACCGTAACCACTGTGCTACAGGCACCAAGCCTTCTTATTTTTTTAATTTATTATTAAGCAATAGCAAAAACTTTGGAATTAGAACAAAATCATCAATAGTTACTCTGAAGTTAACATTTCCCATTTAGAAACATATATCCATATACATAAATAAAATTAATAACTTCTGCCAACTGCCTCCTAATCTAACATTGTGATTAATTTTCACAATACTTTCTGCTTTTCCCATTGTCATTCATGTTACCATCATCTACTATAACTAAAACAAAACATTAAAATATATAATTCCTTCAAGAAACAAGTGATTGCATGAGGGAAAGAAGAGTCTTACTCAGCATCTTAGAACTGAAGAGGCTTTAGACAGCATTCATCCAAAACTCACTTACTGAGCAAGTACTCACATAGAAATAGAGATGTTCAGATTGTCAGGAGTAACCATGTAGAGCTCCTTTCAATAAATCATCTCTTTAGGAAGATTATTTATTTGCTCCTAGGAAGATGCAGTTTAGCCCTGGCAATCATTTTGGCCTGGGAATGTTATTTATATGTTTTCAATAGTGGAAGGGAACAAGACATTTATGTTTTCAATAAGTGGAAGGGAACAAGACATTATATGCCTGAGGAGAAGCCTTAGAAATGATCTTCTTTGTGGTATAGGTATACCATGGAATACTATCCAGTCATCAAAAAAAAGATGGAGAAAAAAAAAAGGTGGAGACTTTATGTCTTTTGTACTAACCTGGATGGAGTTGGAACACATTGTTCTTATACAAATATCACAGGAATGGAAAAGCAAGCATCCAATTTATTCAATACTAATATGAAGCCAGTAGAAAATCTAATACACACCTACATAAGACAAAACTCAATTCAAGTTGGGGCAAAGAAGGGGAGAGGAAGGGAGAAGGGGGATTGGTGTGCTCCCACTTAATGGGCACAATGTAAGGGTATATGGCATACCTCCTGGGTGCAGGGCCCAACTACAACAGAGACTCTTCCTAACAAATGCAAACACTGTAACCTAATTGTACCCTCACATTAATCTGAAAAAAAAAAAAAGATCTACCTCTATGCTCTGATCCTGAGTAGAAGTTTCCTCTGTAATGATAGAATCAACACTTCTATCCCCCGGGAGTACACAGGGCACCAGCAGTGTTAAAACCCCTAAAACAAGTAAATTCACCTTCTGGAAATAACCAGTGCTCCAGGAGGATGAACTCCAAATCTCCTGTTCACACATTCAAGTCAACTGACTGTGAGCAGACAAAATAGTGTTTTCAGGATACTTGGAAGTGGGGTGCTACTATAACGTAAGAATGTAGAAGGGAGCTTTCTGAGCGACAGATATTTTCTCTCATGTTTCATTTTTTTAAAGGCTTTTCAAAATCTATTAAATTGATTTCATGACTCATTAACAGATTACCTCCTACAGTTTGGGAAGCACTGACCTACAGCAAGTGTTTTGGAAAGTGTGGTCTACCTGCATCAGAACAGAACATGCAATAAGCAAATTCCTGGACTCCATCCCAGACCTACTGAACAGATTATCTCTTGGTAAAGCCCAGGAACTTTCGTTTCAGTTAGCTTCCCAAGGTGATCCTGATGCATGTGGAAGTTTGCAACTAGTCTAGACCATTATCTAGTCATGAGTCATAAGGAAAAAAGGTCCAGAAAGGCTACGTGACTTTTCGCTAACAGTGGGGATCCTTGCCTCCTGTTTTCCTAGTTAGCACCCTTGGCTCCCCATGCCCATGTCTAAGGCAGTATCTCACAACTTCACTCAGTGGCCACCCTTCCGTGCCTAGAACAACATCATGTCTACATGAAGGTTAGGAAGGGCCACTGGAATGTATGACTTGTCATTTTTTAAATGAAAGTTCCAAGAAGTAGGAACAAAAAATCACATATATATCCAATCTAATGACCAACACCTTGTCTAACAAGAACTAATCTGCATCAAAATATACCTTTGACCTAACAAAATTTCAAGGGTTGAAAAACAAATAATGGAAGTGAAGGTGGGTTGCTTTCCCTCCACAGGTAAGAAGAAAACATTACAAAAGAATCAAAACTGGCCAAAAGAATCAATCCGTGTGTAATGAGAACTGCCAGTTTTAGCCCCCAAAATCATAAAACTTGCAAATGGTTTTCCAGGATTTAAACAAAGGAACAATCTTCACAAAAAAGCAAGTCAATTTAGGATGCTAAGTAAAGCTACTGTAAGAAAGATGTAAGAAAATAGAAATAGACCATGGAATTGGAATATTTATTACCAAATCTATAGTTTGGTTAGGTTACCCGATTTTATCTTTCTACCACAAACAGTATCATTTTTTTCACCAGAAAGGCTCCTCCATCTAATTCAGCTTACATGGTCAAGCTCTGTCCACAGACACATCCTTCCCACAGTAAGACCACTCACTGCTCAGTGAGAATTCTGCAACATCATATTTGCCTTCTCTTCCGGAAGCAGCCCAACATGGTTTTCCCACCATCTAAAATCAAATTAATTCAATGTGTACTTAATGAGCAGCTATTAATTCTAGCTCAGTTTGGGGCTCTAGGGGAGTGGAAAGGTACTCTGCAGTTCTCAAGTCACATCTTCCATTGCAAAAACACTCAGTGTGTGTGTGAGTATCATGTTTTATTACAAGTCACATAAGAAGGTATACAGTGGGCCTCAGATCTACCTGGGAGAAGGAGGAAGCAACAGCAATGTGTACAAAGAGAATTTTTTTTTCTTTTTTTTTTTCAGGGAAATAGGCAAATTTGAGGTTGGGTGACCATGCCTTGCTCCTCCTCTGAGTTTGAGACTCCTCCATCTTCCTTTCCTTCTGACTCCCTGGCAAAGCATAAATAGAAAAAGAGGAATGAAAATGCCCCCACCACACACACAGGCTGTATTTTCAGTGGTAAAGACACTTCTTCCCAAAGCTCTAAGAGTAAAGGCAAAGCTGACATGTCCTATCATTTCATTTCCCATATCCCGCTCGGAGAAGCCCTGCAGTGAGACAGCTGAGCACATCCAAGGTCTCCAGCCTCAACACCTCAGGGTACTGGCCAGTCCTCAGGAACACACTGGCCTGGTAGGGCCAGGGCTGACCAGAGCTACTTCAGAGACTTACTGACAAGCTCTGCAGCCACTCAGAACAAGAAATACTCTACAGATTTCAAACACATCAATGAACTCTCTCTAAAAAAAAAATCAACTCTGGCATTAGTGACGTTAATACAAACATCTATGCTAATCCAAAGCAACGATTCGCTGCTTGCTTTATTTTGGTCATCCTGAAAGCTGTGAGATTTAGTCCAAACGAATTCTAGAACTGACAGAAGGGGCACTGTATGGTTTTCATGGTGATGTGCAGATGTGCTTCACTCTGGGTTTGAGAACAAACATTTTTAAGTTTTTTAAGGATTTCTCCCACATACATTTTGGCAGACGTGAAGCCACAGTTGTTCTGCATGAAACAGAAGCCGCATGAATGAAGCCGCATGCGTGAAACCACAGTCGGTCCCTCACTTGAAGAAATTAAGAACTTGCTCCTGGTGGACACAGAAAGATCATCCCAGCAACAGAGGACCGCCAGAGAGATACCAGCAAGAAGAGCAGAGATCAGATTTCTTTCGCTCCCTCTTGGGGTCTTCGGATGACTATATCCTGGGAGTTAAATCCTCCAGATGTGTAAAACACGGTGCCTTCCGTTGCTCCCTGTCAGCAGTCACCAACAGAATTATTTCTAGAAAGGCTAAGGAAAACATCCGGGTTTCCCAAGCAAGGTTAAACTGTCATCACTCAGTATCCCTTCACAGGCAGAAATTTCTCTCTGTATGCGTAGCAGGAACATCCGCACTTGTGCAAAGCACAAGTATATTATTTTTATCTTATAACCGAATCTTATAACTGATCGTGATTCTTCCTTCCATAAGACTACAGGGAAACTCAGGGCCAGAATCGCAGCCTACCTTTAATACCATCAGCCAGGGCCTTACGGAATGCAGCTCTGGATATTATCACTCTTCTGGTTTCCTCTGTGCCATTTTTGCTTTAGTTTGTCTTTATTATTGCATTTCCTTAAGAAACAAGCAAATAACTAAGTACATAGGCACGGTTTATCCTACCTGAGGCTTTCCCTCAGGGACGTTCAGTACCTGTGAGGACTTTCCCAAGCACGGAAACACACTGACATTACCTTGAGTCTAGAATTTATATCTTCAAGCACAGCTTCCTCACACAAGAAAACCCATGGCTGGCCTACCGACAAATGTGAGCGGGGGCGATACCCTCATCTTAATGGTGGGTGGTTGTGTAGTCTTCTTTGTACATAGGAATTAAACCTGTCTTCATCATTTCCTAAGAAAATCCTTGTTTTATCTAACAGGAATATTTTTTAAAATGGGGGTTAAGAAAGTAAAATCACTAAACTAAAAACAGAGAAAATATATTTAAAAATAAAACCCCGGGGGCGGAGCCTGTGGCTCAGTGAGTAGGGCGCCAGCCCCATATGCCGAGGGTGGCGGGTTCAAACCCAGCCCCGGCCAAACTGCAACCAAAAAATAAGCCGGGCGTTGTGGCGGGCGCCTGTAGTCCCAGCTGCTCCGGAGGCTGAGGCAAGAGAATCGCGTAAGCCCAGGAGTTGGAGGTTGCTGTGAGCCGTGTGATGCCACGGCACTCTACCCGAGGGCGGTACAGTGAGACTCTGTCTCTACAAAAAATAAAAATAAAAAAATAAAACCCCGGGCGGTGCCTATGGCTCAAGGAGTAGGGCGCTGGTCCCATATGCCAGAGGTGGCAGGTTCAAACCCAGCCCCGGCCAAAAACCACAAAAAAAAATAAAAAAAATAAATAAATAATAAAAATAAAAATAAAACCCCTATGATATAATCCTTGCCATGGAATTCATCACATCAAAAAGCCGTCTGTACTTTCTCAATAAAGGGAGACAGAAGTGGATTGCAAAGTCTTTCCATCCCAGTTTTTCTTCAAGTTTGTATTAGACATTAAATAGCCATGTCAAATAATTTCTGAATATACAATCATCTTGGCCTAATGTTAGCTACCCCAACTATATTATTAGCATCAGGAGATCATCAAATTAGTTTCATATCTCACATCCAGATCCAGAGCCCTGAGAGACAAACGGGGTGGACTGAAGGCAAATTCTAGCTTATGGCAGCATATGCAGAAGCTAAAAAACACTCTGGAAAATACATATAAAGCAACAACCTTTAATTGCATTGGCTTAAGGGAAAGATATCATTGAACTCTCCACACTCCAGTTTCCCAGTAGCTACACTCTACTGCAAAGAACAAATAAATATTCTTAATTATTTTGCAATCATTAATAAGGGAGTAATGATCCCTAATTCACTTACAATAGAGCCCTTGAAAGCCTAGAGAAGACAGCAGGTTTTCCTAGCTTGCTTAAAAGCCAAAACCTGGGGCAGTGCCCAGAGCTCAGCAGTTAGGGCGCTGGCCACATACACCAAGACTGGCAGGTTCAAACATAGCCCCACCCAGGTAAACAACAATGACAACTGCAACAAAAAAATAGCCAGGCATTGTATCAGGTGCCTGTAGTTCCAGCTACTTAGGAGGCTGAGGCAAGAGAATCACTTAAGCCCAAAAGTTTGAGGTTGCTGTGAGCTGTGACACCACAGAACTCTACCAAGAATGATATAGTAAGACTCTGTCTCAAACAAAAAAAAAGCCAAAACCTGCAAACTAGATGGGACCTCACAGATTCTTGCATTCGATTACAAATTTTCTCACAAGCTGTATGTATTCATGTTGAAACAAAAAATATGTTGGCAGTAAAATACAGAGAATCGATACAGCATTTTCTCCAAATCGGAAATATTTCATTTACATTTTCTCTGTAGGATTTTAGAATTGCTTGAGAGAAGCAACTCAATCTAGTTGATGCAGAGATTTAGGGGAAAAATATTTTTGGCAAATTAATCAGAAGACCTAATTCCATTAGGTCAGACAAGATTAATCCAAAGGATATACATATTAGAAGAAAATCTGAAAATTGACTACAAATTCTTGTTCAATACCATCACATACCATTAGCAACCTTCAACCTACATGAAATTCATTGTAAGTTGTAAGTAATTTCAATTTACAGAAATACGTCCACCTGGAAATGAACTGGCTCACACTGTCTCCATGTCACACACTGAACCGAGGAAATTAGTCGAGATAATTCAACATCTTCAAAAGTGAGGGTGAAAGTATAAAATCCAGAATATCCATCTGAAAAATCATCCTTTAACTCAGTATAAACCTCAAACACAAATCTAACTTCTTGAAAAATCTTCTCCTATCAGATACAAATGTAATTATAGGAACATTGCTTCCAAAGCCATATTTCTTAGACATAAAAAAAAAAAAAAATCACCGATCTTTTTTCTAATAGAGTTCTTTTTCTCTTTTATTGACCAGAACACTAAATTCTTATGAAAACCCTGCAGTATATTTACTAGGTATTATTTTAAAATTTAAGATTGGGACACTTTATTTCAATTCATATTGAGAAAATAAATTTTCTACTGTCCGTACACTTTCTTCTCCACAGAGCATGTCCAATATATCACTTTTATTTCTCATAAGTTTGCCAATTTTTCACACTTTATCCTTATCTTGCTGTATGTCTTTCCCTGCCATTATACAGATTTATACAAATGTTGGTAGCTACTCTGCAGAGCTGCTACAGAAAGAGAGCAATGCCAACGGGGGGGGGGGGGGGCACAGCCTAGAACAGTCAGAGACTACGCAGTAGCTCACAGACAAGGAAAATGAAACAATGAATTCCCAGAAGCCCTGAAGACGGCATGAAAAACAAGGCATTGAGGGAGGTGGCAGATGAGCTGCAGAGGTGCAGTGGGGCAAGTAGCCCAGGAGTTGACTGGCATTCTGTAAAAAGCTAGTCATTCATAACCAAGAGTTATATTATTTTGGTGAAGATGACTTTCTTCTTCTTCTTCCTGTTTTAATTCAACGAGACCCTTTATGGATCCCTTTATTCCAGTAGGACACCAGAAAGGGGACTTCTGTTAAAAATCCACAGCCTTCTCCTCCCTGCCCCCAAGCCCATGTTCCCATTCCACACCCCACAAACCTTCCATCACGGTCTCCTTTCATTGACTTCCTCCCCAATATTATGAGATGATTTCTTTCTATAAAAAGTAAAGATCAGAGTCAACTCCAACAGAAGAACCATGTCCATGCAAAGTACAACAGCTGTGACTTATCTGGACCAAGAAGAAGCCATAGCATGCTCCCATTCCAGTTAGCCCACTGAGGTCATCCCAACACTATTAGGACATGCTGGAGGAAATTTTCTTTGAAAATTAAGTAAGAATTTGAAAAAGTGCCGAATAGGAAATGGAAGTGTTGGAAACTACCCACATGTTTCACCTTCTCGGCTAAAATAATTCAGTATTCTTTTATAGAAAGAATGCTGACATCTAAACCCACTAGGTCACTGCAAGAATAAGCCATGTGATGAAGGCGCAGGCTTGGTCCTAAAATCTTCTGATGGAGCATTGTCAGGATTAAATAAAAACACCCTCATTTTCCATTTTTGTTATGCAGGAGACTTCATCAGATTGGGGTCCAAGAGAAAAAGCCGTGAAACCTGACCAGCCTCACAAATGCTTTTTCAAATGTCAGGCTATCCCCAAAGGGCGGTAAAGCCTTTAGAGAACCTGTTTTCACACTCTATCCAGTTAGCAGGAGTTCAGTGCCATTCTCCAATACTTCTCAATACCTAACACAGATAAAAATTCCTCCTTGATGATAAACATTATAACGTATAGTTCAATTTAGCAAAAATCCAAGTCCTAGCAAGTGACCCAAATAATAACCCCTTGTTGATCTGGAGTCAAAATAATGAATGATGAATAAAAAAAAAAAATCAAGGCAATAAAACGTTCAGTAGAGCAGTGAGTTCCCACAAATAGGATGGGACACAAAAGTTTCTTCCAGGACAGGGTTTGCCAAAAAACACAAACCCTCCACCATGGTCTGCGACTGCAAATAAATTCACTCACCTTGTCTGTTATTCAGCTGTCTATTTAATGAAAAGTAATGTTTCAGTTCGATTTGCAAATAAACCACCCTCCACAAAAATCAGCCATTCCCCACTGTGATGTAACAATATTAACACTTAACGTGTTCCAGCTTCAATAGAGCAATTTTAATGTTTTACCAAGTGTATTGAGTCATCTACCTACTCAGCAAGGAAATACTAAATTGCCACAATTTTGATGTAGGACACTTTTCTCCTTCTTAGCTGCCTAATCTCAGTATTACCGAGTTATTAATTCCCCAACTGCTCAGCCTTGTGTCGATCATATTAATTCCCTAACTGCTCAACCTTGCGTCGATCATCTCAGGTAACAAAGTTAGGGACTGGGTTAATGAGCAAAAATGAGAAGCCAGGCTCCTCACGACCCACAAGTGAGGTTTCTAAACCTCCAGAGTGGAAGGCTGTGGCTCCTTCCCTCACCCAACAGCCTTTAGCCCATCAACAATGAAATCTACAAAATCTGCAAAGCCCAGCTTGGCGCCTGTAGCTCAAGCGGCTAAGGCGCCAGCCAGATACACCTTAGGTGGCGGGTTCGAATCCCAGGCCCGCCAAACAACGACGGGCTGCAACCAAAAAATAGCCGGGTGTTGTGGCGAGGGTATGTGGTCCCAGCTGCTTGGGAGGCAGAGGCAGAAGAATCGCTTAAGCCCAGGAGTTTGAGGTTGCTGTGAGCTGTGATGCCGCGGCACTCTACCAAGCATGACAGCTTGAGGCTGTGTCTCAAAAAAAAAAAAAAATCTGCAAAGCCGGACCACGGGTCCTCCGCAAACCGTTTCCTTTTTTATCATGACTCCCATCAGTGCAAAAGATATATCATTTTTATTTTAGAGTTCTTCATACTTGATTTTTTTAAAAAGGGTAAACAGCAATGTCAAATACAATGTTCATCTCAATAGCCATGAATAATTTGCTAGACACCTGGTACATTTCTTCAAATGCCCCTAATCCTGTCCCCTCTTTTCCCCAGGCCCTGCAAAAGGCATCATGCTTCAAACATAAGCAGGTAAGAGATTTATTAGCGTGATCAAAATAACCCCCTACGATGCATTTTATTTCCTTTGGGGGAAAAAAGGTGTTTGTGGGTCTCCAAATCTGCATGGGCTCATCTTGTTTAACAGACGCACACTCCGCGCTAAATGGGTGAGGCAGAACTCAGGATGTTACCAGTGGGGTTAGGTTTTGTTTAGCTTAGAAAGAAAATCTCACCTGAGAGATTTTCTGAGTTTTCATCTTAAATGTTACCAGACAGATGGAGTTGTATATTCATTCAATTTTGGGGACATACCCTTTAGGTCCCTATTTAATTTTTTCCACTCATTTGAGGTACATAAAATGTTACAGCCATAGTTAGTTTCACACCAAAGACTCAATTCCTTCGAGAAGTTAGGGTGGAGGGCAGTGTGAAAAAGAGGGGGGAAAAAAAACTCTTACTCTGAAAAATGCATCCACATTTAGACCGGCGGCCTTTGCAAGTTTCCCTTACCATGCAGCTGGTCTGTTACAGCACCATGCCACAGAGTGAGGCTCAAGTCCTTCCTGAATGGGCCTTTAAAGGAGCAATCAGGAAATGCCTGTATATTCAGAATGCACTTCTGTAAATTACAAGGTTGTCTTCAGACTGTATGGAGAAGACAGGGTGTGTTAACCCAGCCTAATCTCCTTTACAGCTCTGATCCTCTAGGTCATCTAACAACCTGCCACAAATGAGAATCTAAAGTTTATTTGTCAAAGAACACCATTTGATCATAAATATCAGTGTTTGTTCTCTTTTTCTAAAAAGGACATTACTCCGGGCAGTATCTGTAGCTCAGTGAGCAGGGCGCCAGCCCCACATACCGAGAGTGGCAGGTTCGAACCCAGGCCCCACCAAACTGCAACAAAAATAGCCAGGAATTGTGGCGTGCGCCTGTGGTCCCAGCTACTCGGGAGGCTGAAGCAAGAGAATCTCCAAAGCCCAAGAGCAGGAGGTTGCTGTGAGCTATAACATCACAGCACTCTACCGAGGGCAATAAACTGAGACTCTGTCTCAAAAAAAAAAAAAAGAAAAGAAAAGAAAGACATTACTCCTTCACCCTCACTCTAATCCCACCTTAGTGGCTGACAACACTTAAGACCTCCCCATATCATTATTATATGATCTAACCATGTATCAGAAAACCAAGATGAACTCACACACATTTCATTTCTGAATATATTTATTTTACTTCCTTGGTAATCCCAGGAGTTTATTTGATTATATTTAGTTCATTTTCAAATAGGCTAGTCTGACACATGATTTTTTTTTTTTTTTAGACAGAGTTTCACTATGTTGCCCTTGGTAGAGTGCCATGGCATCACAGCTCAAAGCAACCTCAAACTCTTGGACTTAAACAATTCTCTTGCCTCAGCCTCCCAAGTATCTGGGACTACAGACGCCTGCCACAATGCCCGGCTATTTTTTTGTTGCAGTTGTCATTGTTGTTCAGCTGGCCTGGGCCAGGTTCAAACCTGCCAGCCCTGGTGTATGTGGCTGGCGCCCTAACCACTGAGCTACAAGGGCCGAACCTGATGATTTTTTTTTTTTTTTTTTGTAGAGACAGAGTTTCACTTTATTGCCCTCGGTAGAGTGCCGTGGCGTCACACAGCTCACAGCAACCTCCAACTCCTGGGCTTAGGCGATTCTCCTGCCTCAGCCTCCCGAGTAGCTGGGACTACAGGCGCCCGCCACAACACCCGGCTAGATGATTTTTTTTTTTTTTTAATGAAAAATCAAAACCCAAGTAAAAGGTTTTCTCTTCGTATAGAACATCATGAAACTCTCGCTTGAGATTACATTAAAAGAAAGTATTTATCCTGACATTTGAATCTAAAGCAAAGTTAGTAGGGACTCAAATATTATGAAAATAGAAGGAAATACCATTATATAAACCATCCGCCTAGGGCTTGAAAAGGCACAGGCACCTACAGAGAATACCCAGAGCATTCCATCTTCATTCTTACACTGACCTTCTCATTTTGATAGAAGTAAATTTTTTCCCACTTCAGTCCCTTGAAACAGCAAGTCTAAAAGGCCCCAGGGAAAGAGGCTGAGTAACTTCAGGAGCTTTTGTCAGCTCTGACACTGGAGATGCACCTTTCTTTTTTTTTTTATTAAATCATAGCTGTGTACATTGATATGATCATGGGGCATCATTCACTAGCTTCACAGACCGTTTGACACACTTTCATCACACTGGTTAACATAGCCTTCCTGGCATTCTCTCAGTTACTGTGCCAAGACACTTACATTCCACATTTACCAAGTTTCACATATACCCTTGTAAGATGCAGCGCTGGTGTAATCCCACCAATCCCCTTCCCTCTACCCACCTCCTCCCACCCTCTCCTCCCTTTCCCCCTTCCCTCTATTCTTAGGTTGTAACTGGGTTATAGCTTTCATGTGAAAACCCTAAATTAGTTTCATAGTAGGGCTGAGTACATTGGGTACTTTTTCTTCCATTCTTGAGATACTTTACTAAGAAGAATATGTTCCAGCTCCGTCCATGTAAACATGAAAGAGGTAAAGTTTCCATCTTTCTTTAAGGCTGTATAATATCCCATGGTGTACATATACCACAATTTATTAATCCATTCGTGGATCGATGGGCACTTGGGCTTTTTCCATGACTTAGCAATTATGAATTGGGCTGCAATAAACATTCTGGTACAAATATCTTTGTTATGATGTGATTTTTGGTCTTCTGGGTATATGCCCAGTAGAGGGATTACAGGATTGAATGGCAGATCTATTTTTAGATCTCTAAGTGTTCTCTGTATCTTTTTCCAAAAGGAATGTATTAATTTGCATTCCCACCAGCAGGGCAAAAGTGTTCCCTTTTCTCCACATCCGCACCAACATCTCTGGTCTTGGGATTTTGTGATATAGGCTAGTCTCACTGGAGTTAGATGATATCTCAAAGTAGTTTTGATTTGCATTTCTCTGATGATTAAAGATGATGAGCATTTTGGGTGGCGCCTGTGGCTCAAGGAGTAGGGCGCCGGTCCCATATGCCGGAGGTGGCAGGTTCAAACCCAGCCCCAGCCAAAAAAACCACAAAAAAAAAAAAAAAAAAGATGATGAGCATTTTTTCATATGTCTGAAGGCCACGCACCTGTCTTCTTCAGCAAGTTTCTCTTCAAATCCCTTGCCCAGCCTGCGATGGGATCCCTTGTTCTATTCTTGCTAATGCGTTTGAGTTCTCTGTGGATTCTGGTTATTAAACCTTTGTCGGAGACATAACCTGCAAATATCTTCTCCCATTCTGAGGGCTGTTTGCTTGCTTTACTTACTGTGTTCTTGGCTGTGCAGAAGCTTTTTAGTTTGACCAGGTCCCAGTAGTGTATTTTTGATACTGCTTCAATTGCCTCAGGAGTCCTCCTCATAAAATACTCGCCCAGACCGATTTCTTCAAGGGTTTTCCCTGCACTCTCCTCTAGTATTTTTATAGTTTCATGTCTTAAGTTTAAATCTTTAATCCAGTGAGAGTCTATCTTAGTTAATGGTGAAAGGTGTGGGTCCAGTTTCAGTCTTCTGCAGGTTGCCAGCCAGTTCACCCAGCACCATTTGTTAAATAGGGAATCTTTTCCCCACTGAATGGTTTTAATTGGCTTGTCAAAGATTAAATAACGGTAAGTAGCTGGGTTCATCTCTTCGTTCTCTATTCTGTTCCAGACATCTACTTCTCTGTTTTTGTGCCAGTACCATGCTGTTTTGATCACTATCGATTTGTAGTATAGTCTGAGGTCTGGTAGAGATGCACCTTTCTAAAGAGGAAGGGATTCCAAGCAACTCTGCTGTAATTTCCACATAACTTTGGGAAGTCATAATTCCTGAGGACACCAGACTCCCTAGTGACCAAATACTCATAAATACTCCTTCCCACCCTTATGCCCTCATCAACTGCATTCTCTAGTGAAAACACCAGTGGAATGGGGCAATTGTGAAGATAAAACATGATATAACTTCAAAGCATAGGAAAAAAATTAGTGCTGGTTCTGACAAAAACATGCCAAATAATGTTTCAGATAAAACACCGATGAGTAAGTTTCACTTTGGGATATGATATATAAGGTAATCTCTGATGAATCCAGAAAAAAATAAAAAATATTTAAATTTTGACAAGTTGGAAAAATAGACACCCGTAGTCTTTTTTTTTTTGAGACGGAATCTTACCCTTCGGCCCCAAGGTAAAGTGTCATGGTGTCACAGCTCACAGCAACCTCAAATTCTTGGGTTCAAGCAATCCTCTTGCCTCAGCCTCCTGAGTAGCTGGAACCACAGGTGCCCAGCACAACACCTGGCTATTTTTAGGTCTTGCTCTTGCTCAACTCTGGCAATTCACCTGCCTTCACCTAAAGGTGAACTCCTAAACTCTGGCAATTCACCTGCCTTCACCTCCCAGAGTGCTAGGATTAGAGGTGTGAGCCACTGCACCCTGCCTATTTTAAAGGGGGTGCATTGCACCCTGTGCAATTTTAATGCAAGAAGGAAAAATGGTCTGAAAAGGCTTTTCATAGGCAAAGAGAGCTTTTGGAGTTCAGGGTAATTTTAAGGATGGAAAACTGGGGAAACTTCATATCAGGGGAAAAACAAACAAACAAACAGAAACCTAGGTAGGTTTTCTTCTTCCCAGTCAACCAAATTTTCTAAGGCCAGCAAATCTATGAAAAATATGTCATGGGGGGATGGTGTTTAGTGCTGGTATTAGTACCACTGCTTATGGTACTAAAGAGAAGCAACCTTAAAACTGATGTCAAAATTCACTCAACTATCCTGAAGAACTGCCACGGGATTTCTGTCTCTGAAAAATTTTTTGAGAAAGAGTCTCACTTTGTCACCATGGCATCACAATTCACGGCAACCTCATACTCTTAGGCTCAAGAGATTCTCTTGCCTCAGCCTCCCGAGTAGCTGGGATTACAGAGGCCCACCATGGTGCCCAGCTACTTCTAGAGACAAGGTCTTGCTCTTGCTCAGGCTGGTCTCCAACTCCTGAGCTCAGGCAATCCACTCACCTCGGCCTCCCAAAGTGCTGGGATTACAGGCATGAGCCACAGTGCCCAGCCCCAGTCTCTGAAATTTTAAGAGTATAAATGTTAACTTTCTGGGATGAGCCCTGCTGTGGTTTGAATGCCTGTCCCTTCAGACTCAGGTTGAAATGTAACTGGCATTGTCATAGTATCAAGAGGTGGGACCTTTAAGAGCTGATGAGGCCATGAGAGTTCCACCCTCATGGGTTGGTGCCAGTGTAAAAGGGCAGGTCAGCTCTCCTCTCTTGCTTTCTCTTGGCTCTTCTTTCTCCTCTAGAGGATGCAGCACAAGAGCTACCCTGGAAATGGAAACCACGCCTTTACAAGACACTAAATCTGCTGGCACCTTGACCATGGGCTTCCCAACCTCCAGAACCTTGAGAAATAAATTTGTGTTCTTTATAAATTGCCCAGTTTTAGTAGGTCTGTTATGGCAGTAAAGAGCAGGTAAGACAGGACTCCATTGAGCAAAGGGACAGAGTAACAGCACTTGAAGTTCTTAACAAGATACTCTAGAACAAAATTTTACATCTTTTATGCCATATTTTTTACTGTACTATTTCTAGGCATAGATATGTTTAGATACACAAACCCCACCATGTTACAATTGCCCAGAGTATTCAGTACAGTAACATGCTTCTTGGTTTTAGCATAGGAGCAACAGGTCATATCATATAGCTTAGGCACGCAGTAGGCAACACCATCTAGATTTGTTCAAGTACATTTTATGATGTGTGCACCATGATGACATTACCTACTGGCACATTTCTAACAGCATATCCCCGTTGTTATGAGATGGGATCTCGACTGCATAATCTACACGTATAATCTATAGCTGCACTCCACATCCCCAGGACCACAAACCGGTACCAGTCTGCGCCCTGTTAGGAACCAGACCGCACAGTAGGAGGTGAGGGGGCTTCATCTGTTGCAGAAAAACAAGCTCTGGGCTCCCAATGTTTCTGCATTATGTGAGTAACATAATTACTTCATTATATATTACAATGTAATAATAATAGAAATAAAGTGCACACTAAATATAATCTGCTTGAATGATCCAGAAACCATCTTTTCCATCCCCCAGTCCATGGAAAAATTGTCTTCCATGAAACCAATCCTTGGTGCCAAAAAGGTTGAGGATCACTGATGTACACTATTTAGAGAAGAGATGATACGATGTGATTTGTTTCAAAAAGAAGAAGTAGATGAGGAAAAGTAAAAATCGGGTCACTGAGAGGAGACAGAATCGGTCAGGAGTTGAACATGGAAAGCCTGATTTGAGAGTAGGAGAGCCTGGATTCCAGTTTCAGCACCACCACTTATTAGCTAGGAGACCATGTCAAGATTCCTTCCTGTCTATAAAGCAGAAACAGCAGCAGTTTGTTCCTCAAAGAGTTAAAGAAATAACGCATATAATGTACAGAGCACAGTACCTGGCCACAGAGTAATTGCTCAATATATCTTATCTTTTATCATCACTGCTGTCAATTATTGCCTTTGTTTTCAAGACCACGCAGCTAGAGTTAGGAGGTGGTAGAACTGGATAGACTCTGCTGAATCCAAAGCCCACATTCTCCCCACTACCCTATGCACCCCCGCCCACCTCTCCCTTGAGTCTCCCAGTGGAGCCTGAGAATGAGTGACAATCATACTTTGCAATAAGCTTCCCTATTGATACTACAAACCTTGCAGACATTGCTTGTCAGCTTCCACTTCTGGAATCAGACAATTAGCTGTCTGTTGTTGTAACTTAACGTGTCCTTACTGTGTCGATGGCTATTCACCTGGTGAAATCTAAAAGACTATCTATGTATTTTTATCACTTTAGAAATCGATAGGCACACTCGTAAATTCACAACGATTACACGCTGTGCTGTTTCATCATCCTCCCAAAACGCAGCTCCAAATTTTTGCTACATTGGGTGCTGGCATAAATTACATACAGCTAAACTCAGATTCCAAACATACAAAACTAACAAAGTGATAAAACGCTAAACAGTGCGTGCGGGGTAAGCTAATACTATAATACTGCCATGCTAAGTAGCCAAACAGAGTTTTTTAACAGAGAGGAAACATGTGGATAGCCTCCCATAAGGTAAATATCCCCATCTCTATTTAATAGCAGACAAGAAGAATCCTGAGAGAGACTCTTCAGTATTATTTTATTTTTTCGTGCAACAATCCTGACAATGTGCCAATGTTTGGTGCTTCCTGCCTCTTTGAGTCTCTTTCACCAGCCTTTGCCAGCACACCTCTGAAAGGGTGGGGTTCCCCAGACCCCACTGTTCCGTTTTCTTCTTGTACATACTTTCATCGGGCAAGGTCATGTCTAAACACAACAGCTTCAACTACCCTGTTTACGAACACTCTATTCCATTCACTGACTCGTGCATCCATTTAACCAATAAGTGCCAGACCCCTGTTCTATGGTAGGTGTTCTTTCAAAACAAGAGGACCTAAAACAGATAGTCTTGCCCTCCTTGACCTTACAGTTGGGGAGAGTTAACATTTCTGAAAGAATCTCAAAAATGAATGTGCAATTCTAATATAGGCAAGTACACACAGGCGAGGAGGTGCGTGGTGCAGTAAGAGGGCAGATGGGAGAGATTTGACCCCATCTTGGAAATTAGAGAATGATTCCCTGAGAAAATGATGACTGAGCTGAGATCAAACTCATAATGCTATCCCAAACCTCTCTTCTGAATTCCAGAACAGAGTTTTTCAATTACTTATTAGCTATCTCCATCTAATACAATACGCACACCTAAAACTCAACCTATTTCAAACCCAGTTAACTGTCCTTGCCCCCAATGCCTGGATTCCCTACCTCAGTGAGTTATGACCCATCCAGAAAATCTGCAGTTATCCTTTACTCTACCTGCTTCATCACACTCTACGTACAGTTGTCACTGAGTTATATCAATTCTGTTTCCTAAATCCTCTTCTCTGTCCTCTCTCTCAATGTTCAGGCACTAGCTCAGCTTTCAGCATCTCCCACCAAGCTGGTAGTAGAGTTCACTTGCTCTGCTTATTTCTGTCCCCTCCAGTCTATCTACACTTAGGAAAGAACCAGCTATTGGACGGTGCCTGTGGCTCAAAAGAGTAGGGCGCAGGCTCCATATACTGGAGGTGGTGGGTTCAAACCCGGCCCCGGCCAAAAACTGCAAAAACAAAAACAAAAAAAAAGAAAGAACCAGCTATTATGCAAATTATGTCTCTTCCCTCTTCATAATCTTTCAATGCCTTCCATTGCTTATAATTTGGGCAAAAATCCAAACTCTCAGCATGACCTAATAGGATTTTTATAGTTCATCAGCCTCACTTCTGATCATTTTCCATCACATGTGAAAAGTCCAGTCATATCAACTCACAACCACGTGGCTCCACATCATTGCTTGGCCTCTTCCTGAAATGCCTTACTTTGTCTTCTATCTTCCCCAACTCCCTTTATCCCCAAATGCCAGCCTGGGAAGTAGTCTATGAGTCCGTGGTAAAATGAGAAAAATTAAAAGTTAGTGAACCAGTGTTAGTTCCTCAATAGTTTTAGCAATGTAACCTGTGCCCTAAAGGACTGTGTAGCTTTCAATTGTCATTTCAAATAGCTCCCTTTGAAGCTATTTTGTGAAACCTTTTATGGCTTCTATGTTGGCCTACTCTCACTTATTGTCCAAACTGGGACCCTTTGAGAATAAAGAAGGTGCTATTATTAACTAAGCTGGACAGTGGGAATAAGCCAGGGCTGCCCCACGGAAAAGGCGGTGTAGGATCTGGCTTCCACTAGCCAGAGCTGGGTGCTCCCTTATCGCAACTCCCAAAGCACCTTTGTTTTTTCACCACATATCATGTTCGCATGTCATTTCCCCCGTTTGTCTGAAAACTCCACAAAGGCTGGGCCAGGCCTTTATATCTCTCCATCTCCAGCATCTCTCCAGTGCCCAGCACTGAGAGGACACAAAACGTCATCCACAAAGTAAATGTTTGTTCAATAAATTACTTCAGTGAATAATGAAGATTAGGTGCCTTCACCTTGACCGACAAGGGAATTCAGAAATTCCCATTATCTTCCCCCATTCTAACTATACTCTCTCACTTGGTTAAAAAGAGTTTTAAACAGGAGAGAGGTCTTCATAGAAATTCCAAGCCCCACGTCAATAACCAGCTGTCCATCAACCAATAGCCACTTACTCAGCAGAGTCTGCTCTTCAGGTCTAGTGGTCATGCATGATAAAAGGGCTCATATTTGACTGGGGACAAAAAAATACATAAATGAAACTAAAAATTAATAAAGAAGGAAACTAGGCTTAAAATACGTATTACAGGAGTTCATGGAAGGTGAGGAAGAAACCACTGTTATGACAGGGAAAGGGCTCTTTGGAAGAGGTGAGATTTGAAAAGAGATTTGAGAAATGGCTGGGATTGCAAGAGAAACAGCAGAAGGGGAAAAAGGAGGTGCCAAGGTAAGGTGGGTGTGGATCCTGGGGAGACCACGGAGGTTAAGCATAAGATTTGTTTGGGGAGTTGTAGCTAGATGGTCATAGATTCCTGGCACAGAAACCAGAACATCTGAATTTTCAGCAAACATGAAGGAACTCACTGACACTCCTGGATTCTCTCTTCCTTCATCAAAATAGTATCTGCCTGAAACATATAATGAGATATATGGCTCTTATTCCTTTATAACTTATTAATTATAAGAACTACTACAAAATTATCTTAGGAAAATTGCTTTTGGCAGAACTTTCAGATAGGACTGCTGAAGTCACTGCTTGGCAAGCATTAAAGATCTGGGCCTTTGAAAAGTTCTCTGCAAATTACGGCCTGGAGGCCTGCAGCACCTCTTTACACCTGGCCTCTCCATGGTCTCTTAAAAAACACTCTAGTGTTAATGTTGGGGTTTTACAATACTGTAAACAACCATGTACACACCTACTTGTGAACTTGGGGTTCGGAGAGAAGCTCAGAGAAGCTATGGTACATACTCCATCCATGGGGGTTATTGAGAGCGCTTCCCTAACCACATACCATCTGTGATGATGGGTATGAAAAATGACCCCACACTTTAGTGACAACTCCTTATTCCCCACCACACCCAGTTCAGGTGGGAAAAACGTAAGTCACCAAGTGAAGTGGAATACAGTAGAACCTCCATGGTTGGCCACCTCCTTAAGGTGACCTAATTTTCATAGACTGGACACGCAGCACATGTACATATCAGTACAGGAGGCCTAGTCCCTTCCACTGAACACCTCCAAGGAGGAACCAGTTTAGGACAGTCCCTTGGGTGGTCAACTTACAGAGGTTCTACTGTATATTCTAACATGCAATTTAACATTGAACTGAAACTACTGCAATATCCACTACCCTCAAAGGAAGAGATTCTTACTTTAAAACCATCATCTAGCCGCTCTGCTTTCACGCACCTTCTTCCAAAAGCCCTGAAGCACTCAGGATATTGCATAACTAGAGCTGGATCTACTTTTGAAGTGCAGTTTTCTAAAAAAACAATCCAAATTTATATGTAATGAGTCAATGGAATATGTTTTCCCAGTAGTAATCTTAAATTTACTACTTTTTTTTTCCCCTATGACCCTGCTCATAGCGTCAAAATAGGCTACAACCTTAAAGGGGAAATCAGCCATGTGAGGTGTTAGCTAACGAATCTTTGCTTGGCATAAATATGTCCCATGAGTTTACAAAACTTTTCATGGAGAGCAGTGAAACTGTAACAAATGAGAAAAAAAAAACTGTTCAGGCTATAGTAATATTTCTTTAACCAACATTTACTTAACCAAAGTAGAGGAAAAAAGGTAATAAAGATGAAATTAAATAACCTATTCTATTCCTGTGATTAGCAAGTTGAATTTGGTGTGCAGCAAAGCCTTTCACGGGTACTAGTATGGAAACCTGCGAAGTGCTTTTCAGGATACGATGTCGAAATCCTTAAAAATAACAATAATCCTCAAGATAGTTCCTTCATCTGTTATCCAATGGAGGATGTAATAGCTACATGAAGTGAAGAAGCAAAGCGCTTCATTATTATTAAATGGCTTAAGGGCCTTAAAAAGTCAACGGCACCTATGGCATAGTGGAATCAAAAATGAAAACAAAGATAGAAAGAGCCCTCAACTTGGGGGTGCTCTAATTCAATTTTTCTACAAGGTCTGAAGTATGTGGATGTTGATTCATGAATGCTATAAACACATCTGCTGAGCTGGCAGGAGCCTGGGAAACAGGCAGAGGCAGGTACGTGCTGGAAGATCTGAAGGCTTGACGAGCGAGCGGTAGAAATAAGGAAGGCAAGTGGGCAGGACAGGACAGCAGAGGGGCCCCCAGGGCAGAAGGAAGCTGCTGGGACTCTTGCATTGAGCATATGGGAGGGAAGAGTCAGAGAGAAAGTGGCTCTGGAGATAGGGTTAAAATGCCATACCTGAAAAGCTCATTCAGACACATAAAGCTGAAGTCTTGTAGGCAAACATAAGACGGTGGGATAAGATGCAGGAGGGCTTAGGGATAAAAATCTGTAGGACAGAAAAACATGAAAACTCTTCAGAAAGAATAGGAAGGTGAAGGAGTATTTGGCGAAGGCGAACAAAGAGGGAAAAGCCAGCCAGAGAGAGAGAGAGAGAGAATAGGTTTGGGGAGGAGCCACAGGGCGCTGGGAGCCTGAGTGAGCTCAGAGAAACGACTGCTCTCAACTTCCCTTTTTGAAAGTTATGGTAGAGATAGCAGCAATGAATTGAGGTGGGGCTTCCTGAGCTCCCCGAGACCTCTCTATCAGTCCTTGATCCAGGCACATTCTGGAGGGGACTCCAGTATGAAAAATCCTGATTGCTATGGCTGGAGCCTAATGTCAGATTAGACAGGGTACATGAAAGGTCTCTGAAAACCACAAAGCGCTCTCTAAATATGAGGCACTGTTTGTTATTCACTGAGCCTCTCGGGCAAATAAGGTGAAGACCACAGCTACAATCAAATATAGGAATCACATTTACATCTTTCGTATTTACTTGGAAGGATGTGGAGAACATCCTCCTTAGTAAAGTATCACAAGCATGGAAAAGCCAGCATCCAATGTACTCAGTACTAACATGAAACTAGTAGATGAACAATTGCACTCCCACAGGAGAGAAAAACATATTTAAATTCAAGAAGGGGGGAGGGGTAAGGAGGAGGTGTGGTAAGCTCAATGTAGGGGTATATGGCACACCTCCTGGGTGAAGGACTCCACTTCAATTGGACTTTACCTAACAAACTTATGCAAACAGTGTTACCTAATCATATGTACCCTTATATTAATCTGAAATTGTTTTTAAAAAGAAGAGAAATTATACATATTCCAAATCAAGATGCTCCTAACTAGAAATTCTGGCAATTGGAGAGGATACTAGGCGTGGTACGTTTATTTTCCAGTCAAGTATGTTCTAACATTCTACATGAGGCATAATACAGAGCTCTTCATAAACTATCATACGGAATTTATTAAAGCTTAAGTCTCCTCTCCAAGGAGGTTTTGACACAGTACAGATCTTAACAAATGGGGTAAATTCCATTCAATTGACTCGCTCATGGAGTGACTTCCAAGTGCAAGGTAAAGTGTTGGCTGCTAAGGGGGTTGCTGAGATGACCTGGACAGCCCAACCTTCCAGTACCTGGGTCAGTTAATCTTCCCAGTGTCCATTTTAGATTGGAAAAGTTGCATCTCCTTTCAGAAATGTAGAGAGAAAGCAATCTTTACATTAGGTGACCAGCCTACAACTTGGGGAATACATCTTCCAGAAACACAGTATAAAAGTGATCGTGATCGTTTCTATGCTTATCCCAGCCCAGTTTACCTCCAACCACTCTTGTCACAATTGCATAACCGCAGCATGTCATGTTGTTTCTTGTTGCAACTATAACTTATAAAATCTTCAGGACTGAGACAGCCAAGCTAAATGATTGCCTACTTTAAAATATGTACATGTATAATTCACATGCCACTTCAGATAAGCTCTTAAATTATGATCTCTGAAAGTCAAAACCATCACCATTTTTTAAAATATAGTTTCACCATCGCAATTCTTCCTGCACACAAGCCCTAATCCTGTTTTCACAGTTTTCTAAGCCATACTTTACACCAGTCTATTGCAATCTGCCTTTTATATTTTATCTTATCAAGAACTTAAGCATAACTTTTATTTGCACCATGCTGGGAGACTTTTAAAATTGAGGATTAAAAAAGGACAAGCAATGCATGAAATGGACAAAAATGCAGGCACTTGTTGGCCAAAGACATATTAATAGAATATAAATATCTTACAGAGTAAGCTGAGCAAAAAAAGATCAGTGGAACATCTGAATACCCACTATGTACATTGTGTTGGGTCCTCCCGCCTACATCGTATCATAGAATCCTCTCCTCACCTAGGAGGGAGGTTGTACTATATCCATTTCCAATATAGTATTTTTTTTTCTTTTTTTTTTTTTTTTTTTTTTGTGTGGTTTTTGGCCGGGGCTGGGTTTGAACCCGCCACCTCCGGCATATGGGACCGGCGCCCTACTCCTTGAGCCACAGGCGTCGCCCCCAATATAGTATTTTTAAGAGAGACATATTTTTATGAAACTAAGACTGATCCATCTAATATCTCTGGGTGAATTCCTATTTACTACATGTATAAGCTGATTTACATAATTCTTAAAAGTTGGAGGCAAATCCATTTTTGCATACAAATTATTTCCATGTCAATCTGCACGGCAGGCTCAGATCCACTATACCTTCACTTCTGACTGATGACCAGCACAGTGCTGCTCAGAGGGCTTACTGGAGGACTACAGTCTACCCACATGAACATACTATCCCTAGAAACTCTCTGCTGAGCTTGGATTTCTTTCCACCCATGAGAAGGGCCAGAATTAAACAGTTGAAACCACCAAAAATAAGCAGTGCCCACACTCTGAGATGTCTGCAAAACAGCAAGAAAGAAAACACACACGACACACAAAGCAATCCCCCTTATATTTGATTCCTAAAAGCTAGAGAAAAAGTATCCTAAGACAGTGAGGTTTAACCAATTTCTCTGTTAGTCTTCTAGTCTTCCTCCAAAATTAGTATCAAGCCACTCTTCAAGCAGAGCTGGAAGGAAACTTGGAAGGGTACAGAACCTCCTGACCTGTGTACTCAAGTGTGGAAGCCACTGAAGGAGCCTTATATGGCTACAAGTTATACAGATGAGTTTACATGGAGCTGGTGATACTTCATCACACACAGTAACCTTCTGGGAAGGTGTCCCCTGCCCTATCTAGCCCTGTTGGGACGTGTCATGACACTCCCTCTTCCAGCCTTCCTTTCTCCTTCTTTGAACAAAAAATATCTGATAGAAGGGGGCTGCATAGTGTCACTCAGGATATGACACTCAAAGCTTGCCTGGTCACAAACCCAACACAGGGGCTGAGGCATCATCAACCTGGAAATGACACTCACAATGGTTCAAACCACCTTCCTCCTTGTTAAGTGTCATAACAAATAGTATTTATACACTGTAATTTTTCAAGAAGATCAAACCATCTCAGTTAGTGGCCTACTAATTCCCCAAAATCCATGTTAAATGATAAAGTGATATGGGCTGGGAAGGGATAAATTAGCCAAGGAAAGAAAATTATCAGCTCTCTCAACTCAGAGTGAAACTGAGTCAGCCAAAGCTAGAATGTCTGGGTCCTTCTAGGATGAACTTTTAACACTGGAGGATGTGAGACCTCTCTATGGCCCAAGGCCATTTTTCTTGGGAAATGTGTCCCAAATCAGATAATGCTAGACAAGAAAAGCACCCGCCCCCTCAGGCAGCTTATCCATCCCAGGGCTGGGCACAATTGCCTTTGCTGCTTCCCTAGTGGCCCTGCAGGGCTGTTCTCAGAGTTAGGTTGGCACAGCAGGAAACATTAAGGGACATCATATTTCAAGGAAGCATTTGTGATCTGTGAAGTGCTAGTCCAGTATTGGTTTAACACCTATAAATATACTCTGTCATCCCAACATTTTCACTTCCTACTTTATAAGTAGCAAAACAAAAATAGGTGATCCAGTCCAAATGAATTTCCATGTCCAACAATTGCATTTCAAAACAGCCAACACAGAACATGTTCTAGTGATCCTACAGCCCACCTCTAGATGTATGAAAATGGGGAGAACCCCAAATTCAGCATTTTGGCCTTGAAAGACCCTCCAGAAACATTGCCCTCCCCTTGTAACAGAGCTCAAGTAGGCCTGGTCCACTCCACCCATGTTGGTTTCTATCCTGGTAATCCCAATTCTATCAAACTGAGAAGTTATTCTCATTAGGTAGAAGGTGAGCCCATCCCCTAGAATAGGGAAGTGTTTATTTCATCTGCCTGTGTAATGAACTTGTCATTTTCCCCAAAGGGTCAGTACAGTCTCCCGAAAAAAAGTACTACATGGAATCTATGGTGTGCCAGCCCTCTTTCCCACATCTGAGTCACAGTACTGAGTCTGTACTGGGGCTCCGGGTAGCCAGCGTGTATCACTTTCAGAGTTGCTCCAATAACCGAACTTATGGCTGTCTGTCTTCCAATCACACACAACATAAGCACTGTCTATTTTAAAACAATTTTTCTAAGCCACAGACGATGAAATATACCTCATAGATAGTCAACTTCCTATTGGAAACAGATTACTTCTCTCTCAAACGGTGCTTCCCATCTGAGACTGGATGCGGGTTTGTGTGTGTATATTTTTATCTCTGACCAAGCAACTCTTGGAGCAAAGAAAGCCACCCCAATCTTACCAACATGCCTGAGCCATTCAGAGCTTTGGAAGAGAAATGAATGGGTGATGAGAGCCCTTCAGCCCAGGACTCCTCACATACGAATAGTAAGTGGAGGGAAGAAAAAAAAAAAAAAGCCTCCGTAGAGGGAGGGGGCAGGGTGGATGATGGGGAAGGACATTAACCAGCAGACCAAAGGCCGGCGCGGCGGCACTTCGCGAACTGCCTTCAGAGAGCAGTGAAATTCGTTCCGCGTACAATAACCAAGCACCCTCCGGCCGCCTCGCAGGGACACGAATACCCCCGAGATGGGCAAACGTGCAATGAAACAAGCCACCCCAAAAGGTCAAAACTTCAGAAATCCCGAGGATCACGCCACGCACACAAACACATCAATCAGGCGGAGCGGGAGAGGGGACTTGGAGACTTAGCAAAGGATTTTAAATTTTGTTTATTTCTTTCAAGCTCTGGCTGCAAAGTACACGGGCTACAGGCAAAGCTAGATAGAGCAGAGCAGGAAGGCTGAGGGCGGCGGGGGTGTGGGTGGGAAGGGAGGGGTGTCTAACACCAGCCACCCAGGCCTCAGTGTGACGAAAGTCGTCAGCAGCCCCGACCGCATCCTAGCCCCTCCACCCCGGCCAGCAGACGCCCCCTGCAGCTCCCCACCCCAGCTTCCGTCCCTTGCAGCAGCCCCGGCCCGGGCCCCGCGCCGGCAGTGCCCGGACCGCGGCTCCCATCCCTTCCGCGCGGCAGGCACCCCGCAGGCCTCCCTCGGTGCCCACCCGGGGACGCCGGGGGAGCCGAGCCGGGAGGGCTGCGCCGCCAACGCCCCCCGCCCTAGAGCCGGCGATGGCTCACGCTTACCTTGGGCGCTCGCGGGGGGGCTGAAGGTGGCGAGCCTCCCGCCCCCCGCCCCTTTGCTGCTCGCCTTTTTTCTTCCTCCCTCCTCCTCTTCCTCCTCTTGCCCACAGTGTGTCGGGGGCTTCCCCTCCGCCCCGCTGCTTGGAGTAAATGCCGAAAACCCCGAAGCCGGGCTGGCCTGCGAGTGTGCGGGACGCGGCGGCGCGCGGCCAGCTCTCCCGTAACTGAGCGCGGCACGCAGCTCCCAACTAAAGTGTGAAAGAAGCGGCGGCCGCAGCGGCCGCGGCACTGAGCGTCCCCCGGGAGTGGGCAGGGAGCAAGCAGGAGCTGGCGGGGAGCGAGCGAGGGCGGGGACTGGGAAGGCGGGAGGGAGGAGACCTCCTCGCCCAGTCACTCACACTCGAGGGGCGGGGGCAGCCAGACACTCCCCCACCGCGGTCCCTCCCCGCGCCTGGCTCCAGCGCTCGTCCCGCTCCCCTCCCCGAGGGAGGGGCCTGTGGGAGCCGCCGGGGAGCGGTGCTGGAGGGAGGGGCGGAGGGAGCGCGGGAGGGGTGGGCCGGGCCTCGGGTGGGCTCGGGGCTGCTCCCGCGGCAGGGAGGGGAGTGCGGGGGCGTGCTTGCGTGCCTGCGTGTGTGTGTCCGCATGTGTGTGCACGCGCGCCCCAGCGCGGGCCGGCCAGCGGGAGGGAAGACCCTGGCGGGAAAGCTGCGTCGCCTCCGGCCTTCCCGGGCTGTCACTCTGGCAGTGGCGTGGGATCTGCAGGGTTGCTCTAGTGCCGGGTGGGCGCAGTTCTGCCGGAGATCCGGGCCAGTCCCCGGACCCAGCTGCGGGAACGTGCCGGCTGCAAGCAGCGGAGCGAAGGCTGGGCATCCTCGGCCCACGTCGCGGTCCTCCTCTCCCAGGCCAGGCAGGACGGGTGGGCACAGCCATACCCCGCCACCGAACCGCGTCCACCCAGCGGAGCCGTGGTGCCTGCAAGACGAACGAAAGCACCGGCGATTCTGTGGAGGCAGCACCGGGAGGAAGGACGAGACGGAGCTGCTGGCGGAGACCTCTCGCCGCTGCTCCCGCTCCCCACCCTCCGGCCTCTCCTGGGGCCAGAGTGCTGAGGCTGTGCCTGCTGGGTGCGTCCCGGGTAGTCGGTGGTCCAGAAAGATAGCCGTCCACCACTGCGTCTGTCCTCCACTTTGGGGACGGAAGGCCAACCCGTTTCCCATCCTGCAGGAGAGGGGATTTTTCTCCTTTTCCTGGACGTATTGGGTGTTCGGTGTGGGCACCTCATTGATCTTCCTGCGCTGATAGCCTTTGGATGTCTTTTGTGCGGTTTCCCCGCGCTTCGCTGCTCCTTCATTGCCTGAGACACGCGAGGAATGTCAGGCCTCCAGAGTGAGAACACCCAAGAAAACAATAGGGGCAAAAGATTCTTCCTGGGCTTTGCGGATTATACACAAACCGAATGATTTCCCACATGAAGTTGGAAAACGGAAAAGGACTCAGCAGAGCTGTGACAGTGATGAGACAATTGAAAAGCAAATTTGTAATTTAGTTTAATGAAATGAGGTAGTAATCTCCCATTAATGTCTAGGAAATCAGTCTTTTTTGAAAGGTGGTTTTTCCTTTTTCCATCCCTTTTTCAATGCAAAAGTCTAGTATCTAATTTTTTAATTTGTAGTTTATTTTCTGCTTATTTATTTTAGGAATGGGTTCTTCTATGTTGTCAAGGCTGTCCTCAAACTTCTGGGCTCCAGGGATCCTCCCTGTCTCAATCTCTCCAGAAGCTAGGAAAATCAACTTATGTTCCGTTTTTTAAAAATCCATATTCTAATTCATTTCTCTTTAGAAATAGTTTAACCTTTTGGAAAGGAGAGGTTAAGAGAGAGTAGACAAATTGGGATTTCACTCACTAGCAGTTAGCCACCATCCCCTAGGTGACTTTTATTTTCAATTAAAAAAAATTTCTTTTTTGAGACAAAGTCTCACTTTATTGCCCTTGGTAGAGTACCTTGATGTCCTAGCTCACGTCCTAGCAATCTCAAACTCTTGAGCTAAAGTGATTCTCTTGCCTCACCCTCCTGAGTAGCTGGGACTACAGGCTCTGGCCACAACTATTGGCTGCTTTTTTTGGAGAGGATTTATCGCTCTGACTCAGGCTGATCTCCAACCTGTGAGCTCAGGCAAACCACATGCCTCGGCCTCTCAAAGTGCTAGGATTACACGTGTAAGCCACCGCACCTGACCTAAATTTCCTTTGTTTAAAAAAAATTGGTTTTTGTAAGAGAGCCTCATCACTCTGTTCCAGGCTGGAATTCAGCGGCACAATCATAGCTTACTGTAACCTTCAACTCCTGGGCCCAAGTGATCCTTGGCTCAGCCTCCTGAGTAACTAGGACTACAGGCACATGCCACGCCCAGCTAAACATTTTTTTTTTATTTACTTAATTTTCTTGTAGAAGCAAGGGTCTGACAAGGTTGCCCAGGCTGCTCTTGCAATCCTCCAATCTTAGCTTGGGCTTAGCTTGTCTAATTTCTTCTTTCTTTCCTCATCTATAAAATAGGATTGATAATAATAGTCCCTACCTCATAAGCTTATTGTGAAAGTAAAAGGAAAATAAAACAAGGTGGAAATGCATGTAAAACACTTTGCATCGTGCCTGGCACATGGTAAGAACAGAATAAATAGACACTATTATTTCAAGTATATATAATAGCTGAGCGCAGTAGCTCGCGCCTGTCTGTAATCCTAACAATGGGAGGCTGAGGCAGGTGGATTGCTTGAGCTCAGGAGTTTGAGGTCAGCCTGAGCAAGAATGAGACCCAGTCTCTACTAATAAAAAAATAAATAAACAAAAATAGGGAAAACATTAGCTGAGCATTGTGTTGGGTCCCTGTGGTCTCAGCTACTTGGGAGGCTGAGGCAAGAGGAGCTCTTAAGCCCAAAAGACTGAGGTTGTTGTGAGCTATAACTATGCCATGGCACTCTACCCAGGACAACAGAATGACACTATGTCTCAAAAAGAATATATATATATAAAACAATATATATATATACTCTCCTTCTGAAAGTCAGGAGTGGGGGGAAACTCAGCTGCTGGGTTTATCAAATGTAATTGACCCTTCCCTGGGGTTTTTAGGTCATGCCTGAAACTGTCGCCTGTGATAAAATGAATAAATGCATAACTAAGATGTGTGTGTATCTTTATCTACATAAAAGGTTCTTGGAGGACAACAAGCTTTGTTCTCTCCCTCCTTGCTTTTCCCCTTGTTTACATAGTGTCCACCCTGTTGTTGACCTGGATTGTGTTCTATTCCTTTAGGGCTCCGGCACTGGCTGGCATTGTAGATTTCTCATAGGTAAGCCTTTTTTAATTATATATCCTCAGAACTAACAAAAAGCCACAAAGCAAGCACCTCATACATGTGTAGATAAAAGAAGATACATATCACGAACTTTTAAAACCAGTTTTAAATTATTCATAGTAATAGAGGTTCATTGTTGAAATTCTCGAAATTTGAAAAACTCAATGAAGTATGAAGAAAATAAAAATCATCCTATTTCCTCTATTCAAAGAGAAGTACTCAGTATGTGTTTTAAGTCCATTTTCCCTGTCTTTATTTCATCACCATTCAATCGGCAAAAGTTTATTAAGTACCCTACTTAGAGACCAGATAATTTACCAAGTTCAAGAACACATCATAGGTACATGGTCAGTAAGTAGTGTTTGTTTCTCAGTAGAAGCTATTTTTTAGAAGCAACGTTTTATATGGTAGCGAGGTTCTCAGCAAAGCCTACAAAAGCCCATGAAAAGAATCCCATAATTAAATGACTATGCTGACAACAGCCAGCATTTTGGCTTGATTTTGTACGGTTTGAAGCTCTTAAAATTTGGGGAGCCAGGGCGGCGCCTGTGGCTCAGTCGGTAAGGCGCCGGCCCCATATACTGAGGGTGGTGGGTTCAAACCCGGCCCCGGCTGAACTGCAACCAAAAAATAGCTGGGCGTTGTGGCGGGCGCCTGTAGTCCCAGCTACTCGGGAGGCTGAGGCAAGAGAATCACTTAAGCCCAGGAGTCGGAGGTTGCTGTGAGCTGTGTGATGCCATGGCACTCTACCGAAGGCCATAAAGTGAAACTCTGTCTCTACAAAAAAAAAAAATCATAAAAATTAAAAAAAAAAAAATTGGGGGAGCCACTTTCAAGTTTAAAAAAAGACTAAAGTACAGAATCCCCTTGGAAGAGCTCATGTAAATGAAGGCCAGGGAACTCAAGCCCATTTGCTCTACAGTAAACCTCATGAGTGCTGGATTTTCTGTAGGAATTAACTGCTTTGATAAACACGGATCTAATGTGAAAATTTGTTCCTTATGTCACCTGGGACACTTCTCCTCCCCTCCCACACAAATGTAGAATTGATGGAGATGGAAACTTCTCCACCAACTCATGCTTTTTTGTACCTGGAGACTTCTTCAGAAGGGAGGGAAGGTGGGAAGAGTGCAGTGGGAGGGGAGAGAGCAGACAGGTTGGCCACCACGGTGCTAATGAGGCACTTGAGGCGTCCATGTGTGCACTGACCAGGCAGCAAGAGGGACTGCAAATCTACTTGCTCAGCACAAGCTAAATCTATTAGACATTTTACTACAGAATGAGTGTCTCTAGCTATTCATAATTATTAAGATGAATATACGCATACATATATAAAAGAAGGTAAAATATAATTTTTTTCTTGGTCTCATCACCTCTTTGCCTTTTCATACCATCAGAATTTCTGAATTCTTTATCTTTAAACACTCTAAAGTATAATTTTTTTTTTTTGTAGAGACAGAGTCTCACTTTATGGCCCTAGGTAGAGTGCCGTGGCCTCCCGCAGCTCACAGCAACCTCCAATTCCTGGGCTTAAGCGATTCTCTTGCCTCAGCCTCCCGAGTAGCTGGGACTACAGGCGCCTGCCACAACGCCCGGCTTAAAGTATAATTTTTTAAAAAGATATTCCTTCCACCCATAAAAGTTACATTTTTAACTTTCAAAGATACCACTATTATCATAAATTTTATCTTATTCCTAAAAGTTATAAATATTTGGTCAATGATTCATAACACATGAGTTTGAATTTTTGTTTCTTACTTTTCTTTTAAACATAGTATTTATGTCCTCTCTCGCCCCTTCAAATTCATTTATTGAAGCCTGAAGCCCTAATTGCCAGTGGGATGGTATTTGGAGCTACAACCTTTGGAAGATAATCAGATTTAGTTAAAGACTCGAGGATGGGTCCTCATGATGGAATTAGTGCCCTTATAAGAACTCTTATAAATGTAAACCATGTAATGTAATTGCACGTACCCTCATAGTAATCTGATCTCCCCCCGCACCCCCTGGGAACACAAGGAGGCAGCCATCTAAGCCAGGTTCCCACCAAGAACCTGACCATGCCAGCATTATGATCTTGAACTTCCAGACTCCAGAATTATGAGAAATAAATATCTGTTGTTTAAGTCGCCCAGCCCATGATATTTTGTTCTAGCAGTTTAAGCAGAATAAGACATACAGTTTCCCTTTACTATTGATTTAAAAAAGGGGGGAGGGACCATGGAAAAGGTAGGTTAATTTTTCAAAGGTAAGTAAATAATATATTACCCTCATATAACATGTCATATCAAACTAAATAAGATGTGGTTTTTTTTTTGTTATTGTTGAGATAGAGTCTCACCATGTTGCCCTTGGTGGTACCGTGGCGTCACAGCTCACAGCAACCTCAAACTCTTGGGCTTATGCGATTCTCTTGCCTCAACCTCCCAAGCAGCTGGGACCACAGGCGCCTGCCACAACCCCCAGCTATTTTTTGTTACAGTTGTCATTGTTGTTTTTAGCTGGCCCAGGCTGGGTTCGAACCCTCCACCCTCGGTATATGTGGCTGGCACAGTAACCACTGTGCAATAAGTGCCAAGCCTGATGTGGTTTATTTTTTAAATATTTTCTGATACTGTTAATTTTTCTGAATAATCAAGTTTAAAGCAGCTATGGCAGGAATGTTCAAAAATAAGTGATTCTAAGATAAATACTACTCTTAAATGTACTTTCTTCATATTTCCTCTATGCAATAGCACTAACATTAATTGCTGCATGTCAAGCATGGTATTATATAATTTATAACAAATGTGAACTCACTTCACCCTCCTGACAACACACACAGTTACATACTAATATTATCAACATTCCCATGCAGATGGGGAAACCAAGGCATACAGGATGAAGTCATCAGTGCAAGGTCAAGTTGTTGATTCTCATTGGTCTGATGTCAGAGCCCACACTCTTAGCTGTTAATAATAATTATGTTTTCTCTTCAATCACCTCTGCCTTTCTGCTTCAGTTTAACTCATCCTTCAAGGGCAGGCTCAAACCCTAATTCCAAAAGGGAGGTCTACCCCAGCCTTTGAGCTTCTTAACTTTTTATGTATCCAGAGTCTTCCTCCTGCTGAAATTTTAAAGCTTTACACTGTTGGGGATTCTTCCACGTCTCTTTTGTTAGTTCTATGGTAAAAATCAGTAGCTAAAGGCTTGAGACTGAATAATATGTGTGTGTGTGTGTGTGTGTGCGCGCGCGCGCACGTGTTAGCATGTTTAAATCTTTGGGGGGGGGAGGTGGAGCTCAGTGACTCATGCCTGTAATTGTAGCACTCAGGAAGGCCAAGGCAGGTAGATTGCCTGAGCTCAGGAGTTTGAGACCAGCCTGTGCAAGAGGGAGACCTTGTTTCTAAAACTAGCCGGGTCTTGTGGCAGCATCTGCAGTCCCAGCTACTCCAGAGGCTGAGGCAAGAGGATGGCTTGAGCCCAAGAGTTTGAGGTTGCTGTGAGCTGTGACGCCATAGTACTCTACTGGAGACAAGAAAGTCTGATTCTGTCTTGGAAAAAAAATTTTTTTTTTGTTGGAGGATACACACATAGGTAAAATATCCAATGAGCAGCAGAGAACTGAAGGCTGTTTATACATTTTAATGATAATCATGCCACTTCTAATGACACACAGCTCCTTCTGAATGGTTGGTGGCTAAATCAGACCTGGGAGTTTAAAGTGAATACTAACAACTTGCTAATAGTTCTAATTGGTCTTTCACTGATGTATGAATTACTCTGAGTAACCAGCTGTGTTAGATCTGAAAAATAATGGCTTTTTACTTTCACCTATTTATTTTTTCCTTGGGTTTCTCTGAGGGCATGTGTTGTTTTTTTAATCTCATTTTTAAGAGTTGGGTAGATAGAAAATGAAAGCATGGAACATCATCACTTGAAGCAGGGAATGATAAGAACCAATCACCAGACAGAGACTCTGAATGAAGCTGAGAGTAGGTCAAGGTCAGCACGCTTCAAAGGTAAGCTGAGCCTCCTCTCAGGTGTCTGCTTCCTCCCCTGGCTTCTTATTCCATGGCTCTGCTGTGCCCAGACATTGGAAGTTAGCTTCCTAGCATGGAGTTCTTTTCTCCCAAGTCACAGGACAGACAGCTCCACCACTGTGGGTGCAACCAGTGAATCCTCAGATGCTCAGTCATTTGGGTCTACTTAGAGCAGGGGTCCTCAAACTGCGGCCCATGGGCCACACGAGGCGGTGTGATTGTAATTGTTCCCGTTTTGTTTTTTTACTTCAAAATAAGATATGTGCAGTGTGAATAGGAATTTGTTCATAGTTTTCTTTTTTAAACTATAGCCCGGCCCTCCAATGGTCTGAGGGACAGTGAATTGGCCCCCTGTTTAAAAAGTTTGAGGATGCCTGGCTTAGAGTATTGCTCTGCTTATAGCTTATATATAATAATATTGCCATTTCACACGCTGTTCTTGTCCTGCCAATCAATTGTAAGCTCTATGATAACAAGAAGCTTTGCTGTTCCTACAGGTCTCAGGCTCAATACACCCTTAGGGTCTGATGGATCAATCAAATAAGTCACTCTGGTGGAGATGAAATTTTGGCATCTGCATGACACAGCAAGAAGAATGCAGCTAAAAGAAAGAAAAGGAAAGAAATTGACAGAAAGAGAGAGAACAGAAAAACAAAACCACATTACTTTTTATCTCTGGCTCAGCTTTACCTCCTGGAAAAGGCCCTCTCCTTTCCCCACTCATTTTCAGTAAAGTTTCAGCTCTCTTCACTGTAATTAAACACAGACCCTTAAAACATCTAAGTCAGGGCGGCACCTGTGGCTCAGTCGGTAAGGCGCCAGCCCCATATAGCGAGGGTGACGGGTTCAAACCCGGCCCCTGCCCAACTGCAACAAAAAAATAGCCGGGTGTTGTGGCGGGCGCCTGTAGTCCCAGCTGCTCGGGAGGCTGAGGCAAGAAAATCGCTTAAGCCCAGGAGTTGGAGGTTGCTGTGAGCTTGTGATGCCATGGCACTCTACCGAGGGCCATAAAGTGAGACTCTGTCTCTACAAAAAAAAAAAAAAAAAAACTAAGTCATTAGCATAGATTACACTGCAGCTTTTGAAAATAGTTCTCATAGTATGAGCTGACTTCAGATACAATTTTTGGGAATTAAATTTTTTTAAGAGTGATGGGAAAGAACTACCACCAAAATATTGATTTCAGATTGTATTCTTTTTTTGGGGGGGGAGACAGAGTCTCACCTTGTCACCCTGGGTAGAGTGCTGTGACATCACAGCTCACAGCAACCTCCAGCTCTTGGGCTTAGACGATTCTCTTGCCTCAGCCTCCCAAGTAGCTGGGACTACAGGCACCCACCACAATGCCCGGCTATTTTTCTGTTGCAATTTGGCTGGGGCTGGGTTTGAACCCGCCACCCTCGGTATATGGGGCTGAGGCCCTACTCACTGAGCCACAGGAGCAGCCCTCACATTGTATTCTTAAAAGGAGAAAGGAAGGAAAATCCCAAAACGAAGAATTTCGTATAGTTCTTGGGAAGTTTTCTAAACTTTCTTGCATGTTTTGACTCATCTAAGCCTCCCAACAACACTATAAAGATGTTGCTACAAACATCTCTATTTTCTAGGAGGGTAGGTAAGTAGGCCAAAGCCAAGGCTACCCAGCTAATAGGGGCAGAGCTGGGATTTGATCTTAGGCCTAGTATTTAATCACTACCCCATTCCAATGGTGGCCTCAAATCTTTGTGACTCTGGGCGCAGAACAGAACAAGTTCATCTCCTGGAATCTGCTCAATGGTTCATATTTTAGTACACTTTCCATCTTCTCTTTATTACTCATAGGGGACTGGAACAAGGAAAAGGAGATTAATACTCTTGGACCGTGCCACCAGCTGGCTAATCAAAAGCTGCCCCTCAATCTCTTAGCCATAAAACTATTAAGCAAGGTAGGAGATTGTACAGCAAAGGTAGCTAGTAGATTTGGGACAAAATAGCATTTCCATACTTCAGCACTCAGGCTAATTAGATCAGCATAACTCTGTTAATGAAGAACAGTTTTGCCTTATTCAAAACGCCAAGTGTCAATGGAAAGTTTTAAGGTAAACACTTAAAATGCTTTCACCGATTTGAAATAGTGGTTTTATTAGCTTCCTCCTCCACGCCTCCTTGTCTAGTCCTGCAACCACAGCTCAGGCTCAGACCTTCTTTCCCGGGCACCTTGACTTTAGGCTCTGTGCTTGCAATTCATCCTTTTTGTTGTCAGAGTCCTTTCACTAAAGCACGGATCTGTTCTGGTGTCAAAGGCTCCAGCTCTTTGAAGAATCCAGAAACCTTTCATAATTTGACTCCTGCCTACCTTTTCAGACCGATCTCCAGTTTCAAACACTAACTGGGTGAATGACCTGTCATCTGGCTGCCTTGCTGGTTCCTATCCATATTCAGCTGACTTCTACCCCCGGGCCTTTGCACCTGTTCTTCCCTCCGTGTAGACTACTCAAACCCCTACCCATCTCAGCCAATCCTGCTCTCTCCCTGCCACTCTCCAGCTCTGTGGCCCTGAGGAAGTCACCTCCATCTCTCCAAGGCGGAAGGCAACTATGCAAAGGGAGGATTAGCAATGCAGGCCTGGCATTCTGCACCTTTACAGAACAGAGATGGGTGCTTTGTAAATGAATAGTCTATCAACCATTGTTCTTTGTGGTCTGGCTTACATGCTATTTCCATCTCTAAAATTTCCCTTGTCAGAATTGAGCTCTTCCTCTCTCACCTCCTATAGAAGTTTGGGGGGGAGGGGTTATAAGAAAGCTTTAGAAATTTGGTTTATTTATTATAGTAGTTAACCAATCCGGACTAATATAAGGCATATCTGTATTTTGTAAATGGTTCAATTCAACGTGCATAGTATATTCACATGACTGTGAAACCATCATCATGAATTCTGGAATATTTCTATCACTTCAAAAAACAGGAGGGTTCCAACTTCTCCCCATCCTCACCCACATTTTTATTGCCTATCTTTTCTAGCTGTCCTGGTGGATGTGAAAAGGTATCTCATTATAGTTTTCCTGTGCATTTCCCTAATGACTAATCATATTGAGCTTTTTTTTTTTTTTTTCACGAGCTCCATTATAGAACTTTGCTAATAGTTTCATGATGGCAGGTGCTATCACTGGCATCTCATCCCTATTGTGTGTCCTACCCTCCTTACCTCAAAGCTTTGTAAATAGTGGGCCTTACCCTGTGTTTATTGAATAAGTTATTTACTCCTGATATCACCCACTAGACATCCTGATATGAACTGACTATAACAGAGAGAATTTTAAAAGCATGAAGAAAAGAATAGAGCAAAAGAAATCAAAGAACAGGATCCATATTATTCTAAGAGAGTCCAAGTTATATGTCGAATAATGATTTTCAGCCATTAAAAATGTCCTAGTGTCTCTACCAACTGGTCCTCATTCGTGGATTTTGTTTTTCCTTGACTACCTAGGCAAATTCAAAAGAGAGGTATTATTTAAAAATTATAAGTTTTTTGTTTAAAATGAGAAGAAAAAAAGGAATTAAATCAGGGAAAGTCATTTTCAACTCCCGATGGTAATTCAAGTGCAAGGGCTTACCTCCCCCATGTTCCTTCAAAATCTGCTGTCAAAGGAACTGAAACAATAGTGGGAAATCTGTAACCATCCTAGACACTCAATTAAGGTGCTACTATATTCCAGAAAAATCTAAAAAATATGTGTCAGACACTCTCTTTCAGCGAAGTCAGACTTATTTGAAGGAAAAGAAGGGCAACCCTCAATTCATTAAATGCAAAAGATTAACTCAAGTGGCAAGAGAAGGGTTTGTGATGGAATCTCACTGCAACCAGGGTCGGAGAGGCTAGAGGTAGAGTGGCCAGGGAAGAAGAAATGGCCACTTCCTAAATCCCTTAGGAAGTGTGTCAAACAGCAAAGCTCACAGTGCGGCTCCTACGGCACTACCAGGTCCAGTTGCCAAGGGGGACTGTGGCATAGAGGACCCAGGATGGCTAAGTGTGGGTTTATTCACAACAGTGAATTCTACTGAACAGCTCCTCAGTAGGAGACTGGTATGCCAGGGCTGTTTATAGAGACCCAGGAGGCCCATGTCCACCTCTTTAGCCTACTTATCTGATATGAACTGGATCCTTTTCTTCACTTAAAAAAATGCATATATTTCAATTAGGCTTTTTAAAAAATTGTATGGAATAGAGGCTTAATCATACTAGCTTGAGTCCAAGGGACCTGGAAGAATTAGTGTAATTACTCCCTGAAGCATCATGGGAAACAAAGTCCTAGAAATTTAAGAACAGAAAGCCTAGAACAGCCAGGCCTCCTGGACACCCAGGCAAAGGAACCTCAGCAGCCACTAGCCAGCCATTGCGATGTCATATCGTGACTTCACATAGGTCCCATCAATCAGTGTAGCCCACTGTAAAGAACGGCAATGCTAGTAAGAATGATATTATTATTGGTGAGACATCAAAAATATTCTGATTTATAAAAATACATGTTATTCACAAGTTTGAATGTTTTATTAATAGTAAAAATTTACTGTGGAACATAGCACCAATAGTTCACGTACTATTACCCACTGTATTTGATAACAGAGAAATGTTCATCTATAGTATTTACCAATGTAGAAAAATATATAGGCTACATTCTGTCATGACAATGCAATAAAACTGGAGAAGACTAGCAAAAGAATGTTTGAAAGCCACAAAAAAATTTAAAACATTATCCTTATGAAAGATAAAAATTCAAATAAATGGGTAAGGACAGATTATGCTGTAGTGCTGGAACAAACTCTCAACAATTTATAAAATACCAAAATTAACTTCCTACCTTGAGCAATACATAAAAATAAATTCCAAATGACTAACGTATTTGAATCTGCAAAGGAAAGCCACTTTTTTATCCTGTCATGGAAAAAAAATGTGGGAAAATTTTAAATAATCTTGAAGTAGGCAAAGTTTATCTAAGGAGAAATTATAAATGAAAAGATTGCTAGTTTTGAATACGTACAACAATTATATGTCATAAAAACATCATAAACAAAAGTGAAAATAAATGACACACGGGGCTAGTTTTTTTTTTTTTTTTGAGACAGAGTGTCACTTTGTCACCCTTGCTAGAGTGCCAGGACATCACAGCTCACAGCAAGTGATTCTCTTGCCTCAGTCTCCCAAGTAGCAGGGAGTACAGGTGCTCGCCACAACGTCCGGCTATTTTTTGTTGCAGTTGTCATTGTTGTTTAGCAGGCCTGGGCCGGGCTCGAACCCACCAGCTTTGGTGTGTGTGGCTAGTGCCCTACTCACTGAGCTATGGGCGCTGAGCCAGAGTGATAGCCTTTTGAAATATATTTTCTCTACTTTTAAAAGTTTTTACAAAAAGCACGTTTAACTTTTGTAGTCAGGGAAAATGTTTATTGAAAAGGGGTCCACTCTTATAAGAATCCCTAAAAACAATTAGAAAAGCATAGCGATTGGCAGGAAGAGAGGTTTTTAGTTCAAACCCCTATTCTGCTCCCTGCAAGCTCATTCAGCACTTCAGCTTATACTATCATTGATATATGTGGGGGTTGCTCTTTGTTCTTTTAAGTACATATATATTAGAGTTTTTAGAGGAGTGTCATACAAATAATAAAAGGATAGACCATGAGACCTGTGTGAGCAGGTAAAGAATGAGAGGAAGAAGCAGCTATTTTAAGTCTTTGCTCTCTTGCAGGAAATATTCTGGCCATGCTTCTTCTAGATTGACTAACAGGCTGTTTAGATACCAGAGATGGCTTTGCCAGCAGCCACAAGAATACACCTGCAGACCTCTAAGTAGGAAGAATACGAATGACTCAGGGCCCTGCCACTGCACTCTGAAACCCATCAGGGTGCTCATGCGGAGGCCACACTTCCAGTGGCTGCTCCCAGCTGAGGAGCAGGTGCAGCAGACGCTACATAGATCTATTCCTGGGAGAAACCTTGCTTTGCCCCCCGGGTCTCTCCTGCGCTTTGCTGAATGCTCCTTAGACTGCCGGCAGCCTTGGTCCCTTTCACGCACTTTCTCTCCCCCTCTCCTTCAGTAAAGCTCAGACTTGCTCTCCCAGACTTCTCTGGATTCTTCCCTATTTTCTCTCCCACAAGTATTTCCCCTAATAAAATCCTTGCACATTGAATCCCTTCTTGGCATTTGCTTCTCGGAGGACCCAGACACACAAAACTCCTGGCACTCTTAAAATCCTAAACCTTGGATTTAGGTCTCCCTCTCCCTTCTCTCTGCCTCACCATCATCTTTACCAAGGAGTGTCAGCTAAAACAGGAGGAAAAGGCAAGCATGGATTAAAGGACAGATATCCCGTTCTAGTACCAGATGTTATGAGGTAAACACACAAATCTAGTCGCATTTCAGCTATTCAGATTAATGTTCCATTCCTGTTAGGGCACATTTCATCCTAACTTCTGGGGGTTTTGATATATTTCTAGTGCACACAGATTCAACCTGACCAGTGCTATCCTAGAGAAATATAATGTGAACTAGGTATGTAATTTTAAATTTTCTAATAGCTACACTGGAAAATAAAAAGAAACTAGTAAAATTACTGGGGGCAAGACACGATTGCAAGAGGGACTTTGCCTAACAAATGCCATCAGTGTAACCGGGTTTCTTGTACCCTCAATGAATCCCCAATAATTAAAAAAAAAAAAGAATAGATTGCATTTAGCCCAATATATCAAATTACACTATCATTTCAATACAAAATCAGTGTGAAAATTATTAATTATATATTTTACTCATTTTTGCAGTATGTCTTTGAAATTCAGTATGTTTTTACACTCCACACATCTCCACTCAGACTAACTATATTTCAAATGCTCAGTAGCCCCATGTGCCTAGAGGATGTCATCTTGGGTGGCACAGAACTAGACTGTAATGTGCCTTGAGTTTTTTCCAAATTTTGGGATTTTCTTTTCTTTCTTTCCTTCTGTCTTTTCTTTCCTCTTCCCTTCCCTTCCCTCCAACTCCCTTCCCTTCTCTTCTTTCCTTTTCTTTCTGAACAGAGTCTCACTCTGTTACCCAAGCTAGAGAGTGGTATGGCCTCACCCTAGCTCATAACAACCTCAAACTCCTGGGTTCAGTGGGATTATAGACTTTATTATTTTATTTTATTTTATTTTATTGATACAGAGTCTCACTATGTCTCCCTGGGGAGAGTGTTGTGGCATCACAGCTCACAGCAACCTTATCTCTTGGGTTTCAGTGATTCCCTTGCCTCAGCCCAAGTAGCTGGGACCACAGGTACCCACCACAATGCCCGGCTATTTTTTGGTTGCAGTTGTCAATGTTGTTTGGCAGGCCCGGGCTGGGTTCGAACCCGTCAGTTCTGGTGTATGTGGCTGGAGCTCTAGCCACTGGGCTACAGGCACCGAGCCTCCTGGGTTCTAGTGATCCACCAGTTTTATCCTCTCAAATAGCTGGGACAACAAGTGCCTACCACAATTCCCAGCTAATTTTTCTATTTTTAGTAGAAACAGGATCTTTTTTTTTTTTTTTTGTAGAGACAGAGTCTCACATACCACCCTCAGGTAGAGTGCCGTGGCCTCACACGGCTCACAGCAACCTCCAACTCCTGGGCTTAAGCGATTCTCTTGCCTCAGCCTCCCAAGTAGCTGGGACTACAGGCGCCCGCCACAACGTCCGGCTATTTTTTTGTTGCAATTTGGCCGGGGCCGGATTTGAACCCGCCACCCTCGGCATATGGGGCCGGCGCCCTACTCACTGAGCCACAGGCGCCGCCTAGAAACAGGATCTTAATCTTGCTCAGGCTGGTCTTGAACTTCTGAGCTCAAGGGATCCTCCTGCCTTGCCCTCCCAGAGTGCTGGGATTACAGGTGTGAGACATCGCACCAACCAAGGAATTTTCTTAATTTTTTGAAATTTTCCAAATTTTTTTTTATTAGGAGAGCAAGTGGAAGGACTGTAAGGGACATTTAGTAGGTGCTACTGAATACTTGTTAATTGGTTATCTGTTCACAAAATGGTGTGGGATGTCTATGATGTAAGTGTCCCTCCTTCACATGAGGTTGATTCCTGTAAGGTTTTGGAAGTGATACAGCAGGCTCGCTTCTAGGTGACCATTTGTCATCTGAGGAGGTGAAGCTCACGTGCTTTATCAGGAGAGGCGGCGATCTGGATTTTTACACGGAACCTTTCAATTTTTAGTGTCAGCAATTAATTCCAATGTAAAAAGTGTATGGGCCAGTGCTAGCTTATGGAACGCACACGTGTGAGACTAGCATCCTCCTCTGTCTGTGACCCCTTGGACGGCTGGCCAAGCTAATTGGTGTAAGACAGTTAAACAAACAAACAAAAAATCATGACATTGTCGTTTTGCCTTTTGAGGGGGGAGACAGGGACGGTGTCATATGTTATTAGAGGTCCAGGTTAGGCAATCCTGTGGCTTTAGACTGGGATTTCTTTATCTCTCTCTCCCTCTCTACACACACACACACACACACACACACACACACACACACACACACACGCCCGTGCGTGCGTCTCTCCTTCATGTTCCTCTAGAAACGTAACTAGATGGGGCACACACCTTTCAGTGCTCAACATCACCACGGCTGCCTGAACCCATGGGGCAGAGATTGCTTACTGTGTTTAAATGTGACAATGTTAAAGTCCTTTCCACTCCCAGCCACAGAAGGGCTGGGACCTTTTGTTGGCATAGAGCCTGCCAGGGAGTCACCTTGAGAAGCACCATTGCTGCACGTGCAACCCACTTTTGCCTGTTTTTGCTTGAGGTTCAGAGTAGCCAGAAAGCTGGTATTTGGCACCATAAACATTCCGGATACAATCCTGAGTGTCCTTCAGGGTGACTACCACATTCCTGTGGGTGGGGGGTACGACATTGATTCCAGCTGTTAATTCCAGCTGATTCCGTAGATCTGGGCTCAAAAATGAGCGCAGTTACCCCTCCTCTGAAGACAGACAAAATACAGTGGCACACTTCTGTGAAGAGTGCTGGAAACAATGCTCCCTTCACCCAGGACTGGCCTGCTCTGTTTTCTCAGATCTTAAGTGGAAGAGGGCATAGAGCTAGTCAACTGAAGACTTAGGATTTCAACCCTGGGTTTTCGGATTCTTCCTTCATGTTCTCCAGGCAGAGGGTAGTGACCTGCACATACTGTCTTCACCACTGCCCTACTGAGTTTCCTCACTGCCATTGTATATGGATCGGGAATAGCAACCACCACAGCTCACGTGCACTGCAGCTCTCTGCCTGCCAGGCACAGAACTGTTTGACTTGAATTATTTCCATTTGAGCGTTGAGGAAGGTGCTAGTGTACCCATTTAACAGATGGGGCTATGAAGGTTCATGAAGTTTAAGTCACTTATTCAAAGTCCCAAAACTCATAAGTAGCAATCCAGATTTGAACTTGGGTTTTTTTCCCCCTTAAGATTTGTTTATTATTCCACACCCTTCCTAAAAGTATTGGAGGTTGGTATTGTCAGCAGCAATAAATCATGGAAGATACTTTTATAAGAACTGATTCTAGTGGCAAGTGAGGCAGGGAAGGAGGGTTGAGGACAGGGGCATCTAATCTACTACTACAGGAGTCAATATACCTAGACTAGTCTGTGTTAAAGTCTAATTCGATTTAGAGTATTAACTACAAATTAAGGTAATATTTTCCTGGGTTGTCCAATCTTGGAATCATCAATTATTTCTCCCATTTCCATATCAGTTCACCCGGTCAGAACTTGCTCTCCTTAAACTCGCCCCTCTTTTCTGCTCTTACCAGCCCTTGGCTCAGATCCTCCTCATCTCTTGCTGAATGCCAAAGGAGTTTCCCAACACTTCTTCCTCTGCACATCATTCAAAAGAATCATGTTGCTTTTCACCTCCTAAATAAGACTTCCTTTCCATTCCTTCTCTGTTTGTTCCAGCTCAGACCCTACCATCCCTTACCTGGCCTTTGTGGCAATCTCCCCTGTCTCCCTGGCCCTGGCCTTGCCCCATTCAAACCTGCCCCTTCCCACCCCACCCCCACCCCCCACCGCTAATCAGAGAATACCAATTCTTCGCTTAAAATCACCAAAGGATACTATCAACAAAGTAAAAAGGCAACACACAGAATGGGAGGGAAAATGTGCGAATCATGTATCTGATAAGCAATTAATACTCCGTAACTATAAAGAACTCCTATAACTCAACAACAAAGAAGCAACCATCCCAATTTAAAATGGGTGAAGGACTTCGGATATTTCTCTAAAGAAGATTCACAAATGCCCACAAACACTTGAAAGAAATGCTCAACATCAGTTAATAAGTTGGGAAATGCAAATCAAAACCACAGTGGGATACCACTTTGCATAGAAGTGCTGCTGTTAACCCCACTGTCCCCCCACCCCAGGAAAAAAACAAACTAAAAATAACAAGTGTTGACAAGGATATGGAGAAATTGGCACCCTTGCGCCTTGCCTGTGGAAATGTAAAATGGTGTAGCTTCTCTGTAAAACAGCTTGACTATTCCTCAGAAAGTTAAATGTAGAATTACCATACAACTTACCTATTCCATGACTAGGTATATGCTACCGAGAGTTGAAAGCAGGGCCTCAAACAGAGATGGAGTCCAAATGTTCATAGCAGCATTATTCACAAGAGCCAAAATCTGGAAACAACCCAAATGTTTATCAACAGATAAATGCATAAACAAGAAGTGGAATATATACAATGAAACATTATCCAGCCTTTAAAAAGAATGAAATTCTTATGCACGCTACAAATGAATGAACCTCAAAAGCATCATTCCAAGCCAGACACTAAAGGACAGATATTGTATAATTCCCCTTATAGGAGGTACCAAGAATAGGCAAATTCGTAGAGACAGAAAGTGGAATAGTGGTTACCGGAGGCTGGGGGTGGGGAGAGAGAAGAATGGGGACGTGATGTTTAACGAGTCAAATTTCCGTTCGGGTTGATGAGAAAGTTCTGGTGGTGATGATTGCACAACATTGTGAATGGACTTAATGCCACCGAGTTACGTAAAACTAGTTCAAATGATCAATTGCATTGTATTTTGCCGTAATAAAAAAAAGAAATGTGTTGACTGTCAACAGGATACAATCCAGACCGCTTAGATTGGCTAATAAGGCTTTTCATAACCTCACCTCCAGCTTCAGTTCTGTCTCTCCCTTTCTGTCCCTTTGCAGCCCCGCCGTGATACCACTCTTGAACTATTCCCCTTTCACCATGGCATCCCATGCCGCACCCTTCCTTCAAATCTCAGCCATGACTCCTCCTCCAGGAAGAACCCCAATCCACTCCTGGCCTCCTTCTGCTGAACCCAGCACCTTTCATCTTGCTTTCTGAGCAGACTACTACTCATCCCTCAGACTAGCGCTCCGTGCAGCCCTACTTCCCTGTCTCCCCAGGGTCGCTGCTCCCAGCATGGTGGTCCTGAATCTCTCCATGTTCTTTTCTCTGTGTGTAGCAGCTGTTTTTTCAGCTCTGTGTCTCTCACTGGTCTGAGAGTTTCCCAGGGGAGGACATCACAGCACCCCAGCATGTGGAGCAGAAGGCTCACCAGAACCCCTTGATGGATAAATGAATAACTATGAATGGTCCAATGCTTTTAAATTTGGACATGGGAAGAAAAGGCCTTTGTGGAAGAGAAAGTGGAAGAGAAATTACTGTGCTTTTCTCACTAAAGCCCATAGTGTTCTTATTTCCAACCTATTAAGAACTCTTAAGCACATCCATGCTTTGATTTCAGTTTTGGTTGGTTCGTTTTCTTTCAGCTTTAAGGATATAATATGAACAGCATAATTAGCTGTCATTACTTCTTGCTTAAAGAAGAAGAAAAATTATTTCAAAAAAGGCAATAACTTTTAATAACTTCCAGAAAATGTGATTTTTCTTTTTCTTGAGACAGAGTCTCAAGCTGTCACCCTGGGTAGAGTGCCATGGTGTCATAGCTCATGGCAATCTCAAACTCCTGAGCTCAAGTGATCCTCTTGCCTCAGTTTTTCAGTTTTTAGTAGAGACGGGGTCTTGCTTTTGCTCAGGCATCTCAAACTCGTGAGGTCAAGCGATCCACCCACCTCGGCCTCCAAAGTGCTAAGATTACAGGCATGAGCCACCATACCTGGCTGAAAATGTGATTCTTTAGAAAGTGATATTCCTCTCAAATCATGGAACTTTCCTTTCCCTAATGCCATTCACACATTGATTGCATTGTATTAGCTAATCTCTACCTTCCTAACATAAATTACTATACCATTACTCACTACTTTTCTGCTGTCTCTACCATTGTCAAATGTTTACCTGAGATAAATTCATTCTTAAACATAAACTTCCAGGAAAGTCTAACGCAGACAGAAAGGATAAATACCAATTCTGAATGCTTGTTATTCCAGGCACTGCCTTCATTATGCTACTTAAGCCACCTGTCTAGGTGGCTAGGAATGCGGTAACAAAGTACCACTAACACAATGGCTTAAACTGCAGAGATTCACTGTCTTACAGTGCTCAGAAGTAAAAAAAAAAAAAAAAGACCAAGTGGAAGCTGCTGGCAGGGTTGGTATGGGCCCTTCCGAGCGCTATGAGGAGAAATGTGTGCCATGCCTCCTCCTGGCTGGTGGCTTGTAAAAATATAACTCTTACGTGGGGGCCTCCCCCTGTGAGCGTCTGTCTCTAAATTTTCCTCTTTGTTAAGAACACCAGTTAAGGCCTAGCGCAGTGGCTCACGCCTGTAATTCTAGCATTGTGGGAGGCCAAGGCTGGTGGATTGTTTGAGCTCACAAGTTCGAGACCAACCTGAGCAAAAGCAAGACCCCCGTCTCTACTAAGAATAGAAAAACTGAGGCAAGAGGATCGATTGAGCCCAAGAGTTGGAGGTTGCTGTGAGCTATGATGCCACGGCAATAGCTTGAGACTGTCTCAAAAAAAAGAACACCAGTCATACTGAAGGAGGGTGGACATACTGAAATAGGGTAATTCAGTACATCATCTATATCCCATTTCCAAGTAAGGTCACATGCTGAGGTGTGGAGCATTAGGACTTCAACAGACGAATTTGGGGGGAAGGCATTATTCAATCCATAATGTCACTTCATTTAACCTCCCCAGTAGCCCATTGACAATTTTCTTGTTATCCCCATTTACAAAGGATGAAATTGAGCTCAGTGAGGTAAAGTAACTCATATAAACTAGAATGACAGTGAGCAACAAGAGGGGTTTAGAAGCACGGTCTTTCTGACCCCAAAGCCCAGACTCTTCCCATGATGTAAGCAAAAAACTTTATTTAAGTCCCTGAATTCGTTCTTACGGACTTAGTAAATATCTGTCACCTGAATCAGTCTGGGCCTTTTCACTATTGCATGATAATTTAGTTCCATTTCAAAATATTTACTGAGGCCTGCTACTGTAAGGATTTCAGGCACTGGGGTTCAAAGACAACTTGAAACGTAGACCAGGCTTCAAAGCACTTACAATTTAATGGAGGAGACAGACATATAAACTAGTTACTATTTCATAAGGAAACATTAAGTAAGTGTTAGGGAGGGATCCAAGCAACTCTGCTGCGGAGAAATTAATACTAACATTGGGATTCAGCCAATAATTTTTCTATTCTCACAGGGATGACTAGAGACAGCGGGAAGCACATTTAATACACATTTTCCCCTTGCTCTAGTGTACTCTTACCATTCGTGGGATTATGGCAGAAGTACTTTCCACTGAAGAATTAATTTCCAAAGCAGAATTAGCCTCCAAGAAGCCCGGTCTCAGCGTGATGCCCCTTTCTCTCCTCTGAGGTCATTCAATCTCTCACAGCGAGAAGGATCTGTTTCTTGAGACATTTAATCTTAACAGGAAGCAGCCTCCCTTCTCTGAGACAGATGATGAAGTTACCACAAGAAAGCAGGAGGACGTTTCCTTCTGTGCCCACACTCACCCTGGATATTACAAATCTGCCCTTCTCCAGGGGAAAGGCACACAAGAAGGCGAACAAAGCTGATCTTTTCTCTACCCCAGCTACCAAAGTCAGTCTGCTGGGTGAAATATTTCCAGCAACGGCATTTCTTCAAAGCAGCATTATATACAGTCCTGCGCCTTTGAAGTTGTCCAATAAACCAGTTACTGTGAACTGACACAACTGCATGACCCTCTCAAAATTCACACACGCCTGCCAGATACCCCAGTGCGTCAGAGACTCGGAAGAAATAGGGATGCAATTCTTCAGGCTTCCGAGAAAAATTGTACAGACAGGAAAATAACAGTTTTAAAAATATTCATAGGATTAGATCGCTTAGATCTCAAAACTTCCAGAGAGAGTGAGCGTGAGATTTAGAGCAAGAGAAAGAGAGGGCGCTTCATTCTTAAAAAATTCTACAATATGTTTCATTCTTTGGTTGTTAACTAGATTGGCAGAAAAAGGCTAGTTAGTATTTTAGTTTCTATCTCAAAAATGGAGCCATGAATATCTTCATGAAGCCTTAAATATCTTCTCTAAAACGTCCTTGAAAATAATTTCACTCATGCCTCGATACAACGTTTACTGAAGGCCTATAATGTGTGAAGCCCTGGATATAGAAAAGCTTTTGAGGAGCTCAGCCTAGTGGTGATAGTGATGTCAATGTCAATGTTAACAACAAACAGATAATAAAAATGCTAGCACCAGCATGGGGAGGCCTGTCTTTTGCTGTATCAATGTCTGGTGTGGGTGGGACTGTCTTTCTGTTTTAGGCTGATTTACTATCAGAGTTAATGGCTCAATCAGGTCTTCTTGAATAAGAGGGATAGATATAAAAGTACTCAATGAGACCTAGTTATTTGGTGGAGAAAAGCTATGTCAACAAGGGAGAAAACTAAGAAAAGAATGAGTAAAAAACTTTCTCTCAACAACAACAACAACAAAACCCCAGTCCTAATATATATTGTTCTTGAAGTAGTCAGACTCCAACTCTTACAGGAGATCCCTTCCCATTTGCTTGTATAGCTAACAGATGTATTAGGTTGCTTTTGGCTGTTAGAACAAAAAAATCCGCCAGGTGTGGCTTAGATGAGAAGGACATTTATTTATTTATTGCAAATAGGAGAATTTATTAATGTAGTGGGATGCAAAATTAATATGTGAGTATCAATAGCTTTCACACTTACAAACCAAAGAAATGACCTAATTTTCAATATTAGCAAAAAGGATGAAATGCATAAGATACAACAAAACGCATTAATGTTGAGGAAACTTTGAACACTAAAAACACAAAAGGAGTCTTAAATGTAAAATATACCATGTTCTTGGAGGATAAGAACAATTATTAAGGCCAGGCATAATGGCTCACGCCTAGAATCCTAACACTCTGGGAGGTTGAGATGGGTGGATTGCCTGAGCTCAGGAGTTTGAGACCAACCTAAGCAAGAGCCCGTCTCTACTAAAAATAGAAAAACTAGCTGGTATGGTGGCACATCTGTGCAGTCCCAGCTACTTGGGAGGCTGAGGAAAGAGAATTGCTCAAGATCAAGAGTTTGAAGTTGCTGTGAGCTATGACGCCATAGCGTTTTACCCAGGGAAAGAGAGAGAAACTCTGTCTCAAAAAAAAGAACATTTATTATCTGACATAACACTAATGTCTTGGGGTCAGGTGGTTTGGAGGGTGTTTGATTAAGCAGCTTAAAATGTTCATTGGGGATTCAGATTAGTCCCATCTGTGATGGTTAATTTTTGTGTCAACTTGACTGGTTAGAGGATACCCAGATACATGGATAAACATTACTCTTGGGTGTATCTGTGAGGTTTTTCTGGAAGAGATTACTATTTGAATCAGTGCAACTGAATGCAAAGATCCTTCTCCCCAGCATGAGCAGGAATCATCCAATCTATTGGGTACCTGACAGAATAGAACAAAAGATGGATGAAGGGTGAATTCTCTCACTGCTTGGTTTGAGACATCCATCTGCTCCTGCCCTCTGACATTGGAGCTCCTGGTTTTCATCTTTCATACTCTGAGACATACACCAACAGCCCTTGGTTCCAGGTCTTCTGCCTTAGACTGGGATTATATCACTAGTTTCCTGCAGGCAAATGCACTGTGTGAGCTAATTCTCATGATAAATCTCCTCTTTTATATCTGTAGATAGACTATTGGTTCTCTGGAGAACCTGAGTAATACGCCATCTTTCTATTGCACCAGCCTCACTGTGTTGGCCTCTGGCTCTAGACATATTCCCTCATGGTTGCAAGATGTCTACAACAGCTCTAGGCATCATGTCTTCACAAAACTATGTCCATTGGCCCAAGAAGAAACATCTTTGCATTCCTTTTGAACAGCAAAGAGAACTTTCCAGAAGCTCCCCCTACAGACTTCTCCTGAGATCGCATTGGCCAGAATTCTGGGTCACAGGCTTGTTCCTAAAACAATCCCTGAAAAAGGAAATGGAATCACCATGATTTGTTTAACCCTCAAGATTCATCCAAGCCCTGGGGCTAGAGAGGAGGCCTGCCTCCCTTGGAGAATATGGCTGTCTAATTCCTGAGCAAAATGTAGATATTTATAACAAAGAAGATGGGGCAGGAGTTGGTAGGAGGAGGGAATGGATATAAAGTGGGTTTGCAGTCACAAAGCAGAAGCACCTTCAGGCAAAGAGCAATTCCAAGGAAGGGATCCTTCTCTGATGACCACTGGGCTTGACCTTGCTCCACAGAAGAGCTGCTCTTACAGGAATGAGTTTTGCTGATCTTTAGGATAGCTGCTAAGGACACACTGTGCTGTATATTCTGCTGGTTCATATTACACCACCTTGACCTGAAGCCAAATTATGCATAAGAGTTCTAAAATGGTTTATGGCTAGGGCAGGCTGGCTGATGTCATTTGTCAAATGTGGTACTCTAGAATTATCTTACCATTATGAAACCATACGAAGGCTTTTCCACAGAATATTTACCGGAAAAATATGCTTTTAAAACAAGAATGAAACACCCTACCACTTAACTCCATGTTTAACTTTAGTGAAAAGGGAAAATTTGGGTGGTACTTCTTGAGTTGGTCCTTCCTTATAAAACTAAAATTATGAGTTTCTTTGAAATGGAGAAATTCAGTTTCTATATGCAAGTTACTGAGAGATAGATGGAACCCTATAAATATCCTTTAAAATTTGTTTCAGTATACCTAGCAGACTGCTTTATATAGTTCCCAATAGCTGTCTTTCAAATAATTGATCATAGTGAGATTCCCTCAAGAAATTATCAAAATAAAAGACTCTCAAGTGTTGTATACAGTGGCAATATTATTAGCACTAAATCTTTCTTTGCAGATGCAAAAGCTGTCTCTATAATTTATACCAACGGTTCTCAACTGTGGCTGCACATAGAATCACCTGCAGAGCTTTGAACAGCCTTGGTTTCCCCCCCCAACCCCACCCCCAGTGTTTCTGATTTGGTGGAGGATGAAGCTTGGGTATTAAAATGTTTTAAGGCTCTCCAGGTGATTCTTAATGCAAGCCCAGGTTGACCACCTGCATCTAAATCACTTTGGGGCATATTATAACACAGATTGCTAGGCTCAATTTTAGATTTCTAATTCAGCAGTATGGGGATAGGGCCTAAGAATCTGCGTTTTTGATGAGTTTTCAAAAGATGTTGATGCCACTGATGAGGGAACCATACTTTGAGAATGCCTGCTCTACAACAAGATTCGGCAGATTATAGGGGATGGGTCCATTCTGACTGGAGGCTTGTTCTTTTACAGCCCATGAGCTAAAAATTGTACATTTTAAAGGGGTTCTAAAGAAACACAAATAAAAGAGCAACAATAGCAAAGCCAAAGAAGAACATGTGACAGAGATATAATGGCTTGCAAAACCAAAAATATCTAATACCGGGCCGTTTACAAAAAACGTTGCTGCCCTTTGCTCTAGAGGCTCATGGGTCTGATAGAAAATGTAAGATTCTTTTTTTGTGTGTGTGGTTTTTGGCCGGGGCTGGGTTTGAACCTGCCACCTCCGGCATATGGGACCGGCGCCCTACTCCTTGAGCCACAGGTGCTGCCCAAAATGTAAGATTCTTAAAGAAGAAGAGAAAGACTTTGGTGGAAATTTATTCTGATAAACATGGGGGAAACTCTAAACATGGCTGAGAGATAATTAAACCCTTACTATGTACCAGGGGAGTGGCGTAATTTCATTTACTCTTGACAACAATATATAGAGAGTGGTTATTACCACTCCCCTAGATCAGAAAAACTGAGGTTCAAGAGATATTAACTTGCTGGTATATAAAACTAGGAAAGTGATAGAATATGAGAAAGATTTCTACCACCACATCATGTCCCAGGAGAAACTTTGAATTCTGTTTAGAAGTAGCTGTAAGTCCCAGAGTGAGTCTAAAATTATAATAAACATCTAAAAACATCTACTTTTTTCAGTGGTCCAATTCAATTTGTTACTGAACAATTGTGTTTCAGGTCCTGTGCAAGGCACTTGTGCTACAAAAACAAACAAACAAACAAAAAACCCCATCAAAACCCCATGAAATATTATCCCTGCCCTCAAGGAACTTAAAGTCTAGAGAGAGAAACTGACATGAGAAGAAGCCCATACAAAGTCAGGTGGGGGCTTGATGGAGAGAGTCATCAGGCAAGGCTTCCCAGAGCCGGGGGCCCTTTAAGGATGATTATAATTTTCCAGTTAGACAAGGCCTGGGAACATTTCCTAGCAGAACAAATGAACAGCATCAATATTCCTATACAGGCAGGTCTCTGATGAAAGGATTTTTCTACCTTGAAGAGTCTTCCAGGATTCCTGTAGAACTTAGGGCTTGATTTCATATCAGCCTCTGGCTGAGCAAATAAGAGACAGCTAGGCTGCTGAGAGAGAAGATGCTTCTGTTCAGCCAGGAATCTCAGCAGTTAGTGTATGAGTAAATGTTGGTCCAATTTCAGTGAAACAAGAACCCTCCCATTCTCTGTCATGGTTTTATGTGGTCATTTGCAAGCAAAGTTATTACAAGAAAGGTTTACTTAAGTTAATGCCTGGTCTGTTGATAGAGTTGTAAGAGAATATGTGATAATGATACAAGGATTGGGTTTCATACAGCCACTTTGGGCTGGAACAATCTGAAACCATCATTTGGTATGAGCATGATTTGCCAGGCCGAGCTGAGGAAGCAGGAGAGAACGTTTACTCATCTCCTAGTTCAAAAGACTAATATTTTCACTTCTCATTTGAATTCATTTTTAAGGGTCAAGGTTTAGATGAAGCCACTATGCAATAAACATCTTTCTGATTGCCTGGCACTGTACTGTGTTCTGAGGCTACAGGGATGAGTAAAACAGAGGCTGTGTATAAGGAACTCCCAGGGCTGCTGGGGATAGGGGTGAGGGTGATGGGTGGGGGGTAAACATACGAAGAGATGATTTCAGCAAAACTTAGTAAATGTGGAGGTCAAGTCAGGACAACACAAGGACATGGAAGAGGGGGATTAATGATGCTTCTAGGGGACACGTGTAGAGTAGGACGTTTGCTTCTGAAGTCTATAGTGACACGTCTCTGATGGTGACACTTTTGTTATTTGTGACTTTTTCGTTATTTTTTTTTTTGACTTTTTTTTTTTTTTTTACTGCAAAACACATGTGACTCATTAGGTTTGACCTGGCTTCTCGTAATTTTGGTATAGTTTAAAGGAATTCTCATCCATCCCTGAAGTCTACCTGCCCCTGGGGAGGTAAGTTGAGAACCTTACAGCACAGTGTAATACCAAATCACAGAGCAGAGAATGTATTGGCTTAAAACACAACTAGAAGAAGCTGAATGCTTCCATGAAAACATTCTAGAATCTGCCCTTTAGGTCAGGAATTCCATTTCTTAGAATTTCATATGCTACTTTTTTAAAAAATTCTTTTTTTAATTAGATGATAATTGTGTACATTACTGCATTTATGGAGTACACTGTGCTGATTTTATATACAATTTGGAATGTTTACATCAAACTGGTTAACATAGCTTTCACCTCACTTATTTAATTGTTGTGTTAAGATGTTTATACTCTACTCTTAATAAATTTGACATGTGCCCTTGCAATATGCACAATAGGTGAGGTCCCACCGATTACCCTCCCTCCACCTGGTCACCTCCCTCCCCTCCCCTCGCCCTCTTCTTCTCTCCTTCTTTCTGGGCTATAATTGTGTTTTATCATTCGTATGAAAGTGTGGGTGATTATATATTAGTTTCATAATAGTACTGAGTACATTGGATATTATGCAACCATAAAAAAAGATGGAGATTTTACCTCTTTTATGTTTACATGGATGGAGCTGGATCATATTCTTCTTAGTAAATATCTCATATGCTACTTTTTTTTTGCATCAACATCTGTTTATTTTATTGTCTGTCTACATATATTGAAATCCTCAAGTTCACACCAATACTTCTCATTCATTCTAGTTCTCTGCCTTTTTATTTTATTTTATTTTATTTATTTTTTTTTTTGTAGAGACAGAGTCTCACTGTACCGCCCTTGGGTAGAGTGCCGTGGCATCACACAGCTCACAGCAACCTCTTAACTCCTGGGCTTACGCGATTCTCTTGCCTCAGCCTCCCAGGCAGCTGGGACTACAGGCGCCCGCCACAACGCCCGGCTATTTTTTGGTTGCAGTTTGGCCGGGGCTGGGTTTGAACCCGCCACCCTCGGCATATGGGGCCGGCGCCCTACTCACTGAGCCACAGGAGCCGCCCTGTTTTTTTGTTTTTTTAATATTTTTTTTATTGTTAAATCATAGCTGTGTACATTAGTACAATCAAGGGGTACAATGTGCGGGTTTCATATACAATCTGAAATATTCTCATGGGAGGACGATGTATGATCACTGTAGAAAAATTGGAAAATGAGGAAAAAGTACAAAGAGGAAAAAAATCATTGATGCTAGTGCAACCCAGAGTTAATATTTTAGTATTTTGATATATTTCCTTCTAAATTTTTCTATCAATGTATAGACTTGTAGGTTTTAAGTAACAGAAATTTTGCTACATATATAGCTTTGTGAATTGTTTAACATTATTGCGTGTGAATTTTCCTTGTGATTTTAATTTTATCCAATTTTCTTCTAGTACATGGTTTAATTGTTTGACCATTCCTTGTCTGTAGACATATATTTCCCCTCTAATTTTTGGCTATTATAAATAATGAGATGAAAAAAATGTGATAAAGTCATGCTTTTTTGATTGGAAATGTTGAAGATTTTTGGTACATATTGCCAAAATGCTTTCCATAAAATCTATACCTTGCCAGTACTAAGTATTATTATTTTTGATGTAAGCAGTAAAGTAATAGAGGAAACCGAGTATCTCATTTTAATTTCCATTTCTGTAATACTATTAATGTTGACCATTTAAAAATGTCTTAGTGGCTAATTTTTTCTTTTCTTCTTAAAATTGTCAGTGCCCTTTGCCAATCTTTCTATTGAGGAATTTTCTTATTGATAATATCAGTGCTTTAGAAATTAAAGTTATTAAACCATTACATATTAATAAAAAGATATTCTCACTTTTTGTTTGCCTCTGGGTTTTTTTTTTCCGTGCAGAAGAGTTTAACTTTTATGTAATACAATCTATAATGTTCTTCTCGACATTTTAATGCTTGGATGCCTTTCTCAAATGTGAGAAAGATAAATATTCATCTAAATTTCATTTTAGTTTTTAAAATTATTATTAATTACATTTTCTACAATTACTGTTTAAATCTCTTTAGAGTTAATTCTAGTTTATGGTGTGAGGTAAGGATCATAGATGTAGCATTAACAGAAGTTTATAAATGAAGGCAACATTCTAAGACCAGAAAGTATCTCTCATTCTCTGTTAAGTGAAACTCAGTAAGAACAAAATAGCAGAAAAAAATCAGAATTAATAGGGTCAAACATGATCTCAGGAAATTTTTCATTTCTTTGTGATGACTGAAATTAGGCTAAAATGTCATGTTCTTTTGCTTTTGACTATAATTATATTGAGTCCATGAGGTGAAGCTAGTTGTATACCAAAAGCAAATTCATTATTATTCAGATACAAATTGTCTACTAGACAAACTCTTTCAAAACCTGGAACATATGAGAGAAAATAATATAGGAATATTTTTAATATTCATTTATTCAGTGCATATTTATTGAGCACCTATGTATACAAGGAACTGTTCTGGATTGTGAAATGACAAGAGTCACGATTGCTGTGTTTGAGGACAGAGCACCAGTATGTCCTACACTGTGGAGCAGAGAAACGTCCATTCAATGTTTCATGTGTAGGCTAGAAGCAATTATTATTTCAAAATGTAACTAACCCAGAAATGCCTTAATATATGTATGTAAGACATAGCAATGTCATGAGGGAATACAATGACAGAAGTTTCTGACTAACTCTGGAGACTACTTAAAAGGGAGAGAAGAAGAGCAATATTTTGTCAGGGCTTACCCACAGATGACACTATTTTCTGGTGTTATACTCATCAGAGAGTTACGCTATTAATACGTAGGGTGGGTTAAAAAATTATTTTACAAAGCTATCAAATTTCCTTCGGTATTGCCTTCCCATGTTTCTCAGTAGTCGAGGCTCTTTTTCTGGGCTCAAATTAGAACACTTTTTTTTTTGAGAAACAGTCTTAGTCTATGGCCCTTCCATAGCTCACAGCAACCTCAGACTCTTGGGCTCAAGTGATCTTTTTGCCTCAGCCTCCCGAGTAACTGGGACTACAGGTGCCTACCACAATGCCTGGCTAGTTTTGCTCTATTTTTAGTAGAGATGGGGTCTTTCTCTTGCTCAGCCTGGTCTCAAACTCCTGAGCTCAAGTAATCCACCTACCTCGGCCTCTCAGAGTGCTAGGATTACAGGCAATGAGCCACCATGCCTGACCCAAATTAGAACACATTATCTTGACCTGCTCTGGAACTGTCTTTATTGAATTATGCCTGAGGCTTATGTCCTTGGCATTTACTGAGAGATAGTACAAGCCTAGCCTTATGAATTATGAAGTTCATTACTGCATTTATCATAGAAATAAGGACATTGTCTAACATATCATTTGTTGTCCCTCCTGTGGCATTCCATCCAAAATCTTTTCCTTCCTCTCTCCCTGTCTTCCATCCTTCTTTTTTTCTTTTTACTTCTGATGCCAGCAAACATATATTAAGTTCTAATAACATTCAACTAAGTAGAACCATGCTCTCCCCCCCATCTTGACTTCCTACTCCCTTTTGTAATTCCTTTGTTCAATTTCTTTTTCACTTGTGTTATTCTATTTCCTAATTGTATTTTTTGTGACATTTGGACATTTTCTCTAATTTCATTCTTTCAAACAATAGTCTAAGAAATTATTACTTCCTAAGTACCTTGATATCAGGAAAATAGAAATGGTAGCAAAAGTTTCATCTTATATGATGCCAGCACAGATCCATAAAGATCCTATGTTAAGAAGGAAAGGATTGCTATGCTCGATTAACAATGTCTGCCCTGAGCATGGCAGGAGACACTATTGGCACTTTTGCCAGATTTTTGACACCTATGTCTTAAAAAGAATACACAAATATTCTGAAAGCAAAAGTATTAACACATTAATAAATTACTTTCTGATTTATGAACCACTGACTTGTGAGTTTCATTAGCTCAAATCTATTTTCCAAGGCATGAATATACCTATGAAAAATGAAAAAAATTGAGTTTTTAATAAACCTTCATACAGAAATAGATTTTTTTCCCATAAATATTACTACTCCTGGCTTCATGAGTAGGTAAAATTAGCTGCTTTATATGAGAGATTTAAGGAAGTTGGTTGCTGAATCTACCAATGTCTATTCAAGATATGACATTATTATAATTAGAGATTCATTTGTTTAGATTTCTCAAGCTAGCTTTTCATGAATCCTTTACTAAAAGAAAAATAGTTGTACAGAGGGATAAATAATTTAGCACTTACCAGGTAATTAATTGGTTGGCTACTAGTTAAGAAGGTGGGAGAGTGGGGTGAGGAAAGAGGACTCGGACATGGACAATTGTAAGAAAGGACGGGAGGGCTAGATTTTGCTCATTTTACACTCTTGCCTGGGCTAGTTTAACAGCTCGCTTGAGATAAGCAACAAGTAAGTTTATAGATGCATCCCTGTTGGCCATAAATAATGAGGCATGCAATCATTGTCTAACGAGAAGTTGAGAGGAATACGCAGGCAACCATTAATAACATAAATAAAACACACCGCCATATGCAGATGGAGAATTCCTAAATTCTCAAATAAATAATTGTCATTCAATTCCTCTCAAATCCAATAGACATGGAGAGTAGCCTTTTTTTTTTTTAATTGGCAGATGAGGAGAAATAGGGACTCCCCATAATGATTCATTCCTTCATTCACTGCAATTTGTGAATAAATAGACAAATGTTCCTACTGTGCTTACAGAGGTCTAGCATGGTACAATGGCAGTCAGGATGCAAAAGTAACAGAAGACTCGGTTCTTGCCTCTCAGGAAGTTACATCTGGGCTAGGAGATCAGCCATAAGCACATGAAACAACTGGTGAATAAAACCGGGCTGGATAAAATCAAGCAGGCTGGGTATTTGGTTTAGATGGCAAGCACTATAGAAATTCAGAGACAAGAATGATTACACAAGGACAGAAATCAAAGAACAGTCACTTTGAAAGGCATTGCAAGAAGCCGCTCTTCCTGTCTCAGGTGTCAGCAGCAAAATATGTGGCTGCTATCACCCTGGGAAAGGCTAAAATCAAGACTGTGTGATATTCCACACCTGCCCTACACAATCCAGGATCTCGCTCCAAGAACATCCTATTAACCACAGAGAGAGAGAGAGTCAACTACAGGCTCGTGCTTTAAATCACTCACAGCTGAAAGAGTAAGAGTAAACCATCGCTGTTATTCTTGGTGTGTTAAAGTGATTTAAGGTGCTGAACTACGAACCTCACTATTCTGGTGGTTACCATTCTGAAGAAAGCATCAAGTCTAAGGATGTGGGTACGACTGCAGCATGTACAAATCTCAACTCACAAAATCACACTCATTTTTGTTCAGATTTATAAAACTATTGATACAATTCCATAATCTAAAACATAGTACAAATTTGGATGTACAGGCCAGTTGTTGGCAAGAATGTCCCTCCCTTTGAGTTTTACCAGCTGTTTCTCCATAATGGGTTATTTTATGTTTTATGACTCAATTTCGGTTTCATGCGCCCATCAGCCCGGTGGCTTGGGCAAGGCAACTGAGGTTGCCACTTCGGGTCCATGTTTGAAGGGTTTATCACGAGGCACTTCGCCTCACCCGTGCTCCCTAAGCAGGACTGAAACAAAATTTCAAAATTTCTGTATTTAACCATATACCAAAGACCCTGTGAAAAGATGCTCACAGTATGGCCTCCTTTCACAGGCATTATCTTGGTTTCCCCCTCTGTTCATGGTTGGGTTCTGGAAGCTTCTAAGGTGTTAAGCTGTTGGGGAGGGGCAGTGATGATGTGTGTGTGGATCTTTTCAATGAATTTGTCTCTTCATGCAGTTATCTACTGATGTGTCGTCACCGTGGCTGGGCATTGATTCATGTAGGCCACTTTGAAGACTGTGCACCTGGCCTATTCGAGACTCTACCGACTTTTCTTTTTTTTTTTTGTAGAGACAGAGTCTCACTTTGCCGCCCGTAGAGTGCCATGACGTCACACGGCTCACAGCAACCTCCAACTCCTGGGCTTAAGCGATTCTCTTGCCTCAGCCTCCCGAGTAGCTGGGACGACAGGGGCCGGCCACAACGCCCGGCTATTTTTTGGTTGCAGTTTGGCCGAGGCCGGGTTTGAACCTGCTACCCTCGGTATATGGGGCCGGCGCCCTACTCACTGAGCCACAGGCGCCACCCTCTACTGAGTTTTCAACCTTGCTCCGACCAGAGTGCAGGAAAGTCAGTGAGTGAACCTAATGCCGTTGCTGCCTAGCTTTTGCCGTCTCCCCGAAGCCCAAAGGGGACAGAACTTTTCTCTACATAACCACTGACTGTCTAGTCATTACTTCTCCCTCTCCCCACCCAGGCAACCCCTCAGCCCAGAAAGTCCTTTCCCAGTCTAGACCCAAAGAAGTCTTCTACTTACCTCAATCCTTTATGTAGGCTGGAGGTTCTCAAAGTATGGTTTCTGGACCAGCAGTGTCAGCGTCACCTGTCCTGGGACCTTGTTAGAAATGCAAATTACCTCTAGCCTAGCCCTTTTGAATAAAAAATCCTTAGGGTAGGGTCAGCAAGCTTTGCTGTAATAGGCCCTCAGGTGGTGCTGATGCCAGATAAAATTTGAGATCCACTGATCTGTGCTTTCCCTTCCTTTCTCCTAGTGCAGTGGTTCTCCAACGTTAGCATACATCAGAGTCCCTTGAAGGGCTTGTTAAAAATAGTTGTTGGGTCCCCGCCCACAAGATTTTTGATCCAGTAGGTCTGAGGACAGGCCTGAGAATTTATATTTCTAACAAGTTCCCAGGTGACGATGCTGATTCTGCTGGTCTGGGGACTAGATTTTAGAAAACCATTGCCCAGTCTTACCTCTATAACTGCGTTTTCATGCCTCTGTGTCTCCTAAGAGGATCCGTCTTACTCTTATCATTAATTTAATAAAATATTTTTCCTAGAAATATGCTTATATACAGTTACTGCAATGATTATTGAATTTATTAAATGACTTTTTAGTGCCTTTGTTATGATCACATATTTCCCTCTTTGAATTACTTTGATAAACTTCCCAATATACAACCACTTTTGCATCCTTTGAATAAATCTTATTATTGCTGCTTTAAAACATAAATATTTAGTATTTTATTGATTCATTCAATAAATATTTGAGTGGCTTCCCCCCAGAAGTATTCTTTTGTTACAATGCTGGATTCTATTTGCTAATTTTTAAAAATAATTGTTGCATCCATGCACATAAGTGAGATTACTGTCTCTGTATCTTTTTTTTTTACAAAGTTGCTGTACCTCCTTTACAAAGTCTTTGTATAAAAGTTGTGCAGCCTTTATAAATCGAAGCAAGAGCTTTCATTTTTTTTTCCCCTATGGCCTAGAAGCATTTAAATAACATAGGAAGTAGCTGTTCTGTAAAGGTTAGATAGATTTCAGCTATGAAACCAGTAGATAACATTTTCAGTAAAAGATCTTTTTGACCTTTCCTATGTCTTCCATGGTAATTGATCTATTCCAAGTTTTTTTAATGTCTTCTCCTTGGGTTAATTTTGGCCATTTATATTTTAACTAAGAAATTAGTCATTTCTCTTAGATTCGCATATTTGTTGTCATGGAGTTGTATGTAATTCTGTCTTATAATTTTTAAAAGCTGTCCTATATTATAGTTTGTCTCTTTTCTCATCCTAATTGTCTATATTTTCACTTTGTTTCTTATTTCCATAATCAAGTTTGCAATAGGTTGTGTATTCTATTGGTTCTTTTGAAATACCAGCATTTGGATTAATTCACTACCATGCTAATTTTTGTTTCTCATTTGGTTAAGTTCAAATTTTGTCTCTATAAATTTTCTCTTCCTAAATTGCAGAAAATAAAAAAGTTTCCTATTTTTTCTCTCATTTACTGGATAGATACCAAGTTTGTTCATTTTTCATCTTTTTAATTTTAAATAATAAAGGCATTATTATTATTATTTTCTTTTAGCTCTGAGTGTATCTCTGGCTGTGTCATCTAAGTTCATGTATTAAGTCTTCTCCTTTTTAATTGCCTTCTGTAGAGTTTATAATTTTACCTTGGAAATCCTCTTAATCTAAAGGATATTTAGAAATGTGTTCTTTAATTTCCAAGTAGTTAATGATTTTTATTTTTGGTCAACATTTTTACTATTTATTCTTAATTTTATTGGGTTGTTTATAAGTTTAATATATAAAGCTTTATGGATATACATAAAGGTTTTTGTGAATATTTTATGGTCACATGAAAATTGAATATTTTACACTATGGGTATAAAATTGTTCTAAATATTTTATTGTTATGGATTTTTTATGTACTATTCAATTTTGCTTCTCCTTATTTTTATTTGAGTTGCATATTCTATAATTCTGAAGGAAATATACTGATGTCTCACACTCTAATTGCATTTTAAGTGAATTTTTTTTAGCTCATTTTTTTTTTTTTTTTTTTGTAGAGACAGAGTCTCACTGTACCGCCCTCGGGTAGAGTGCCGTGGCATCACACAGCTCACAGCAACCTCTAACTCTTGGGCTTACGCGATTCTCTTGCCTCAGCCTCCCGAGCAGCTGGGACTACAGGCACCTGCCACAACGCCCGGCTATTTTCTTTGTTGCAGTTTGGCCGGGGCTGGGTTTGAACCTGCCACCCTCGGTATATGGGGCTGGCGCCCTACTCACTGAGCCACAGACGCCACCCCATTTTAAGTGAATTTTAATATACTATCTTTACATATTTAGTTCCTATGCTTTTTGATGTAAACAGGTTTGTGACAATTCTAACTTCATAAATATTGTGCTTTCTTGTCATATTATTCTCCTCTGCATCCTGTTCAACATTTTTAACCTACTTCCTGCCTTGCCAAATTTTAATATTACCACTCCTTTTCTGTTTGCTTGTGTTTGTCTAATAACTCTTTGCTAACATCTTTGTTTTTGACCTCTTGAAATCACTCTGTTTGAAGTGCTCTTTCTTACCCGGTGTGGGCTGCTCCTAGGGTTTTCAGTTATCCCACTGTGACAATTGCTGTCCCTTTTATAAATGTTTTATCGCAGTATATTATTCATCCAGATAAAGGCACAGATCATAAGTGTCCATATCGTCATTGAATTTTCACCAAGTGAACACATCTTTGTAGGCACTACTCAGATCAGGCTGCAGACCATTTCTAACAGCCCAGAGCCCTCCCTGAAGCCCCTCCCAGTCCCTGTTTTCCCACAGTTAACCATTATCCTAAATTCCATAATTATAATTTAGTTTTGCCTTTTTTGAATTTTATATGAAGGAAATCATATGGTAGGTCCTTCTTTCTGCTTGATTGCTTTGGCTTAACTTTATGGCTGTGAATGTTATCTGTATTTTTGTGTGTAGAGGTGATTTATTATTTTTTATCACTGTATAACCTTCCACACAGCATTGCTATGTTGAGGAAGAGACTCTTGCAGTGGCTCGTGTGGGAGATGAGGGTGTCTCAGATCAGGGTAGCAACATGGAGTCGGAGAGCCGTGGGCAGGTTCAGGTTCTATTTTGTGAGCACCGTGACAAGAGCTGTTGACCAATGAAAGATGACATCTAAGCTTTTGTCTTTAGCAGCTGGTGATGCCACTGAGTGAGATGGGGAAGATGGGCATGAAAGGGGAAAATCAGAACTTGTAATTTGGATTGACTTAGGGTGTTATGTTTGATACAGCCACTAGATTTCAAGTGGAGTTGTGAATGAGGCTATTGGGTACATGGTCTGAATTTAAGGAAGATACACATTCAGGAGTTGCATCAGTATTTAGAGGTTAAGTATCTGGCTCTGATACTCAGTGTTTATGTCACCTGGGCCAAGTTACCTAGTTTCTGGGTCTTTATTTATCTGTAAGCTGGAGACAACGTTATCTCTTTACTAGAGCTGTTATGAATATTAAATCAGATAATGAATGTAAAGAACTTGGCACAGAGCCTGGCACAAAGTAAGTGTGCACAAAAAGGCCCCTGTGACTGGAGACTCGTGAAGGAGAAGAAGGCTTAGGGGAAAGAGGCTGGCCGTGGGAAAAGCATGTCAGAAGGTTCAGGCCATGGTCGCTTGCAGTAAGCAGCCGTGAGGGCAGTGGTTCTCAACCTTCCTAATGCTGTGACCTTTTAATACAGTTCCTGTGGGTCGCGACATTAGGGGTTTCTGCGCAGGGAGTGACACAACCTGACATTTCTAATATTAATAGCATTGGCAGATCACTTAAGTATTATTAGCATTTGACATGGTTTTTCCAGACTATAGATAAGTGGGTTGTCATGAACACCAAACAAATAAACAAATAAATTCTGTAGACTGGTTGTGGTGGCTCACGCTTGTCATCCTAGCATTTTGGGAGGCTGAGGTGGGAGGGTTGCTTGAGGCCAGAGGTTCGAGACAAGCCTGAGCAACATAGTGAAATTCCTTCTCTACAAAAAAAACTTTGCATCTATGAGAATACACTTAGAAATTATAACAACTGAAAGCATTTTTTATCTGAAAGGCTTTAGGATAGTCTCAACAATTCTGGAATCTGCAGTATTGTCAGGGCCTCTCTGCCAGCTTGCGCAGAGTTCTTTTGCACATTGAGTCTATTCTTGAGTAGTAAGCAATTGGAGCCTCAGGCGCAGCTGGCATTTTGTAGCTAAGCAGAGTTCCAGTCCCATAAAGTGAAGCATCAGTACTTTCTATTTATCATAATGCATTAACACAGATGCTGAAGTCAGATGTTGCCCAACATTTCAGAAAATACCTTCGTTCTGATGCATCTGATTGCTTACTTACATCCAGTAGGTGTTTCAGAAAATGTTGCCTTCCATAAAACAAGACATATGTACATATCTAATTACTATGCAAAGACTCAGGATTGTTTAATTTTTGAACTGGATGTGCTGAGTATCACCCATACCTTACTTTAAATGTGGTGAATTAACACCAGCAGCCCAGATACGGTAACCCTAGCAGAGGACACTGGTGGTTCTGATTTGAACACCAAATCAGTCTCTATTTACAGACTTGATGTAACTAGTGGGAATGGGCCTCCATAACTCTTCCAGCTATTTATCCATGTTAAGCCCATGAGTGGGATAATTATGTATCCCATCTGGAATGCTAAACAGAAAAGTTACCATGGAGCATTGCAATATCCCAGTAGAACAGGGATGGGAAATGGCTCTGATCAGATTTCTAGTTAATGATTACTGCATAACAAAGTGACCCAAAACTCAGGGTCTTAAAACAACACAGTTATTATTAGATCTCATGATTTTGTGAGCCAGTATTTGAGTCAGGGCTCAGCTGGTTGAGTCTAATGCTCGATGTGATTAATGTCCGTGGTCACTCAGGAATATTCATCCAGTAGTTGGTTTGGTCTGCAGGGCCCAAGACATTTTTGCTCACATACCTGGCGTCTTTTAGAGGGTGTCAGCCTACTGGGCTCAGCTGTCCCCTTTTTCTACTCCATGAAGTCTCAGGGTCTCTCCTTGTCATGGCTCAAGCAAGGTAGTTGTACTTCGTACAAGCATCCCAGGGCTTTGAGATACCAACAAAGAAGCTGCCCGTCTCTCAAAGGCCAGCTCTAGACCTGGAATAGGCCATTTCTGCTTTACTCTGTTGGTCAAAGTGGTCACAGGCCAGCAAGATTCGCAAGAGTGAGAGGTAGACTCAAATATCTTGATGGAAGGAGGGCCAAAAATTTTAACCCATGTAATTAGAGACAGTTGTTCCCATGCCCAAATATCATGATAGATAGGTAGCATTATCTGCTGGAGAGAGCACAGACATTAGAGTTGGACTTCTTGGTTTCAAATCCAAGTCCTGTGGCTTTAGTTGTGTGACTAGGTAAATTTTTAAAAAATCAGTTGTATCAAGAGATAATTTATATGTAGTGATATGAACTCATTTCAAGAGTTTTGATAAATTTATGTGCCTGCATAATCACCAATACGATCAAGGTAAAGAACGTTTCTATCACATTAATATTTCTTTGTACCCCTTTCCATTTAATTTTCTCTAACCACCTACCTGGGAAGCCACTGATTTGGTATCACTGTTGGTTAGAGTTGAGTCTTCTGGAGTTTTATATGAATGGAATCAAACAATACATATTTTTTAGTGTCCAATTTCTTTCAGCATATTTTTGAGTTTCATTCATTATTTTCCTCCTTCAGTATTTCTTTTTAGTGTTCAGAAGTATTTTATTTTATGGATATACCAAAATTTGTTTGTACATTTACCTGTTGACGGACTCTTGGGGTATTTCCAGCTTGGCTATTATGAGTGAGTAAAGCTGTTAGGAACTTTTGCGCACAAGTCTTTGGCTGAACGTATGTTTTTATTTCTCTTTGATAAATACCCATGAGTAAGAATGCTGGGTGTTTTAAAAAACAATGTTGCCCGGGCGGGAGTGCAGTGGCTAGTCACAGGCTCCATTGTGCTACTAATCAGCACAGAAGTTTGAATTGCTCCATTTCTGACCTGGGTCAGTTCATCTTTCCTTCAACAACCTGGTGGTTCACCACTTGCAGAGGTCACCACATTGATGTCAAACTTAGTGGGGACACCTGATAGTGAATCTGAACTATCCAAGAACTCCTGGACTCAGCCTCCCAAGTAGCTGGCTATTACAGTAAAGCAAGTCTATTTTTTAAAAAAATTGAGAATGCAAGGTAATTTTTGAGGCAGTCGACATGCCCTGCTCTAGTCACATACTGGAAGGTGGCTGGTCAACGCACAGCTGAGGCCTGAGGAAATTCCTCCTGGAACTTGTCCTAATTTGGTCTTTGGACTTTGGGAAAGGGGGAGGAGGAATGTGATCTGTGCACCCTCACCATTAAGATAGGACAAAAGCTTTTATAGCTTTTATGAATGCGAAGGCACCCACAAGGGAACTTACATTCATAATCTGACACAATACTCAATATGTGACACAGAGAAAGGTGGAAAACCCATATGTGTATTACAACCCCACAGAGCCCCTCACCACAGTATAATTAAGGCCTAGGGAGAGGACCGGAGAGGAGTCCCAGTCCCTGGAATCCTAATGCTGGTCCAGACCAGGGAAATAGGAAAGTCTAGCCAGGTGACTCTGAAGTTTAATGCCTGCGACACCATGCGAAGGTGCTGCAGTGGAAGGAGCTGAGAAAGAAACTATAGGACAGATCAGAAATACCTCTGTGCAGAAAAGTGGTGGGAGGTCAAAGTGGTATGATAGAAGGCACCTGAGACTGTGAGGACTACAGCAAAAGAAATAGCACGCTCATAAAAAAGTAGTGGAGATGGATTGCGCCATAGGGTCAGTGCTACCCCTAAAGCCAGTCTTGCAAATTAAAACCAGCTCCTGCAGGAGCAAGCTGATGTTGAGACCTCAAATTAAAATACACATGGACAGGGTATATCTCTGACAAAGGTTTAATAACCAGAATCCACAGAGAACTCAAACGCATCAGCAAGAAAAAAACAAGGGATCCCATCGCAGGTTGGGCAAGGGATTTGAAGAGAAACTTCTCTGAAGAAGACAGGTACGCGGCCTTCAGACATATGAAAAAATGCTCATCATCTTTAATCATCAGAGAAATGCAAATCAAAACTACTTTGAGATATCATCTAACTCCAATGAGACTAGCCTATATCACAAAATCTCAAGACCAGAGATGTTGGCATGGATGCGGAGAAAAGGGAACACTTCTGCACTGCTGGTGGGAATGCAAATTAATACATTCCTTTTGGAAAGATATATGGAGAACACTCAGAGATCTAAAAATAGATCTGCCATTCAATCCTGTAATTCCTCTGCTGGGCATATACCCAGAAGTCCAAAAATCACAACATAACAAAGATATTTGTACCAGAATGTTTATTGCAGCCCAATTCATAATAGCTAAGTCATGGTAAAAGCCCAAGTGCCCATCGATCCACGAATGGATTAATAAATTGTGGTATATGTATACCATGGAATACTATGCAGCCTTAAAGAAAGATGGAGACTTTACCTCTTTCATGTTTACATGGATGGAGCTGGAACATATTCTTCTTAGTAAAGTATCCCAAGAATGGAAGAAAAAATACCCAATGTACACAGCCCTACTATGAAACTAATTTGGGACTCTCACATGAAAGCTATAACCCAGTTACAACTTAACAATAGGGGGAAGTGGGAAAGGGGGAGGTGGGTAGAGGGAGGGGAATCGGTGGGATCACACCTGTGGTGCATATTACAGGGGTATTTGCGAAACTTGGTAAATGTAGAATGTAAATGTTTTGGCACAGTAACTGAGATAACGCCGGAAAGGCTATGTTAACCACTGTGATAAAAATGTGTCAAATGGTTTATGAAGTGAGTGTATGATGCCCCATAATCATATCATTGTATACAGTTATGACTTAATAAAAAAAATAAAAATAAAAATAAAAAATAAAATACACATGGAGTCTCAAAAGGGGAAAATGAGAGAGGATACCCTGAAAAAATGAGATCTAAGAGAACAGAGGTCTTCTCAAGGAGACCCCAAGAATACACCTGCGAGGTCCTCCCCAGGGTGACTCAGCTGTTAGGAATTTGTAAAAACTTAGCTTCCTGGGACTTGGAAGCTGACACTTGCTTCTACTTCTGTGAAAGCCCATGATCCTGTAAAATCTAGAGCCCACTTCTCAAGCTTGATTTAAACTGACCAGTGAGAAAGGTCCCTGTGGGCTGGAACTTTTTGACTGGGGATAAAAAAAAAAAGACTGAGCGAACCAGGGATCGTGGCCATTTCGAATTCTGCTGTGCCTCGCTCAGCTAGCTGAAATAAAGCCCTTCCTCTTATTAAATAAATAAATAAATATAATGAAAGAAATCGAGAAAATGTTTTCATTGGTGATTTTTATCTTATTACATCCCACACCAACAATATGTGAGAACATCATTTGCTCAACAGCTTTGCAAACTCTTAATATTGTCTTTTAATGTCAAACATTCTAATATGTATGTAGACTACCCCAGTATTATTTTAACTGGCATCTTCCTGATGACCAATAATACTGAACATCTTTACCTGTGCCCACTGACACTCATATGTGTTTCTTCTGTAAAGTGTCCACACATGCCTCAGTTTCCCCGTCAGAAAAATGGGAGAATAACAGTATAAACCTTATAGTACTTTTTTTTTTTTTTTTTGCAGTTTTTGGCCAGGGCTGAGTTTGAACCCACCACCTCCGGTATATGGGGCTGGCACCCTACTCCTTTGAACCACAGGCACCGCCCCCAGACCTCCTAGTACTTTTAAGATTAAATAAATCAATACATATGAGCACCTAGAACAATTCCTGACATATAGTGGATTAGTTTTCTATTGCTGCTGGAACAAATTGTGTGAAACTTAGAGGCATAAACAGCAAAAATGTATTATGTTATAGCTCTGTAGGTCAAGTGTCTCCCACAGGTCTCACTGGGTTAAAAATAAATAGCTGCAGGGCTGTGCTTTTTTTCTGGAGGTTCAAGGGAGGAATCTATTTCCTTTCTTTCTTCAGCTTCCAGTAGGCCCTCACATTTCTTGGCTGGGGACCCCCCCCCCGCCTTCAAAGCCAACAACTTTCATCCACGGGTGTCTTTCTTCTGTGGTCTCGTCTCCCTTTGACTCTCTCCTTCATCCTGCCTCCCTCTTCCACTTTTAAGGACTTTTTGTGATTATTTTGGGCCCACCCAGAAAATCCACGATAACCTTTTTAGGTCAGCTGATTAGTAAACTTAACTCCCCTGTAACCTTAACTCTTCTTAGTCATGCAATCTGAGGTTCCAGGGATTAGGACGTGGACATCTGCCCAGGCCATGATTCTGCCTACCACATGTCTACCTGCCCAGCATGTATGGGAAGTGCCATGTAAATGTTCACCTTTCTGATTACTTAAGGGCCTTACATTTAGAGTTTGGATTTGCCTCCAAGTCTTGGCTTCAATACCGAACCGGATATGTGGGCTTAGACAAGTTAATTGCTGTCTTTGAGGCACGCAGTGTAGTGTGTTATTTAGAAGTATGCAGCAAATATCCAAATAATTAGCTATCAACAACACAGTTTTAAATGGAAGTACCTGAATTGTAGAACTGGGAGTTAGAAATTGGTGGGGCATTGGTCTGATATGTTATTAAATTTTGACTCTAAAAAATTTTAGCTCTATGGAGGTTGCTGTGAGCTGTGATGCCACAGCACTCTACTGAGAGCGACAAAGTGAGACTCTGTCTCTAAAAAAAAAAAAAATTTAGCACTATTTGTCTTAATTTTTTTTATTGTGGTAAAGCATAAATAACATGAAATTTACCATTAGTGACATATACCATGTTGTGCAAACATGACCACTATCTCATTCCAGCTTATTTTCATCAACCTGAAAGAAAATCTTGTATCATTAAGCAGCCACTAGCCATTCTCCACTCCTCTGGGCCACTGGGAACCATTAATACGCTTTCTGCCTTTGTGGATTTGCTGACTCTGGGTATTTCATATAAATGGAATAATATAATTTGTGGCCTTTTGTAACTGGCTTCTTTCATTTAGCATGGTATTTTCAAGGTTCATTCACCCTGTAGAATGAACCAGTACATTCCTTTTTAAGGTTGGGTTATATTCCATTGTATGCATGTGTTACATTTTGTTTAATCTTTCTCACCTTTTGGCAATTGCGAGTAGTGCTGCTAGAAGTATTTGTGTACAAGTTTTGGTTTGAATACATGTTTCATTTCTTTTGGGCATGTACCCAGGAGTAGAATTTCTGGACCATATCACAATTCTATGATTAACTTAATGTGAATCTACCAACTGCACCATTTTATTAAAGCATTTCCACCAGCAAAGGGTTCTGATTTCTCCACACTATCACCCACAATTGTCTATTTGTCTTTTAGTGGAACTAGAAATTTATGGAACTTTTAATGCAACTAAAAACTATATATACAGTACTGTGATAATTTTTTTTTATTTATTGTTTCAGGTTCATCGTGGGTACAAAGAATTAGGTTACACTGTTGGCATTTGTTAGGTGAAATCCCTCTTAGAATTGTGTCCTGCCCCCAAGAGGTGTGCCCTACACCGTGACCCCCCATCACCTTTCTCCCTTCTCCCCTATGCCTGCTCCTTTGTTCCCTCACCCCCTACCTTGAATTGATTGGAGGTTTTCTCTTATGTGGGTATGTATTAGCTCATCTACTGGCTTCCTATTAGAATTGAGTACATTGGATTCTTGCTTCTCTATTCTTGTGATACTTTGCTAAGAACAATGTATTCCAGTAAATAAAACTATAAGATGGTATCAATAATAGGCATAAGCATGAGAGAAAATATATTTGATATATTTACCAAGTATGTTGATTTCCTATTGCTGCTGTAAAATATTACCACAAACTTATCGGTTTAAACCCACAGAATTTTTTTTCTTATAGTTTCAGGTCAGAAGTCTAAAATGGGTTACACTGGGCTAAAGTCAAGATATCAGCAAGGCTGTGCTCCTTTCTAGAGGTTCAGAGAGGGTATGTTTCCCTGCCTTTTCTGGCTTCTAGAGGTTGCCAACATTTCTTGGCTTGTGGCCCCTCCCTCCATATTCAAAACCAATAGCATAGCATCGTCTCTCAGTCCACCCCCTCATTATCCATGAGCTTCTCAAACATCATTCTTTGAGAGGTAGTCAACTGATGTCCCCTCACTCTTCTTTGGAAACATATGCAGCTTCAAAAAGCATCACTGTCCCCATCCAGATCAGCACTCTCTTTAGAAATTCCAGCATCATCATTTCTAAATCAATAAGACCAATATTCACAAGAAAACCCTGAAAAGAGAATCTGGGACCCCCTCAGAGCTCCCTGGTAATGACAAAGAACTAGATAATTAGGAATGTTGGAGGCCCTTCTAGAGCTCTGTGGAAACCCCATACAGCTGTTACTTTCACTCAGCCTACAAAGTGGCCATTCACCCACTCACCGCATTAGCCAAGAAAGTAAGCAAAACAGATCTCATAAGAGGCCCCAGAAATAACTTCCATAATTAATATCACTGGAGGAATATTTCATCTGATCACAATTTTTTTTATCTTGCCCATTTCTGTTGGACACTTTGGAACATGGTCCCTCTCAAGAAATCCCTTAAAAAAACCCAAAACTACTTTTCCCCTCCCCCAGCATCTGCATAGATGCCTGATAATATTTTTCTTACAAGAATATCATGTTAACTCACATAAATGCTGTACATATATCAAATTTTATCTTTATTGAGAAATCTACTATCTAACTTTGACAGACTGGTAAGCTAGATAATCTAAAATGTTTAGTTTTCATGGTTTAAATTGCTGAAAAGTTGAAGTCTAATGAAGGTTTTTTTACTGGAGGAAATCGGGGGCTTGGATAGTGCACCCAGAATTGCTAAAGGGACAATGTCAAAACAAGCATTCATGAAGGCAGACTGAGAGTCTAGAGAATAAATCAAATGGACACAGGCCTTTGTGGGTTCATGTCACTCAACAGTTCCAAGGGGAGGTGGGTCTGCTTCAGAAGGTAAAAACAATGCAGTTTAAAGCAGAAATTTAAAAATATTCCTGCTAAACAATCCCTTGATTATTTTTCAAAGCAGGAAAAATCTTGCATATTTTTATTCCCATGCCATGTGAGAAATTACATCTCAATTCTTTTACCTTCTACTCTCTGATAAATTGTCTGCTTTTGCTGCTTTTTGTTAAAATGGACTAGCCCTAAAATGAGGTGAACTTCATTTTGATTCAAACTCTGTTCTCAAACAAAATAAACATTTCACTCTCTGTCCTCCGATTACCTGATCAGCACTTTATTTTTAACTGTTAGCCTTGAAATGACTTTGGCTCTGAATTTGAATTTTCCTCATCTTGTGCATGTTCTAAGTGAGTTTAGGAGAGGTCTGCACTTGGTTCACTAGACACAGTACCATTCTTACAAACTGTTGAGCTTCAGTTCAAGCTTCCATTATTCATACATCAAATCGCTTCTAGTGGTATGACACTTTGGACGTGATTAGAAGGTCAAGTGAAAAATATTTAATGGTCTCACATGAGAAGGCCACTTGGACAAAAGGACTTTGTGCATGTGACTTCACACAATGGGAAATCATGAACTTTTTCTCACCCTGTAAGTGGCATTGTGCCAGAGTAAACTTAGAAGCTACCCTCTGGCACGGTTCTAGAAATCTTTTTGCTTCTGATATCTGGGCGATTTTATGCCCAAATGTAAATCAGCATTGAGAAGAACTTGATTATTTTGTATGGATTAAAACTATATACGCCTCTTAATCTCATTCAAAAACACTACCAGCTTACAGGCCAAAAATCTCATTCATTACTAAAACTTTGTTTATACAATATTTTGTCACATCTGGGAATGTATATAAAAGTTAAGTGCAGGATGCAGCAATAAGAATGGAAAAAACAAGAGAATAGATTTAAACTTGTTCCTTTACGTCAATGTTGCCCTTCCAGAGAATGTTTGCCTAAGCAAATGTTGTCCTTCCAGAAAACAAGCTTTTTCATTTAAAAAAAAAAAAAGTATTTCTGAAGTTGCTAGTGTATGCTCTGCACTGTGCTGGGCATTATAAAGAATATAGGGAGGACTAAAGAATACAGGGTCAAGGGCAGCGCATGTGGCTCAGTGAGTAGGGCGCCGGCCCCAGATACTGAGGGTGGAGGATTCGAACCCAGCCCCAGCCAGACTGCAACAAAAAAATAGCCGGGCGTTGTGGCAGGCACCTGTAGTCCCAGCCACTCAGGAGGCTGAGGCCAGAGAATCACCTAAGCCCAAGAGCTGGAGGTTGCTGTGAGCTGTGACGCTATAGCACCCTACTGAGTAAGACTCAGTAAAGTAAGACTGTCTCTTAAAAAAAAAAAAAAAAAAAGAATACAGGGTCAACATATTAACAGATCATATTTTCAAGAGTACAGCCATGTTGAAAGAGGCAGCATAATAAATTTAAGATAGAAATGAGATCCTACAGTTAAATTTAATATGTGTCAGACATTTTGTATATTTCATTTCTTCTCTTTACAACAATCTTGCATAGAAAGTATTACTATTTTCAATTTATGAGGAGGGTGAAAGTTATTGATAAAGATGAGCCACTTACCTAAGGTTACTCAGCTAGTAAGTTGTCAAAGCAAGAGTCACTCATATGTCTCCTACCTTAGAGAACCAGGTGTTTTTCATATGCCCAACCATCGCTTATTTCCAGTGTAATAGAAACTTTTCTAGAAACTCTGTTTCTTGGAACAAGCCACCCGGTCATTCTATATATTAATCTCCTCATTGGTAAAATGAAGAGGTTTCTTTCCTGGAGTGGAAAGTCCTCCTCTTGTCCTCAGGCTGAATCATGACACACTGAGAGGATGTCTAGCTGGGCCGCAGCCTCCACACTCAGGAGCAGGACCACCCCAGTGCCCATGTTCACTGGAGGACATGCTGTTCAGAGCAGCTGAGCCTTGAGGAAAGTAGCATTTGGATGGACACAGAGGCAGGGTGGAGTCTTCCAGATCGATGGAGTAGCCAGAACTCCAGAAGCAGGAGCCAGGGTGAGAGCGAGCCTGGCCTGCTTGCTAGACAGTGAAAGGTGGGGGTGGTTGGAATGAAAGGGGCTTGCCGTACATGCTGAGAGGGAGTTTGTTGGGCCAACATGTAGGGGAAGCTTGAATACTAAGTGTCTGTACTCAACTTTAAAAGTTCAGAGAGCCATTTCAGGATTTTTGCCAAATCACTGTGCCACTATTTACTGCTTCAGATCTAGAATCTGAAGTGATAAGTCAGCTGGCTGAAGTGCTCTGACTGTGTAATAGAAAAGATAACTCTTGGACTGCCATATTAATGACGTGGTAGTACTTGGCAAGTGGTAGGAAATCATAAATTCTTGGTCAATAAATGAATAATTTTTTTTTTTTTTTTGAGACAGATCCTCAAGCTGTCGCCCTTGGGTAGAGTGCTATGGCATCACAGCTCACAGCAACCTTCAACTCCTGGGTTTACATGGTTCTCCTGCCTCCACCTCCCAAGTAGCCGGGACTACAGGCACCTGCCACAACGCCCGGCTATTTTTTGGTTGCAGCCATCATTGTTGTTTGGCGGGCCCAGGCTGGATTCGAACCCGCCAGCTCAGGTGTATGTGGCTGGCACCTTAGCCACTTGAGCCACAGGCACCAAGGCTATAAATGAATAATTTTTGAGAGATATGTGGATTGACTGAATTTTCCAAGTGATTTACTGAATTTGCCATGAGCTACCCAGTATCACCTGATTCTCTTGGGTAAACTCTCTTAGACTTTTACATGGCTGAGGGTATCATGTGTGACTGTGAATGTCCTTCCTCTGTGTGAAGTGACTGGCCCATTTAGGGGCTCAGCTTGTTGCTGGCCCAGTGATGGCCACACTCTTGCCAGCTTGGCTGAAGGACCTGCGGGTGGGCATAACTGCCCAGTAACATACTGTGCCCCGTGCGTGTGATGACATTAGCCCAGCGTACCCACTCAGAAAGTGGGGCAGGATAAATAATACATGTGGAACGTGTTGTCATCCAGGGGTTCCACAATGTAAGGGAATACTCGAGAATAAAAGCTACAAACCCTCAAAACCAAAACGAATGAGTTATGTTGGTGAGCTCTGATGTAAGTGAATAATGATTATCCATAGCAATATTTACTATACAATGTTTTAGAACTGATAACTGAGACTTTATCATTAAAGTGATGCAGCGTATCAGCACCTTCCAGCTTCTGGCAGCTCTCTATAGTCAAGATCCAATCTTGTCTCTCATCCTCCACTCTTCAACCATGAGCTTTATTCAGCTTCTTGATTACATCATGCTCTCTCTAGCTTAGAGTTTCCTCTGCCTGGGGTATTTTCCACCCAGCATTCCTTTTTCTCTTTTTGGCAGGTGACGTGCTAGCCTCCCCTAGTCTGTCCATATCTGTCTCACCTCCCTTCCCCAGGCTCCTTTGGTAATTCTGTCTCTTCCTGCTTGTCTCTCTCAGAGGTTGATAGCCTGCCCAGCACATTTGTGGAACAGAGTGAATGCTCTCTCTATATATTTTTGAGTCAAAGAACAAGTCAATAAATAAATGTAATCCTTTTAGCACTTTAGCGGTTACTTTCCAGGCATAGTTGAAGGTTGAAGATCACAAGATTTTAGACACCTGATTCACGTGGGCTCATCGTGGGTAGCAACTCCCAGGTCCCACAGGCCTGTCCTCCCTTCCAAGCATATATTGCTGACTTTCTACTTCCTTAGCCTTGGAAGAATGCTTTTCAATCAGGAATAAGCCAACCATTCAAGATCAATAGGAGGATTATACATGTACCTAGTACAGTGCTTACGTATTATGTATGTGACAGCATTTAGCAAGTAATTAATAAATGAATGCAGAAATTCATGGGGCCAAATGCCTCATAGCTGCCATCTGTAGGATCTACCTTTTCAGCAAACTCCCTGTTTCTCTCTAGGCACTGTGCTAAATGCTGGGGGTACAAACAAGAATAAGACCATACTCCCAGATTGTGAGGAACCATTGACATGAAACATGGAGAAGAAAATAGAACTGCTGAGTCATTTTGACTTCTTGATACCAAACATTAGAATCCTGGGAAAATGAAGAGCTGGCTGAGTTTTTTGTAATTTTAATCAGATAATGACACTGTGTAAATGCAACATGAATGAATCTCAGTACTATTACTTCAGTGACAGTTACGTGGAGTTTCATTATCCAGGCTTGCCCTATTACTGTCTTTAATTCTATTTGCTCTTAAGTATAATAATCCAGCACTGACTGTTCCTTTTCTTTCTCTTCTTTGCTTATATTTGGTTCAGTATTCACTCTTTTTCAAAAACTTCTCCAAATACTTTATGTGTTTTAACCCAGGTAATCTTCACAACTATTTGTAAGGTAGGTATTCTGACCATTCCTGTTCTACAGTTAAGGAAATGGAGGTACAAAGAGGTTAAGCACCTAGACCAAAGATACACACCCAGTTAGCAAGCGCCTTCTGACTCCAAAGCTGCACTGTAAAGTGCAAGGCAATGCTGCCTTCCTTGAAGAAGATGGGACACCATCGTTCTGAACAAGAACTCTCTTTGGATGGTCACTAAGGGAGCACATCCAGGAACGATGTGATATGTTCAAGGACACTAAAAAATAGAATTGTATTGTTGGAACTTTCCAAGAGAAGATTTGCATAGATTAAATTCCCACAGGATGATACTAGTTTTATCCATAGTCTGATAAGAGATTTAGGTGACCTACCTCACTCTGTACAGTAGACATACTCCTATGATTTTATGGGTTGAATCATATTTTAATGGAAATATTTTTTAACACTTGCAATATTTGCAATATAAAAATCTTTTAAAGAAACAAGTTTTCTCATTTTGTTTTATAATTTTAGATACTCGAATGCAGACTTTTATTAAAGGGGCACACAAATATAGGGTTTATTATCAAGTAATTGCCACTGGCATTTCGCTCCCATTTTGCTGTATCTAACTTAAGTGATTTCCTGTGCTCTTGAGGAAATAATGTGTGTATATATATATGTACATACATATACACGCATATTTGTACGTACTCATATATGTACATGAATATATACACATATGTACATACATATCTATATACACACACATATGTATATATCAGCCCTACACGAGGAGTTGAGTATTTAACAGTAACCAAAACAGATGTTTTTATCCACTGCATACAGTATTCATGAAATATTTACAGAAAGTAATAATACAATAGCCCCACATAAAAACTGATAAAGTTCTAAGAGGCAGGAGTTATATAAGATATAATCTTTTGCCACTATGTTATAAACATGGAAATTAATACCCAGTGTATAAACAAATAAATAACTTCTTGCCAGCTGGAGATTACGTGTCCTTAAACTTTATGTATTCACAAACAACAACAATAACTAAACTCAGGATTTAACTCAAGAAGTTAGCAAAATAACAGAGAGGAAACCACAAGCATGATAGAGGAATTAATCGACATAGAGGCAAAAATTAATCAATTAGAAACCAGAAAAACAACAGAAGTGATACATTTTAAAAAGCTCCGCTTTTTTGTAAAACAGTTAAGTAAAGGAAGAGAAAAGACTAACTCCACAGTGGAGAAACTGACAAGCACCACTTCAGCCGGCTGATCCGGTCAACATCAACAATAGTCAGGATGACGACAGTGGGTCCCCTTACGTGATGTGATGACGCTGGCATTTTGTCTGTGTCTTCATCGCCCCAAATCCACACCTCGATCTAATCATGAGAAAAACACCAGACACATCTCAATGAGGGACATTTTATTTCTCAAACTCTCAAGGTCATTAAAAACAAGGCAAGTCTGAAAAAGTGTCACAGGTAAGAAGAGCCAAGGAAGACATGATGACTGTAGTGTCTGAGATGGGATCCTGGAACAGAGAGGGGACATTAGGGAAAAACTAAGGAAAGGTGAATACAGTATGGACTTTAGTTAATAATAATGATTTAATTGGGCAGTGCCTGGGGCTCAAAGGAGTAGGCGTTGGCCCCATATGCTGGAGGTGGCGGGTTCAAACCCAGTCCCTGCCAAAAACTGCAAAAAAAAAAAAAAGATTCAACTGTTTCATTGATTGTGACAAAGGCACCATGCTATTATGGGATGTTAACAATAGGGGAAACTAGGTATGGTGCATGTGGAGAGGCTGTACCAACTTTGGAATTTCTATGTTAATCTAAAACCATTTGTATTAGTTTCTTACTGTGGCTATAACAAATTACTACAAACTTAATGGCTTAAAATAACACACATTTATACTCTTACAGTTCTACAGGTCAGAAGTACAAAATGAGTCATAGGGGGCTAAAATGAAGGTGCTGGCAGGGCTGGTTCCTTCTGGAGGCTCCAGGGAGATTCCGTTCCTTGTCTTTTCCAGCTTTTAGAGAGTGCCAGCATTCCTTGACTTGTGGTTGCAAGTCTAGGAATCACTCCAGTTTCTCCCTCTCTTGTCATATTGCCTCTCCTCTGTCTGACCTACCCGTGTTCATCTTAGAAGAATCCTGGGATTACACAAAGCCCACTTGTTTAATCCTGGATACTATCTCTATCATAAGATCCTTAACTTAATTCCATCTTCACAGTACCTTTTGCCATATAAGTCAATACTCACAGGTTCTGGGAATTAGGACACAGACATTTTTGAAGAGCCATTATTCAGCCTACTACACTATTCTAAAATAAGAATTTTTTTTAAATAGAGAAATCGTCAGAAAATCGAGTTACGACAAAAAGGGAGAACACAATTCAATACCAGAGGGATATGATAATAGATATAGAAGTTTTAAGACTATAAGAGAATAATACATGTGAGTATAAAATAATACATTTCATTATCTAGATGAAATACACAACTTCCGGGACAACAGGATATTACAGAAAAAAAAAAAAATGAGAAAAAGACCCAGGCACAAATGGAAAATATTTTTGAAGAAGCCTCTGGGACAAGATGTTTTTATAATGATTACAGTTCAGGTTCTATTTATTAAAATGTAAAGTAATGGGTAGAGCTACAATTCAAGCCAGTACGTGTTTGGTTTGAAAGCCTGTGTATGTTCACAGTATTATTTTGCCTCCTGTGCTTATATGGATCGTTTTTTTCATGCCTTCAAGAATAATATTTTTTCCTATTCCATGCACTCTATTCTAGATCATAGAAAACTATCCAATTCATTTTTAATTCCCTGATACTATGTAGAGACAGGCGGTAGAAACAGGTGCCTCTCTCAGGCAGCATGAACTAACCCAACTTAAGAACCCCTCTGGACTCGGGTTTCGTATCTGAAAAATACAGATAATTCTACACCTACTGCATAAAATTGTTGTATGAATCACATGAAGGAATTTATGTAAGAATTTAGTGCAGTGGAACATGGTATAAGCTTGAGAAATTATCCCAACTGCCATTATTATTTTAAATAAAGCCTAACAAAGATAGAATACAAAGAAAAGAACTAATGTGTTTTAAAATCCTAAGTAATTTTCCACCCAGTTGAACTAAAACAATTTGAAAAGAATAAGCCACCACAACCCAGTAGAAAATATCAATGTAGTTATATCATATCAATAGATCAAATAAGAAAAACCATAGGATCATTAAATTTTGAAAGACAATGACAAAACGTGGAAACAACTCCAGTGCCCACTAATACTGAATGGATTAATAAAATGTGGTAATCGCATAATATGGAGTACTACTCAGCTATAAAAAAAGGCAATCTAGTATCTTTTTGGACAACCTGGGGGAAAATGGAGACAACTCTTCTAAGCGAAACATCACACAAATGGAGAAATAAGCACATGTACTCAATACCAAGTTGGAACTAATTGATCAACACCTAAGTGCACATATAGAAGTAAATCTCAATGGAAATCAAGCTGGGGGAAGTGGGGAGGTGGACAGAGGTATATTCATACATACTGGGTACAGTGCACACTGTTTGGGTAAAGGGCACAGTTCTGAGTATGACTTTGACTCAATCTGTACAAAAACAAAGTATGTCATCAAAACGTGTGTGCCCCTAACATTGTGAAAACTTTTAAAAAAGTTATAATCTTTCTAAAAAGAAAAAAACATCTTCTTGTTACCTAAGAGAAGAAGAATAGTTCCTTAAAATATTAAAGAATATCTTTACTGACAGCGGAGCTCACTATTTACTGGAAACATGCCTCTAGAGATCTTTCTATTACCATCAGGAACAAAATGAGAATTTCTGATAGCCTGTTATTTAATATCTGTTTAAGAATATCTTATAAGTTTTATGAGTTTAATACTATTTTATAAGTTCTGATCACGGAAGAAAATAGAAATAGGATGTGTGATTACTGGAAAAGAGGGACCATATTGTTTTTATTTGCAGGCAGCATGACTGGAGATATACTCTAGAGAATCAGCTAAAAAATAATTCATACAGGGTTTGGCAAGATGAATGAATATAAGTACAAACGGGCATCAAACATACTAGTAACAATCAGAAAGTATAATGAGGAAAAAATCTCTTTCATAGTAGTGACAGAAATATGAAACACCTAGAAATACAATCTTAATAAGAAATGTATCAGACTTTGTGAAAAATACCACGGAACTACACACAAAAACATAAAATAAGGCTTAAAAAAGGCATACAGGTTGTCTTCGTGAACTACCATAAACATATCAATTTTACCGACATTAATTTTTAGGATTAATGCAGCCCAGTAAACTCTCAATTTTATTTTGAGAGTTTGCTGGAAGAATTTTGCTGGAAGAATAAATACATGAGACTAGCAAGAGAAAATCTGGAAAGGCAAGATGATGAAAGGAGTAAACTTGTTCTAGCAGATAGAAGATATATTAGAAAGTTACAGTAAAGAGTCTTGTGGGCACACATATGGATTGATAAGAGAGAATAGCCCTAAAAAAGAAAACATTCTATTATATACAGCAGCTTGAAATACTATAAAACAACAGCACAAAACAAAGGATGGGACAGATTACTCAACAAATGGAATATGGAAAGGACCAAGCTAAGTCCTTACCTTATCCCATAGGTCACAATTCCAGTGATGGCCGCACAATACTGTGTGTGTAGCAAATGAAACAGCACAAATATACAGAGAGAGTGATAAGGATGACTCCAGCAGAAGGACCCTTTGAGCAAGGAAAAGATCAATATACTCGACAACGTGAAGTTTTATAGTCTGTATCAACACGACCATTTCTTAAAGAAAAAAAAGTATCACAAAAAATACATTAAACTGACAAATTGGAAAACTGTTTGCCACTAATGACAGAGAGTAATATTTGTTTGTAGAGAGTTTTATAAATCCGTAAAAACGTATTAACACTTACATAGGAAAAATGGGTAAAGAATGGGTGATTTATGGAGGAATTACAAATGATCAAAAAGGTAAGGGAAAGTGCGATTTCCTCCTACATCTCACAAATCTAAACATCACGTGTGACCTATTTAATTGTCAACTCAGTGTCCTCCATCAGATGGATGCTGCCATAAGGTCAGTCAAGCGCTGCCGTCTTACTGGGGAGGCATTTGGCAATATGCTTTAGGAGCCCCAACCCCCCACGCTTCTTCTAGAATTCTATTCTAAGAGCAAAAAGGAGATGTGGGCCATGCTCCAAAACCTGGAAAGAAATGAAATGAGAAGTTGTCTTTTTTTTTTGAGACAGAGCCTCAAGCTGTCGCCCTGGGTAGAGTGCCGTGGCGTCACAGCTCACAGCAACCTCCAACTCCTGGGCTTAAGCAATTCTCCTGCCTCAGCCTCCCAAGTAGCTGGGATTACAGGCGCCCACCACAATGCCTGGCTATTTTTTGGTTGCAGTGTCGTTGTTTGGTGGGCCTAGGCTGGATTCGAACCCGCCAACTCAGGTGTATGTGGTTGGCACCTTAGTTGCTTACGCTATAGGTGCTGAGCTGAGAAGTTATCTTGGAATGGCGAGACAGTGGCACCTGGGTGGTTCTGAAGAATTCTGATTTTGAAGAATTTTAATGTTTTAATAAATGTTCACGACATAATTTTTAAGTAAAAGTAAGAATTCAGAACTACATCCTAGAGAACTGATCTCTGCTATTTAGGGTAGGGTATTTGAGCTGGAGTCTTTCTATGAATTTTTAATATTTCCATGTTTTTTACAGTCATATGCCTTGCTTCCATAATGTGAAAAATAGCACACGTGGGTCTGTTTATATTCAAGATATAATCGGATACAGTATGAGCAGTTACTCAGTATGTTCTGTGAAGAATTAATCAAACTTTGGAAATTAGAAGTAGACTTTATTAGTATTTCGGGCTTTTGTGGTGCTTTATTAGTATTATTATTATTTTTGGTTCTGCGTTCTTTAGAAGGGTGCATGTGTCTCATTCTCCCTTCACGCTTGTTCTACTTTCTCCAGGAAACACAGTGATACACGCAGCCCATTGTACTTAATTGCCCCCATTTTTCTTTTCTTTAAGACAAAGAAATGTATTTAAGATTGGCTTTTATTTTTACTGGTTTATTAAAAGATTTTTAAGATTTCACTTTCCTAAAAATGAGAAGATGTTAGCAACAGAACCCTATTTTGTTGCCTAGGTACCAGAAGCACCAACAATTCCATCAAATACAAGATTTCCAAATAAACCTATGCCTAAATTCAAGAGGTATTTCTGAATGGTTGAAAAGTTCAAAGGACACGGGGCAGGCTGAGGAGGGGACTCAGGAGGGGACTCACAGTGAGGAGGGAGGGCTGACTAGCTATTCCCATGAGCAGTTCACATTACACAGCAAATATGTTCCTCATGGCAGCATTTTGTTAATTTTAAAATTTTTACAACTTTCAACAATAAACATTTGAAAGAAACTGGAAAATACAAAGATAGAAAAATATTCACCAATAAGCACACTCCTACCATCTAATTAGGTGGGGTTACTTCTGATTTTTATTCTTTCTTTATTCCCCCTCATTTTTTTCTCTCTCTCCTCCTCCCCCCACCACGTAGACATGTTATTTTAAAAGATGTTTACTCATAACTCTAAGTAAAATTTTGTACCTCAGTTGCTTTTCTTTTTTTGGGGGGGGTTTTTGGCTGGGGCTAGATTTGAACCCACCACCTCCGGCATATGGGATTGGTGCCCTACTCCTTGAGCCACAGGCGCCGCCCCCTCAGTTGCTTTTCAGAATAAACTCTCGGGGAGGACTTGGATATTTGTACCCTAATGTCAGTTCTTCTGCCATCTCTCCTCTGGGGTTCCCCAGTGCCATGTCCAGCTTTCCTCAGCAATCGCTGTCTGTGAGCTCAATCTAAACTGCAGTCGGAGTGCTGATGAGCCCTATGTAGGCAGATGGAGCTTTTATTACCTGTTTCTTAAATGTGAAACAAAAATATGTTAAACAAATGTTTATTAAATACCTATGAGGTGCTGGACGACGTTCTAGGAATATAGCAGTGAACAAAACAAACCCAAATCCGTGTCCTCTAGAAGCATACATGCTAGTGAAGGAAGAAAAATAAAAAGTAAGTGAATTTCACAGAATTTAAAAGGTATTTTGTTACGGACAAAAATAAGTCAGGGATAGAAGAGACATCGTGTGCTAGGGTGGGTGCATTACTTACATTGGGCAGTCAGGAAAGAAGCCACACTCAGATGGGAACATTTGTGCAAAGATACTAAAGAATCACAAAACTCCTTTTAAGAGAGACTATCGGGTACCAAGAAAGTTAGCAAATGGTAACACACAGCTAAACATGCCTGGGTGAAAACTGGAGTGTGAAATCATAGAGTTTTCAGTTGTGGGATGGAGAGGGTTACAGCAAGGGGAAAGGTCACGGATAAGATGTAGGTGGGCATCAAATTTTTCAACAGTCACAGTGAATGCTAAAAGAAAATGGATCAGTGTCTTTCAATTATAAAGGAAAGAAAACTTCTTCAATCTAAAATACAATGTGTACCTAAATGATCAACCTTTAATAAAACATATTCAGATATACCATACCTTAAAAAGCTACCATCCAGGCCCCCTGCGCAGGAAGTTACTTGAGGCTGTGCTCCTCAACAAACTGAGGGATGTAAACTAAGACAAGAGTTCTAATGGGAAAATAAGTTTATATGTATCCAATAGAGAAAATAGAAATAATAAGTGTAGGGGGAGGGGAAGGGAAGAGAAGAGAGAGGAGATGAATTATAGAAGAGATTCAGCAGAGAGTCAATAACTAATCTAATGTCTAACATTGATCACCAAGAAATAATAATAAAGCCTGAGAAGTGGGGCAGTGCCTGTGGCGCAGTGAGTAGGGCGCTGGCCCTATATACCAAGGGGGGCAGGTTTGAACCCGGCCCTGGCCAAACTGCAACAACAAAAACAACCACCAAAAAATAGCCGGGTGTTGTGGCAGGCACCTGTAGTCCCAGCTACTTGGGAGGCTGAGGCAAGAGAATCGCTTAAGCCCAGGAGCTGGAGGTTGCTGTGAGCTGTGATGCCACAGCACTCTACTGAGGGCGACAAAGTAAGACTCTATCTAAAAAAAAGGGCGGCGCCTGTGGCTCAGTGAGTAGGGCGCCGGCCCCATATGCTGAGGGTGGCGGTTCAAACCCAAACCCGGCCAAACTGCAACAAAAAATAGCCGGGCGTTGTGGCGGGCGCCTGTAGTCCCAACTGCTTGGGAGGCTGAGGCAAGAGAATCGCGTAAGCCCAAGAGTTAGAGGTTGCTGTGAGCCGTGTGATGCCACGGCACTCTACCCCAGGGCCGTACAGTGAGACTCTGTCTCTACAAAAAAAATAAATAAATAAAAAAAATAAAAAACCTGAGGAGTGATGAAGTGATGGTAGCTGTTTCCATCTCCAGTGTTTAGGATCTTGTCAATGGAAGTTGTAGAGCAGTGCTTAACCATCCAACCACCTGTCAATAGTTAGGGGGATTAGTGAGGAAAAACACAGGACAGGGATGAGGCAGAAACATTAGAAATCATATCAAGCCTATAGATGGTTTGAAGTTAAGTAGAACTGAAAGAATTTCCTGGACTAAAACGAAGAGTTCTCAGAAGAATCTTTGAAAGAATGTGGCACCTAGGAAAGAGTTCTTAAGGCCATTTTTCCTGCCAACCCATGCTGATGTGAATATAAAAAAGATAAATTGCACTCACACATTTTTTTGTTTGTTGTTTATGTTTATACAATACTGTGAAAACTAATTTAATAACATTCCATTCATTCATTCGAGATTTTTTTATGTGCTGACTATATATCATGTGCTGTTGAACTGATAGAAAAAAAAAATTTCCTCCCAGTAGGATAACAGTAATCTTCTGAGGTTAGACTCCCATGAGGGGTGATGGGCAGGTAATGATTACATTCCATAAAATATTACAGACATTTTATGTCTATTTTATGCTGAGACAGAAACATGTGCAGGGCCCAACAGGACACCAAGAGGAGTGGCCCATCCTGTTTGTGGAAAGATAAGCCCAGGAACTGTCGGATAGGTGGAGTATTGTGCTGGCTTAGAAAAAAAGCTCACTGACATCTTTGAAAATACAAGAGAATCTAGCTGCAGAAAGTAGTCCTCAATAAAAACAAAGAATTAAGTACATCTATGTAATGTATATCTAATTAAACACTTTTTTAGTGAATCACCTTTGAAAATATTCTGTAAAATCCATCCCCAGATTAATCTCCAGTATTGAATGACTCTTGAGCTATTGTGATTTCTTCTTAGTAGATTGATGATAATAGTGCTTATTTTAAGGGTTAGTTGTAGTGATAATTAGAAATGGTATAATACAGTTCTTAGCGTCTGATAGATACCCTGGTTAGGCTGCTGCGAAGCTGATGATCATGATAATGAAAATTTGTGTATAATTCTTTGCAGGGGAGCAGGAAAATCAAGAGTGACACTGGCACCGCTTACACTGACCTTTCAGAGAAGCACAGAGGTGTAGAGGGCTGGAGCTGGCGTAAGCTGTAGAGACCAGTCTAGTGTTCTCATTTTATGTGGAAGAAACAGAGACACAGAGAAGTTAAACAATTTGTCTAACATTCTCCAGAAAAGTATTCATGAAACCTCAGAACGTTCCCTTTGAGAATATGAGAAGAAAATTGTGTGTCTTGAGGCAAGAGATGCTGGTGAATTTGAGAGCCTTTCACTTTTTCTAAATTGTTTAAAGACTGTGTCAGCAAAGCCTGCCTACAAATTGTAGACACCGTGCACTTCAGGAAATCAGTTTTAGCCTGATCAGTCATAGCACCAATTATTCCAAGAACTAAAATCAGAATAATCAACACTTAAATCTTGGGATGTAACACTGCATCGGTCAAGGTGATGTTTTCCTTCTTTTCAGTTTTAAATAACGTATTGACCATTTTTTACAATGATTCTATAACCTGCTACACGCCACGGTTGGTGAGAAGGTTAAAGGAGACATTGGTGGAATAGAACTTACAGAAGGGAAAACACCGTAAATCCTACCATCACTCTTTCCTTTGCCACCGCTGATGATGAGGGAAGAAATTAATTTCTGGCAACATGAATCCAACATGAATCATAGCTATGATCCCTTCAATACAGTCCTATGGTCAGAGGTAGGAAGCATTTCACAAGTGGGAATCTTTCACTCTATGCTTGCTCTCACCTGTGTTGTGTTCAAGAGGATTTCGGCCTCCCTGACCATTGCCTGCTTTCTCCAGTGTGCTAAAAAATGCATGGGCTTAGCTTCTTTGAACGTCAGTGTCCTCCACTCCACGTGTGAGATATTAATATCTTTCCTGGGATAATTTGATTAGGTAACATAAATAGTAACAGTTATTAGCAAACTATATATATATTACTACATATAAATATTATATATATAAAATTCCTTCTTGCTCCTCTTTCCTGCTTCCTTCGTCTCTCCCTTGTTTCCTCTGTTCTTCCCCTCTTCTTCTTCCTTCTCTCTGTCTTCCCTCCTACCTCCATCCTGCCCAAATATATTGATCCTGCTCCCAGCATCCTACTATGGTCATGGGTCAAATAAACCATAGTCTCTACTCTTTTAGAGATATGTCGTCTGTTTTGTGAATTAGAGGAGATGCCAGTTAGAGGTTTGAGTTGTTGGTCTTTCTTTCTTTCTCTCTTTCTCTCTCTCTCTTTATTATTATTATTATTATTATTTTTTTTTGAGACAGAGTCTTACTCTGTCACCCTGGCATCAATCTAGCTCACAGGAACCTCAAACTTTTGGGCTCAAATAACCCTCTTGCCTCAGCCTTGAGAGTAGCTGGGACTACAGGTACCCACCATAACATCGAGGGGGGTTTTCTATTTTTAGTGGAGTCAGGGTCTTGCTCCTGCTCAGGCTGGTCTTGAACTCCTGAAACCACCTGCCTCAGCCTCCCAGAGTGCTAAGAGTAGAGGCATGAGCCACCATCCCTGGCCCCAGTTAGAGGTTTGGACCAACGTCCTTCCATCTCTAAACTTCTACAATTATTTTTGTGGTACTCGACTATTGAGTGTTCATGACAGAAGCATTTCTAGGGACAGTTTGTTTATTAAAATGTTTGTTTTGGGACATGGGCTTTAGACTGTTTCTGACCAAAATCACTCATTCCCTTTTCTTAGGAGAGAATTAGAAAGCCGCCTAGGTTGGGAAGAACATATATCTCCCGCATGATCTTTCACGTTGCTCTGAAGTTAGAGGACTCGGGCTGATTTATGTTTCTTCATTTTCTAAAGAGAAGGATGGACATGCCATGTGCTCTTTTTACCTACAGCAAATCTGAGGTTGAAACAATTCTTCATAAAGATACATGTCTTAAGAACTAAACAGGAAGTTTAATGTAAGAGGGTCATATTCACCACCAGATTTTACATTTTTTCAAATTCCCATTAAATACACGATATTGTGCCATGATATTTAGTGTTTCACTGTTCTTTCTGTGGGTTTGGAGAACTCGTGATGCAAAACAAAACGAACAAGAAAAAAGGAGAATTTCTCAGGAATATTTTTGAAGCAGAAAAATCTTTATTGAGGTGAATAGTATGTTTCTTTGCATTAGCTATTTATTTCAGACTCAAATAAATTATAACAACAGCATGAGTATCATGAGTGTGGGAAATGAAAGAGGAGAGAGAGGGAGAAGGCAGGGAAAAGGGAGAAAGAGGCAACAGATAAATTTGTTCCTGATCTCATGGGCATAAAAATCTGGGATTGTCAAAACCCACGCTTTGCTTTGGGAAGATTTCTAAATTAATAAGAGATATTATTAACTTCTCTCCACACTGGGTGAGTCCCTAACATATTGTCCTAATGAAAGCGTAGAGTTGGGGTGGGGGTTAGACCATTGCTGTTTAAATGACATAGAAGAAGGAAATGCCAGTAAAGCAAAAAGTGCTCGATCACCAAGGGACAAGGGGTGTGTGTGTGTGTGTGTGTGTGTGTGTGTGTGTGTGCGCGCGCGTGCGCATGTAGTGAGGACAACAAAGCTTTGTCCACCCAGTGCTAAGTTTTCCTGGGGGGTCTTTGTGTTCCTTAACCTCCCTATCTCTCACCATGAGCTACCAAAATCTTTTCTGAAAGAAGATTGTCTTGGTTATGTTTTTGCACAAGCATCCGTGCAATCAAAAAGACCTGTCCAGATTCATGAATAAACAAAATATAGTCTATACATACCATGGACTATTACTCAGCCTTAATGGGAAGGAAATTCTGATACACTCTACGACATGGATGAAGCTTGAGGTCCATCCTTAAGGACATTACGTGGCAGAAAATAAGCCAGACACAAAAGGACAAATACCGTCTGATCCCGCGTATGTGAGGCACCTAAAGGAGTCAAATTCACAGAGAAAGCAGCATGGTGCTTACCGGGGGGGAGCTCTGGGATGGGAATAGGGAGTTAGTGTTTAATAAGCAGAGTTTCGGTTTGCAAGATGAAAAGAGTTCGGTGGATAGATAGTGGGGACAATTGCATAACAACATGTATTATTTAATGCCACTGTGAATTGTACATTCAAAAATAGTTAAGATTATAAATTTTATGTTACCTGTATTTTGTCAAAATTAAAATATTCACAATAAAAACAATTAAAAATTACCTGTCTGCATCAGGGTGAGCAGCAAGGAAGACAATTTCTTTATAGAAAACAAGTTTCCTCTAAATGAACTAATATAGGACATAGAAAGGAATAATATTTACTATAATAGGTTCTTGCTGTCTCACATATATATTGATGTTCAGCAAAAACCCTGTAGGGCAAATAGTATCATGGAATTCAGGCTCAGAGGTTTGCCTTTTCTTATAATGGAGGGTCAGCCACATAAGGAATTGATGCCAAGAATGTTTAGGACAAAATCCACACTCTCTTCCACACTGTGCTCTCTTTATGGGCTTATTTTCACCCAATTAGAAATACTAAAGATCATAACCTCATATGTAGAAATTTTTAAGAAAGTACAGCACAGACGAGGTGGCTTACACCTATAATCATAGCACGTTGGGAGGCTGAGGCAGGACGATTGCCTGAAGCCAGGAGTTTAAGACCAGTCTGAGTAAGAGTGAGATCCCATGTCTGCAAAAAATAGAAAACTTAGCCAGGCATGGTGATGAGCACCTGTGGTCTCAGTTACTTGGGAGGCTGAGGCAGGAGGATTGCTTGAGCCCAAGAGTTGGAAGTTGTTAGCAAACTATGATGAGGCCACTATACTCCAGCCTGGGTGACAGGCTGTCTCAAAACTAAAAACAAATATTACTCAGTTGTGGGAAGAGAAAGTAGGAAAAAGAAATAATTCCTAACAAAAATGAGAGAGAAGTGATCAAGGAATATAGTAATGTCTCAGGCTACAAAATCAACACCCATAAATCTGTAGCCTTTATATATACCAACAATAACCAAGCTGAACAAATAGTCAAGGACTCTATTCCTTTCACAGTAGTGCCAAAGAAGATGAAATATTTGGGAGTATACCTAACAAAGGATGTGAAAGATCTCTACAAAGAGAACTATGAAACTCTAAGTGCGAAAAGAAATAGCCGGAGACTTTAACAGATGGAAAAAAATACCATGCTCATGGCTGGGAAGAGTCAACATTGTTAAAATGTCCATACTGCCCAAAGCAATATATAATTTTAATGCAATTCCTATTAAAGCTCCATTGTCATACTTTAAAGATCTTGAAAAAATAATACTTCGTTTTATACGGAATCAGAAAAAACCTCGAATAGCCAAAACATTACTGAGCAATAAAAACAAAGCAGGAGGAATCACGCTACCAGACCTGAGACTGTACTATAAATCCATAGTGATCAAAACAGCATGGTACTGGCACAAAAGCAGAGAAGTAGATGTCTGGAACAGAATAGAGAACCAAGAGATGGATCCAGCTACTTACCGTTATTTGATCTTTGACAAGCCAATTAAAAACATTCAGTGGGGAAAAGATTCCCTATTTAACAAATGGTGCTGGGTAAACTGGCTGGTAACCTGTAGAAGATTGAAACTGGACCCACACCTTTCACCATTAACTAAGATAGACTCTCACTGGATAAAAGATTTAAACTTAAGACATGAAACTATAAAAATACTTGAAGAAAGTGCAGGGAAAACTCTTGAAGGAATCGGTCTGGGTGAATATTTTATGAGGAGGACTCCCCAGGCAATTGAAGCAGTATCAAAAATACACTACTGGGACCTGATCAAACTAAAAAGCTTCTGCACAGCCAAGAACATAGTAAGTAAAGCAAGCAGACAGCCCTCAGAATGGGAGAAAATATTCACTGGATATACCTCCGATAAAGGTCTAATAACCAGAATCCACAGAGAACTCAAACGTATTAACAAGAACACGTGACCCCGTCTCAGGATGGGCAAGGGACTTGAAGAGAAACTTCTCTAAAGAAGACCGACGCAAAATCTACAAACACATGAAAAAAAGCTCATCATCCTTAATCATCAGAGAAATGCAAATCAAAACTACTCTGAGATATCACCTAACCCCAGTAAGAGTAGCCCACATAACAAAATCCCAAAACCAGAAATGTTGGCGTGGATGTGGAAGAAAGGGCACACTTCTACACTGCTGGTGGGAATGCACACTAATACGTTCCTTCTGGAAGGATGTTAGGAGAATGCTTAGAGACCTAAAAATAGACCTGCCATTCGATCCTATAATTCCTTTACTAGGTTTGTACCCAGAAGACCAAAAGTCACAATATAACAAAGACATCTGTACCAGAATGTTTATTGCAGCCCAATTCATAATTGCTAAGTCATGGAAGAAGCCCAAGTGCCTATCGACCCACGAATGGACTAGCAAATTGTGGTACATGTATACCATGGAATACTATGCAGCCTTAAAGAAAGATGGAGACTTTACCTCTTTCATGTTTACATGGATGGAGCTGGAACATATTCTTCTTGGCAAAGTATCTCAGGAATGGAAGAAAAAGTATCCAATGTACTCAGCTCTACTACGAAGCTAAATTATAGCTTTCACATGAAGACTATAACCCAACTATAGCACAAGACTATGGGGAAAGGGAGGGGGGAGGTTTTGGTGGAGGGAGGGTAATGGGTGGGGCCACATCTTTGGTGCATCTTAGAATGGGTACAGGCGATTGCACTAATATACACAGCTATGATTTAACAATAAAAAAAAGAAAAAGGAAAAAAAAATGAAAGAGATAAATACTTCGCAATCGGGCTCAGCTCCGGTAGCTCAAGTGGCTAAGGCGCCAGCCACATACACCAGAACTGGCGGGTTCAAATATAGCTGGGCCTGCCAAACAACAATGACAACTACAACCAAAAAATCGCTGGGTGTTGTGGCGGGCGCCTGTAGTCCCAGCTACTTGGGAGGCTGAGGCCAGAGAATTGCTTAAGCCTAAGAGTCTGAGGTTGCTGTGAGCTGTGATGCCAGGGCACTCTACCCAGGGTGACAGCTTAAGGCTCTGTCTCAAAAAAATAAATAAATAAAATAAATAAATACTTTACAATTGGATAAAAAACTTTCTGTTAACCCCTAGAGATCATCTGGGTGTTTCACTCACTTTGACTTCTGAATTTGATAGCTCAATAGTGGGCAGGGCATGGTGTGGTGGCTCCTGCCTATAATCCTAGCACTCTGGGAGGCCGAGGCAGGTGGATTGTCTAACTAAGCTCAGGAGTGCAAGACCAGCCTGAACAAGAGTGAGACCCCATATCTACTAATAATAGAAAAATTACCCAGGCATTGTGGCAAGTGCCTCTAGTCCTAGCTACTCAGGAGGCTGAGGTAGGAGGACAACTCAAACCCAGAAGTTTGAGGTTGCTGTGAGCTAGGCTGATGCCAGGGCACTCTACCCAGAGTGACAGTGTAAGACTCTGTCTCAAAACATAAATAAAAAAGTAAAATAAAAGAAAGATCAATAATATATGATATATCTACTTTATTCTTACACTTTTAAAGCTGGCAAAGAAACCAGGCCTAAGCCAGTCTTTCCTAGACATTCTAATGACAATGCAGCATCCAGCATTAATTTTAATAAAAAACAAAGTAACAAAATTGAATAAAAACTTAGGGATAAGAGCTTTATCTTATCCTTCTTAACAATATCAACTATTGGCCAGATGCAGTGGCTCATGCCTATAATCCCAGCACTTTGGGTGGCCAAGGCAGGTGGATCACTTGAGCTTAGGAGTTCCAGACCAGCCTGAGCAAGAGTGAGACTGGTCTAAAAATAGTTGGGCATTGTGGTGGGCACCTGTAGTCCCAGCTGCTTGGGAGGCTGAGATAAGAGAATTGCTTGAGCCCAGGAGTTGGAGGTTGCTATGAGCTATGATGCCACAGCACTCTACCATGGGCAAGAAGTGAGACTGTTGGAAAAAAAAAAAAAAAAAACAAGAAAGAAAGAAAAAGCAAACCCAATATCAACTATCTTCTGATTGTCTAAATCAGCGGTTCTCAACCCATGGGTCGTGACCCACAGGAACTGTATTATAGGGCTGTGGCATTAGGAAGATTGAGAACCACTGGTCTAAATGAAATGAGTAAATTGTCCTATGTTAGAAAGAGCATTGGCTCTGGAATCATAAGAATGATGTCTCACCTGTCATTAGCTGCTTTCAAATTGCATTACTTTTAGCCTCTTAGCCTCTCTGAGCCTCAGTTTCCTGATATATAAAATGAGAATAATAATGCCTAATTCACAAGATTATTGAAGGATTACATTACATTTACTAAGATAGTATATGTTAAAGTGCTTGGCGCACTTTGATTTAAGTGGTTGATAATTCAGCGTGAAGAAAACAAGGGTAGATAAACTCCAAATCTCAGAGGCTGCTGATAAGGAAAGAAAATGTTAAAAGAAATTAAAACTTTCAAAGCTTTGAAGCAGAAGGATAACTGGAAGAATATTAACACCAAATGAAGACCCAGCGAACAAAATAAGATGGCACCTGCCATTGTCTCATGCTTTATTTTTAAAAATCTCTCCATTTAAAATCTTTAAAAATCTAAAATACTTATTTGAAAACTGATGGTTGTTAGCTAATTGTATGTACAAGAAAAAGACTTTGTAACATACATGTGTTTACTAGCATACTTCATGTACAGCATGGCACATGGTTCCCCTGTCTTGAGCCAATGAATATAGCTGGGCAGATTCAGAACACATCTGTTGAAAGTGAGATTAATAATTAAAACACAAAGCCACCACTTCTTGTTAAGCTACAATTATTGGCTTCAGTGGAGTGAAAAACCTTTGTGCGACTAGCCTTTACAGTCGCTCATCAAATTTTCTTTCCAGTAAATGAAGGTGGCTTTTTTTTCCTTTATCGACAAATATTTAGCATTAGTCCTAATTATAAAGGATGAAGACTGAGGTGGCAAATGAGCTTCTGTATGGATAATGGTGAAAATTATGATGTATTTATGTATTAATAACACTCAAGGTCAACTGGAAATTTGGTATCATATTGCTGGCAATTTTTAATAAAAGTATTTTAGTCACTTGCAGTTTTGACATTGTACTTTCTAGGCGTCATAGGGAGGGAAGAAAGCAAGCAAGAAATTAAAACTGTGGGCATTTCCCCCCTCATACCTAATTAAAAAAAAAAAAAACTAGTCAAGTGCAATGGTGAGAGGCAGGAGAGAGCAGGTCAAGGAGTTCATCGTGTACCTAATTGTGAACCATCAGTTGGGATACCTCACCACCCTAGAGCCAGCCTAGAGGCAACTTTTACAGACTAAAATGTTGTTAATAAAATTAAGCTCCCGTCCTTCCTTTCACTCCCTGCCCCCTGCTTCAGGGCTAGAGGCTGACAGTGAGACAGTTCAGGACCCACACTGACTATGTATGACATCTTAATTGGACCATCTAAGTCGTTTGGAATCTGCTGACTGCCAACATTCCAGTGATGATTTGGTTTGTGTTAAAAAGCCACTAATAAGGAAATAATTTAATCTACTTCTTCTTATCCTTGTCTTTTGCATAACTGTCCACTCAACTAATGGTTTGCAAGTCCGTTCCAAGACCCAATACTTTCACCCCTCTCTGGCATCTCTAATTTCCTTTTCCAGTTTGTTTTACTTTTTAACAGAATTCAATGGGTCCCCATCTATACTCCTGAAAAAACTTGTGCTTTTAACTAGATGCCAAATGATGAAACTCAATGTCACCAGCTTTTTTCTAATGTTAACTGCTCCTTCCTTATTGCAGTGTGATATTGTTATTCAACTACTGTAAATAAGTGCTAATTAACAAAATGCCAGTTGACTTTCAAAGCAGTTGCAGATGGTTTACTTCTCAAAAGAGTTTCATCTTTATCAGCAACAGATGAAGACCCGCCATGTCTGACAACACAACAACCCATTACGGCCCCAACATACGTGTTTTAAATTGGACCCAATGCAATGTCTATTGAGTTATGTATTTTAATTGACTTAATGATGCCTAATGGGGTTGTAATAAATTCTAAACATAGTTAAAAGATACTTTTTTTTTTTTTTGTAAAGACAGTCTCACTGTACCGCCCTCGGGTAGAGTGCCGTGGTGTCACACGGCTCACAGCAACCTCTAACTCTTGGGCTTACGCGATTCTCTTGCCTCAGCCTCCCGAGCAGCTGGGACTACAGGTGCCCACCACAACGCCCAGCTTATTTTTTTGTTGCAGTTTGGCCGGGGCTGGGTTTGAACCCGCCACCATCGGCATATGGGGCCGGTGCCCTACTCACTGAGCCACAGGCGCCGTTAAAGGACTCACAAAAGAAAGAGAAAAATAGCAATGGGTCTGTGAACACATTTCCACAGAATTGTCACTCATTTTCCTCATTTGGGGGCATTTTATAACAAAAGTACATATCAGAAAGGAAATAACCAACAGTTGTTGGGGCCAAATAAATGTTAGCAGAATAAATTAGGAAACTCCACTTCTAAACAACAGGAAGAGCCTTACTAAATTGGAAAAACTTAGAAGTTAGCAGAGGTTAATCTGAACCTTGAAAACTCGAATTAAAAAAATATATTTTCCAGGATAATAGACTAATAAGTAATAACCCAAGAAATGTGTGACAGCTACATTCTCTTACTTGAAGGCTTGGGTATATTCAGAAGTATATATGAAGGAGGCTTAACCCTCAAGTATCAAAGCCATTAAACGTTTATATAGTATTGGAAGAAGATTATCCTATATCTAAAAAAGGACCTAGAGCCAAATTTTATTGTGCCTGACAAAAAGAACAAAATGGAAGCAGAATGATATAAATTATATGTTTCGATCACAGGAAAATTACCTCACTTTTGATTTATGATGAGTATCTTACAGCAGATTAAGTCTGCTGAAAGCACCCAGAAAACCCACATAAAACACAAAATATACATTTTTCAAGTATCAAAGGCAGCCAAGATATCCAGGATGTAAGGAGTCAAGATCATAGAGAAGAGAGAATGCACTGAGGTAAGTCCAATATTCTCTGTGTCACATTCAGAGAATTTGCTAATTTTAGGCATGAAAGGGAAGGCTGAGAATTAGGCAGAAGGTGGATGCTCAGAGGCAGAGAAGTCAGCAGAGCTTTCAGGGATCTCACATAGTTAGGAAGACAGAAACTGGAGTCAGGACTGCCAGGGAGGCAGGACCTGAGAAGCCACAAGATCTTTGAGAGAAGACAGGTATATAGAATATTCTGGTTTTCATCTAGAGCAGTGGTTCTCAACCTTCCTAATGCCACTAACTTTTAATACAGTCCAGGGGTCGCAACCCACAGGTTGGGAACCACTGATCTAGAGGCATTTGTTAAATTTGTGAGGGGCATAGGCAAGAGGCTCAAAAGTAAAGCAGAAAGCAGGTGAAAGACATTAAAGAGTTTAGGGTAATCTCACAGAAGTTGGGAGATAGAAAATGGCACTCAGGAAGAAGAATTCTAGTATGAAACCCTAGTCTCTCAGATGGTGTGCCAGGGGGATACAAAACCTCACGAAGGTTGCAACTCCCTGATTTTATCAATTGATGGCCTTTACTATAACTATCTGTAGAGGATTGGATAAGTATTCTCTAAAGAAAGTCAACATAATCCTAAACATCTGTAATTTTTCATAAACAATGTTGCACATTCAATAAGCTATTACTAGACATATCAAAAGATAGAATTAACAACAAAAACAGACAAAAGAAACAGATTGATAGAAAACTCAGATATTAGAATTATGTGAATTTTTTTTTATTTTTAGACAGAGCCTCAAGCTGTTGCCCTGAGTAGAGTGCTGTGGCATCACAGCTCACAGCAACCTCCCACTCTTGGGCTTAGGTGATTCTCTTGCCTCAGCCTCCCGAGTAGCTGGGACAACAGGTGCCCACCACAACGCCCACCTATGTTTTGTTGCAGTTTGGCCAGAGTCAGGTTTGAACCCGCCACCCTCGGTAAATGGGGCTGGTGCCCTACTCACTGAGCCACAGGCACCGCCCTGAACTTTAATTTTGATGACTTCATAGGGTGATCAGGACAATAATCAAAATGCAGGTTCCACATAAATTAAAAAGTCTAGTAAGAAACCGTCCCTACAATAAACTTGAGCCTCGAAGGAACAACCCCTATTGTGAAAAAGAACCAGAGGTGACATGGCTGTCTTGCAATTAAGCAGAGCAGGTGGGTTTCACTTCCCCTGGGGGCCCAAAGACCCTCAAACCTTGAACTTGGTTTAAGGTGGTAGTTCCTGCAGACATCTTTCAGAAGCAAATATAAATTCTCTGGAAGAAGCTACATTTAATTCATCCTGGGCTTTCAATACTCTTATAAATGTTTTTTCAAGCACAAAGGACCAATCATATAGTAAACAAAACAAAAACAGGTACACAAGTAAACAAAGCATCATGATGTCAACTAAATCAGATTTGCCAGTACTGTAGCTAATAGAATTATCAGATACAAGTTATAGAGCAAGAACATTTACTATTCTTCAAGAGAAAAAAAAAAGATTAGATTGCTAGCATAAAACCATTAAAAAAAAGACAAAGTAGATTTTTCATCAGAGAACCAATAAAATGTCTAAAAAAGGAAAATTAACCCCAAATTAAAAACTTAATAGATGTTTTTAGTAGCATATTAGATACACCAAAAGAGAGATCTAGATTTTAGTTGTCCCATTTTTGGAGAAGGTATCCAATATTTCATAATTAGCAAGTGCCCCATAAATGATAAGTGCATTTCCTTGGATCTAAACTCCCCAGACTTTTCAATACATGGCCAAATTTGTGATTAGAATGTTGCTAAGGATGAGGAACACTTATGTATTTTCCCCTCACATTAAACTGATAATTTTCAATTCCATTTCAGAGCCACATTCTGGTTCCTGACTACAAATTTTTCATCCGGCAACCAGGATATTGATACCTTTATCCTGTCTAGGAATTTAGTCTTATGGCCACAGAAATTCACTCAATCTGCCACTATATAATTCAAGTTCTTACCTTTAGTATTAGTTTGTTCTAACTTCTCTGTAACTAACTTCACTCTGAGCACTGCTCACATTCCTCACAAGAACCCTGAGGACTGGCTTGACCAAATCATCAGGATATTTTTTCTTTTGACCTTTTACAGTAAACTACAGCACACATTTAGTGCTCCAATAGTAGTCTCCCTCCCAATTTTTTGTTATAATTTTCATGAATTCTAATTCTTTTGCACCGATATATTTGCTGACCCTGGCAAAACTGAACTTTTAAGCACCATAAGACAGTAACTATGCTCTAGATTTATCATTTACTTTTTCTATTGCTCTTCATTCCTTCTGGGATTCCTGGGATAACTTTCCTTCTGTGTGGAGGATTTCTTTTAACATTTATTTTACCATCATCCCTGGTGATGAACTCTCTGTTTGGGCTTATCACTAAAGAAGCATATTTCATTCACATCAGAAGGATATGTTCACTAGACAAACAATTCCAGGTTGGCATTTTTTTTTTTTGGCACTTTAAAAATGTTGTTGTATTGCCTTATGGCTTTTATTTCTCTTTTTGAAAAGAGACAGCCTTATTAATGCTCCTTTAAAGTTAATACACCTTTTTTCTTTACATGTGTTTAAGATTTTGGACTGCAGAAATTTTAAAATCATGAGCCTAATTATAAAATCTACTTCGTCTTTTTTTTTTTTTTTTTGATGGTTTTATGCTACCAATCCAATCTTTTTTGGACTGCAGAAAATTTTTTTTTTTTTTTTTTGTAGAGACAGAGTCTCACTGTACCGCCCTTGGGTAGAGTGTCGTGGCGTCACACGGCTCACAGCAACCTCTAACTCTTGGGCTTACGCGATTCTCTTGCCTCAGCCTCCCGAGCAGCTGAGACTACAGGCGTGCGCCACAACGCCCGGCTATTTTTCCGTTGCAGTTTGGCCGGTGCTGGGTCCGAACCCGCCACCCTCGGCATATGGGGCCGGCGCCCTACTCACTGAGCCACAGGCGCCGCCCAGGACTGCAGAAATTTTAAAATCATAAGCCTTTGCTTTGTATTTATCCTACTTATACTTTGTAGCAGTTTTTTGATATCTTCATAAGGTTTGAAAAAAAATTAGCTATTATATCTTCAAATGCTCCCTCCATACTATTCTTTCTCTCCTTCCCATCTGTGACTCCAATTATATGCATATTACCAGGGGTGTTCAACCTTTTTTTTTTTTTCTCTGCTGCATGTTGGAAAAATAAGTGTTGCCTTTGGCTACACATTAAACACACAAAAACTAACAAAAGCTAATTAACAACTACAAAAAAAAAGTTCATGCATATTTTTCATATTTGGCATCACAGATAAGCAATAAAAAAGTCCTCACACGGCTGCCGGGACTCTGGCAGGGGGTTGTGCGGGAGTGGAGAGTGCTAGGGCTGGCGGGGCCGAGGGTACTTCCTATTGGCTGTCCCCGGGACCTCAGAAACTATCTGGATTCTGGAGGCAGAGCAAGATGGCAGCCGAGTAACAGCTTCCTTGCATCTGGGCACCGTGAGTCTGGGGAGATAGGACTCCAGGCATCTCTGGCTGGTGGGATCTGCCTATCATCACCCCTGAGAGGATACAGGGAGTCAGCCAGAGACTTCTGGACCCCAAGAGGAGGACTAAAACAGTGGAAAACCGACAAGTGGTCATGTGTGTTCAATCTGTCTAAACCCGCCCGCAACTGTAAGTTCAGTAGCAGCAAGACTGCAAACCAGAAAGGCCTTACCTGTGAATTGTTTTGGTGTCTTTGGACTTGGCACTCAGCTGAACTGCCTTGGGGAGAGCCTGAGCGGGAGTGCAGAGAACTTTGGCCTTTGTCTAGGGCCCCAGTCTGAGCAGCTGAGCCAGACGGAGCTAATAGTGTTTGGCTCTGGATCACAGGCAGCCATTGTGAGCGATCTGCCCCGGCAAGCTCCGCCCTCAGGGTCACAGAGCTAGAATCGGGTGGGAGCTGGTAACCCAGCGACCAAGTAGCCTAAGGGCAGGGTCTGAGCCGCTTTGCAGCCCTAACCCTCGGGGGCAGAGGGAGACCAGTTTTGGCACACAGGGTAAGTGGATAGCCACTTCAGCAGTGATTCCAGCGACAAGCACTTCCCTGGGAAAGCTTCTGCTCAGCAAGTGAACAAGCTCAAAGTGCCTTTTAAGTGGGCTGAAGAGAGATTTAGGGTGTCTACCTGCTGGGGTTTGAGAAACTAGTAGCCTCCAGTCGTATCAGAACTGTGATTAACATCTCATACCCCAGAAGACCACGTGTTGCCCAGACAATATTCAATAACATATACATACTGCTTTGTTTTTGGTTGTGTTTTTTTTTTTTTTGGTTTGGTTGTTTTTTTTGTTTATTTTGATTTGTTGTTGTTGTTTTGTTTTATAAGTTCAACCTTTTCCATACAGATCCTTTTTCTTTCTCAATTTTTCTAGTTTAATTATAATTTCCCATTGCTGCCTATTTCAATAATTAGAACTTCATTTTTGTTAGTGTTTCTATCACTATTATTTGGTTTTCCACCCAATTTTATCCCGTAAAGTTTTCTGTTTGCTTGTTTTGGTTTGATTTATAGCATTTTTGTCTTTCCTCTCTACTTGGTGGAGGTGGGGTACTGTGTCTGATCAGGTTAGCAAAGAGCTGCTGACCTCAAGGGAACCACCCAACTGGGCACCCCCAGAAGGTGGTTTTTTTTTTAGGTTGTATCAAAGTACCCTACTGTACACCTATATTGCTCTGTCTCCCTCTTTCTGTGCCTCTCTTCTTTTTGTCAATATTCCTTTTACCCACCCCCTCTCCTTTCTCTATTTTTCTTTTTTTTCTTAACATTCGGTCCTCCTTTCTTTCATCCCTTTTTTGCTCTTCAACCTTCTCACCCTTCTGGTCCTGTAACCCTTAGTCCACAGGCACGAGAACTTAAAGGGCAAGAAGAAGTGAAAGGAAAATTAGGGCAAGGAAACAGATAAAAGAAATCACTCATGAGGAAGAATCAGCAGAAAACTCCAGGCAACATGAAGAACCAGTCCAGAACAACGCCACCAAGGGACCATGAGGTAGCTACTGCAGAGGATTCCACCTATAAAGAAATGTTAGGAATGACAGAAAGGGAATTCAGAATACACATGTTGAAAACAATGAAAGAAATGATGGAAACAATGAAGGAAACTGCTAATAAAGTGGAAAATAACAAAAAGGAAATTCAAAAACAGAATCAAATAAGAGATGAACGATATGAAGAATATAAAAAGGATATAGCAGAGCTGAAGGAACTGAAACAGTCAATTAGGGAACTTAAAGATGCAATGGAAAGTATCAGCAACAGGTTAGACCATGCAGAAGAAAGAATTTCAGAGGTAGAAGACAAAGTTTTTGAGATAACTCAGATAGTAAAAGAGGCAGAAAAGAAGAGAGAGAAAGCAGAATGTTCACTGTCAGAATTATGGGACTTTATGAAGCGTTCCAACATACGAGTTATAGGAATTCCAGAAGGGGAAGAAGAATGCCCCAGAGGAATGGAAGCCATACTAGAGAATATTATAAAAGAAAATTTCCCAAATATCACCAAAGATTCTGACACACTGCTTTCAGAGGGATATCGGACCCCAGGTCGCCTCAACTCTAACCGAGCTTCTCCAAGACACATTGTGATGAACCTGTCCAAAGTCAAGACAAAAGAAAAGATTCTGCAAGCTGCCAGGAGTAAGCGCCAGTTGACCTACAGGGACAAATCCATCAGAGTGACCGCAGACTTCTCTAATGAAACTTTCCAAGCAAGAAGACAATGGTCATCTACCTTTAAACTACTTAAACAGAACAATTTCCAGCCCAGAATTCTGTACCCTGCTAAGCTAAGCTTCAAAATTGACGGAGAAATCAAATCATTTACGGATATACAAACATTAAGGAAATTCGCCACAACAAGACCAGCTCTACAGGAAATACTTCAACCTGTTCTGCACACTGACCATCACAATGGATCAGCAGCAAAGTAAGAACTCAGAAATTAAAGGACAGAAGCAAACCTCCACACTGATGCAAAAGATAAAACTAAGCAATGGACTCTCACAAAATAAGACGAATAGAATACTACCACACTTATCAATTATCTCAATAAATGTTAATGGCTTGAATTCCCCACTGAAGAGACATAGATTGGTTGACTGCATTAAAAAACACAAGCCATCCATTTGCTGTCTGCAAGAAACACACCTGGCTTCAAAAGACAAATTAAAGCTCCGAGTCAAGGGTTGGAAGACAATTTTTCAGGCAAATGGAATTCAGAAGAAAAGAAGAGTTGCAATCTTATTTTCAGATACATGTGGATTTAAAGCAACTAAACTCAAAAAAGACAAAGATGGTCACTTTATATTGGTCAAGGGAAAAATACAACAAGAAGACATTTCAATTCTAAATATTTATGCACCCAATTTAAATGCTCCCAAATTCTTGAAACAGACCTTACTCAGTCTGAGCAATATGATATCTGATAATACCATAATAAAAGGGGACTTTAACACTCCTCTTACAGAGCTGGACAGATCCTCTAAACAGAAATTAAACAAGGATATAAGAGATTTAAATGAGACCCTAGAACAACTGTGCTTGATAGACGCATATAGAACACTCCATCCCAAAGATAAAGAATATACATTCTTCTCATCACCCCATGGAACATTCTCCAAAATTGATCATATCCTGGGACACAAAACAAATATCAACAGAATCAAAAGAATTGAAATTTTACCCTGTATCTTCTCAGACCATAAGGCACTAAAGGTGGAACTCAACTCTAACAAAAATGCTCGACCCCACCCAAAGGCATGGAAATTAAACAATCTTCTGTTGAATAACAGATGGGTGCAGGAAGAAATAAAACAGGAAATCATTAACTTCCTTGAGCATAACAACAATGAAGACACTAGCTACCAAAACCTCTGGGATACTGCAAAAGCAGTTTTGAGAGGAAAATTCATCGCTTTGGATGCCTACATTAGAAAAACAGAAAGAGAGCGCATCAACAATCTCACAATAGATCTTATGGAATTGGAAAAAGAAGAACAATCTAAGCCTAAACTCAGTAGAAGAAAAGAAATATCCAAAATCAAATCAGAGATCAATGAAATTGAAAACAAAAGAATCATTCAGAAAATTAATGAAACAAGGAGTTGGTTTTTTTGAAAAAAAATAAATAAAATTGATAAACCATTGACCAGACTAACGAGGAATAGAAAAGTAAAATCTCTAGTAACCTCAATCAGAAATGATAAAGGGGAAATAACAACTGATCCCACAGAGATACAAGAGATCATCTCTGAATACTACCAGAAACTCTATGCCCAGAAATTTGACAATGTGAAAGAAATGGATCAATGTTTGGAATCACACCCTCTCCCTAGACTCAGCCAGGAAGAAATAGAGCTCCTGAACAGACCAATTTCAAGCACTGAGATCAAAGAAACAATAAAAAAAGCTTCCAACCAAAAAATGCCCTGGTCCAGATGGCTTCACTCCAGAATTCTATCAAACCTTCAAGGAAGAGCTTATTCCTGTACTGCAGAAATTATTCCAAAAAATTGAGGAAGAAGGAATCTTCCTCAACACATTCTATGAAGCAAACATCACCCTGATACCAAAACCAGGAAAAGACCCAAACAAAAAGGAGAATTTCAGACCAATCTCACTCATGAATATAGATGGAAAAATTCTCAACAAAATCCTAGCCAATAGATTACAGCTTACCATCAAAAAAGTCATTCATCATGATCAAGTAGGCTTCATCCCAGGGATGCAAGGCTGGTTTAATATACGCAAGTCCATAAACGTTATCCACCATATTAACAGAGGCAAAAATAAAGATCACATAATCCTCTCAATAGATGCAGAAAAAGCATTTGATAAAATCCAGCATCCTTTTCTAATTAGAACACTGAAGAGTATAGGCATAGGTGGCACATTTCTAAAACTGATTGAAGCTATCTATGACAAACCCACAGCCAATATTTTACTGAATGGAGTAAAACTCAAAGCTTTTCCTCTTAGAACTGGAACCAGACAAGGTTGTCCTCTGTCACCTTTACTATTCAACGTAGTGCTGGAAGTTCTAGCCAATACAATTAGGCAAGACAAGGAAATAAAGGGAATCCAAATGGGAGCAGAGGAGGTCAAACTCTCCCTCTTTGCTGATGACATGATCTTATACTTAGAGAACCCCAAAGACTCAACCACAAGACTCCTAGAAGTCATCAAAAAATACAGTAATGTTTCAGGATATAAAATCAATGTCCACAAGTCAGTAGCCTTTGTGTACACCAATAACAGTCAAGATGAGAAGCTAATTAAGGACACAACTCCCTTCACCATAGTTTCAAAGAAAATGAAATACCTACGAATATACCTAACGAAGGAGGTGAAGGACCTCTATAAAGAAAACTATGAAATCCTCAGAAAGGAAATAGCAGAGGATATTAACAAGTGGAAGAACATACCATGCTCATGGATGGGAAGAATCAACATTGTTAAAATGTCTATACTTCCCAAAGCAATCTACCTATTCAATGCCATTCCTATCAAAACACCAACATCGTACTTTCAAGATTTGGAAAAAATGATTCTGCGTTTTGTATGGAACCAGAAAAAACCCCGTATAGCTAAGGCAGTTCTTAGTAACAAAAATAAAGCTGGGGGCATCAGCATACCAGATTTTAGTCTGTACTACAAAGCCATAGTGCTCAAGACAGCATGGTACTGGCACAAAAACAGAGACATAGACACTTGGAATCGAATTGAAAACCAAGAAATGAAACTAACATCTTACAACCACCTAATCTTTGATAAACCAAACAAGCACTTACCTTGGGGGAAAGACTCCCTATTCAATAAATGGTGTTGGGAGAACTGGATGTCTACATGTAAAAGACTGAAACTGGATCCACACCTTTCCCCACTCACAAAAATTGATTCAAGATGGATAAAGGACTTAAATTTAAGGCATGAAACAATAAAAATCCTCAAAGAAAGCATAGGAAAAACACTGGAAGATATTGGCCTGGGGAAAGACTTCATGAAGAAGACTACCATGGCATTTGCAACAACAACAAAAATAAACAAATGGGACTTCATTAAACTGAAAAGCTTCTGTACAGCTAAGGAGACAATAACCAAAGCAAAGAGACAACCTACACAATGGGAAAGGATATTTGCATATTTTCAATCAGACAAAAGCTTGATAACTAGGATCTATAGAGAACTCAAATTAATCCACATGAAAAAAGCCAACAATCCCATATATCAATGGGCAAGACACATGAATAGAACTTTCTCTAAAGACGACAGACGAATGGCTAAGAAACACATGAAAAAATGTTCATCATCTCTATATATTAGAGAAATGCAAATCAAAACAACCCTGAGATATCATCTAACCCCAGTGAGAATGGCCCACATCACAAAATCTCAAAACTGCAGATGCTGGCATGGATGTGGAGAGAAGGGAACACTTTTACACTGCTGGTGGGACTGCAAACTAGTACAACCTTTCTGGAAGGAAGTATGGAGAAACCTCAAAGCACTCAAGCTAGACCTCCCATTTGATCCTGCAATCCCATTACTGGGCATCTACCCAGAAGGAAAAAAATCCTTTTATCATAAGGACACTTGTACTAGACTGTTTATTGCAGCTCAATTTACAATTGCCAAAATGTGGAAACAGCCTAAATGCCCACCAACCCAGGAATGGATTAACAAGCTGTGGTATATGTATACCATGGAATACTATTCAGCCATTTAAAAAAATGGAGACTTACAGCCTTTGTATTAACCTGGATGGATGTGGAAGACATTATTCTTAGTAAAGCTTCACAAGAATGGAGAAGCATGAATCCTATGTACTCGATTTTGATATGAGGACAATTAATGACAATTATGGTTATGGGGAGGGAAGCAGAAAGAGGGAAGGAGGGAGGGGGGTGGGGCCTTGGTGTGTGTCACACTTTATGGGGGCAAGACATGATTTCAAGAGGGACTTTACCTAACAATTGCAATCAGTGTAACCTGGCTTATTGTACCCTCAATGAATCCCCAACAATAAAAAAAAAAAGTTGGCAAAAAAAAAAAAAAGTCCTCACAAAATCAGCATGTGGCCTGTTCTGTTGGCCATAGGTTGAACACACAGTCAGTTGCCTTTTTCTCTGTGTTCATATAGCCCTATGCTACTTCTGTACTTTTTATCTTCATGCTTTCTGTAATTGAGTCTGAATATTTCAACTAATGCATCTTTCACTTCACAAATTCTCTTTTTTTATGTCCAGTAAGCAGTAAAACCCTCTGTTAAGGTCCTAATATCAGTTTTTGCATTCTTCAGTTCCAGAAGTTTCATTTGATGCTTTTATAGACTTCAGTTCTCTGGTGAAATTATCTCTCTTGACATCTATCAAGATTTTTCTTTTCTTTTTTTAGTCAAGACAATATAGGACTCCATATTTAAGGGTTACAATTTGATGTTTAGTATACACATTATACACAAATCAGGGTGTTTAGTGTGACCATTATCTCACACATTAATCATATCTTTGTGTTGAAGACATTCACAGCCACCCTCCTATCTATTTTGTAATATGCAATCCCTTACTCTCAACAGTTTCCACCCTACTGTGCAATAGAACACGCTGGAACTTATTTCTCCTATCTAACGTTGGTCCTGTCAGCCAACCTCTCCCCATCCTCCCCTGTGCTCCCTGCCCCAGGGACTGATAACTACTGTTCTATTCTCTGCTTCTAGGATCTCAGTATGAACTAGATGATGCAGTGTTTATCTCTCCATGTCTGGATTATTTCACTTAACATGTCCTCTAGGCCCATCCATCTTGCCACAAATGGTAGGATTTCATTCTTTTTTATAGCAGAATGATCTTCATTATGTATCTATACCACATTGTCTTTATCCGTTCATCCATTGATGGGCACTTGGGTTGGCTCTATGTTTTGGCTGTAAATAGTGCTGCAATAAACATGTGCAAATATCTTTTCAACATACTGATTTCATATCCTTTGGTTATATACTCTATAGTGGATTATTGAATCATATGGTAGTTCTACTTTTAATTTTTTAAGGAAACTCCATAGTGGCTGTACTAACTTACTATCCCACTGACAGTGTAATTTTTCCCTTTTCTTCACATCCTTGCCGACATCTGTTTTCATTTCTTTTTTGTAGTAGCCATTCTAACTGAAGTGAGGTGGTATCTCATTGTAGTTTTGATTTGCATTTCTTTGATAATTAGTGATGCTGAGCATTTTTTCATGTATCTGTGAGACATTTGTATGTCTTCTGAGAAATGTCTATTGAGGTCTTTGGACACTTTTAAATTGGGTTATTTGGGTTTTTTGTTAAATTCTTTATATATTTTGGATATTGATGCCTTGTCAGATGTATATCTGCAAATACAGCAGAACTCTACTCCATACTTGACCACCTACCTACACCTACTCATATTGACCTAATTCTCACGGAACAGACATGTACCACATGTACATGTAATTTGTATCTTTCTGCTTCCATATTTTTCTTCTTCTTCTTTTTTTTTTTTTGTAGAGACAGAGTCTCACTTTATGGCCCTTGGTAGAGTGCCGTGGCCTCACACAGCTCACAGCAACCTCCAACTCCTGGGCTTAAGCGATTCTCCTGCCTCAGCCTCCCGAGTAGCTGGGACTACAGGCGCCCGCCACAACGCCCGGCTATTTTTTGGTTGCAGTTTGGCCAGGGCCGGGTTTGAACCCACCACCCTCGGTATATGGGGCCGGTGCCCTACCGACTGAGCCACAGGCGCCGCCCCCATATTTTTCTTTTTGTCAGTAGGTCTGGTTCCTTATGTTGACCACCTCTATATATTGACAAACTCGCTACTGTCCCTTTGGGTGGCCTGCTTACAGAGGTTCTACTGTATTTTCTCCCATTCTGTAGGTTGCCTCTTCACTTTGTTAACTGTTTCCTTTGCTATGCAAAAGCTTTTCAGTTTGATGTGATCACATTTTTCTATTTTCGCTTTTGTCGACATCTATCTTTCTTGAACATATTAATCACCATTTTTAAAAAATCACATAACTCTTGGCTCGGCGCCTGTGGGTCACGCTGCTAAGGGGCCAGCCACATACAGCTGAGTGGTGGATTCAAATCCAGCACTGGCCCGCCAAACAACAATGACAGCTACAACCAAAAACTAGCCAGGCGTTGTGGCAGATACCTGTAGTTCCAGCTACTTGGGAGGTATGCCATGGTGTCATAGCTCACAGCAACCTCCAGCCCTTGGGCTCAAGTGATCCTCTTGCTTCAGTTTTTCCATTTTTAGTAGAGATGGGGTCTTACTTTTGCTCAGGCTGGTCTCAAACTCCTGAGCTCAAGTGATCGACTTGCCTCGACCTCCCAGAGTGCTAGGATTATAGGCTTGAGCCACCAGGTCAGCTGCCATCTCTAAAAAAATTACTACAAAACAGGTAGAAAAAAGAAACCCAATTATTGTGCATTGGCTACCAATTTATATGCCATGCCCTCCTAGAAGGACTGATGCTACAAGCTCCTGCTCACTATTTAGCTAAAGAAATAATTTATTTATTAGGGCTTTACTACAAAGCAGAGACTAATGCACCATGAGTCAAATTTGATATACAGCCTGTTTTTATAAATAAAGTTTTATTGGAACACAGACACACTGTTGGCTCTATGAATTATCTGTGGCTGATTTCATGTTACAATGACAGAATTGAATAGCTGCAGCAGAGCTTTTATGACCCATTAAACCTATAATACTTGCTCTCTGGCCCTTTTCAGAAAAAAATTGCCAATCCTTGCTGTAAAGTATTATTCTTCAGAGGTCTTGCCTGATGAGTTTAAGTTCTGGGAGCCAGAAAATTATTTTCTGTATTATTTTCATGAAGTTTAAATACCGGAAGCTAGGACTTGATCTGATAGACTCTTGAGTCACAGTGAGAAATTTAAACAGGAAATAGCACTAAAAAACAAAATAAGAGTATCTTCAAGTAGCAACATGGTAATTTAATCATTACTCTTAAATAGCTCAGCAAGAAAAATTTAAGAGCGCATTTTCCTCTTTATTTATAAAGTCAAGTTCTTCATTTGTTCATTATCCTGTGCGACCCAAAGAGGGCTGTGCATCCCAAAGAGGACTCAGAGGAAATGGAAATTCACCTAAGCAGCAAAGACGCAAATCCAGGCGCAGACCGTTGGTGAAGGAGGGACTTCAGCAGATGCACAGCCTTCTTCCTCCACACTGGGTTGGCAGAATTTGTGGGGCAGTCTGAGGCAGCAGAGTGATTAAGCCAAAGAGCAGGATAAGTTTCTGAGACAATTCCTGCTTGTCGGGAATAATGAGATAGACCTTAGCAGAAAAATCAAAGAAAAAGAAATTGGAAAAGAAAGTTATGTGCAAAGCCTAGTACAGTGCTTCTTTTGCCCCCAGCACCAGCTCTAATGAACAGATCTTACTTACCCTTCTGACATCCAGGAAACTTGGGCTCCAGCTCCCACTTGCACCAGGCTTTCCGTGGGTAGATGGTGATGACACCACTCACTCTACCATTGTTAAGACCACATTGGTGTTTCTATGTGGAACTGTGGCTTCATAGTGAATACCACTGAGTCAACAAGATCACCAGGTTGAAATGTGTTTTTTCTGAGATGAATCAGAAAAGTGTACTAGTACTGTGGCAAAAGTGTTTGTTGCTCTAGATTGAAAACAGGAAAATAATAATTTCCCCAGACCCAGAGCCTTATCAGACAGATGCCTTCCAGATGTAAACGAGAATGTAAAATAGGCACTAGGTCCAGGAGTGAGGGATTAAAAAAAAAAAAAAAGAAATTTCTTTGCAGAGAATCAGCTGCTTTACACCAGCATGCCATTTTGCTTATTAATCCATCTGAGATTCTCAGGGGATTTTGAGCTGGCTCTTTGCCTCTGGATGAGTCTGTAACTCTTTGACAATTAACTGTAATGACTTCAAGACAGACCCTTCTCAATCACTGTCTGGTCCTGGGCTGCCAAAAGCCATCTGCACCTGGGTGGCTGGGTAACAGCACCCCCATTTTATTCGTTCTTTCATGTGGAATCTACTGTCCTCTGTCTTAACTGGAGAGCTGAAGCGGCTCTAAATTCCCTTCTGTGATGTGGAGTGGTAGGAAAGGAAGTGGGGGTATGTGGGAAAAGCTAAGGGGCCCCCTTCTCTAAGACCAGGACACAAAAAGCCCCTCTATTCCTAACCACCTGGGCTCACCAGGCTCATTATGTGAGAGCTCCAGGATTGCCCAGGCAGTCAGAGGAGCGTGGAGTGGCAGAGAAGAGAGTTCCTATGAGGTCGGTTCCCGGTGCCCCTGGAGAGAAAGGCGGGAGGCCTCTGGTAATTTTCCAGGCACTCAGCATGCCCTGCAGTGCCCCTTCCACAAGCACAATGGCAACGTGGCTGGGGAGTCAGATGGGCTGTATTCTAGGCAAAAGCAGAAAAGGGACGACAGAGTCTGGATTCCCTTAGCTCCTCCCCTTTGCGGCTGGTCCTCTGTCTTTCGACACTGGATTTACCTTTCATTAGTCTCCAAAGGGAGGGAGCCTCCCAGTTGGGCCCGCTGGAAGCTGTGGATTTGCTTATTTGCATCCTTCTTGTGCAGATTTTTATGTGGCCTGGGCAAACAGATGGCTCCATCCACGTTGCTGAAAACCCAGCTGGTTATTGCTGCACTAGAATGACCCGAGTTTGGGGATGTAAGTTTTCCTTGCCAGAGCCTTGGGCAAGTTGGGAAACATATTTGTCTTCAAATTAGAGCACAGGAGGATGAGGGCCAAGACGGTACACCCCCACTGCATCCTGTGTGCTGTGGGGAGTAGGGAAAGACAACAGTAAGCCCAGCACATTGCTCCCTTACATCCTTTTATAAAATTAGCAAGTTAAAAAATTAATTATGAAACAACAATATTATCATCCTCCTTTTTCTCCCTCTTTTCAAATCAAACTCGCACTAGCCCCCATTCTAGGTTAACACTGAAATAGAGCTTCATAAAAGAAATTCACAAATCTTATCAGTCCCGTATACATCAATCACTTGTTTTATTCCAGGAATTGTGCTAGGTGCTGGAAACTGAAAAATGAGTAACACATGGTCTGTGTGAGCAGAGAACTCATAGTCTCACTGGAAGAGATATGTGTAAAAAGAAGATATGTGTTAAAGAAGATGGGAATGCTGTAATAACATTGGTGCAGGAGTAGATGGGAACATGAAGAGAGACAATTTACTTTCCCAGAGAACAGCAAGACTCAGCCCTGAATGGTAATATGTGAGGGAAAGTAAGACTTTGCTGCATGAGGTGGGGAGCAGTCCCAACAGAGGAAATCACATCGGTGATTTGGGAGGCCTCTGCAGGGCACTGATGGCTGATACGTAGTGTCCAGTCAGGTCAGCTCATCATTCCAACCTCAATTTACTTGGGGACCTACCTCTGCTCACATGATTCTGAGGAAGTCTACCCTATCCCCAGCTCAGGGGCAGATCCCAAGTAGTCCAAGACAATCATGGCAGTCACATTCCCACAAATGCTGGATTTAGAAGTGGGTACATGACCAAATACTGGCTGATGAGACATTAAGTCTCCCATTGGGTATCCAGGAAAACTTCCTCTCCATTAGGAAAACATGACATCAAGAGACAATGCCCCTTTCTACCTGCAGATATTATCCTGTCTTCTCCAAGTAATGGGAGGGTTTTTAGCAGGGGAGAGGCATGGTTTGATTTTGAAGTTAAAGGGTAGCCAGGGCAGGAAGAATCTTTGGGGAGCAGCTGTAAATATCTTAATGCAGGGCCTGGGTTCAGCAGGACTCCAGTTCCCAAGGTCAGTGAATAGGGTTGTTCTTGCAGTCATGGCCATAGCATAGTGAAAACTACGTAGTATCTTGACTCAAGGTGACCTTGCTCTGGGGTGCAGAAAACAGTGCAGGCAGGTGAGCTGGTGCAACTCTAAGAATGAGGTAGCTCCTCTTTCCTAAACGTTCTGCCAAAATGACACCCTCTAGGGAAAGTCTGATGCTGTGCATGAGTTTTTTTCAACCACAACCATATACTTGAATTGTAATCATTCATTATTGAAATAATATGTGGAAAGTGCTTAGCGTATCACAAATGTGGTAAGTGCTCAGTACATGGTAGCTACCAGCATTATCACAGACAGAAAATAATTCTTTGTGAAAGCCAAGGATAGCAGAATAATCTATACAAATAACCCCAAAGAGATTTTTCTTTCTTTCTCTTCCAGTTGGAAGGTTGGTTTGCCTAGTTGTATTTTAATTTCATTTCTAACATTTAACTTATTCTTCTCATAAGGTTTTGCTTGCACCCTTGGGCCCGCTGGACCCATGTCTCCAGCATGGCACTGGCTGCAGGCTGCATTTGGCCTTACTGATCCAAATTCTCAAATTTAGGTTGCTGATCCCACAAGCGTAAACTTCTTGGCTCTGTGTCTGGGCCTCTCTGCTTTCAATTAGACAGGAAACTGGGGCCAGGCAAACCTCCAAGGTTTTAGATTAGCCTTCTGTTCAGATAAGCTTCTAAGGATGTTTCTACTTGGGAACAGTAACAGCACAAGTTCTTTCCCGGGTTTTAACTTGTGCCTTTGTGACATACCAACAGATTTAGAACTGACGTTATAATTGGAGTGAAAATGCCCACATGTGACTAGAATTAAACAGACCTCCACTGATCAGAGCCACAAGGCCAACTAATCTCAGGGTGTAAAGCGGAAATTCTCAGAGGCACCAAGCAATCTTCCCTATGAGAGATAAGTCAAGAAAAAGAGGTCTTTGGCCTATGTGCTTATTTTTAACTGAGTCCAGTTTTATGTTGGGATACAAAGCCTTTTCCTTAGTATCTTAGTGAAGTAGCTCAGTAGGGTTAGACAGTGGGCTTGCAAGTTCAAATCCCTGTTCCATCCCTTATTAGGAATAGCCAAGTTATTTATAATAATTTCTTTGATCCTCACTTTCTTGACCAAAACTGATGATGATAATAATACCTTTCCCAAAGGATTATTGTGAGGATCAAATTAGATATGTGCCAGAGGACTAGGACATAATGAATGCTCAATAAATGGTGGGTATTATTTCTACATCCCCAAGGAGAGGAGACTATTATATAGAAATTAAATTTAACAAGTTCAGGAAAAAATAAGGTTAAGAAAAATAAGGAAAGCTTACATTAATAAAACACTTACTACGTTCCAGACTCTCTTCTAAGCATTTACATGAAATAACTCATTGAATCATCACACTTTTTATTATTCTATTTTATAGTTGAGGAAACTTGGGCACAGGGAGATTACGGGAGCCCTCTGAAATCGTGATTCAAAATATGCCTTCTGATGGACCAGTTTGAGCAAGAGAACAAATTCTTTCAGACATTATCATTATGCTCGATTCTTTCTGAATCTTTCATATTGGCTACCCAGCCTTAACATTACCCTGTTTACTAGAAGCAATGTATTAGGAGGAAGATCTTTCAAGCATTGTTAAAACTAATAATAGTGTCTTCCAGCTCCTTTGGGAAGAATGAGCATAGCTCTGGAAAGTAAATTCTTATTTTACCGTTGCAATCAATTCAGCTTTATCAAAAATACAGGAAAACAAACCTTCAGAAACAGTAACTATGAACAAATCAACAAAAAAAGATCTCTGTCTTCATTCAGCTTTTGGCCCTTGTGGAAACAGGGTATGGACCTTACATGGACATGGTGATCTCCTCATTCAGGTGTAGCCTCATTTAAATGTGTGTGTTGACATATCTGTGAGGATTTGTTCAGCGAATGTTCTTTGAGCACCCAGCATGTACCACACTGAAGCTTCAGTGGTCATAGGGAGATATGACCTTGAGGGACTCTAAGGTAAGGCATTTCCAGCCAAGAATCTGAAATTTCAGGTCAAAGATTGCTCACCTCCAAGAAGCACCACAAGCCAGACGGTGTGGGCTGGCACTCTCTCAAACACGCTCTCCAGTGGTCTCTCACTTCTTCCTTCACTTCTCTTTCTAGCTTTCTGAGAGTCCTTTGATTTTTGTTTTTATTTCTCCATTATTTGAGAAATGTTTCTCAAAGTATAACTCATGGGACTCTGATGGCTAAGACCAGTTCCTTGATACTTAGAGCATTCATGCTTAAAATTGGATAATAACAATATATTTACAAATAATTGCTTATTTTATCCTATCCTTTCAAATCCCATGTAATTTCCTTCTCTTACCACTATTGTTGTACCATAGCTTTGCCTTCACCCCTCAATACCCTGCAAGGTCCTGCCTGCCCTCAAAATTCTGCACCTTATATCAAGGCTCTGATTACATGAGTTCCTCTAGAAACCGTAAGCCAAAATACATTTCTAACAATTTTACCTATTATAATATCAAATATTTCTATTATAATAATTCTCTATATTCACACAGTTTAAATGAGGTGTTGAAATACTTTCGAGGGAGAACAGTTGCACAGCATCCTTCCCCCCTGAAATTGGAGGGTAGAAACCCAAGAACCCATTATCTAATACATAGCCTATACCTGCCAGGATTGATGTTAGTTAACTATAATCAAATGTGAGATGCTAAAGGAGAGGTGTGATGCAATTATCACTAACTGGATTGTTCCAGTTGATACCTGGGCATCATCGCCTTTGTTTATGGCTCAGATGAACACATTTTAGTGATCCAGAGAAAATGAGCACTAGCTGCCACATTCAGTACATATTAATTTTGAATAAATAAACAAACAGAAATAGAATTGTTGGCAACAATGAATTTCTTCTGGTTTTGGCCTCCCTGAGTTACTTTTACATTAGTGGGCATTCTTGCTAACCGTCCTTCATGCTGGAGATGGCGGCCACCTTTCACCTCCAATCATTCCCACTCTGCAGGTGCAAGTGCACCCCAGTTAGGGCTCCAGACATAGGACCCCCAAATGAAAATACGTCCTATTCTAGCTAGGAATCAGAGGAAATCTACATTCTCAAAAACACACCATTTGCTTCTAAGATGACACTAGAAATGTGAAAATATTATACATTTTAGCAAAATTCCACACACAAGAGAGCAGACTGCTGGCTATCCGAGATGTTCCACAGTTTTCGGTTTTATTTGACATATTTCTTTCAAGTCTAGCATTTCAAGTGGCAAGGAAATTGGTTGCCTTAGGCCAAATTTTTACTTTTCCAACCTCCTAAAGGGAATTATGCTGCACAATTCTGTAAGAATTTGCTATCAGGACTTTCTCAAGATCCTTCCAAGGCTTCTTTTATTATTACATAAAAAGTCCAAACCCTTGAGGCCTACACAATCTGGAACCAATGAACCTTTCTAACCTTCCATATTTTCTGCTACTCCTTCCTTTTCCCCAATACCTTATGTTCCTGCTAAACAGCACATAACCGACTATTGTATGAAAACACCTTGTACTTTCAAATTCTGTGCAATTTTTTCCTCTTAGCGTCATTACTTTACTTCTCTTTTTGTCATACCCTGATACCCTTCAAGGTCCTACCTCTCTCTTTCCAAGTTCTGCATCCTCCATCAAGGCCCAGTTTCCATAAGTTCTTCCATAAACCATACACCAAAATAAAAAATTAAAAAAATGTTACCACTATTACAATATTACCTACAATCTCCCTGATAGTTATTTTCTCCTTGGAGTATATTTCCTTTTAAGGTCCTCTACTTTATCCATACCCCAAGGCTGGCACGTGGTGTATACTCATTTAATGCTCTCATATGTGATGAATTAAACTGAAATAATACTTACAGTTTCTTGTTATTATTATTATGGCATTGTCAAAATAATGGATCTAACAAGGACCTTATCAAAATTATCATCTACGTGATCCTTCTACGTGGACTGAACTGAATTTCCTTCTATGAATTCAGAGCTTGCTTTTTGGAAGATTATACCCTTCCCAACTGGCTCCTAATACCAACTCTGTCACAGTGAAGAAGGTTTATTTTCTTTCTTAAGAGATGATGAGATTAGGGCCCCACACGGTGGCTCACACCTATAATCCTTGAACTCTGGAAGGCCCAGGCGGTGGATTGCCAGAGCTCAGGAGTTGAAAACAACCTGAGCAAGAGAGAGATTCATCTCTAAAAAATACCCGGGCGTTGTGGCAGGTGCCCGTAACCCCAGCTACTTGGGAGGCCGAGGCAAAAGGATCATTTGAGCCCAAGAGTTTAAGGTTGCTGTGAGCTATGACACCATGGTGCCCTACTGAGGGGGACAAAGTGAGACTCTGTCTCAAAAAAAAAGAAAAAAGGAAAAAGAGATGATGAGAGTCCCCAAGTTTGCCAGGTGCCCTGTGATAGATGCAAAGTGAAAGATCCGAAAAGAAATTTTACAGACTGTCTCAGGAGCTTACAGTCAAGTAGGGCAAAAAAATATTAAAACATTATGCAATATTTAGGGGACAAGGAGCAGTCATGGTATCAGCTCATAAAGTAGAAGGAAGCCAGGGAAAGAAGAGACAAGCGAGAGGGGGGTGGGGCTGGAGTGGTGGGAGGAGTGACGTCCCGGAGGGGGTGGAGTTGGGAGGAGCCTTGAGGAGAGATAAGTAGAGTTGAGGGCGTTGATTGGCCACACACAGGCACGTGTAGGGAGTTGGGTGGGAGGGGCATGGGCAAGCTGCTGGGAAGGGAAACAAGAGTGCTAAACCAGGGAGGGCAATCTGTGGCGTGGATGGAGCCAGGAGGGGACTGGCAAATGATTCAGGTTAAGTAGTTTGATTGAGGCCGGACAATGAAGCATTTTAAGAAAGACATTTTAGGAGAAAATGAAAGAAACAAAAAAAGGCATTTTAAGAGAAAATGAACACTAATAGGGAGCCATTACAAGTGCATGAGCAAGTGTAAGCCTTTCTCTTTGTGAAGATTAGCGTGGAAGCTGTTTGCAAAATCGGTCAGAGGTGGGAGACCCCAATCAGGGGAGGGCAGTGCGGTGTTGTAAGGGGAGGGTAGGCCAAGGAAGGCGGGGAGACCTGGGCAATTGAGGCTGACCCGTTGCAAGAAGAATGGGGAGTCAAAGGAGGAACCCGCATTCCAGTCTTCTGACAACTTTTGTAGCAAAGAAGATTGACTGTTTGTAAGGGGATAGGGAGAAAATGTTTTTTTTCTATCAGAACATAACATTTTTGGATGACCAGAGAGATCTTATATTGATCAAAAACATTGTGTCTATAAACTGCTAAGTGCTGCGAAGTCAGAAGTGAGTAAGCACACTTTGTGTCCTCGAGGAGCTCAGATGCAGTGAGGGGTGTGGTCACAGGGAGGCTCAGGGAATATCATCAGAACACCATGGTTCTAAGGCATGGCTTTCTGCAGGAGTTGACCTGAGGAATGGCTGGGAGCTGAGGAGCTGAGATGAAAGTTGTGAGTGAAGCTTTTCAGATAGAAGCAAAAACTTGAACAACGATGAACAGGGGTGAGGAGCAGGGACTCCCAGTGGCTACTGATGGTGGCATAATCTGCTTTGCAATGTGTGTCAGCAAGATGCTTTGTTAATGCTCTCCCGCCCCATCCATCACCCAGCACTTACAGAGAACTGCAAGAGGAGTGTTAACAGTAACGGCAGCCCAGGTGTGAGTACATCAAAGAACGCAGCTCTGAAATTTGCCATAAACATTGAAGGGGATTTTCCCCATTTCATGATTTATCTCTTCTGCAATTGATCTTGAGCTATTTAATGATGCCTATACAGACAAGGTAAAAACATCCTGTGGTGAGAATACAGATGTTAGCTTTTTGTTGGACAGATGAGATGGGATAGGAAGAAAAACTAGATGGAATGAAATTCTGTAAATCCACACCATAGCCTATGAATATGAAATATTGATGTAGTACTACCACCATTCTAAATTCTGAGTAAATAAATTCAGGGGCAAGATCAATGATTGCCTCTGTTATTGAAAACTTACTGAGCTCCTACTAAGTGCCAGGCACTGTGGCAAAATCACAATAGTTGGGAGAAACAGCAACAGAGTAAATGGATGTCAAGTTTTTTTTTTTTTTTAGTTTTTTGAGACAGAGTCTTACTATGTCGCCGTGGGTAGTTACCATGGCATCACAGCTCACAGCAACCTCAAACTCTTGGGTTCAAGTGATTCTCTTGCCTCTGCCTCCCAGGTAGCTGCCACTACAGGTGCCCACCACAATGCTCATCTTTTTTTTTTTTTTTTTTTTGTTATTGTTGTTTAGCAGGCCCTGGCCAGGTTCAAACACACCAGTCCCAGTGCATGTAGCCGGCACACTAATCACTGAGCTATGGGTGCCAAGCCTCTGCCGCCAACTTTTTTTCAGACAACTTGAGGGCAGAAGTGCTTTCGTTTCATCAGGTAAATGAAGGATATTGCTAAACACATGCTTAACACAGGTGTGAAGAAGCACGGTATCTTCACACGATTAGAACGTATTAAGGAGCATGATACTTGTTAGGTAGGATTGTTTTCTTCCTTTGAGATTGTTTTGTTGTTTTGTGTGTTTTAATTTAGTTTGCCACAGGAAGCATATAGTGGTTCACAGCACAGTGTATAGCAGTGTATGTCAACCTTTTTTATCTCACAGCACACTTGAACCTATAGTTACTTCCACAGCACACTTACATTATGTTGATCAAAAATGGGGGGGGGGAGAGAATATACACACTGTGCTTTAAACTTCTTTTGACAATAATTCAATTAATGATCTTTTAAAAATTTCACAGCACCCCCAAGTTCCTCTCACGGCACACTAGCTGAAAATCCCTGGTGTATCGTGTAAGGAAATTCCTCTTGGAATCCCAGAAATCCTGATATAACTCATGGTAGATTGGGCCTGGGCATCAGTATTTTTAAAAAGCTGCCCAGGCGATGGCAGTGTGTAGTCAAGGTTGAGCACTACTAGAAGGTGGGCATTTGGACCTGGAGCATCAGCCCCACAGGTGGAATCAAGGTGGCTGTGATCCTGGGCTTCTGTACTCCATGGAGTGTGATGCTGTGCCTTTGAACAAGGCTGAGTCTCCTGCACCCCAGGCAGCAAGGGACAGGCATCATAGGTCCCAGAGTCTTTTTTCCAAGTATTATCTCAGATTGTTCCATGTTTCCTCTACTCTTGTTCCCAATCCGTGGCTCTTCTAAATAGAAAGTAGAGGATGGAAGGATTGAGACAAGGACCATTGGTGGCAGGTCGCCTTACTGGGCTTCTTGGAGACAAGCCGAATGTAGCTGGCAGGCAGCCTCTGATGAACCATCTGAGAGGATCGAAGGGGCCAGGGTTCTCTGTAGGAGTTGCTCCCCTCCCATTTTTAAATGGGTTTAGAGTCTGAGGGCAACCTATAAGCAGCGCCTGCAGACACGGATGGCTGGCATCTCTTCCGAGAGCAGATAAGCTATCATTCCTACCCCACTCTGTGCAAACGGAGGAAACAAGGGCTCAGGCCAGCATGCGTGGGACAAGGGAAGCGACTCCAGGTGGGAGAGTTGGCTTCACATTTCTGAAGACAGGGGACCAAAATAGAATTTTAAACAAAAACTTTAAACATTAGCTGCATTTATTTTTCTGAATGCTACTCTTGCTGTTTGATTGGGAAGAGCCGTTCCCTGCAATGCCTTTGCTTCAGCAAAGTATCTAAATCGACAGGGTCAGCCCTTTTTCTCTTACTTAGTCTCCTATAGGGAAAACAGAGATTTGTAACACAGAGACCTGTAATTGAAAGGAACGACAAATTACTGCCTAGCTGCCTCTCCTTTTGGACTATGAAAACGCAGTGAGACCTGGGAGGACCCAAGTGTTCCACCAGGCCACTGTTCTCATTTTACAGGCGAGGAGACAGAGCTCTCAGAATCTAAGGGACTTGTCAAAAGTCACACAGCTCACTCACTGGTGCTGGACATGTCTCCTTTAACCTTCTCTCATAGCTGTTACTTTCTAGCCCTTCAATCATCTTGACAACTTTGCTCTGAAGCCTGTCCAAATTCCACTGCCCTTCTCAGCTGCAGCTCCTGGAATTAGACACATGAGCCCAGAGGGGTCTGATTTTATCTGCGTATGAAGAGAAGATTGCCTCAGTATTCCTCCATGCCAGGTGTGGGTTCCAATACCATGCTTACTCCAGGGCTGGCTTCCTTGCTTTTTTTAAAAATGTAATTTAGTTTAATTTAATTAGTTAAATTTTTGAGACAGAGTCTCAGTCTGTTGCCTAGGCTAGAGTGCTGTGGTATCCACCTGGCTCACAGCAACCTCAAACTCCTGGGCTCAAGTGATCCTCCTGCCTCAGCCTCCTGAGTAGCGGGGACTACAGGTGCCTGCCACAACACCCAATTAATTTGTCTATTTTTAGTAGAGACAGATTTTGCTCTTGCTTGGGCTGGCCTTGAACTCCTGAGCTCAGGCCATCCTCCTGCCTCAGTCTCCCATAGTGCTGGGATTGTAGGCATGAGCTGCCACGCCCAGCCTGGTTTACTTCTGATGATAAGCCTCCAGTTTATTTCTGATGTGCTTCAACCCATCCTCCCACCTCATCTCACTGCTGGTTTTCCCCCCCAAGAGTAATGGTGTCTTAATTGAGTCACACCACGCAAATGACAAAGCCTCAGATGTTCCAAACATCTTTCTTTCTGGAATCACAAAGTGCCTTTCTAAGACTATCAGCCTTCTTGATGCTTCTGTGAGGGGGGTGAGGCTGCCACATTTCAATACTGTGAATGGACTGAAGCTCCAAGTTTAATTGACTTAGGCTAGATCACCTATCAAGATGGGTGAAAATTATTCTGGAAAGCAGAGATGACTATCCTCATTAGCACTGAGTCAATTGGTCCACATTTATCACACCACCCCACTCTTTACCCGAAACTGCTAACAAATGTCCCTTTCTTTACTGTTTTGGGAGTTCCTCCATAGTCAGTGTTCACATGCTTTCAGCTCCGTGATAGATAGTATACAAGATGCTACTACTGCTTTGGTAGTATTTTATAATTCAGTTGTTTTAAAATCATCAGGAATCTACTGTTTTCTAGATCCACCAAACTACATTCCTGTAAATAGGGACCTTAGGCTGCTTTGGGGCCTGGATAAACTGCCTCCAGTGCTTCTGATCATTTTGTATGTTACTTGGTTATTGCACGTCCCACTGTCTTGAGCTTACTAACCTGTCTCACTCGCTTTCCTTCTCCCCACTCCAGGCTACAGACAAGGAGCTCCATAGCCCACAGGGACAGTCCACGCCTAGTTGCAGAATGGACTAATGCTGCAGAAAGGACCCTTTCTGCAGGTCCCTGCTCCCATCTGTGTGGGCCTGGCTTTCCTAGGTGTGTCCCAAGAAAATGGAAAATATACTCCCTGTTGGGGAGCTAGTGGGTTCTGCTGGGCAACTTGGGTTCTGCTTCATCCTTAAGGCCATGAATTGGTGGTTGACTCTATCAGGGAGAAGGCATCTTCCATCCTTGAGGGCTGACGACTGTCCCTGTTGTCTTGTGTCAGAGGGTCATGGGACGAGGTATTATGCAACTGTGACACACAGTGGAACACGGGGTAGAACACTAGGTAGTTCCACTCAGAGTGGAACACTAGGCGGATAGCAAGGATTGAATTGTTTTGGTACCCAGAAAACTTCCTAGAGATGGGACATGTTCAGTCAGTGCTTATTGATGATTGCGATGATGACGTCCTTATTATCTCCCTAGAAACACTGAAAGGAGGGCTCTTGTCTGCTGCAGTTTCCCGTGACTCTCAAAGACTGAAGCCAGACTGCTGAGGACACAGCATTCTAAACGCCCAGCTCTCTTGGGCTGGTGCCCAGAGTGAAGTTCTGGGAACAAAAAATGTTTATATAATCCTGGGATGAGGCTACTGATGGAACAAGCTGAGGTGAAGTCTCAGCAATGAGCTTGTGATTCCCCAGCCTTCTGTCCTCTTCCCTTCCAGCAGGGATTATAAATAAAGCCGCAGCTAGCCCTCCAGAGTTCCTCCTCCAAGGGAGGGGTGGCTATCATTGTTGGCCAAAGCAATGATCCACTGCTCAGCACTGCCACAAATTCAGATGTGAGGAGATAATGCCACCAAAATAATCCTACAGATAGCTAATGCTCATCGAGAAATTGTTATGAGTCAGCCTCATCTCTGTGACTGGCTTATTTAGTATAACTCTATGAAGTGGGTGTTTCTATGTCTGAGTTACAGAGGAGGAGGGAATGTGAATTCCCCAACGTTACACATTTAGTAAATTGTAGAATCAGGAATTCTAACCCAGGATAGCCTAGCTGCCCACAGACGGTCACGTTTCCATTTGATGACATCGCCTCCCTGGCGGCTGGCAGGCGACCCTTGGAAGGATCACACCAGAGGAATTGGCCAGGCAGAAGGATGGAAAAACAGCAGAGAGCCAAGTGCCACATGGGGAAAACTCAAAGGTACCATCTCCGGTACAGGGATGCCATACTGATAAAGCTTAAATGAAAAAATTTCCTCGGAGAGGCCCAAAGATGGGGTGTATGACTCTGGTAGGCTCCTCAAGAATCTGACACACAGTCCACCCCCCCCCCACCCCCTAGAAAATAGAGAGTTCACTGACACCAAAGGCATAGCCTGCATTCTGTTTTCTTCTATTTTCTGGATTTCTAACAATCTACCCTGTATCCCAGACAGAAGAATTCAACAGACTTGAATTGCAAAACTAAAGTTAGTGATAAGACCCCCTCCCCCTGATGCAAGAGGATGCTTTGAATGAGAAAAATCTCACTTTTTTTTTTTTTCTCTTCCTGGAAGGCACCTCAAGAGAAAAAAAAAGGTTTCTTTTCCAGGCATTTGAATTAAACTCTGAGATAGCGAACAAGGCAATGTAAGACAGTAGATGTGAGAAAGGGTTTGACAATTGCAAAAAGCAACACATCACAGCTTGGTTTGGGTTTGAGTCCCAGAACTGCCACTCATTGAATGTTTACTTGATTTTCTACACTCAACTTCTTATTTGTAAAACAGGAATTCTAGGAACCTCAGAAAACTCTAGTGTTAAATGAGAAAATGTATGTAAGATAGAGTATTATTCTTAACACAACAGCCATAGTTCTGTAAAAATGTGTATCAGACCATGTCATTGTCTGTTCACATCTCTCCAATCCAGGACTTACCATTTCACTCACAATAAAAGCCGAACTCCTTTCATTGACTTGAATGGCTGGGGTTCCCACTCTCCCACGCCCAGCCGTGCTGGCCTCCCACTATTCACTGAATACTCCAAGCACCTGCCTGCTGTACGACCTTTGCACTGGCTAGTCCCTCTGCCTAGAGCCCTCTTCTCCATGATACCCATGTGTTCCTTCTCTTTAGGGGCTTCAAGTTATCACCTTCTCAGTAAGGCCTGGTGACACCACTCAATGTAAAATTGCAACCTGGACCCCATACCTCAGTCCTGACCTGCCATATCCTGATCTGTTATTTCTTTTCTTTTCTTTTCTTTTTTTTTTTTTGTTTGCAGTTTTTGGCCAGGGCTGGGTTTGAACCCGCCACCTCCGGCATATGGGGCCGGCGCCCTACTCCTTTGAGCCACAGGCGCCGCCCTCGATCTATTATTTCTTTTCTTTTTTTTTTTTTTTGTAGAGACAGAGTTTCACTTTATGGCCCTCGGTAGAGTGCCGTGGCCTCACACAGCTCACAGCAACCTCCAACTCCTGGGCTTAAGCGATTCTCCTGCCTCAGCCTCCCGAGTAGCTGGGACTACAGGCGCCTGCCACAACGCCCAGCTATTTTTTTTTTGTTGTTGCAGTTTGGCCGGGGCTGGGTTTGAACCCGCCACCCTCGGCATATGGGGCCGGCGCCCTGCTCACTGAGCCACAGGCGCCGCCAATCTGTTATTTCTTGATAGCACTTATCCCTTTCTAACATGTTCTCTAAGTTCTACATATAAATATAAATAAATGTATATTTATATTATCTGGGCCTCTCTACTACCACTCTCAGCTTCAAATGTAGCTTCGGAGGGGCACGGATTTTTGTGTATTTTGTATATTGATATATCTCAAGTGCCTAGAACAGTGCCTGCCACACATATGGGCACTTGAGAAACATTTGTTGAATGAATAAAAGTTGAATGAAGATAGTACAGTGCCCAGCACACCGAGAACCTCACTAATTGTAGCCATTCTCACCACCATCCTCTTCATCCTCTTCCTTCATCTCCTCACTGGGACACTAACACCCATCGTACAGGGCCTTAGGGAGAATACGTGAGTTATGGTACATATGCATCTAGCACAGGGCTGGTGCCCATTAGGTGCTTGGTAAGTGTTACTTCCTCTTCCCTTCTATTTTGTGGCTTTCACGTTGTTTCTTTTTTATGGATGACCCTCAGGACCCAGCTGTAAATCAAAACTAACCACTCAGTTGGTACATAAGTGTCATGTAGGAACATTTATAAAGCACTTTAAAACTGTTGATTCATTATTATTATTCTTAGCCTCGTATCAAAATGAAATCTCTGTGGCTTTGCATTGTGCTGATCATGATTCCCTACATTAAGCACACATTCTACTACTTTTTCTACAATTCAGTAAAAAGGAAGAAGAGAAAGAAGGAAAAGAAGAAGAAAGTACACAAATAAGAATATGCATTTCCACTTTTATAATAATGGCAGTTACATTAGCCTGGGTGAAATACGCATATTTGAAAAGAAAATCCCATTTCCAATTGAAAGTTAAGCATTCGTTCTGCAGAAAAGTTAGAAAATATTAAAAGCATAAAAATGATACTTTGTCAGCCTAAAGGGAATTATTTTGAATGTTAAGCATGCGATGGTTCCCAAACTCTGTCTGTTGTTAGTTAACATAAAATGCATTAGTGACAGCTCATTTTCCCTGCCTCTGGGAAAGGCAGGGAAGGTGGCTGAGATCTTGGGTAGGACCAGCCAACAGGACAAGTTCTCTCCAGTTGTCAAATGTTCATGTCAGACTGGAAATGCAGCCCTGTTTCCCTGCTTTCCTTAAAACCTGAAGCAATTAGCATGTGGCTCTTTCTTACGCTTCCATATAGCCTGTTTCTTATTGTTTGTTTCTCTGAATTGAGCAATCCTTGAATACTGTGTGGAAAAGCTCCAGCAGTTGTTGATGGAATTGTCTTTACCGTCAGCTGGTTGTGCTATTCTGTTTTTCTGTAAAATGCTTTTACAAGAAGGCATGCTTATCAGGTCACATTAGAAAGTCAAATGGCTCTGTTATAAATTCTATACTTCTTAGCTGGAAATCATGCACAGATGCCAACTCCTTTATTGTGCCCAAAATTGTATATTCGGCATAAAAAGTGAATTACCTTAACTTCCTATACACCAGCCCCTTCCCCTTCCTCAACTTAGGCAATGGCGGGGGTTGGCATAGCTATGGTGATAGCTAAGAACCTGTGGTCAGGGGTGGGGCTCCCAGGGACAGAGGTAGGATGGGATTCATACTTAACTTTAAGTACAATCAAAGTTCAAACATTACTCCTAAAGGTCAGAAGCAGGGCTGAAACTAGAATGCTAAAGCTAGGCATAGGACTTGGGTGGAACAACAGTGACCCAAGAATGAAGGGTATGGCCTGGAGGAATAATTATCTCAGAAACTAGAGAGTGCGTGTGAGTGAATGAGTTAGGCTGACTTAAAGGGCAGGAAGCAGGCACAGGTGAAGGCAAACCCAGTGGGCAGTGTTTAAGGCTGAGACTAGAGAGTTTTTAGGATTTTATAAAAAGAAACTGATTAAATGCCATACACGAAAATCACCACTAACAGATGAAAGAGGCAGGGCGTGGTGGCTCATGCCTACAATCCCACCACTCTGGGAGGCGAAGGCAGATGGACTGATTTGAGCTCAGGAGTTCCAGACCAGCATGAGCAAGAGTGAGACCCTGTCTCTACTAAAAACAGAAAAATTAGCTGGGCATTGTGGCAGGTGCCTGTAGCTTAAACTATTCAGGAGGCTGAGGCAGGAAGATCACTTGAGTCCAGCAGTTGTAGGTTACTGTAAGCTATGATATCTCAGCACTCTACCCAGGGTGATAGAGTGAAACTCTATCTCAAAACAATAATAATAAAAACAAACAAATAAATAGATGAAAGACTTAAACTTAAGACCTGAACCTATAAAAACTTCTAGAAGAAAACAGGTGGAAAGTTTTGTGACATTGGTCTTGATAATGATTTCTTGGATACGACCCCAAAAGCACAGGCAACTAAAGCAAAAATAGACAAATGGAACCACACCAAACTAGAAATCTTTGCCCAGCAAAGGAAACCATCAGCAGAATGAAAAGGCAGGTATCGATTGGTTGGATATATTTGTGAATCAAATCTATGATAAAGGTTTAATGTGCAAAATATATAAGTAACTCAATAGCTATACAAACAGGTCAATTCAAAAATGGGCAAAGACTTAATAGAAATTTCTCCAAAGACATACAAATGCCAACATGTGTATGAAAGAGGCTAAACATCACTAATCATTAGATAAATGCAAATTAAACCCACCATCTGTTATTACCTCACACCTGTCAGAGTGGCTATAATTAAAAAAAAAAAAAAAGACAACAAATGTTGGTGAAGATGTGGAGAAATACCCCAAAGAAGCTCAGGAAATTTTACCACAAAAAAATGATTCCTTGCTATAAAAAATGTTGTTAATTGAAGGCTATTCGAGATCAAAAAACATTGAAAAGGACTTTCCCTCTATCTGCATAAACAACTGACCCAGTCAAAAGATCAAAGGGGACAAGGGACTTCCCTTCCTCTCTCTGTTATCTCAATATATTGCAGGAAAGAATATATCAAGAATGCAACAAGGCCCCCCAGGCCTAACTTATTTTAAATACAACACCCATCTCTCAGGTTGATTTGCAAGTTTAATTCTATTTTCCCATCCATTTGTCTTCCCTGGAAAAACCATTTATCCCCCTAAACATAATTACTTGTTCTCCACATTTCTTTTCCCCTCCAAAAAGCAAGGACAAAAATATCTGAACTTCATCGGGATATTGAGTAATCACTCTGTGATTCTCCTCATGTGCATGGTAAATAAACCTTCCTCTTATTAATCTGCCTTAATTGTGAATTGATCTTTCAGCAAACTTTTCAGGAGAAGAGGCAAGCTTCTCCCTCACTCCTACACCAGCCTTGGTTTCCAACCATGCTTTGCACGGCAGACCCTTGTCCATTCTAGCTCAACTGTAAAAATTGGGATTAGCACTTTCTATTCTGGGGTTAAGAGTGCTAATCTAGTAACTTCTGAAGGGATGAGGTACAGAAGGTGAACACATGTGTTATAGCTTTATGAGCTGGTGGTAGAAAAGATTAGAAGAACAAATGGAATTTTGCCTCCAACTAACTATACTGTTCCTGGGGGAGGAAAGGGAGTCACATATTCAATTCCTGGACAAATCCAGATCCTCTGATAAACAACAGCTGAATTCAAAGTTGTAGCTGTTCCTAACAAGCAATCCCTGGTGAGCTCCACGTAATGCACAGAGAAATTCTAAGAACAAAAGGGATGACCTTTGTTGTTATAAAAGTTCATGTTTCTGAATTTTGGAAAAGAGAGATCATAAACCATGCTGCCAAATATCTGTGCATATTTTCTGTATAAACGGATTTATTCTGATTCGGGGCCAATGACATTTTCTTTTTCTCAAACCCTTTACTTTCATATAAATAAAACTGACTCTGGGGCTACTTCAGGTCAATGATTTGATTTAATTACTTCTCCAGGGCCATGGAGGAGAAGCTCAGACAAGTAGAGTTGGTTTTCTATAACACAGCAAGCGTGTATGTGTGTATGTTAAGATATTACTTCCTCTCCCACAGAGACCCTAAATGACACATTATAAGAGAAAAATAAGAAACTTGTTATATTCTGCCTCCTAACTAGCATTTGTATTTCAAAGATTTAAAAAGTCAGTTATTATTAGGGCACCACAGGGTCAGGGAACTTCAAGTAAAATAAAAGATTTGATGTTGATAAAGAGAGTGCGTCCTCCTAGAATAGGCGTCCTCAAACTTTTTAAACAGGGGGCCAATTCACTGTCCCTCAGACCGTTGGAGGGCCGGACTATAGTTTAAGAAAAAAAAACTATGAACAAATTCCTATGCACACTGCACATATCTCATTTTGAAGTAAAAAACAAAACAGTTTTTTACAAAACAAATACAATTCACATCACCTCATGTGGTCCACGGGCCACAGTTTGAGGACCCCTGTCCTGGAAGATCACTTGAGATTGTATGAGGCTTCCTTAGCCCGGCATGTTCATTCCTTCTCAATCAAAAATCGATTGAACATAGGACATTAAGTTTTTATTACCTATTTGTATTTGTAGCTCAAACAGCTGGTCAATAACTATCCAGCGTTCTCTATGTGTCAGGCTCAGGCAGAAGTAGTAATGGATGTGACAGAGCGATCATAGATTCTGGAGACAAGCAGATGTGTGCCTTCTCCTAACGCTGGGTCTGAGAGTCAGTGTTTTTGCATGAACCAATAGATAAAAAGTGCTTATCGCCTACCTGGCCAGGCATATAATTAGCACACAATAAACAATAGCTGTTGTTGTTGTAATTATCATAAGGTCCTGAAGAAAAGATATAGTCCCTGCCCTTAACAATCCTAAAATCCAGGGGCAAAACATGACTTAGACAAATACTAGTATAACTAAAAGTGCAAGGCACCATATGATTCCTGCCGTAGAGCATTTGAATCAGGTAGTGCATCTATTGCCACAAAAGCTGAAGATTTTCTGCAGTTAGTAGCAGATGGAACAGAATCACACCTTCATATAATATTGCTACTTATTTCATTGTTTAGCATTATTAACAATTTTGCCCTCTCTAGAAGTTGGAAGGGTGCGCCTACACTCCTCCCTTACTTTGTGTGTGTGTGTTGATGACATCTCCCTCTTGCTAGTTAATTTCAGCTTCTCACAATGCAAGTTGAGTCTACGATGTCACTACGCCAGGTAAAATGTACTCTGTTAGATGTATTGGTGTTATAAGAATGAGTAAAACAGGGAGATGTGAAAGGAGAGTGTTTATAAAGCAAAATTAGAATGCTCTGTCAGTTCTAGTCCAGAATAAAGAAAGCAGTATAAGAGTTGTACCAGAGGCAATACCTGTGAAAGGTGACGGCAAGAGGGAACAAGAGCGGGCAGGGAAGCCAGACTATGAAGCAGGTCTAATAGCCGCGAAAGTAGGGAAGGAAAGAAGATTGGGAAGGAAGAGCTTCAGACTACAGTGCAGTTCTGAGAAAGTAGCAGCCTGCACTTTGGGGTATTCTGAACTGGCAGAAATGACCAGGCTCTGGAGTGTGTACCATGCTTACCCATTGGTGGGCAGCTTCCTAGGGAGCAAGGATTCAGATGGAAGGCTGTCGTTAATTCCAAGAGCCTGTCATTGATTGATCTCTTGCCAGTGGATTCTGCTTGAGGGGAGATCTGGGTGGTGCACCTCTGTAGTTGCCCCAGAGGATCTCCAATCAGAGAGGAAGAAAGAGCTTTCAGATTAAAAGAGTGATTACTGAAATTAGATACTCAGTTGAAGGATTGACAATTCAAATGGAGAAATCTCTCAGAATATAGAATAGTAAGTCAAAAAAGACAGAAAATACGAAATATATAAAATAAAAAAGGGACATTAGAAGAACAATCTAAGAAAGGCATTATCATATCAGCGAGTCTCAGAAGAAGAAAGGAAATTCTATTGACAAGTGGAAGAGAAATTTCTAGAACTGAAAACTAGGTAGCATGTTCAGTACAATGAATAAGAAAGGACCAACACCTGGATACATCCTCATCAAATTACAGAACAAGAGAAAATTATAAATTACAGAAAAAGAGAAAACCCCAAAAGCTTTCAGAGAGATTGTCATCAGATTCCTGAGGAGTAACAGTGGATGCTAAAAAACAAAAGATGAAATGCTCTAAAGACTCCAAAGAAAATTATTGTTATCCTGAAAATTCTATGACCAATAATGAGAGAAGATTAAAGTATGAAAGTGCTCAGAAAATGTAATTTGCAAGCAACTTGTTTTAGTTGCTGAAGGATGTACTTCAGCATAATTGAAAGAAAAAGGAGGACCCAAGACTCCAGAAACAGTAATTCAACCAAGTAAAACAATGATGGGAATTTCCAGGATGACATTTGCTCAGATCTGCAGAGCTTCAGTCCATACTAAAGCTAGAGGCTAGAGGGGACCAGTAGCGAAGTGTCAATGGAGTAAAATGTCTGACTGTAACTGGCAATAATTGAGGACACAGTAAGAGTCTGAAATGATCATCTTCACTCAAATAAGAGAGGGTTCAAAAAGACTCCAGGGTTAAAAATCCTATAAGAAAAGAATGGTGCAGTGAGAAGCAAACCAAAACATGGTGCCAATTTAGGCAAATGACGTAGTGGAAAAAAGGAAAATCTATCTGGCTTTGATGCTAGGAATAGCCTCTTTAAAGTGGCTCAAGAATCCTGGCATTGAAACAATAGAAAATGAAAAATAATCCTAATGTACTATTTGGCTAAGCAGCAAATGTAATTTATATTGTTTTACTAATATAAATCCTGTTTATTCATTTTCAAATTTCAGAGTCAATTGTGGACAAAGCAGAAATGCTGGTAAAATTTCAGGACAAAATATAATTGTTAATAACTATATGATAGTGTAAACAATATGGAGCTGACAGAAGGGGAAAGGTGAGATGGGAAAAAATGCAGAGAAGGGTAAGGCCACTTCCAAAATTGGAAAACTACAATAGAGAGTTGATGGAAACAAATAATTTGAATTATATTATTTAATGTTATGAAGGTAGTAGAAGAGTTAAAAATAATACAAATACTAAACCTTGGGAAATGATGGGAAATAATAGGTTAATGTGAAATAAATTTTCATTTCTCATGAATTAATTGATAATGACTAAACATGAAAAATTAGTCTGTAGAGTTATAATTACATAAACTACACTTGCAGAAATAACTAGAATTAAACGAATATGGAAACAATTAAAAGGGATGAGAATGTACCAAAGGCTGGCTGGGAGAATATCAGTTTTCATGAGTTCTGCATTATTTAATTTTCACCAAGTACAAGTATTGTTTTGCTAAAAATTAAAATTAAAAACAAAAAATACCCCTTTAGGTAAATCATTTATTGTCTGCAACAATAGTGGTTGCTATAGTAGTTTGGTAGTATATATACCTTAGAAGAGTAGACCTTAAACTCTTTTAGTCTCTGTCTCTATAGTGGGGCAAAATATTATGTGAATCATCTGTTCAGTTCTTCCCTTATTGAGCCCTTCTCTCTCTCTCTCTCTATCTCTCTTGCTCACTCACTCTTATTCTTCTCTCTCTCTCTTTCATTCTTTCTCATTCTTTCCCTCTCTTTCTCACACACACATACACACACAAGATATGCCAGAATGGATGAGAAAATTCCTTCCTTCCTTTCTTCCTTCTTTCCCTTCTTCCCCTTTTTCTTCTTCCCTCCCTCTCTCCCTTCCTTCCTTTCTTTCTTCCCTTCTATTCCTCCTCTCCTCTCTTTTCTTTTTCTTTCTTCCTTTCTCACAGAGTCTCATTTTGTTGCCCTAGATAGAGTGTCATGGTGTCATTGTAGCTCACAGCAACCTCAAACTCTTGGGCTCAAGTTCTCCCCCTGCCTCAGCCTCTTGAGTATCTGGGACTACAGGTGCCCACCATGATGCCTGGCTAGTTTTTCTATTTTTAGTAGAGACGGGGTCTTGCACTTACTCAAACTAGTCTTGAATGCCTGAGCTCAAGCAGTCCACCTGCCTTGGCCTCCCAGAGTGCTGGGATTATAGGCTGAGCCACTAAGTCCAACCAGTTCCTTCCTTCCTTCCTTCCTTCCTTCCTTCCTTCCTTCCTTCCTTCCTTCCTTCCTTCCTTCCTTCCTTCCTTCCTTCCTTCCTTCCTTCCTTCCTTCCTTCCTTCCTTCCTTCCTTCCTTCCTCCCTTCCTCCCTCCCTCCCTCCCTCCCTCCCTCCCTCCCTCCCTTCCTTCCTTTTCTTTCTTATTGTTGGGGATTCATTGAGGGTACAATAAGCCAGGTTACAATGATTGCAATTGTTAGGTAAAGTCCCTCTTGCAATCATGTCTTTCCCCCATAAAGTGTGAGGAGACAAAAATATAGTGGTCATCATTGTAAATGGCCTGTCCTAATTAAATTATTATTTTATGCTCAAAATAAAAATGTGCAGACATTGGCATATTGTGAGTACCAAATCTGTAGTGAGATAACAATGGGAAGAGTATTCTACAACTACTGATCTAGACATTGTCTAGGTCCCAAGCCTTTTCCTTTCCCAGTTTTCTCTTCAGGCTTTTAAGGACTCAGAATATCACTTTGGGTCAATAGTCAACTTTGTTAGGGAAACAGCTGCCTTTATTAACATTATCATTGTAGCAGAAAAGGACAGTTTCTGTGTCATTCAGAAGAGGCTCACCCTGTTCTCAACTTCTTCCTACAACATAAATTATTGTATTCTTTTTTATTATTATTTAATTTTTTGTTGTTGTTGTTTGGGGTGCCTAGAGGGTACAAAGAATTAGGTTACACTGATTGCATTTGTTAGATAAAGTCCCTCTTACAATTGTGTCCCGCCCCCAAGAGGTGTGCCGTACATCATCACCCCATCCCCCTCCCTCCTCCTCTCTCCCCACTTGCTCATTCCCCTAACCCCTCCCCTTGTATTAGCTCATCTACTGCCTTCATATTGGAATAGAGTACATTGGATTCTTGCTTCTCCATTCTTGTGACACTTTACTGAGAAGATTGTGTTCCACCTCCATGTAGGTTGATACAAAAGATGTAAAGTCTCTATCTTTTTTAGTGGCTGAATAGTATTCCATGGTATACATATACCACAGCTTATTAATCCATTCCTGGGTTAGTGGGCATTTAAGCTGTTTCCACATTTTGGTGATTATAAATTAAGCTGCGATAAACAGTGTAGTGCATGTCTTTATGATAAAAGATGTTTTTCTTTGGGGTAGATACCTAATAATGGGATTGCAGGATCAAATGGGAAGTTTAATTTGAGTTCTCTGAGGATTCTCCATACTTCCATCCAAAAAGGTTGTATTAGTTTGCAGTCCCACCAGCAGTGGAAAAGTGTTCCCTTCTCTCCACATCCACACCAGCATCTGCAGCTTTGAGACTTTATGATGTGGGCCATTCTCATTGGGCTCAGGTAATATCTCAGGGTAGTTTTGTTTTGCATTTCTCAAATGATTAGGGACAATGAACATTTTTTCATATGTTTTTTAGACATTCATCTGTCTTCTTTAGAAAAGCTTCTTTTCATGTCTCTTGCCCAGTGATATATGGCTCTTTCTTTTCTTTATTAAGTCATGACTGTGTATATTATGTATTTATGGGATACAATGTGTTGAATTGATAAACAATATGGAATGTTACATCAAACTGATTAATGTAACCATCATCTCACTTGCTTATTTGTTGTGGTAAGACATTCATACTCTATTCTTAGTAGTTTTGAAATGTACTTTTGTATTATGCACATTAGGTGAGGTCCCACCAAATACCCTCCCTCCTTCCAGCCTCACCCCTCCCCTCCCCTTTCCCTCTTCTTTCCTCTTTCTTTCTGGACTATAGTTATGTTTTATCATTTGTATGAATGTATAGGTAATTATATGTTGGTTTCATAGTAGTATTAAGTACACTGGATAATTTTTCTTCCATTGTTGAGATACTGTACTAAGGAGAATATGTTCCAGCTCCATCTAGGTAAACATAAAAGATGTAAAGTCTCCATCTCTTTTATGGATGCATAGTACTCCATGGTAAATATACCACAATTTGTTAATCTATTCATGAGTTAATGGGTACTTGGGCAAGGCTCTTTTTTTGTTGATTAATTTGAGTTCTCAATAGATCCTAGCTATCAAGCTTTTGTCCAATTCATAATATGCAAATATCATTTCCCATTCTGAAGGTTGTCTGTTTGCTTTGGTTATTGTTTCCTTAGCTGTACAGAAGTTTTTCAGTTTAATTAAGTCCCATTTGTCTATTTTTGTTGTTGTTCAAATTGCCATGGAAGTCTTCTTCATAAAATCTTTCCCCAGGCTAATATCTTCAAGTGTTTTCCCCACATTTACTTCGAGGATGTTTATTGTTTCATGCCTTAAGATTTAAATCTTTTATCCATCTTGAATTAATTCTTGTTAAGTGGTAAGAGGTGCGGGTCCAGTTTCAATCTTACATGTGGTTATCCAGTTCTCCCAACACCATTTATTAAATAGGGATTCTTCCCCTCAATGAATGTTCTTGTTTGGTTTATCAAAGATCAGGTGGCTGTAAGATGTTTGAGCTCATGGTTTTCTATTCCATTCCAAATGGCAATATTTTTGTGCCAATACCATGCTATTTTGATCACTATGGCCTCATAGTATAGCTGAAAGTCTGGTAGAGTGATACCCCTCACTTTGTTTTTATTACTAAGAATCGCCTTTGCTATATGGGGTTCCTTCTGGTTCCGTACAAAATGAAGAATTATTTTTTCCAAATCTTGAAAATATGATGATGTTATTTTAATGAGGATCATTGAATCTGTAGATTGCTTTGGTAGTATAGACATTTTCACAATGTTGATTCTTCCCCAGCCATGAGCATGTATGTTCTTCCATTTATTAATATCTTCTACTATTTCTTTTCATGGGGTTTCATAATTTTGTTTGTAAAGGCCCTTCACCTCTTTTGTTATGTGTATTTCCAGATATTTCATTTTTTTTGAAGCTACTGTGAAGGGAATTGTATCCTGGATTCTCATCTTGACTGTTACTGACATATACAATGGCTACTCATTTGTGAACCCTGATTTTATATCCTGAGATATTGCTGTATTTTTTTATTACTCCCAGGAGTCTTATGGTTGAGTCTTTGGGGTTCTCTAAGCATAAGATCTTATCACTGGCAAAGAGCGAAAGTTTGACCTCCTCTGCTCCCATTTGGATGCCCTTTATTGCCTTCTCTTGCCTGTTTGTATTAGCTAGAACTTCTAGTACTATGTTGAACAGTAGTGACTATAGAGGACAACCTTGTCTGATTCCAGTTCTAAGTGGAAAAGCTTTCAGTTTTACTCCATTCAGTATAATATTAGCTGTGAGTTTGTCATAGATGGCTTCAATCAGATTCAGAAATGTGCCACCTATGCCTAAATTCTTAAGTGTTTTAATTAGGAAAGGATGCTGAATTTTACAGAATGCTTTTTCTGCATCTATTGAGAGGATCATATGGTCTTTGGTTTTGCTTCTGTTGATATGGTGAATTGCGCCGTGGACTTGCATATGTTAAACCAGCCTTGCATCCCTGAGATGAAACCTACTTGATTATGATGAATGATTTATTTAATGTGTACCTATAATCTGTTGGCGAGGATTTTATTGAGAATTTTTGTTCTATATTCATTAGTGAAATTGGTTTGAAATTCTCCTTTTTAGTTGGGTCTTTTCCTGTTTTTGGTATCAGGGTGATGTTTGCTTCATAGAACATGCTGGGGAAGAGTCCTTCCTTCTCAATATTTTGAAATAATTTCTGCAGTATCAGCATAAGCTCTTCCTTGAATATTTGATAGAATTCTGGTGTGAAGCCATCGGACCAGGGCATTATTTTTGTCAGGAGATTTTTTTCTTGTTTCTTTGATCTCAGTTCTTGAAATTGTCTGTTCAAGAGATCTATTTCTTCTTTTTAAAAAAATTTTTTTATTAAATCATAAACACATAGGTCATGTACACATTAATGCATTTATGGGGTACAATGTGCTGATTTCATATAGAATTAGGAACACTTACATCACACTGGTTCATATATACCTCATCTCGTTTACTTAATTATTGTATTAAGACATTTATACTCTATACTAATAGATCCGACATGTACCCTTGCATTATGCACCATAGGTCTATTTCTTCTTAATAGAAGAAGAAAGTCTAGGGAGAGGGTGCAATTCCAGGTATTAATCCATTTCCTCCACAATGTCAAATTTCTGGCCATAGAGTTTCTGCTAATACTCAAAGGTAATCTCTTATATCTCTGTGGCATCTGTTGTTATTTCCCCTTTATCATTTCTAATGAGGTTATTAAAGATGTTACTTTTCTGTTTCTAGTTAATCTGGCCAAACATTTATCAGTTTTATTTATTTTTTTGAAAAACCAACTTGTTTTGTTGATTTTCTGAATGATTCTTTTGTTTTCAATTTCATTCATCTCTGATTAATTTTGGTGATTTCTTTTCTTCTGCTGGGTTTGGAATTAAATTTTGTTCTTCTTTTTCCAGTTCCATAAGATGGTTCATGAGTTTGTTTCTGTTTTTTGAATGTAGGCACCTAAAAATAGTCCCTTTTAAGACTGTTTTTGCTGTATTCCACAGGTTTTGGTAACTTGTGTCTTCATTGTTGTTATGTTTGAGGAGTTTAATGATTTCCCCTTTTGTCTCTTCCTGAACCTGACTATCATTCAGCATAAGGTTGTTTAATTTCCAAGTCTTTGTGTGAGGATGAACATTTTTGTTGGAGTTGAGTTCCACCTTTATTGCCTTGTAGTTTGAGAAGATACAAGGTACAATTTCTATTCTTTTAATTTTTCTGAGTTTTGATTGGTATCCTAGGATGTGGCCAATCTTGGAGTACATACCATGAACTGATGAGAAAAATGCATATTCTTTAGCTTTGGGATGGTGTGTTCTGTATGTCTATTAATCCCATTTATTCTAGATTCACATTTAAGTCCTTTGTATCTTTGTTTAATTTCTGTTTAAAGGATCTGTCCAGTTTTGTCAGAGAGGTTTTAAAGTCCCCAGGTATTATGGTTCATGGGATATTATATTGCTCAGACCCATCAAGGTCTGTTTCATAAATCTGGGAGCATTTAAATTGTGGGCATAAATATTTAAAAATTGAAATGTCTTCTTGTTGTATTGTTCCTTTGACCAGTATAAAGTGTCCATCTTTGTCTTTCTTTTTTTTTTTTCATCTTTGTCTTTCTTAACTTCAGTTGCTTTAAATCCCCTTGTACCTGAAAAGAAGATGGCAACTTCTCCTTTCTTCTGATTTCCATTTGCTTGAAATACTATTTAGGGTTTGAAGTCCCTTAACCCTAAGTCTTGATTTGTCCTTCAAGGCTCAGTGTGTCTCCTGGAGACAGCCTGTGCCTCTTTAGGGTGAATTCAGTACATTGACATTTATTGAGACAATTGATAAGTGTGGTGGAGTTCTATTCATCATATTTTGTGAAAGTCTGTTGTGTAGTTTTATCCTTTGCGCCACTGTGGAAGCTAAGTTTTGACCTTTAGCTTCTGGGTGTTTACTTTGCTGGTGGTTCATTGTGGTGCTCATTACTGAGAATAAATCTAAGTATTTCCATAGAGCAGGTCTTATTGTGGCAAATTTCCTCGGTGCTTGTATATCCACAAAAGATTTCATTTCTCCATTAATTTTGAAGCTGAGTTTAATAGGATACAGAATTCTGGGCTGAAAATTGTTTTGCTTAAGAATGTTGAAGGTGAATGGCCATGCCTCTCTGGCTTGGAAGGTTTCAGTTAAAAGTCTGCTGTTATCCTACTGGCTCTGCCTCTGTAAGTCAGTTGGCACTTACTCCTGGCTGCTTGCAGAATTTTTTCTTTCATCTTGACTTTGGATAGGTTCATTACAATGTGTCTTAGAGAGGGTCTGTTAGAATTGAGATGACCTGGGGTTCAATATCTATCTGAAAGGAGTGTTTGAAGTCTTTAGTAAAACCCATTCCTTTGGGACCGTCTTCTTCCCCTTCAGGAATCCCTATCATTTGTATGTCTGAATGCTTCATGGAGTCTCATAGTTCTGTAAATGCCTGTTCTGTTTTCTCTCTCTTCTTTTCTGCCTCTTTAACTACCTGGGTCAACTCAAAAACTTTATCCTCTAGCTCTGAAGTTCTTTCTTCTTCATGGTCTAACCTAGTTTTGCAGTTTTGGCCAGGGCCAGGATTGAACCCACCACCCTCAATATATGGGGCCAGTGCCCTACTCCTTGAGCCACAGGCGCCACCCTCTAACCTAGCAGCTTTACAATCCCTGGTTGTGTCCTTCATTTCCTTTCTACATTCTACATATCTCTTGTCCAAATTTGGTTCTGTCTTTCCATTTTCTCATCCATTCCTTTTACTGTCTTTATCATTCATATGTTAAATTCCCTTTCTGTCAAGTCCATTAATTCTTTATAGGTGGAATCTTCTGTAGTAGCTGCCTCATGGTCCCTTGGGGAAGTTCCTCTGTTTTGGTTTTTCATATTGCCTGAATTTTTTTGTTGGTTCCTCCTCATGTGTTCTTTCTTCTTGTTAATCTCCTTTATCCTTCTCACTGCTTCCTTTGCTTCTAATTACATTGTCTGAGAGCTTAGGTCTTGAAGTTGCCACAGCCTGAGCAAAGCCAAACTCTTCCTCATAAACAGGAGGAAGAATGCCCCCCAAATAAACAGAAATCCTTGCTCTTGATGACGGTATGTTACAATATGTTGCTGGGACATCGGGTGGTTGTGTGTGTGTTTTTTTTAAAGGAGACAGAGAGCACAGCCAGTAACCTCTATGGTCTTTGTTCCAAACTTAGTTGTCTTCAATGATTGCCTGATTGTTTCTTCAGGTTTCAGACTCTACTGGGTTGGGATCTTAAAGCTCACAAGACTCCTTCAGGAGCAGATCTCCAGTACCACCTAACTCCAGTTTCTGTGGTGTGCAGGAATCCCTCAGCTTGTCCCAAGAGTGGAGTTCTGATCCTGGCAGGCAGAATTAAGATGGCTGTGCTTTAGTCCCCTGCTAAGCCCTTCTCACTAGACCTTCCCACAGTGGCATCCTCCTGGCTACCAAGACCTTCTCAGTATTGCTGCCTTGCCAGCCACCAAACCTATGGCAAGTCCACTCTAGCCGGCATTCAAATCTGGTTGCTGTATACGGCTCAAGTCTTCCCACCTCCTCCAAGTTTTCCATTCAACACACAGCCTCCCCCAACATCTGAAAACTCTGGAAAGGCTTCCTACCATCCCAGACCTCCATGGGGGGCCAGTTGATCCCAGTGGGTTATAATCACTTGCCTAATTCATCAGATTTCCACAGCTCTGGATCATATCATATATCCAGCTCACCACCTCCTTGTTGGGATCCCTGAGGTACAACTCCAGGCAAGGTCTCTATGCCAGGTATGGCTGGGTTCTCTCTCTTTCCCCAGTCATTCTAGGAGAGCTCAGCTGAATGATCCTTCTGGTCTGCCATCTTGCTCCACATAAGAGCATAACTGTTTGGATCCAAGAAAATCTAGTATAAGGTTCCGTTTAGGACATTTGCACCACTTAAAGCATAACCAGCCCAATGACAGACATCTTTTCCATAAGTCTTGACTTTAACAGGCTTGCAGAGCCAGAAAGAAAATGTTTTGCCACACCCTGAACCAAGATTTACTCTATTGGAAGGATGCTAGTCACTTTGTTTTAGTGTGATAATTTAGGGATGGGTAAATGTTTATTGAGTGTTTTGTGCCATGTACCACGTTAAGCAACTTGCATGTATTATCTCATTTAATTCCTATAATAATTCAAAGACTATACAGCCATTTTTCAAGCATTAAAATCAAGATTTATAAAATTTATATAGGTGGTAAACAATAAAACCAGGATGTCAAACATGTCTGCCTGGCTCCAGGCCTTATGGTTTGGATTTAATTATCATTTTTTTTTCTGCTCTGTATTAGTCAATATACTTCATCAAACGTACTATTATTTTATGCTTATATAATCCCGTTTTATTCCTATAGGCTCATCCCTAAAAAACTTTTTTTAGTAGAACTGATCCAAGTAACCTCACAGGCTTAGTTGCTACCCCTGTTTGTGCATTAAAACTAGATCTCCTCTGTCTTTTTCTAGCATGTTCCCAGCACTAATTTTACATCATGAAACCTCAACTAGGCTTTGCTTTTATCCACAGTTAACACGTTTCTTTGGAGAAGAACTAATTCCAAGTAATCATAGCTATTAAGTAATTTAAACTATTTTACTCCCACATGAATTACCTTAAATTTGTCGATATTGGATAAAATTCTCTGCACATTTTTAAAAATAAAATGAAATTTTACATCATATTCCATGATTTAATTTTTTAAATAATTAGGCAAGAAGCAAAATGGCTAATTAAATACAACATGTTGTTTTATAGCACTTTCATATTCATTTATAATGTCTAACTATTTTAAAAGTGGAATCTTATTTGCAATTTAAAGTAACATGTATTTCAACATACAGCAACAGCAATATATAATGTCCAATGAATAGATACAGAAACAGGCATTCCATTAAAAGATTAAAGATTTAGTGGCAGCAGAAATGTGTAGTTGGGTGGATTTTATGTGAGTTAATTTGGGTAGGCTGAGTTCTGCTCTTTAATAAGGAGAAAATAGGCAAACAACATATGTTGCAGGCATACCTCAGAGATATTGCACGTTTGCTTCCAGACCACCACAGTGACATAAATATTGCAATAAAGCAAGTTGCACACATTTTTTTTGTTTCCCAGTGCATATAAAATGTATGCATACCCTATACTATAGTCTATTAATTGTGCAATAGCCCCATGTCTTAAAAATTAATATATATAACTTAGTTAAGAATACTTTATTGTTAAAAACACAAATGGTCATCTGAGCCTCCAGCAAGTCATGATCTTTTCAATGGTAGAGGGTCTTGCCTTGATGTTGATAGCTGCTGACTGATCAGAATGGTGGTTGCCAGTGGTTGAGATGGCTGTGCCAATATCTTAGAATAAATCAACAATAATGTTTGCCACAGTGATTGACTCATTTTTTTCATAAAATAGTTATCTGTAGCATGTGATGCTGTTTGATGATATTTTACCCACATTAGAACTTCTTTCAGAATTGAAGTTGATCTTTTCAAAATCTGCTGATGCTTAATCAACTCAGTTTATGGAATATTCTAAATTCTTTGTTGTCATTTCCACAATGTTGACAGCCTTTTCACCAGGAGTAAATTCCATCTCAAGATACCACTCTTTGCCCATCCATAAGAAGCAATTCCTCATCCATTTAAGTTTTTATCATGAAATTGCAGCAATTCAGTCACATCTTCAGGTTCCACTTGTGATTCTAGTTCTCTTGCTATTTCTATCACATTTGTAGTTGCTTCCTCCACCGAAGTCTTGAACCCCTCAAAGTCATCCATGAGGGTTGGAATCAACTTCTTCCAAATACCTATTAATGTTGATTTTTGGCCTCCTCCCATGAATCACAAATGTTTTTAGTAGCATCTAGAATGGAGAATTCTTTCCAGAAGGTTTTCAGTCTACTTTCCCCAGACCCATTAAAGGAATCACTATTTGTCACAGTTACAGTCTTATGATACATACTTTTTAATTAGCAAGGCTTGAAAGTTCAATTTGCTCTTTTATCTATGGCTAAAGAACGGATGTTGTGTGAGCAGTTATGAAAACAACGTTCATCTCTTTGTACATATCCATTAGAGATCTCAAGTAATAAGATGCATTGTCAATGAGCAGTAATATTTTGAAAGGAACTTTTTGCCAAAGTGTAGGTCTCAATAGTGGGCTTAAAATATTCAGTAAACCAGACACGTTTTTTTTTTTTTGTTACATGTATAGAACAGAAGCAGAGTAGATTTAGCAAAATTCTTAAGGACCCTGGAATTTTTGGAATGGCCAGTGTGAGTATTGGCTTTGACATAAAGCCACCAGCTGCATTAATCCATAATAAGACAGCTTGTCTTTTAAAGCTTTGAAGCTGAGCATCAACTTCTTCAGCTGTGAAAGTGCTAGGTAGCATCTTTTCCAATATAAAGCTGTTTTGTCTACATTCAAAATCTATTATTTAGTGTAGCCACCTCCATCAGTTATCTTAGCTAGATCTTCTGGATAACTTGCTACAGCTTCTACAGCAGCACTGAGGCTTCACCTTGAACTTTTATGTTGTGCAGTCACCTTCTTTTCTTAAACATCATGAAGCAACCTGTGCTATCTTCAGAATATTCCTCTGCAGCTTCCCGTCCTCTCTCAGCCATCACAGAATTGAAGGAAGTTAAGGCTTTGCTCTGAAACAGGCTTTGGCTTATGGGAATGTTGGGGCCAGACTGATTTGAAGTTGACCACTTCAATTCTGTTCCTTTTCAACAATAAGGCTGTTTCTTATCATTCATGTGTTTGCTAGAGTAGTACTTTCAATTTTCTTCAGGAATTTTTATTTGTCTTTTTTTTTTTTTTTCTTTCTGAGACAAGATCTCATGCTGTCACCCAGGCTGGAGTGCAGTGGCACGTTCACAGCTCATAGCAACTTCAAATTCCTCAGCTCCAGTAATTCTCCTGCCTCAGCCTCCTGACTAGCTGATAATAAAGGTGCAAACCACCACATCTGGCTAATTTTTATATTTTTGTAGAGTCAGGGTTTTGTTTATGTTGTCTAGGCTGGTGTTGAACTGGCCTCACGTAATCCTCCTACCTCAGCTTCCCAAAATGCTTGTATTATAAGTCTGAGCCACTGTATCTGGACTAAGAACATTTTTTTTTTCCATTCAAAATTTGACTGTTTGGTGCAAGAGTCCTAGCTTTCAACCTTTCATCATGTTTTCCTCATTGAGCATAATTATTTTTAGCTTTTGGCTTAAAGTGAGGGATGCATAACTCCTTTTACTTAAACACTTAGAGGCCACTGCACAGTTATTCATTGGCCTGACTTCAATATTGTTATGTCTCAGAGAATAGAGAGACCCAGGGAGAGAGAGAGATAGGGGAATAGCAGGTCAGTAGAACAGTCAGAACATAAACATGGATGTATTAAGTTTACTGTCATATGTGGGGGTAGTCCGTGTACCTCAAAACAATTACAACAGTTAATGTCAAAGATCACTAATCACCATAACAGATATAATGGTAACGGGAAAATTTGAAAAATTGTAAGAATTACCAAAATGTGACAGAGAAACATCAATCGAACATATGTTATTGGAAAAAATGGTGCTGGTGGAGACTTACTTGATTCAGGGTTGCCACAAACATTTAATTGTAAAAAACACGGTATCTTGAAACAATAAAATGAGGTATGTCTGTATTTGCCTGTAGACGAGTTCATTCTTTTACAGAAAGCAACAACAAAAACATATATAAAGGCTAAAGACATGAAAATAAGCAAAATAATTAAGTTAGGATATTTGAAATATGTTCCTGATTATTACTGCCTGTTTTATATTTCAATATTATTTAGAAATAATTTACATGTAATTAAATGTATGAATTTTAAGTGTACAGTGTGATGAGTTTTGAAAAATGCATCTTTGTACATCCTTCACTCACTCTCACAGTAAATGCATAGAACATTGTTACTATTGCAAAACTTTTGTGGCCCTTTTTAGTCAATCTCCTCCCACCACCCCTGCCTCAAGGAAACACTCAACCGTTTTCTGACACTATTTATTATATTTTACTTTTCATGTCATACCCAGTAGTTTAACTATGATGTGTTTACATGTGATTTTCTTCATATTAATCCTGCTTGGAATGTATTATGCTTCTTGAATCTATGAGTCAATGTTAATCAAATGTTTTTTCTGCACCTTTCACATTTTCTTCTCCTTCTGGAACTTTAATTACACAGGTCCTTAATGTTTGAAAATTTCTATTAATCTGTCAAGTTCACTGACTTATTCTGTCATCTTCACTCTTTTTTTTTTTGTAGAGACAGTCTCACTTTACTGCCTTCAGTAGAGTGCCATGATGTCATAGGACTCACAGCAACCTCCAGCTCTTGGGCTTCTGTGATTCTCCTGCCTCAGCCTCCCAAGCAGCTGGGACTACAGGCGCCCGCCACAACGCCCAGCTATTTTGTTGCAGTTCAGCCGGGGCTGGGTTTGAACCCGCCACCCTCGGTATATGGGGCCGGCGCCCTACTCACTGAGCCACAGGCGTCTGCTATGAATCCTTTTCAGTGAAATTTTCATTTCAGTCATTTTACATTTAGTTAATTCTAGAATTTTCATTTTGTTCTTTCTTTAAAAAAGGATTTTCATTTCTCTGATGAGATTTCCTTTCTGTTCACTCATTAAGACCATACTTTATAAATCTTTGCAGATATGTAGGATTGCTGCTTTAAATATTTATCTACAAATCAAATATCAGGGCTTCTCATACTCAATATTTACTGGCTGCATTTTTCTTAATTATGGCTTATATTTTTAAATTTCTTTTCGTTTTTTTTTTACTATGCGATAGAGATTGTTGGTGATTTATTGTAGATTTTTTGGATTCTATTATCTTCCTCTAAAGAGTATTAGTTTACGTTCCAGGAGGCAGTTTAATTACTGAATTAACACCTTATATCTATATAGTTAATTTTATGCTTTGTTATGGCAGATACAAGTTACAGTATTTCTAAGACTCTTTAACCTGGTCTGAGTCAACTTTGAAACTCTAAGTCCTGTAGATTTTATTAAGTCTTGGTTTTAGATTTTGCTAAGGTGGATCTATTGTAGACTGTGTTTTAAAGTGGTCATTACACTCAAAGCATGTTCTTCCTGGTGTATCATCTGGATACCAGGAGATAACGAGGGCTCGACACTCTGCCTAAGCCCACTCTCTAATATCTTCCAAACTGCTCAGTCTGTGTCCCTTTCTTCTCTCAATCCCATCATAGCCATTCTCTGGTAAACCTAGTGTGGACTCCCCCAAAATGCATAGTCTACTAGTCCCTAGCCAAGGAATTATGAAGAACCCCCATCCAGACTTTTGAGGATCTTTTCTGTTTGGCTCTCTCCTTTCTGATGCCCTTGCTTTGCTCTGAAAAGTCTAACCAGTTCTGTATCTCCAAACTCTGAAATTGCCCCCAGACAGAGAGATTTGGCAATCATGGGGCTCATCTTTGAGCTTTCCTTCTCTCAAGATTAGTCTTGTGCTGCCCTATTTTCCATGGCCTGAAGGAAGTTGCCTCATATGGTTTGTGGAGTTTTACTGCTGTTTATGGACAGGGGTTAATCTCACACCTCTTAGTCCCTCATGGCTAAAGACTCATTGATAGTTTTAAAGAGCTACCTGATGAAATTAGAGGTTCATTAGTAATAACATCTGAGAGTTTATGGTGATATTCAGGTAACTGAGAAAGGAATGTATAATAATTAAAAATAAAAAAACAGTTAAAATATGAACTAGATTATTATGCTTAAAATGATGCTTAAACTTTAAGGTTTATTATCCAGTGTATTCTCCTTTGGATACCCCCCCTTTCCTCACTTGATGGATTATAAATGGATTTGAAATGCAGTGCCTTCCCAACCACTCCCAGTCACAAATGTGGGCATGTGTGCCCAGGGAGAGCCAATCAAAACACTCCACTCTTAGGACATCAGTGATAAGTGCAGGAATAAGCACCCAAATAATGTCAATATCAGAGTCTTTCCTCAGCTTAACAAATTGGTGCTGTTAGAGAGACATTGTCTTTCTGTTGGGATTGCTAAATGGGAATGTTTGAGCTGGATCTCTTGAAAGACATCTTGCTCACTAAAAGGATAATTTGGTTAACAAGTGTTTGTCTTTCTTGGGCTATTCAACATCAAAACCCTCTTCCAATCAGAGATCTCTACTGTGTGATCTTTGGCAAGAAACAGTGTCCTCCTGCTTACCCACTATACTAATAAAGGGACCAAAAATTCTCTCTTGTCCCTCTGGAAACTGTGCCTCAGCCAATCAGACTGAGTCTTTTCAGTGTGGCTCTCCCACCTAATAATACTCCACATATTAAGATCGTTCTGTAAAGATGCAGAAATATTATTTGCACAACAGTGGTGGAGTAGAAAAATCCAGCGACAGCAGGAAGTGTCTAGTCATGGCATTTTCAGCCATATTTGTAGGAAGTATGAAAATAGGGTGGTACCCACAGTAACATCCTTACTAGACCATTCCTGAGGCCTGCACTTGGTTGTGTTCACAGCTGTCTAGAAACACTTGGATACTGCCTATTTTCTAGAACTGTCTCTCAAGCTTTCCTATAATCCTGGAAACTACTCAATATCCCTCTATAAATTCCTTCTTTGTTTATGCTTGTTTGGCAGATCAAAATCTTTTCTCCTCTTCTTCCTAAAACCATATAGATATGAACCCTATTTCCTGCTTTCTTTGTAGCTATGTATGAATAATTGTGTGAAAAAGTTTAGACCAATGGGATATGAGCAAAGTAAGGTGTGCAACTCCTAGTTTAATTGTAGCTTAAAAGGAAGTTGCTATCCATGAATTTCGGTCTTTCTCCCTTTACTGATGTTTGAAATAGCTGTGATCTGGCTTCCATTATGCAGATAAGGACAATGCATATACCCTTAGATGGGGTCTTAAAAAAAAACAAAATTGATATGCTGTAACTTCCTCTAAATAATATATAGGACTAAACACAAAGATTTAGGGGATTAGAAATGCTGGAGTAAATTCAGACTGCATGTAGATGCCCATCCTCTAATTATATTCCCTAAGAGGGTGTAGGCATCACCAAATCCTGGAGAAACACATTGGTGGGGGCTACTCGGCCAACATCTTAGAAGGCATTCCAGTGCCTGCTCTCTAGGGATAGCCAGTGATGGGGTGGGGAATGTTGAAATTGTCACACCAGGAATGTCCAAGACACATGACAGCATTTAACTGGCAGAGACAACGTGAATGTGGCTACTATCATGGGCAGCAGGACCAGCAGGATAATCTGAAGATTTTGAAACACAATTGTTGATGGATCACAGTGTCCCTACACTAAAAACTATAGTTCCATTGAAAAAGAGGTCTTACTTGAATAAAGGTGATTGTCCCATTTCCCAGATGTGAATCAATTCACAAATCCTAGACTCCTTTGAATGAAGGAGAGTGTGGGGACCCTTGCTTAAGTACATACTGGAGTCTATCTCCACACAGTCCCCAAAGGCATTTGTGAATGTATAGCAGGGAGACTGTGTAATACTTCTTGGGGAGGAGGAAATATTGGAACCTGACTCTGAACAATGAATGGTTTGTGGCGTTAGGCTGGGGCTGAAATCAGATGTATCTCAGGAAGAACTTCAGGCACATATTACAGTTGTTTGTGTAGTTTTCAGGTATAAAGTTAGAACACACTTTATCACGTGGATCTGGAGACAGTGATGTAAAGGTTCAGGGATAGTTAGAGATCACGTACTCCAGTGACAGCAGAGGGAAGAGTCCAGTGGCTGTGAGCCACACATCAGGCAGTCAAGCGTCCAGTGGTGGCAGCATCCCTTCCTGTAGCTTTCTCCTCTGGCTGCTCTCTCTTCCCAGCCCTCTGTACTTGCCACCCTCTTTCCAAGCCTGGTTCTCTGCCTTTCCTTCTGTTCTATACACTGCTCAATATTCTTCCAATGAAAATCCTCCCTGTTTAGCTTAGCCAGATTTGGCTTCTGAATTTTTGCAAATACAATCCCTGATTAGTACAGACCACATATAAAATAAAACCTGTGGGCATGAGAGAAATTTATAAATAGACAGAGATAGAGGATTCTGATGACAAATTTTTATTTCTTGGTTCTAGATAAGGGATTATTGACGATTAGTTTTATTCCTCTAATGGGAGCTTAGGTTAGAAATGCACGAACGTAAAGGGGTGGACGAATGTAAAGGGGTGGTGTTGAAAGACTGGGTGAACCTGAATGTTTCTGACAGTCTAATTGAAGAAAACAAAACTCATTATGGGTAAGAAATCATTCTATGGCCACAAATGAAAAAGATAAAAGAGAGGAAAGAGAGAAGGCATACACATCTTTCCTTTGGAATCAGGCAGGGTTCATTTTTCTTCTGTGGCAAAAGTATTAAGGAGCTTGCTCCTGTGTTTTATATATTCCCAGGAATTCTGAGAAAGAGGTAGAAAGATCAGGAAAGAGGAGAAGAAAAGGATGCCACCTCCAAATATTTCAAGAATCTAATTATCTGAGAAGTCTCACGCGCGCGTACACACACACTTTCACCAACAGAGATGCTACCTACACTTTCCATCTCTCTAATGTTACTGAATGACAGGTCCACGTGTGAATGACTTCGGGATTTGCTACTCATCCTATAGGCTCTACAACTTCCTGGCTCTTCTTGAACAGGCAATCGCCCTTTGTTTGGCATTCACTGCTTTTTGATTAAGACTCGAGGAAGGATATTCTCTTCTACTCTCAAACTGTTATAGCCCTTTCCTTCCTCATTCAGGAATTTGGCCTTCCTACTTCTAGATTCTTTGTCAGGGTTCGATTCTGAATAGCATTAAAGAGCTTTACCACAGGGGTCATTTTCTTAAGAGGACAGTTCACTTCTGAAATTCTAGGCAAGCGAATGCCACTTAGGCCTGATTCCCCTGGGTGAGCATAGCTAGAATCTGCACTCCCCAGGAGTAATCTGTAGTTTTCTTCTTTTTTCACTAGAATAGTATAATAAGTTAGCACCAAGATTTACAAAAACTAGTTTTTGCAGAGCATCTATTGAGGGTCCAGCAGTGGAGGAGAAACCAAAGTTACCTAAAGAGAAAACAAAAGAATCACACACCATGCATTTCTACTCTTGTCCTTAGACAAAGAATATTTAAATTTCTCTGTTTTCTGGTGTCTTCCTAGGGCTGGGGGAAGGAAACAGCTGATTTCACAGCTGATGACTGAGCCTTTCTCAAGGGCAGTTGCCAGAGGAGCCTGACATGGGGAGCAGCTGTTCCCCATCCTCTGGGAAAGGTGCCCAATTCCAATGGGAGGTGGGGGAGGGAGAGCCACGATACCTGCTTTCTCTCTCTGCACAGGGAGAAGGGAGACCTTTCAACACCAGGGCAACAAGCCACCCACATTTCTCCTTAGTAAATCAATGATCAGCTCTGATTCCTATTCTATATATTTTTTCTTCATTTCGAGTCTTTACATGGTCTAGAGGAGAAATACCTCCACAGACCGAATATACATAAACCACAGGAAGGCTGGGAATTTAGCTTTGAAGAACATATTCGAAAACAGGGTTTATCTCTTACACAATTGTTTCTCAGACCTCCCCAAGTAGTATTGATTATAAACGTTTGAGATTGTCTAAGGTAGGCTTTTCCTGTCCTCCCCAGAGCATGTCCTAGGCTCAAGATGCCAGAAAGGTGGTTTCTTTGCAGGTATTGAGCTATGACTGAGACTCCCGGGCTGAGCAAGACAGAACTAGGGCTTGTCCTTTCTCTTACCATCTCCTGAACAGAGGCATTAATCCAAGGTACTCATTCAAAATACCTCTGGATAACACAATGCTCAGAGCCGCTGCTCCGAGATGTTGGAATCACCCAGAACACCAGGACAGTGGCTGTGTCAGGAGCCTTCTTTCACAAACTGTTCTTTTTGTGCTCGGGGTTCAGTTGAAGAGCCTGAGGTGGGCTTCTCAGAGCTGGTGGGACTATTGGTCAGCCTCCCACAGCCAGGGCAGTCCAAACACGGAAGTGTTCAGATGGATAAATCTCATGTGCAGTTTTCACCCATATCTCTCTCCTGTGACTCCTTATCCCCATTTTCACCATATCTCTCTCCTATGACTCCTTATCTCCTCTCCTGTGACTCTTTATCCCAGATGCCCAGGACTCCTGCTTTTCTGATCAATGAGGCTCTCTCCCCTAGCACCCTGCACTGCCAATTAACCCTTCTTCCATACACCACATTAATTCCTCTTTAAAATGTGCCTGCCTTGATCAGCAATTTTGAGCCAAATTTTGACCAACTTCATGTGATATCCTTTTGTGGGAGAAATTCCATTAATAAAGGGAATTTTGCAGTCTAGAATGTAAAAACTGAGACTTAATCTATGTTGTTCTAAAAACCAGAAATGGAGCCAACAGGGGGGAAATAATAAGAAGATAGACTCATCCTAAATATGCAAAAGACCTTCCTAGCAATCGGAAATGTTCAGAAAATAGGAAGCAATGCTTTGGGAAGTAAGGAGACACCCATCACTCTATAGTGGCTAGTTTTGTTTGAGCAAAATTTTTGACTGGTTGAATTCTATGATTATGAATCAAAGTATGAGACGCATGTACCGAGCAACTGACCTTTCAGAGGTCATTAAAGCTGGTGTGTATTCGCCTGACCTGAAGGAGAGGAAATGATTTGTAAATTTTGAAAGTTTATTCTTTTATTGGAAAATCTCACTGAGGTCATACCATGCACTGGAGACTGTCTGGTTTGGGGTGATAGATTGATGAGTAACTGAAACACAGCTCCTGCCTTCAAAGTACTCCCAGTCCAGTGAGGGACAGAGACAGCAACAGGCAGTAATAGATTTATCCTATGTATCCATCTGAACATATTTAAGTAAAGGGTTTTTAGGATGTTGATGGAACCTATGTTAGAAATATAAAGCAGCTACAGCCACAGCCACAGCCTTAGTGGTGGGAGAGTGAGTCAGGAATGGTTTCCTATAGGGAGGCGATGTCTAACGTCAATCTAGGAGATTAGAGGAGTTAGTCTGTGGAAAAGAAGAGACATTGAACAATAAAACAGGTTATATGCTGTTTACTAACTTGCTGTATCTGTGACCAGAAAGGTATTCTCCTCATGTCTGGTGGAAAGGGAGGACTATCTTCTATGAGATGAAAGGCAAGCCATGCTAACACGAGAGACATTTGTCTTTTAGAACCTACTGGAAAAAATACTGAAGATTTCTGTTTCCCTGTATCCAGCACTCCAGGTAGAATGACCAAGTGTGTGGATCTACAGGGACCTTCTCAGATGGAGCCAGGACCAGGTAGGGAGGGCAGAGGATGGAGAAGAAAGAGGGAGAGAGAAGGAAAGTATGGGATAAAGGGTCCTCCCGGCTCCATCAGAAGTTGAATCCATAAGGACTGAACAGCAACCCAGTGGGGAAAACAAAGAGCAGAAGCTTGAGGGTATTCATGACTAAACACCAGTAGGGCTTTTTCCTTTCTGGTAATTTATTGTCCTTACATGACCACAGGGGATACAACCAAGTGCTCTGGTTATCTGTTGCTGTGTAAAAAAGTTCTAGTAGCTCAAAATAGTCATTCTGCTGTTATCTGTCATGTTTGGGGTTGACTGTGCTCAGCTATGCTGCCCTTGCTCCCAGCCTTTCGTGTGGTTGCCATCAGATGGTGGCTGGGAATGGATTCATCCTGAAATCATCTTCATTCACGTGTTTGGCAGTGCATGCTGGCCATCCTGAGACCTTAGCAGGATTTGCCAGTTGGAACACCTACTTGTGGACTTTTAATGTAATCTGGGCTTCCTCATAGCATGGCACCTCCCTACCAGAAATGTGCTTCTTATGTAGTCACTTTTTATGATCTACCCTGGAAGTGACACAGCATCACTTCTACCATAGTCACAAGCCCGTCTAGATTCAAGGGGAAAGGAAATATGAACTTCACCTTTGTGTGTGTGTATGTGTGTGTGTGCCTGTGTGTGTATATGTTTAATTGTATATATTTAAGGTGTACAACAGGATCTTTTGATATACATATACATAGTGTGTGATTACCACAGTCAAGCAAATTAGCACATCTGTCCTGTCACAGAGCTACTGTGGATCTGTATATTGCTTTGGGCAGTCTGGACATTTTAACAATATTAATTCTTCTGATCTATGAACATGGGATGTCATTCCATTTATTTGTGTCATCTTTGATTCTTTCATTTTCAGTGCACAGACCTTTCAGCTCCTTGTTTAAATTTATTCCTAAGTATTTTATTACTTTTGATGTTATTGTATATGAGATTGTCTTCTTGATTACTTTTTCAGACAGGTTGCCGTAATTGATGTAAAGAAATGAAACTAACTTTTTTTTTTTTATTAAATCATAGCTGTGTACATTGATATGATCATGGGGCATGATACACTAGCTTCATAGATTGTTTGACACATTTTCATCACAATGGTTAACATAGCCTTCCTGGTATTATCTCAGTTATTGTGCCAAGGCATTTACATTCCACATTTACCAAGGAAACTAACTTTTGAATGTTGACTTTATATCCTGCAACTTTCCTGAATTTGTCGATCAGTTCTGACAGTGTGTGTGTGTGTGTGTGTGTGTGTAAATGGACTCCACCTTTTCATGGAAGGAATATCAGTACCTTGTAAAAGGAGCACACTTATAGCCCTGACTCAAGCATTCTAAAAGCAACCCATATAACCAAAACATTTGTAACCCCATGATAATTTGAAATAAAAAGGAAAAGAAGAGCAGGACTGAATATATCATGGCAGCTGACCTTGGAAAATATTACCTGCCATACAGAGGGATTATATTTGATGGACATCTCATTCTAAAGTTGCAGAATTATAGCAAGACCTGGTGTTAAACTCTTCTCTCCCTGTCGGTAGGGTGGGTGTGGCTGGGATAGTATCTCTCTCTTGACTCTAGGCCTCTTCTTTTGTCAACCAAGGGGCTTTCCATTTTTTCTGATCCTATTGCTTGCGTTTTAATTCTACCTTAGTCTATGCTGGCGTCTCTTTGGGAACTAGACTAATAAGAGAGGTAACATGGAGTATGTGAAGAGCATTATATCTTTAAAAAGGAACACTGGGGCTTGTTTCCCGGAAGGCCAGTTTCTAGATTATGACTTTGGGAAATCTACTAACCCCCATGCTCAAGTTCTCTCTTTGAGAAGCTGGGGAAATAATAGTACCTCTCCTGCAGGGCCATTGTGCCCAGCAAATGAGATACTACGCCTAGGGCAAGTAGAGCACCTGGAACATAGTAAGCACCTAATAAATATTCCTTTTATTAGTTGACACATTAGTTGATGGATGCTTTTAATGTGTTTTAAAATGTTTACATTTCAATCTGTCATAGCTATGGTATTCAAACGTTTTAATCATGCATTTTGGTCAAAAAATGTTTCATGCACCTTCAATATGTGACTATTTGTATACATGTAACTTTTTTTTCCTTTAGACAAGAGTCTTACTCTGGCATCCTGACTAGAGTCCCATGGCATTATAGCTCATGGCAACCTCAAGTTCTTGGGCTCAAGCCATCCTCTCATCTCTGTTTTTCTATTTTTAATAGAGATGGGGTCTTGCTATTGCTCAGGCTGGTCTCAAACTCCTGAGCTCAAGCAATCTGCCTGCCTCAGTCTTCAAGAGTGCTAGAATTACAGGTGTGAGCCACCTGTATACCTGTCATTTTTATGCATGTGATATAATACTGCCTATATTGCATAACATAGCCCCAAATAGTAATTAAATGGATAAAATATACAGAAATTCTCACAGTAGATTGCCATGGTAAATCCTCTGGTATCCCCCTCCACTTTGATAACCATAGCCTTAAAACCAGATTTTCTAAGGTTGTAGAGGAGTGTCTATACCATATTCATACATGTGTAGGTAGCTAAAAGAGAGAGAAAAGGTAAGATGAAGGGAAAGAGAAAAAGAAGAGGGAACTTTTGGTTTTCATTTATACTATTCAGTGCTTCTTAAATGTTTTAGAATAATGAGCATGTATTATCCTTAACATTAAAAAAAACTTCAAATGCGGAAGTTTAGTTTGACATCAATTACTCAGACTTAAGTCATTGCCTGTCTAAACGTTCTCATTATTTCTCTACCGTTGAAATTATTCTACAAGTATGTACAGTGCAGACGCCTTGGGAAAGGCAATTCCCCCTTGCACCTCACTTTGTCTAAGAGAACAACTGCTCTCTGTTGCTTCCAAATAGTTTGGAGGTAGGAATTTACAGACCTCTGTGGTTTGAGGAAGAAAAAGGAATTTTTCTGCACAGAGTTTTCTCTGGAAGACTTCCCTGTTTACTGAAATGCTCTTTCTTCTACATCTGTGTCTGTCTCTCACTGGAAAATTCTCCACTGTGAAGGAAACTCCTTTCTCTGAGCCCATATTTAGCCAAGCTGGTGGATTCTTTTTGTTTGGCTTATAATTTTTTTCATGCATGTGGCATGTGGGTGACTGACACATGCATACAGGCTCCCTCGCTTTCCCTACTCTTGGACCTGTATCTGCCTTGTAGCTACTGGAAAACATAGTGTGATGTGTCTGAAGTAACCTTGCTGGCAAGATGAAAAGTGTTATATAACCTACATGCACTGCCAGACTAGCATTCTGTCCTGAATGTGATGACCACCACTGTGTTTATTTATAAAGTCCTGGTGAAATGATAGAAAAATGATGGTTCCTTCATGGATACGCCCTCTGAGCCAGTGCTGTCATCACTGTGATGGAAGGAAATCTTTTTTAGTCCACAGCAGTGGAGGAATGACTCTGCGATTCTTGCTGCATTAAAAAGAATGAAATAACTCGTGTCCTGTATTTCTGTGTATATATGGTACCTCTTTATTTTTTATTATTGCAGATGTGTACATTCGATAATGTAATTTACTAGCTAGGCCTTTCTTTAGCTCAGGAATACTTCTCCATAAATTCCAGCTATAGATTGATTTAGGTTAAGCTGGTTATTTTAAAATACGAATGCTTCAGTTGGTGGTAGGTCCCATTCATCTTTTAGCAGGAGTTATTTAGTTAAGTAATATGTGGATTACAGTCTGCTCCTGTTGATCAATTCTTCGCCCTTCCCCAGGGCTTTGTGCCTGAGAGTGTTGACTTGTACTGGCTGCATCATCATGGCTGCCTTGCCTTCCAGCTTGGGCACATTTAGCCAACTGGCAGCTCCAGAAGGGGCTCCCAGGGTAGGAGAGAGAGGTCAGGCATTTATTCTGCTGGTTGCCTCCCTGCTGGGCCATGTTTTGGCACTGGCTGTTTTCCTTCACCTACAGCACAGCCAGCTGGTTCTGGTGATTGCTTCCCACAATCATTCCTCTATTGTCTCTGGGGTATGTTATAATCCCTTATTGATTTCCTCTAATCTGGCCCATCTCTCTGTTTTCACTGAATGCCTTCTGATCAGCCCTTTTGGTGTGCCATTTTCTTCCTGACAGGACCCAGACTATATGAAGTAAATACCGCCAAACACAGCCTCAGGAAACAGATCCCTAAAATGGTATATTAGAATTATATTGTGTGGTAGGCAGAATAATGGCTTTCCAAAGATGTCCATGTCCTAATCCCCGGAGCCTGTGAATATGTTATGTCACATGGCAAAGGGGGATTAAGGTTGCAGTTAGATTTAGGGTTGCTAATCAGTTGACCTAATGATAGAGACATTATCCTGGATACCCAGTTGGGCTCAATGCAATCCAAAGGGTCATTAAAAGTAGAAGAGTGGGCAGTGCCTGTAGCTCAATGGGTAGGGTGCTAGCCATATAAACCAAGGCTGGCAGGTTTGAACTCAGCCTGGGCCAGCTAAAACAACAATGATAACTGCAACAACAACAAAAAATTGCCGGGTGTTGTGGCGGGCACCTGTAGTCCCAGCTACTTGGGAGGCTGAAGCAAGAGAATCACTTAAGCCAAAGAGTTTGAGGTTGCTGTGAGCTGTGATGCCATGGCACGCTACACAGGGTGACAGCTTGAGACTCTGTCTCAACAAAACAAAACAAAACAAAACAAAACAAAGTAGAAGAGGGGACTGGGCAGAGCAAGATAACCAGATAGAAACCTCCAGTGATTGCCCACCCACATGAACACCAAATTCAACAACTATCCATGTAGCAATGCCTTCGGAAGACCCTGAAGTCAGGTGAGTGATCATGCTACTTGGTTTTAACATTATGTAAAGGATAGAGGCACTAGAAGGGGCAGAGAAGACAACCTTACATTAACTATGCCACCCTCCCTCATCCCCTGGCAGTGCCGAGCTGCACTCCAAGTGGAGAGAACATCTGTGTGCCCAGGGAAGCAAGTCTGAAGTGATCGTAGGACTCTGCACTGGAACTCAGGGCCACCCTGCCAGAGTGGAGCACAGCACAGGGCAGAATTCTTCCAGCACCCATGGAGGGAGCATTTAGATCAACCCTAGCAGAGAGAAATCCTCTGTCCCCAAACCTGAGTCCTGGCTTGCTCCACCTCTGGCTGACAAAAGCAGCCTGGGCCTGGTACTAAATTTATAAGGCAGCCAGGCCACAAAGGTTGCAGTCTTTGGGCAATTCTTATGGCCGTGCTGGCTCAGAGCCAGTGGACTTGGGGTGCATGTGACCCAGTAAGTACCAGTTGCAGTGGCCAAGCCAATGCCTGTGTTATCCTGCCCCCAAATACAGGCAGTATGTCTCAGGGAATCTTCTTCTACTTGGAGAAAGGAAAGGAAAGATTCAAAATCTTTCAAAATTCAAAATTAGAAGATTTTGTTTTGCAACTTGGGCACCAGCTCAGCCACAGTGAAACAAAGTACCAAGCAGACTCCTAAAGCCATTTAGTCCAAAGACTACGGTTACAACACTCAATTCCCTTTGAATATCTGGAAATCCTTCTCAAGAAGAATGGGTTCATGGCCCAGCGTGGTGGCTCATGCCTGTAATCCTAGCACTCTGGGAGGCCAAGGCAGGTGGATTGCCTGAGCTCAGGAGTTTGAGACCAGCCTAAGCAGGAGCAAGACCCCATCTCCAAAAATAGCTGGGCATTGTGGTGGGTGCCTGTAGTCCCAACCACTCAGGAGGCAAGAAGATCTCTTGAGCCCAAGAGTTTGAGGATGCTGTGAGCTATAACACCATGGCATGGAACTTAAGAATTCACTTGACGGGCGGTGCCTGTGGCTCAGTCTGTAGGGCGCCGGCCCCATATGCCGAGGGTGGCGGGTTCGGGCCCAGCCCCGGCCGAACTGCAACCAAAAAAATGGCCGGACGTTGTGGCGGGCGCCTGTGGTCCCAGCTACTCGGGAGGCTGAGGCAGGAGAATCGCTTGGGCCCAGGAGTTGGAGGTTACTGTGAGCTGTGTGAGGCCACGGCACTCTACCGATGGCCATAAAGTGAGACTCTGTCTCTACAAAAAAAAAAAAAAAAAAAAAAAGAATTCACTTGACAAACTGAGAAATGCATCAGTCTGTCTCAGCAACAGACTTGATCAAGCAAAAGAAGGAATTAGTGAACTTGAAGACAGGCTATTTGAAAATGCACAGTCAGAGAGAAAAAAGAAAAGAATTAAAAAGAATGAAGCACACCTACGATATCTAGAAAATAATCTCAAATGGGCAAGTTTAAGAGTTATTGGACTGTGTCTAAAAAAAAACCAAAAAACTTAAAATAGGTACTTAACTTTTCAATGCCTAGATAGTGACAAATAGCCACAATCATCAAAAACAATCAGGAAAATATGACCTCACCAAACAAACTAAAGTACCAGTGACCACCACATGTACTCACTATTAAACTGGACTAACTGATCAACCACCCATGTGTGCATGTGGTAGTGAAACTCAACAGAAAGCAAGCAGATGGGAGGGAGCAGGAGGAGCTGGGTAAATTCACACCTAGTGAGTACAATGCATTTTATCTGGGCACACTTTTAACCCTGACTCAAACTGTACAAAAGGAACTCCAATACATCTGGCAGCAGACTTCTAGGTGGAAACCATACAGTCCAGGAGAGAGTGACATGGCATATTCAAAAGGCTGAATGAATAGCGGAGCGTTGTGGCGGGCGCCTGTAGTCCCAGCTACTCAGGAGGCTGAGGCAAGAGAATCGCTTAAGCCCAGGAGTTGGAGGTTGTTGTGAGCTGTGTGAGGCCACGGCACTCTACCGAGGGCCATAAAGTGAGACTCTGTCTCTACAAAAAAAAAAAAAAAAAAAGGCTGAATGAAAAGGGCATTAACCCTAGAATATTATATCCTGCAAAAATATCCTTCAAACATGAAGGGGAAATAAAGATTTTCTCAGACAAATAAAAAGCTAAAAGAATTTCATCAACACCAGACCTGTCCTATAAGAAATGCTAAAAGGAAATCTTCAATCTAAAAGAAAAGGATGTCAATGAACAAGGAGACATCAACTTCCAGCACCCCACTCTTTCTTGCTTCTGTGTCTTTGTCTATGTGCTCGTCCTGTGTGGAAAGTTCTCAGTGACTGAGTCTAATTGGTCAACAAAGCTCAGCTTTGAAGGGTCAGTTTCAGAATTTTCTATGATGTCTGCTCTCCTGTCTGCTCCCAGGGTCATTTCTAACTCATTGTTGCCCTCAAGTCTGTACAGTCCTCTGGTATCACACGCACCCCCACTGTGCTTTCTGGCTCACAAGGCTGCCTTTCCTTTTAGACTGAAGATAAGGGATGATGCCATATTCATCTTGCATTGTATTCTTATCTGTGCTGCCAACCAATTTCACCTTAGGCTCTGTCAAAGGGAGGGCTAGAAAGAGGCAGCAAAACTGGAAGGGAAAGAACGATGTGCTTCTTTTTGGTTTCTGATCTACCTCCTATTCCGATGAGTGGCATCTAGCAATGTTCTTTGCCTTCCTGAGTCAGCAGCTCAATCCCAAAAGCAGTTTCTTCAGGTTTTTCAAAACTGGCCTTATTATGTCTCCCAAAGAGATACCAGCTTGATTGGGCCAAACCCTCTTTTCAGATCTGCTTCCTGCAGTTGCTACTTCCACAAAACTGCACAGTTCTCTTTTCATAGTGTTAGTGACCGAGTTATCTAGGTAACAATTCTTTGTATTAAATTTGCCATTAAAATAACTTACATGGTTTCCATCTTTTGGCTGAACCCTGTCTGATACACTTGTTGAACCAAAGGAGAAATACTTTAGCATGAAGGTCAAATTCAGACTTCTTAGGGCAGCGCCTGTGGCTCAGTGAGCAGGGCGCTGGCCCCATATACTGAAGGTGGCGGGTTCAAACCCAGCCCCTGCCAAACTGCAACCAAAAAAAACAAACAAAACGATCCAGACTTCTTATAAAAATACCAATGTTAAAAAAGACATTTAATGAACACAGAGCCACCACATAAAAGTTTACCTCCAAAACATTCACTGAATTTGTAATGCCTTAGCAGGTAACTTTATTCAGGTCACCTCCACTCCACTCCACACCTTAGAAGTGAAATCTTTGCTTTAGAGAACTTTCTAACTTATGTCCTAACCACTTGCCCTGAGCATCTGATCATATTCCCTGCTCATTTGTCAGTTTTTTTCTGCCCTTTTCCATCTCCAGACAGGGAGCAAGTTCATCTCATCTGTTTCTATGAACTCCCCACAGTTCAGTTTCTGTCTGTAAATATTATACAGACAAACAAGTGAAGGAAAGAAGTGAATAACCAGGCAAGGAGAAAATCCATTTGCTTTGACTTACCATTGTTTATTGAGTGGAAGACCTTGGACCCAGTAGTACTTGATAAATACAGTTTGCTGATGAATCACCTCACTAGTATAATGTTTGACTCCAGTTTCTCATGAGTGCTCCAGTTTTTCTTTTGTTATTTGGGGTTATATCTCTTCTATATAACATTATTTTAATTTATATTAAGGGTGACAGAAGCATTCACAGAAGGAGGAGAACACATATGGAATCAGAAAAACCTAAGTTCAAGTTCTGAGTCTGCCACCCACTACTTGTATGACCTTGGGCAAATGACCTGACCTCTCAGAGCCTTCACATCCTCTCTTTAAATTGGAGTTATAATAATAATAAATACCACGGACTGTTTAATCCTCACAACAACTCTATGAGGTTTTTACTATTATTACCCCCATTTTACTGACAAAGAGCTCAATTTCAGAAAAGTTAAAAAACTTGCCCACGATTATCCAGCTATGAATTCTTGGGGTCAATGTGTAGAACCAGGCAGTCTGGCTCCCAGGGCCAGCTTCCTAACCATATGCTCTAACCGCCTCCTTTCTTGGACGGTGTCCTTAATAAGTCTGCTTCAACTGCCATAACAAAATACCATAGACTATGTGACTTAAACAACAGAAATCTATTTTCCTATAGTTCTGAAGTCTGGAAGTCCAAGATCAAGGTGCCAACATAGTTGGGTTCTAGTGAAGACTCACTTCCTGTCTTCCAGATTGCTGCCTTCTCACCGTGCCCTCACATGGTAGACTGGAGATGGAAATGCCCACACACGCACACCCTCTCTGACATCTTTTCTTCTAAGACATTCATCCCGTCGTGAGGACACTACCCTCATGGCCTCATGTCAAATCTATTAAGAGTAAAGTATCACACCTACAGTGCATCTTACAAGGATACATGTGAAACTTACTAAATATAGAATATAAATGTCTTAACACAATAACTAAGAAAATGCCATGAAGGCTATGTTAACCAGTTTGATGAAAATATTTCAAATTGTATATAAAACCAGCACATTGTACCCCATGACTGCATTAATGTACACAGCTATGATTTAATAAAAAAAAAAAAAAAGAGTGAAGTATGTGTGTCTTAACACAATAATTAAGTGAGGTGAAGACTATGGTAAACAGTTTGATGTAAGCATTCCAAATTGCATATAAAATCAGCACATTGTACCCCATAAATGCATTAATGTACACAATTATGATTTAATAAAAAAATAAGGAGAGAAAAACAATAAACCTAATTACCTCTCAAAGGCCCTATTTCCAAATATGTGAACCATCACACTGAGGGTTAGGGCTTCAACGTGCAGATTTAGGAGGAACACAATTCAGTCTTCGGCATGTGATTACCAGGAATCTCATTATGAGTTCACAAATGTTGAGGGTATGGCTTGCGTAAGTGCTACATCCATGGCAGCTATTCTGACACCTTGGAAGGAAATTCAGAAAGAGTTTAGATTCAGTAGTTTAGGTCCAAATTAGACTTACCATTGAAATGACCCGGCTGATGTAGACTGTTATTTTTGTTATGAACAATTTGGCATAAGCCTCTGCCCTCAAATAGTAGCAGAACATTTTCCTGCCATCCCCAGTGGTCAACTTGGTGAAAGGTATTTGGTTCTGTAATGTTTATTTCATGTTCTGTTGCTAAGGAAAAGGTGATGTAGCCAGATAAAAAGGTGTGAGATGAAAGTTGAGCCATGTAAAGGCTTTCTGTGTAAGCCATCTAAAATAGCACATGCTACCCCTTGACCCTGCTTTATTTTTCTTCCCAGGACCTGTCACTACCTGACATATTTATTTGTTTATGTGTTATTTGTCCTCTCACAAAAATGTAGGCTTGTGAGGGCCAGAACTTTATCTGTTTGTTTCCCTGCTGTATGATCTTTTCCTGGAACACTGTCCTACTCAAAGTGGGTCCTCAGTAAGTATTTGTTGAATAAATGATGGACGACATCTTCCACAACAGAAAATGCAAAGGATTCTTCATGTGCTATTTCTCATACGCATTTCTGACAAGAACTGAAGATAGAATCTTAAAATGTAATCAAGAGAAAAGTGGCTCCAGGTTAGTGTGGAATCAAATCTCATATTTCCTTTAGCTCTTGACAACGAGTGCTGTTTTAGGAACGGCCGCCAGGCAAGAACTCTCAGAGGAGGCATTCTGAGGACAGACTTAAATGAAATGATGGAGCTAGAGCACTGAAGTCAGCACCTTGAATAAGATCCAATTTTGAAACTCCTTTTAGAATTTCGTAGCAGGAAAAATGTCATCTCTTAAAAAAATAATGAGGACTGTATAAACTGTGTGATATGTGTATGTGTATGGTTTTCTTTTGTTTAGTTTTCTGTTTTGTTTGTTTGTTTGTTTGTTTTGGTGCTTGGAAGTTTAGAACCAAACTTAATGTTTAGTAGTTAGTGATGCTGGCCTAGGCTATGGTTTTAGCCCTGTATTTATTTTTAAAAGCTATTTTTATTTTGATAAATTCATTACAGGTTTATCCTGCTATTAACCATCTTAGATTTAGAAAGTGGGTTATAAATTTAAGTACCTGGTTGAGGAAATGAAGAACAGTCCTAAAGAAAACCAGGCATGGCATGTCAGAGTGGTGGCCCTGAAGACACCTTCCCCTTTCTAGTCCCCTCCCTGGCATGCATTTGTGCCCCTCACCAGCCAGCCCCTCTGATCCTGTCCCTTGCTCTGGATGGGCAAGGAGTAATCTCCATTCAGCACATTCATCTCCTTCCACTTCCTTGGCTCTGTCATGTGTACCAGCCACATATCCAGCAAATCTGATCTCTGCCCAGCCGAGAGGAAAATCCATGGAGATCCATAAACTCTCTACCCACATTTCATGTCACGTCCCCCTCCAAATTTATGCCACAATCATCCTAAATTTCTGCAGCCTAACGTGTTGTTCCTACTTCTGTGATTTTTCCATTTTGTCTACTTGGAAGGTTTTTCTAATTATTATCCATCTTGAAAATTCCTCTTTATCCTTCTGATGTCTTCAGTCTAGCCAATGTGATTCTGTTTATAAAAAGGTATTTGAATGCCTATTGCATGCCTGCAACTGTGTCCTGGGGTTCTAGGGCTGCCAAGCTTAACCTCCCTTGAGCTCCTTTGACTCTTCCTGACCGAATCACTTCTCCCTATATCTTATCTTGAACTTCTCACATATTTCTCTATTATTTTGCGTCTGTCTATAGTGTTGGACAGAGACCTGCTCAGGTTTATGGATTGTTTCCTCTGCTTGACTCTGAGTTTATGGAAAGCATAAATTTCTCTGTTTCTGTAGGGTACAAGAAGCAGGCACACAGTGGGTGTTGATATGACAAGCAGAAAGAGCCACCTGAACAGGACCTTTCACATAGCAGGTGCTCAGTAAATACTTGTTGAAAGGAAGAGAAAATATAATTCAGATATACCCAGTGACTGGGTAAGAGAAAGAAAAAAAGTGGTAGATGAAGTGTGTGAATGAATGAGCAGTGTGCATGTATGGGAATCACGTTTTGGATGAAGATGTAGTGACTCACCTTTGAATGTGTATTTAATCTTAGTCAATAACACTTCTTGCACATCAGCTGTGAATAGTAAGTGGATCAAGTGGCTGAGTTTTGAGGACGAAGGCAGGCATGATGAACGACTGAGAAGCACTACCGTACTATAGGTGTGGACTCTGGGTTTACATCCCAGTCTCAGCTCTATCATTTACCATCTGTTTAACTTTGGGCAAGTTACATATCCTTTCTAACCCTATTTCCTATATCAAAGAATTAAAAAATCAAATTTATAAGTGTTTATGAGTTTGAAATGAGACAAGTCATCCAGACTGTAAGATACTTGGTAATGATGCTATAAATGTTTGCTATCAATAATGGCCAAATAAGATATCAAGATGGCATTCTAGATTAATCTTCAAATAAAAAATTAAAAGACACATTAACTTCTCAAGTAAGCGTAAAAATGTTTACCAGTCCCCACCAATATTTAAGTTGTGTTATATAAAATCATGAAAATTTAGCTTTTTCTGACTCATTGACACAGAAATACCCTTTTTTTGCCCAGTTTTTCCTGTCTGGTACAGTTGGTCATTAGCCATTCAGTGGCAAATTTCTTAGATTTCCCCTGTTCACTCGGATCTTTGCTCTCAGTGAGCTCGTTCATTTCTGTTCATTCACAATGCAAGTTCTACTTATTTCCAAAAAGGGCCTGAGGAGACTCAACTTCTACAGCCAACCATGTTGGCCATGCAGTTCCTTGGGCAATTAATCATGTCCTGCCCTCTGACAAATCCTCCATTGCCTGAATTGCTATGCAAATCTTGTATTGGTTTAGCAATTTACCAGGCTACCTTGGAGGAAGAATGGAGAAAGTACCTCACCGTGTGTTGCAGGACACCAACTTAACGAGGTAGAAATGGGCTTGGTAAGTTGACTGGCTGTCACCAAAGAATAAACAGGACTTGTTCTACTCAACTTCAAGCTGTAAAGAAGCAGGAGCCACAGAGAGACCCTTGAGCAAGAGGGTGGGAAGTCTCTTGACCCCAAAATAAATCTGAGGCACATAGTTGTGCCTTAACTCCATTAATAGTGATGCAGAGCTGATGTTCAATTTAAAACGCTCTTTCTCGACATGGAACGGCCCGAGAGGATATAGCATTTCCAGAAGGTTGAAAATTACTGGAGTAAAGGGCCTGTTTCTCCCTCCCTCATGTCTTCTTTACTTGTTTCTACACTGTTCATTCTCTAGGAACAGAGATGTATTCAGTCTGATCTTCTACCTTCCATACAGTCTAGCCCAGTGGTAAAAACACTACAGGTACTTAATAAAAGTCTGTTGGAGTGACAGAGTGACCCATCCTAATCCCTTTACCTAACAGGGCCCAGTGACATGTGAGAAGGCAGCAAATCCTCAGAATTAGGATAATTATGGATAATCGTGATACCTTGGGTCTGCAGCCCTTTACTTTAAGGGTACACTTGACAAAGCTGAATATAAAATCATCATCATTCATATTTGTGAAGCACACTTCTCCATACAATATTCATATCTCACTGGAGGTTCAGAATGCTTAAGGAATTTACCTAAGGCCACACAGCTAGTAAGGGGCAGACTACAATCAGATCTTCTGACTTCTGTCTCTGACCATGGAAAAGTTTCTTCTCATGAACACTCACCGACAGCCAAGTCCACAGAGAGAAGGATGGAGCAGGAGCACGGATGGGGAGAAAGGTTGTGAAAGGTCTCAGCATCATTTCCGCTCTGTGCAGGCACCTAGCTCCCCAGGGAGGACTCACTACCATTTTCCCTTTGGCTAATCCCAAATTTCTGCTGAGCAAGTGGACCAAGTTATTGTTTCTTCTCAAAGGAGATATAAAGAGTTCAATCTTTGCCTTGCAATTGATCTCTGTGGAGGCCTGTCCACCAGCCAAAGCCTTCTCCCATCCTTCCCGCTAGTCCCAAGGGCCACAGAACAGAGAATGAAGGCTTTAATTGGGGCCCGTGGAGCTTCTGATTGGGTTTTAACTGAGGCCCAGGAAGCTTAAGGCTTGTGGCCTAAGGTTGCAAGTGACAGCACCTGCCCTTGGGCAGGAAGCCAGCCGCCAAGCAGGCAATCTTATCTTATTGATTTATTCTCAGTGTCTGAGCTGAGAACCTGCCTCCTCCACCTAGGCCAAATCTCTTCTTAGCTACTATCCTCACTCCCTCCCTCCTTGTGGCTGCCATAGCCACAAATGGCCCCTGGCTTAGAAACACTACATATGCTCTTCTAATTAATATGTGTCGCTGCATCTCATAGCTACCACGGCAGTAGTTTTGAGGCTGTCTCTCTGAAGAGTGAAAGGCAGGTGACAAGCAAGCCTTTTGTCTTTCATGTGCCTCTAGACTATGATGTGCCCCAATAGACAATCCAGGCAGCTATGGGTCTCTCCTTTCAGGGAGAATGTGACATGTGTCAGGAAAATGAGATGGCTCCCTCTTCATTTCAAAAGCTTGCTCCTTGCCAGGCATAGTAACCAGGTGGCTTACTTTGTCTGATGGATGTACAAAGGTGAGGCATGTGTCCCAAAGCTGCCTCCAGAGTGGCAGCACTTCTCAGAGAGGTAACTGGTTATTAAAAGATCTGTGCCTCCTGGTCTCAGCATAGCTCTGAATTTATCCTGTAGCCTTAGGCAAGTTGCCAAACCTCTCTATACCTCTGCTTCCCCAACTGTAAAATAACAGTTTTGGAGTTTGTTAATAGTCCTGGGGAATAGTTAACAAAATGAGTTATATTACACAGAAGTAAATATTAATTGCAACTGACAGTGATGATGGTTTTGCAAATATAAAATCACTGTAGGAAAAAAAAACTTGTCTGATTCTTCTGAATGATTTCCATGAAGCTGGCCTGACTCTCAGATGATATTATGGAACCATTACACAAAAAGACTGATATTTTTAATGTATTCTCTTAGCTTATACTACTTTCTATGTGTAAGGGGATACCATCCATTCCTTAGTCACAATTGAGGAAAAGGTGTCTATGAGGACATGTCAGTAATATGCAGCATCACTACTATGGGCATATCAGCATGGCAAACCAATCAGGCTGTTGGAGGAACAGGCTTCATTCCAATGTGGAATGCAGCAGCTTCCTAGTCCAAGATTCCAGCAAACCCTCAAGGCTGAATGTCCAGCTCTGGACAAATGATGGCAGAACTATGAAAAGGACATGATGACTGCACTCAAGGAACTTCCAGGCCACCTAGAAAGCTTTACAAGAGACAGACTGTCTTGGTACAGGGCAGTGCATGCTCTGGAGAAGTGAGATCTCTTTCCTGAGACCTAGGAGAGAGAGAATTGATTACAACCAGTGATTGTAATAGAAGAAAATTCTGGATATAAACCCATAATGATGTACAAAAGAGAATGAGTGCCTTCAGTTGAAAGACTTTACAAACCTATGGAAGAAAGAAAGTGGGTGTCAGAGAGGTACTAGGGAAGCAGGATGGAGATGCTCTTACCCAGATAGCCAGAGGTGGAAGGTGAGAGAGGGAAGGAGGGAACCTATGACTGAAAAGTGAGGCTCAGAATGGCTCAGAAGTTGTAACTCAGGCCCGACATGACTGAGAGCCAGTAGGATAGGCTACAGACACAGGAATCATTGAAAGACTCTTAGAGATGAGACCACCCCCTTCCCTTCCAGCATATTTAGCCGCTGAATATCAATCTCCAAAATAGATCAGGGTGTCCTTCAAAGCTTTGAATGGCCCCAGAGAGCCTTCTGGCACTTAAAAGTCCTCTACTCCATCACCCTAATGCTATGGTTCTCGACAGTGAGTGATTTGGGGTCTCAGAACATTCAGTAGCATCTGAAGAAGACATTTCTAGCTGTCAGGGAGGACAACAAACTTGGGAGAGGCGCCACCAGACTCTGGAGAGTAGGGTTGGGGATGCTGCTAAACAGCCTACTATGTGTGGGAGAAACCCACCCCACAAGGAATTATCCGGCCCCAAGTTTCAATAGTGCCAAGGTTGAGAAATTCTGCTGTAAGGTAAAGTCCTTTAGTTTACAAAGCCCTGACCTATAAACTCCAAGAAGGGCTCCGTGACCATCCCAGCAACGTCCCATTTTAGTCCTTGAGGATCTACTTAACCAAGGGCCTGGCCAGTGCGAGGTGCTGCAGGAGACGCTTCCTGGAGATTATGAAGTGGTTGCTGGGGACATGGGGAGAAAGTGTGTTTCAGTACTTTTTTGAAAACCTCTGAACCAAACGTTTAAAAAGAAGAAGAACGCATGAAAATTTAAAAAGAACAAGAAACAGCTGTAATATGCTGTGAGTGAAAAAGGGCCTTTCAGAACTGACTACAGTGCCAACTGATGGCCAGCAGAGGGCAGCTGGGGCAATAGTGCAGGAGACCAGTACTTTCTGCCCTCCAAGGAGGCAATTCCAAGAAGACATTATCGGAAGTCAGGAGTTCGACAGAATTAAAAACATAAAATTAAGAAGGCAGCTGCTCACTGGCCCCAGGATAACATGGGTTTCACCCAGTTAGGAGATGAAATCATAGAAGAACCAGGGAACTCAGAGCACTGGGGCCTGAGAGGTGAGGGGCCAGAGTGGTAGTGGGGCTTGGGGTGAGAGAGCCCAGCCCATTGCCAGGTACTATGTTCACCACAGAGCAAGGAGGAATAGGCTTCCAAAATACTTGCAGGTGGCAAATGGTTGTTAGCAGTTTTTTTCCCTGTTCCTCTCGTCCTCTACTTTGCTTACTTTAGGTCCAGTGCCTGGCAAGGCAATCAGAGGATAGCTGAGAGGACAGACCTGTAGGTGTGCAGTGATGTCAGAGTATCTGGAAGAGGGAAATTCAGAGCTGGAGAGGAATCTAGCTTTAGTGGGAATTAGGCTATTCTATGTGTGAGCTCCTGCCAAACAGTTCCTGGTGACCCTACAAAGTAGCATCACACTCTATAACTCCTTGAAAAGTCATTCTATAGGTATATTTTTGCAAAAATGAAGCAGCAAAGAAGAGTTATGACACCTCTAGAGGAGTTTCAGGGAAGATCTGGAATTATTCTGGGCCAATAAATGTAAAATTCACTCCAGGATCAACAAACAGGGGCTATCTTATCATATTCATTTTAATTATTACTGATTATAGTTGCTTACTCATTCTCCAAGTTTATTTCATAGATATCTGTTTAGAATCGAGTCTGAATGTTTCAGAAATCTCACTTATTTATAGTGTATATCTAGCCAAGTGGGCAATGAGGAGAAGGTTTGATGCCCAGGAACTTGGGTTGGAGATGGTATAACCCCCACCATGCTTATGGGGCACAAAATGCTGACCTACTCCAGAAACCCCATAAAAACGTAACACAAAGTTGAAACCACAAGTGTGGAACATTCTGGTTTATTTGCTATTTTAAAAAATACATTCTGCCTGTTTTCTATCAAAACCAGAAGCAAATAACCCTCCCATAACCCCCACGCCCAAAAAATATAGTGTAGAAAGGAACCATATATTATTTAAGTGCTGGGCATTTGTTTTGGGTTTTAATCTGTAGAACAGCCAATTGAATTAGTATTATTATACCATTTTACAGATGAAGAAACCAAGGTTCTAAGATATTGCTGCAATAATCTAACACATTTTTATTAAGTGTCTTCTATGTCAGGAACTGAGCTATTAATATATTCTGGGGGAAAACAGATAAAATGACAACCTCTTCTCTGTAGAATCCAGACATTTGAACTGACGACTACATACTAGAAATATGACAGAGGAAGTAGAAACATCTGGGATCTGCCTGAAGGAGTCAGGGACAATTTCACAGTAAGATAATACTAGCTGAGTCTTAGAGGTTTAGGGATTTTTCGGTTTTCTTGCCTACCTGATGCTTGTTTTGTTCTGCTTTAAAATGATACCTTCAATTTCCATGGAAACTCCCTGCAGATTAATTATAATCCAGTTTATACATTTAAAATAGATAGAGCTTGATATTGTCTGATGCATTCCAGTGTCTACTTACTGCTGGTGGAGTTCTGTGGCCCAGCAAGAACCTTTATGGGATCCTCAAATGAGACAAAACTGATAGAATAGCTCACCAGCTGGATGTCACCACTGGCTTCTTATCTGGCAGCTGCATTTACCAGAAACAATTGAGGTGGGCATAACTGAGCCACTGGTCTCTTCCATTTGTCCTAAACTGCTGCCGCCTTGGGGATAAAGGACCCTCTGTCCTTCACTGGTGGGTCTTGGGCCAGATCATCAGTGGTCCTGACTGAATGGCCTCTCTGGAGTTGATGTTTAGAGGACAGTCAAGGAAGAGAGATTAACATTAGTGGAGAATCACTCAGGTCTACGATGACAGAACCGCTCTAAGATTTCTCCCATTGCGAATATTTCCTTTCAAACATCAGTTGAAGCTAAAAGGAAAAATGAGGGCTGGGAGTGAGAGAACAGATTTTAGTCTTGAGTATTGCATGGTGACAACTGCTGCCATCACAGGGCTGGCTCACCATTGTGTTATTAATGAGAAGAATATTTATTGTCACATCACATCTCAAAGGATATCAAAGCATACTTCTCATTGCACTGAATTACCTTGAATAAAATGTTAGTTCATAGTATGTACTCTAATTCCTTTTAAAGACTTTTCATAAATCAAGCATTGTCAGCCACAAGAAGTCAGTGCATGAGCAGCAGCTACATGGTTAAAGGTGGCTTGTGGACTCTGGCTCTAGAGAAACAGAAAAAAAAAAAAAAAACCCCAAAATTTCCTTGACTTGCCTGGAGACCTTACAAAATACTAACATAGAGGGTTCATAATAAGCAATATAGTTCATTTTAATTAGGATCCTACAATCCTAGAAATTAAGTTAGAAAAGATCTATTAGGTCATCTGGTCTATCGCCTTCCCCATCCCCTGTTCAATGCAGGATTGTTCCCTGGGGTCTGTTCACAAATGCATGGTTCAGTCTAAATTTAAATGACTGTAACTATGAGGTCTACATCATTCCCTTTGGGAAGCTATTACACAGTCTAATGGATTTTGCTATGATTATTTTTCCCCCCAGAGATTCAGCCCAAATTTCTCTTTGCTTCAGTTTGCTCATTTTACTCATTATATACCCTCAGATGTAGAAAAATCACAAAAATGATGGTGAGAATGACCAAGTCTCTATTTTCTACTTTTTAGCAATGAAGATGGAAATCGGCCCAGACTGCTTTCTCCATTGCATATTTTGCAGGTGAACATTTCTAACCCTTTTCATTCCTAGAAGACATTCTCTTTTCCTCCTAAAAAGAATCCCCCAAATCACAGGGCAGGTGATGGAGCATTTGACATGATGCATGCCACCCTACCTTCTCTGACCCCCCATATAAACAACAGTACATTTGCCTGCCAAGATGTGTGATGTTGTCTATAGCTTTAGAACAGAGGAAATTATTCTGGGAGATGGATCCTAAGACTTTATCTTCCTCAGCACCATTTACCTGGTCCGTGTTACATTTCCTTGGATGACACCCAAAGCATCTTAGAACTTAAAGTTGACGAGGTAAATGAAGAGGTTTGGATCCTTTTTATGTCGTATGTGTCGCATATGGGCACATGTGTACAAGAGAGAAGCAGCAGTACCAGAAAAAGGAAAGGAAGCAGAAATAGCAGCAAGGCTACAAAAGAAAAAAAAAACCCACATTCACAATCCCTTATTTATAAGAGAGAATTGAATCCCATGCAGGGTGAGAATGTGACTCATTAGAACTCCTTAATTAAAGAAGAAGGCCTCCCTGGGTGATTTTATTTCCTCAGGTTTGTTTTTGTTTTTATTACTATCACACGTGCTATAATAGGAGAGAGATAGCGAAGCTCTGTTTTGAGAGAGCATCATTCTTCTGGGCAGCACATTACACTAGAAAAACACTAATGAATTCAGAGCACAGCCAGGACTGAATTGCAGCTTTGCTGCCCCACAGCAATGGTCCCTAAATGCAATTGCCCTGAATTATTACAGTAGATGGCAACTTAGGCTGAGTGAGATGGGGGGAAAGGAAATGACTCTCAAAGTGTGATGTAATGATAGAAAGGGCATCGTGTACATGGGACTGTACCTGTTTCCATCTTCATTTTCTATGTGTTCTTCCAGGCCAGACACTGTGCTAGGTACCAGAGAGAGCTGTTTTGGGCTGTTGAAAGGAGACGGCAGGTCATACATCAGCACTTTAACAGGAAACATTTAAACTTTCACCTTCCTTTTCATTGGAAGTAAAGGCCAATTTAAAATCTTTTGAAATGGATTACAAAATTCTGTAAGGAAGTATAAAGAGAAAATAACATAATAAACACTCCTATGCTCATCATCTAACTTTATCGAATCTTAATATTTTGATATATTTGCTTTAGATTTCGTAAAATGTTAACATATTACAACATAATTGAAGCCCCTTTGATAATTGAAACCCTGAACTCCTCTTCTGAGCCACCCCATAGGTAACCATAATCCTAAATTTCATATTTACTGTTCTTATTTATAACATACTACATTTCCCATATGATTCTTACGTGCAAATTCATAAATAACAAATAAGACTATTTTATATGCATTTAAACTTTATATAAATGATATTCTGTTATACCTAGTCTTCTATAATTTGGCTTTTTAAAAATTTGACAGTATATTTTTGAGATAATTTGTGTATTATCTAAATCCTACTTCATTCATTCATTTCCTTTTCTACACAAAATTCCATTGTATGATTGTTCCACAACTTATTTATTCACTCCTCACACTCAGTTAGACAGCTTCCTCTTTTTTGTGTGTGTGTCCGATTACTAACAATGTTGTAATCAACAGGATTCTATAAATCTCATAGGCAGATTGGACATTAGATTGCATGCCCAGAAGTGAAATCTCTGGCTCAGAGTGATTGTAACTAGATTCAAAGTGGTGTGAGAAAATTCTCACCTATCTATGTATATCTTTGCTTATACTTTTAAAATTTCAGTCAACTTGATGAATGACTAATGGTATCTCATGTTGGTTTTATTGTAGTTCATTAGTTTCTATGACCTTGAGCATCTTTTCCTGTGTTCATTGGCAATTAATGACTATCAGCCTATGTTTTGTCTATTTGCTGTTTTTTTTTTTCTTATTGAGTTGTTCTTTTAAAATTCTGGATACTAGGGCTTTATTTATGTTTCCTACATTTTTTTTCTTAGTCTTGGACTTACCTTTTAATCTTCATTTATGGTGACTTTCATTAAAAATAAATTTACATTGGTGGGGCCTTGGTGCGTGCCCTTTTGAGGGCAAGACACGATTGTAAGAGAGACTTTACCTAACAAATACAATCAGTGTAACCTGGTTTCTTGTACCCTCAATGAATCCTTAACAATAAAAAATAAAAAATAAATTTACATTAAACATAACCTTAGTGTAGTCAAATTTATCACTATTTCCCTTTATGGTTTTTGCTTTTTGTGTATTATCTAAAGAATCCTTCCCTAGTCCTTAAGGCAAAACTGCTTCATATGTGTATATACATATGTGCATTTTATATGTATAGTATATTTCTGCTTTCACAAAGAGCTTTTTAATGAAGTTGGACTTGGTTTTTGTGTATGATATAGTTTTACTGTTCTCCATTTGGGTAGCCAATGGCCTTCTCTTTTCCTATTCTATAATATCAAATTTTCACTTACAGATGTAAGTTTATTGCTATTGTTCTTTGTTCTATTGGTCTATTTTTCTATTCATGCACCAGTACCATCAGCCTCAATTGCTATAACAATGTGATAGTTAATTTTATGTGTTAACTTGAATAAGCTAAAGGATACCCAGATAGTAAAGCACATGTCTGGCTGTGTCTGTGAAGATGTTTTCAAGAGATTATCATTTGAATCAGTAGATCAAATAAATAAGACCACCCTCACCAATATGGGGGTGGCTCATCCAGTCTGTTGAGTTCCTGAATAAACAAAACTCAGAGAGAGGGCGTGTTTGCTCTGCTGAGCTAGACTAGACCGTCCATCTTCTGCCATCCAGCATCTGTACTCCTGGTTCTTAGGCCTTCAGGTTGGACTGGAACTATACCACTAGATTTCCTGGGCCTCCAGCTTGCAGACAACCGACTGTGGGACTTCTCAGTCTCTATAATCCCATGAGCCAATCCCTCATAATAAATCACTTTCTATATACCTTAATATATCCTGTTGGTTCTTGTTTCTCTGGAGAACCTTGATTGCTATGACACTGGAAGAAGTCTGATGCCTGGTAAGGTAAGTCTTCCTTTGTTCTTTTTCAAAACTGCCTTTTGTCATCCTTTGCCTTTTGCTCTTCCATATAAAATTTTGCATCAGTTTATCAAATTCCATGAAGGAATCAATAGACTTAGTGCCAGAACTCTGGACATTTTAGCTGGTTCATCTTTGCTGTGACTGATATATATAGTGACTCATTTAAACCTCACAACAACCTATGAGGTAGTTATTATTCCCTTGTTTTGCTACTGGATGGATGAAACTGGGGATGGGTGAGATTAAAAATTTGTCCAAGGCCCCAGGGTTATTTCAAGGCACAGCCAAAGTACATCAGCTTAAATCTATTTTAATCCTATACTGGGGCTTCCCTGGACATCCAAAAACTTAAAAAATATTCTGTACTTATTGACAGTAATTTAAAATTATTATCCTCTTTATTTTACCAAATATCCTTTGTCTGATATCCTATACAATGTTCACTTCAGAACAGAACTTAAAAATTCCTGACTGTCCCTGGATAAAAACTCCTTCTTCCACTCCCACCTCCATTCCTGTCTACTAGCTTTTTCGCCTGTGCCTATCCAGGTCAAGCAACTAGAACACACAACCAAGAGGCGCCGGTGAGGTCCTGGTCTTATTGAACACTGCTTTGCGCTCAGCAGGCCATGGTGCTACATTAGTGAAAACCAATTCTAAAGATAAAACGGCTTTTTAAGCCTGTGGTTTCTGGGATGCCTAGTAATACCTTCATTTCATTTTGAAGAGTGAGTACAGGTATGGGAGTGAAGATCAACACAGCAGAGATCTCTCCTGCCTATGACAGTTTTTGCCAATGCAAAATAGTAGCATGCACATATTCTAGGAAATCTGTAAAAACAAACAAACAACAAAAAGTCAGGTGTAAATGCTGGCTGTAGTGAGGACAAGAGGACAAGTCTTCAGGAGCTTACATGGAAAGTCATCAGATAAGAAAACATTGGTTAGGGGCTGTCAAGGAAGACAAAGAGGAAAGCATGTTATGAAGAGATAGTCATCGACCCAGGTTACTATTTGGAGGACAGACCCTGTCTGTTATTAGCCCTTTTCAATATCTTAACTAGGTCACCAGTGTGCTCAGTGACTTTGAGAAAGTTACTCCAGATAGCCTGGTTATCTCAGCCTCCTTATCTGTCACAGGCGGCCCCCAGGCGGGAAAAGCCCTGGTCTGAAGAAAAAGCACCAGCTTATTAGTGGCTCTGGCCCTTCTGGGTATCCCTTCTGGGATACCTCCTTACAGAATTAGGTAATTTACTCTGGAGTCCCCCACAGGAAGGGACTTACGTACTGGGAGCTGATCTCCCATGTTTTTCTCCACTCCCTTGTATTGCAAAACAGCCCTGGCAAACCATATAATTTCCCCACAGGCCAGTCCTTCATCTCTAAGGTGAGATCATAGTGTGGCCAGCCTAAAACAGGATGGCAGATGTGAAATGCTCTTATGTGAGCACCTACAATGATTAGAGCGGTGGTTCTCAACATTCCTAATGCCACCACCCTTTAATATAGTTCCTCATGTTGTGGTGACCCCCCAACCATAAAATTATTTTCGTTGCTGCTTCATAACTTTAACTTTGCTACTGTTATGAATCGTAATGTAAATATTTGATATGCAGGATGTATTTAGGCAACCCCTGTGAAAGTGTTGTTCGACCCCCAAAGGGACGCAACCCACAGGTTGAGAACCACTGGATTAGATGAAGGTGAAGACAGGAAGTGGGATTGGGTGAGAGCTCCCTGGTGGTCTTGGCTCCCTCCCCTTGTGCAGCTACAGGGGCTGGAGAAAGATAGCCAAGAGCGTTGTGCCTTGGAGTAACTGTGATGCTGCCCAGAGGCCTCAGGAAGGAGCCAGGCCCAGCCCTGCTGTCAGGAATGAAAACATTTCCTACTGGTTTTAGTATTAATGAGGTAATTATTGTGCATGTTTGTGCACCTGTGCCTTAGTCTCCTCCTCTCTGCATTCCTTCTCCAAGCAATGTGGTTCCCTCTGCCTTTACCTTCCTCTAACTACAGAGTGTCAGAGCTTCCTTTCCTTCGGCTTTGCATTGGAAGAATTGTCCTGGGCCACACATTAAATATACAAACACAAAGGAAAGCTGATGAGCAAAAAAAAAAAAAAAAAGGTGCATGCATACTTTTTATGACATCTGACACCACAGTTAAACAGAAAAGTCCTCATAAAATCAGCACGCATCCTGTGGGCCACAAGTTGGACACCCCTGCTCTAGCAGGATGGGATGTACTAGGTGGATTCACTCCCTAAAAGGGCTTTTCTCACTAGTGGCAATCACAACTACCTACACACAACACATAAAACTGACCAGACTGCCTAGAGCGTGGTGTCTCAGAAGGGGTACACACTAAATGCTCCAGTCCTGAGGAAGGGACATGGCAGGGGCAGCACTCTGCAGGAGGGAGGGCCTTTAAGCCCCAAAGAAGGAGAGCGCAGAGTTGAAAGTCAGGGACCCAGACCAGAGAAAGAGGACTGGGATGCAGCGTTCACAAGGAGGGGTTGCATAGACATAACCTAGAGGGGAGGGCTTCCATGGTGGATTAAAGATAGATCACAAGGAGTCATTGAAAAAGCTAAGGGAAGTGACTATTATAGTAGCATCTTTGCAAAGGGATTGAAGAGACAAAGCCATCACCTCCTTCACCCTCTGTCAAAGACTATGAAAATAGACAAATTTTAAATTTTATCTTCATCTATTTACTTATTATTCAGAGAGAAGGTCTTGCTGGGTCTTCCATGCTGCTGCCATCAGGGCTCACTGCAGCCTCAAATGCCTGGGGCTCCAGCGGTCCTCCTGCCTCGGCCTCCCAAGTAGCTGGGACTGCAGGCATCCACCACAGCCGGCTGGACAGTGTAAAGTATAAAAGATATACTTGGTAAGAGTCCAGGGAGAAGCGGGAACGCAGCTGTGGAAGGGGAATTCCTTGTATATCTGCAGGAAAATGAGACAGGCTAGTGCGGGAAGCGATGGAAAGGCTTGTCTTTGTTGCACAGGAAGAGACAGGCCCAAGCAGGCCAGCCAAAGTAGGGAAGACAGAGGCCTCAAAGAGAGAGGCCTGCCTTAAGTCCGGCTCTGCTTTGTTGGCGGAGAGGCTCAGAGCAAACCCGGAGACCGGCGGGACCCTTGGCTTCCTCACAACCAGGATGGCCGTCGCGCTGCTGCCTCAGTAGCTACTGGGTAAAAAGGAGAACAGCGGATGCGTGAAAGCACAGTCCAGACTCCAAGGTGGGTGGGAAATCCTGAGAACCGCGTTTTAATTATTTTAGCCACGTGTGTGGGGCGAGGGCCACGAGTTGCCAGCTGGTTAGCGCTGGGGCCTGTCCTGCGTCGCGTGTGAGGCTGCGAAGCTTCCTGGGAAAGGGCGGCCCAGAGACCCGGCGGGCGCATGCGCAGATCCTCCTGTGGGCTGCCCACCTCCCATCCTTTAGAGACCAGGAGGGAAACAGCGGGGTGGAGGGTTGGTTATTGTTGGAGGAAGAATCATGCTTTAAGGAGCTCCTTGTCACTCTTCACCCCTGAGAAAAATTTACAGCTTTAAGAAAAGTTAACACTAGGGAAGGTTTTTAAAAACACAAGCCTGGCCTGCGAGGTGGCTCATGCTTGTAAGCCCAGCATTGTGGGAGGGAAAGGTGAGTGTGTCGCGCGGGGTCCAGAGTTAGAGACCTGCCAGAGCACCATAGCGAGAGCTGGTCTCCCCGAAGAATAAAAATGTTAGCTGGGCGCGGTGTTGTGCACCTGCAGTCCCAGCTACTAGGGCGCCTGAGACGCGAGGATCCCTCAAGCACAGGAGTTTGAGGTTGCTGTGAGCTGTGATGATGCCACTGCACTACACACACATACACACACACACACACACACACACACACACACACACACACACCACTAAATCAAAACGAAACACTGCAAGACCGAGCCGGTCCTGGGTAGGTCTGGTGGCAGGAGGGCAACCTCCGAGGAGTTGGTCCCTCCTGGTGAGGATTTTTCTGCAGACCTGGGTAACATCTGGCCTCACACAGTTTCCAAACCAAACAGATTTTCTGAGCTCTCCCCCACTCCTGAGAAATATCTGCGTGCCATAGTGGTATCTGGCCTGCTTCATTTTGGGTCAGTGAACTCTCTTCTTTTTTTTTTTCTGTAGAGACAGAGTCTCACTGTATGGCCCTCGGGTAGAGTGCTGTGGCGTCACACGGCTCACAGCAACCTCTAACTCTTGGGCTTATGCAATTCTCTTGCCTCAGCCTCCCGAGCAGCTGGGACTACAGGCGCCCGCCACAACGCCCGGCTATTTTTTGGTTGCAGTTTGGCCGGGGCTGGGTTTGAACCCGCCACCCTCGGCATATGGGGCCGGCGCCCTACTCACTGAGCCACAGGCGCCGCCCATGGACTCTCTTTTTTAAAAAAAGTTTTAAGTCAACAGAAAGGATGTCTACTATTCAGTGGGGCAGCCTCATAAGCCAACTTTCAAAAAAAGGGAGTTTGAAGTCAGCAAAGAACACGAGGAATGAAAGTTATTAAAAATGTAGGGTGGTGCCAGGCATGGTGGCTCACACCCGTAATCTCAGCACTCTGGGAGGCGGAGGTGGGTAGATTGCCTGAGCTCAGGAGTTCAAGACTAGCCTGTGCAAGAGCAAGACCTGGTTTCTAAAAAATGGCCAGGTGTTGTGGTGGGCACCTGTAAACTCCCCTTGGAGGCTGAGGCTTGGGCCCAGGAGTTTGAGGTTGCTGTGAGCTATGACTCCGCAGAGCAACAGAGTGAGACAAACAAAACAAAAAACGTATAGTGGTTCCAAAGCAAGGAGCATTCTACATAGCTTGCCTGCCTTCACCACATTCTCAAGGATTCCATCTTGCATGAGCAGTAACAGATTTATAACTAGTTACCCAGCTTTTGCCCCAAACCAGCGTCTCCTAAAGAAGTGGTGTTTCAGCTAGCACCTGGTGCTTAGTGTAGGTATTTGTCCTTCAAAGTACTCTGGCCCCTCATGAGAAACAATATAGAGATGCCTCCCAGATGGGTAAAAATGCCTTTAATGTCCAAAAGGATGACATGAAGTTTTAACAGACTACACAGTCCAAAATTACTGAATGATACGAAAGTATAAAAATCCCAGCCCCCGGAGTTTAACTTTGTATATATACTATGGATATTTTCAAACTAATATGATCCATGTGCAAATTAAACCTTACATGAGGATAACTACCATGCCTACCACCAGATGGTTCACAGGATGACCAGGTTAATGGAGGATTGAAAGGGGCTGATGAATATTGACATTATAAACTGAAAAATGTAAATTAGAAGCAATGTGGTAGGCCAAAGGATGTGGAGGGTAAATATGGAAGTCGATATTGAGGTAAATTAGGTTTTGACTACTTGTAAGGAATCATAGCACAATTCATTATAACTGATAGCATTAGACTAGATATCCATGTATCCAGCAGAGGACAGGTTGTTGGTAGGCAGGAGACTGGGTAATAAACTGTCCCTCAGTTCTCCCTTTAACTAGCTGGCAAGCCCCTTGCCTGCTTACTGCCTCATGTGTCTCTATATCTGTCAAATGGTGATAATAATGCCTAACCTGCCTCCTAATGGGGAATGTGAGAAAGAGATGTCACATTATTATGAAATTAGTAAACACTAGAATTCACTAGTAACCACCTAATGCTGGTGGAGCATTTGCATTCTGATTATTTAATTCTTACAATAAGGTAGTGGATGAAACCGTCAGATGCTGGACTCCATTTGTGTGACAAATATTTTGTAATGCCCTGTTTACTATTAGAAATGATATAACAGATACTATAGCTTCAATACACATGACTTTTTAAAAAATATAATTATCTTGAATAAAAGGAAAATAATCCAGAATTTTATAACATGGTTCCAAGTGTGATTCAGGAATTCAACTCAATTATTTTACTGCCAATCATTGCCATGATCTTTTCAGAATCTTTGAAGTTTTTTTTTTATAATCAAAGACAATTACAGGCCAGGTGTAATGTGTCATACCTGTAACCCTAATGCTCTGGGAGGCTGAGGCAGGAGGATCACCTGAACTCAGGAGTTTGAGACATGCCTGAGCAAAAGCAAGACCCTGACTCTACTAAAAATAGAAAAACTAGCCAGGCATGGTAGTGAGTGCCTGTAGTCCCAGCTACTTGGAAGGCTAAGGCAGGAGGTTCTCTTGAGCCAGAAGGTTGAGGTTGCTGTGAGCTAGGTTAATGCTATAGCACTCTATCCAGGACATAGAGTGAGACTCTGTCTCAAAAAAAAAAAAAAAAAAGGCAAAAAATTCCAATGAATTTTTAGGTATTTTCTAATGCCAGCATTTTTTTCTCCTCAGAAAATAGGAAAACACTACTTTTCTCCCCTTTTATGTTACACAGTACCCTTTTCTACCAAGACTAGTCTTGCTGTATTGGTCAGCCTTACTGCAGTAATGAAGGACCCCCAGTTCTTCGTGGCTCACGGCAGCATTTGTTCACTCATTTACTGAAGGATGTGGGTTGGCTGCAGCTCTGCTCCAGACTGTGGCTCAGCGCCAAGCTGTAAATCTGCTGCTGGCTCCAAGTGTCCTTTCCCTTCTGGGATCCAGGCTGAAAGATCCTGGGGTGTGCTATTCTCACAGCAGAACAGAAGAGCCAGCGAGGTGGTGACAACCTGCAACGCCTCTTAAAACTTCTGCATGAATGATCTGCACAGAGTCACACAGCAAAGGTCAGAGATGTGTAATCCTCTTACAGGGAAGGGGAGTGGAGTAACTGTAAACTACAAAGCAGTCCACCACAGCTGACCTCAGATCCATTATGGTAAAATGGATCTGAGGCAGTCCTACTAGCAGACTTCCGTTGGCATACAGAAAAACTTGTTTGCCATCTTTCTTGAGACCAAGCATCACAAATTCAGCCCTTAATAGGAAGTGATCAGAAAGGTGGCCAAGGACAGAGCTGTATCTCAATTAAAGGGGCAGCCACTCGAAGCCCCAGTAAGCAGTACGACATACAAATGAAAGTCCAAGTCTGTGGATCAAGAGAAGTCAGAAAATCAGATGTTTATGTAAAACCTCCTGATTTTCAAAATTTTGGCAACTATCTTTATTAAAAATCAGCAGTACTTCATTTCAGGCCAGACAAAACATCCCAAATCCAAATTTGCACTACAGCTTAGAAGTTCTTATCCTCTGCTTTAGGTAAACACTTGTGATGTGGCAAACTGGACAGGGGCCTCACTGTCCCAGCGGGGTGGAGGGGCGATGACCAGATTTTTTTCTTATGTGTTTCCAGGTTTCAAAGAGAGTCAGTTCTCACCAGGCCCAGAGTCACTCAGACTCCATTAATTGACCCTGGACTCAGTTCCTGGTCTCACTGATGACCTTCAGTTTCCCTGCCCTGGTCTTGGCTCTCCTGTGCTATCTCCCAAGAAAAGCCTTTCAGGCTGATTGATTTAGAAATTAGAGCTCAGATGGCAAAAGAAGAGGGGGATAATAGGGAAAGATATTGCCCTCATTTGCCTCTTTAAATTTTAATATGGAGCGTGATTTGTTAACATGAGGGAGGTCCCAAGGTAGTGAGGGCATCAATAATTCAGCAGAGGCTGTCAAGCTGCAAATAGCCCCATGGTGCCCAGCTGATGCCCCTGGTAGTGACACTGGCTACTCACTCTTTCTAGCTCTGAGAGAAAGGGTCTATCATCTGGCCCACTTAAGTCCTGTCTTTCCTTTGTTCTCAATTCCTAATGGAATTGGAATTCCACTGGAATTCACTGGAAACAGCTGACATGGAGGCTGTACCATATAGGTACCCAGAAGCTTAAATGTTCTCATCTTTAAAATGGATAAAAATACCTACCTCACTGCAGGGTCAAGTGCTAAGCAGATCGCAGGTTAAACACTACAAGGAAAATAGTAGATTCAGGAGTTCCTCCTACAGCAGGATCTTGAGTGTTAATGCCAACTTCCTATCAGATGCACTGAACACCCAGGATTTAATAAATGGTTGTTCCCACCCTACCCGCACCTGCCAAAGCAAATGTCACTCTTTCCTGTTTTTATATCTTGTTTCTCTCCTTCTTCAAAAACAACCTCAAATGCTTCTGAACATGTTTACTAAATTTCCAGGATGATGGTGCTTTTTGGCCAGGGATAGAAGGGTATAGTAGTGACAAAGAGTCTCTTTTTGACAATTTTTAAAAATTCTTTCCTTTTTTTTAGAGACAGGGTCTTCTTCTATTGCCCAGGATGGAGTGCAGGGGCATAATCATTAGCTCACGGCCATCTCCAACTCTTGGGTTTAAGCAATCCTCCTGCCTCAAACTCCAGAGTAGCTAGGATTACAGACGCAATCCTCCTGCCTCAAACTCCAGAGTAGCTAGGATTACAGGCACACACCACCAAGCCCAGCTAATTTTTTTTTTTTTTTTTAAGACAAGGCCTTACTATGTTACCTATGCTAGTCTCAAACTCCTAGCTTCAAATGAGTCTCATGCCTCAGCCTCTCATGTTCTCGACAAAATTTTAATCAAGTTTCTTTGAATCTTCTTCCAAACTAGGCTTTAACTTTTGGATTTTCTTGTCTGTCTTTACATCATCCAATTTCAGCAAGAATCAAATTTGTTTGGCCAGAATCTCCCAGCCTCGAAATCTGATCATCCTTTATTTTTGACTAAAGTCTTTATCCTCTGTCATGCCCAAGTGGTATACGTGTAATATCACCCTGGCCTGCCTGGTTGGTTTAGCAAAGAATTACCCTATCTTTAGTAATTCTCCATCCACTGACATCCCACCTCTAACCCATCTGGCTCTTTGGCTCAAACCCTCACTTTTCCTTGTATTTGGAATCGAGCCCCATCTCTTTCCCCTATTGCTATACCCCAGTGCCTAGTCTCTATACCTGCCATGATAATCTAGAATAAAATCGGCCTTACTGTCTTTTTACAAGTGTCATGAATAATTTTTTCCTTTAACAATAGGATCTGGATAAGATATCAGAACATTCAGAACTTGAATCACATAAATCCATTCACCTCACCCCACCAAGATATACGACCTTGGACAAGTTTCTGGTCTTTGAGCTTAAATGTTCTCATCTTTAAAATGGATAAAAATACCTACCTCACTGCAGGGTCAAATAAGACAGCACATGTGAATTTATTATGATCATCCTTCCTACTTTCTGTGTGGATTTCCAGTTCTGTGTCCTTTCCCACCTACCTGCTGACATTTTAGTCCAGATGTCCCATGAATGGGACTTGGGCTTCTTGATGCCAAAGCACCAATGACTCAGCTACTGTTTTTAGCCATGAGGAATAAAAATAGATGAAATTAATGTTAACCAAATGGTATGGTACTAGGGGTTGCCTTGGGCCTTTTCCCTAGGAAAATGGGTGATAACCAGACTCAAAGTATCAACTCACGCAGCTATCTTTGGAAAGTTCACCAAAGCATCAGCCTCCCAAAATGAATGGCAAAATCAAAATGGCAGTCATTTCCCATGGCAGTTGCCGGCCACAGACAAGAGCTTGGCATCCTGTGGAGCCACTTCACTTCACGCAGCAGCACAGGCCGGATAACCTGGAGAGAACAGGAAAGGGGCAAATGTTAACCCAGTGGGTTCTGCTTAATGTGCTGCATCAGCTGGGATGATTTCATAAAACATTAGCCATTGATGCTGTTAGCCAGGAGTAGGTCTGGGAAATGCTGTTCATTACTTTTTCCATTTCTGAATGCAACAGAGAGCTGAAAACACAATACCATACAAAGGAAAGTTTCACTCCTGACAAAGGGTGTGTCTCCCTCCCTTCCCTGTGGTTAGTCTCTCACTTGGGAACAGGAAACAGAAGCAGAGCCGGGGATGAGGGTGGAGTGGGGGAAGCAGTCCCTTAGAGCAAGGTAAAAATCACGTGTAGTCTGTGGTTTCAATAATTTTCTCTACTGTCATGTAATTCCCTTTGGCTAATTTAGTGCTTCAGTGAAGAGTGAAATCCCTATGTCACTTTGAGAAGTGGTGTTAGGTAGAATAAAGGGATGGAAAGCTATCAGAGAGTTTTCTTTTCCCTGTTGACACCTTCATCAGTTCGTTGGCCAAGGAAGCAGACTCTTACCTGCAGGTCCGGGTTTCCAGGTAGTCAGTGGCAGGGAGATAACTAATGGAGGATGGCAGTTAGAAATTCCGGGAAATCTTGTCCTTTCTTACGGCAAGTATCATGGCGGTAACCAACACGAGGACTCGGGACTGGTAGGCGCAATGAGGATACCCCAGACGGGCCAGTGCTGGGGGTATCCATTCATAGGCCTACAAAGAAAATCAAAATATGAAAGACTAAGTATGATCTGAATATAAAACGACTATATACCTGAAATATAGTGACTTTAATTCCTCCCTGAAAAGGCTTCTCTGTGCTGTACTACCTCCACAGGCCTGTCCCAGCACCTACAGTTCCACAAAGGAGCAGAATTTTTTTAGTATACCAAGAATTTCCACATGGAAAAACACTACAGATTGTTTTTGACTCACAACAAATATGAGTGATGGGAGATGCAGGCACGAATCTCTCAAAGCTGTCCACATGTCCATCTCCTCTCCCACTACTTTTTTCATATTTCTGTTATTTCTTCTTAGGTTAGTATGGCAGCCTCCCTGCTGCCTCTTCTCCACAGGACAGCCAGTGTGAACTGGCTACTAAAGACCTCATTGTAAATCGAAAAGCTACTAAAGACCAATTCACATCTCTCTCCCCTGCCTCAAACTTCATAGGTTTTCAGTGTCCACAGGAAGAAGGCCAGACTGAGTGACATGGACCTCAACAGTCCCTGCCTGCCTCCCCAGACACATAACTCACCACCATCATCACCCTATTTTACCGACTGGTTGGGGTTCCTCTCTCTTGCCCCACAAACCTCTGAACCCACAGCACTGTCTGACCAGTGTGTCCTCCAGTGTGTTTTATTTTCCCTGGTAGGAGCTCCTTTACAAAAGCTCATGGTCTGGCTGGGTTTTCCCATGGGATTCTGCATAAACTTCTGTCACAGCTACACCGTTCTCCGTTCTTAGTCTTATAGCTGTTTCATTGTCCACATCTCCCATTAGATTGCATAGTCCTTGAATATTGTGTTCATTTATGTCTCCCCAGTAGAAAGTATGTTCAGAGTAAATAATATTTCAGTGAATAAAGTCAATACTTTGATAAAGAAACTAATGATCAAAGGAGTGTTGGGCTTATTTAAGGTGACTTATTTAAGGTTACTTATTTCATTTGTTACTCAGATAAGGCAGATATCTGTAGCTTTTGTGGTTCAGACATTAATATTTTCTTCCTGAACAAGACACCAAAATCCTAGACCTAAAGGAAATATTTGTCTATTTAACAAAAGTCCCATATTGGAGTTAATAGAGATATAATGAATTGGGAGAAAATATTTGCAACATATATACCAGGCAAAGGATTAAGAGTCATGTTATTTAAAGAGCACTGATGAATCAATAACAAAAAAGGTCATACACATAAGCACTAAAAGATCCCCAATCTCAACAAAAAAATTCTGCCACCAAAAATGGATGGTAAGAGTTTTTTACCCATTGAATTATTAAAAATTAGGAAGATTGATAAAATCTGCTATTGGCGAAGGTAAGGGAAAATGGACTTTATTTTACACTGATGATAGAATTATAAATCGAAAAAGCTTTTCCCTCTTTCCTTCCTTCCCTCCCTTTTCTCCCTTCCTTCCTTCTTTCCTTCCCTCCTTTCTTTTTTCCTCCCTCCTTCCTTTCCTCCTTTCTCTCATGCTTTACTTATTTCTTTATTTCTTCTTCTTTTTCTTGTGAAAGCCATAGCCATTTATTTTTATTTATTTATTTATTTATTTTGCAGTTTGGGGGCTGGGTTTGAACCCGCCACCTCCGGCATATGGGGCCAGCACCCTATTCCTTTGAGCCACAGGTGCCATTGGAAAGCCACAGCCATAACCATATTATTCATCACATTTTTTTTTTTTTTTGTAGAGACGGAGTCTCACTTTATGGCCCTCGGTAGAGTGCCGTGGCCTCACACAGCTCACAGCAACCTCCAACTCCTGGGCCTAAGCGATTCTCTTGCCTCAGCCTCTATTCATCAAATTTTTAAAATATGCATTCCCCAGGATACAGTATGTTAACTTTTCTGGGATTACTATAACAAATGAGTACAAACTGAGTGGCTTAAAACAATTTTATTCTTTTACAGTTTTGTAGTTCAAAAGAATAAAATGGATCTCAATGAGCTAACATTAAGGTGTGGACAGAGTTATGTCCATTTCTGGAGTCTCTGGGGAAGAATCTGTTTCCTTGGCTTGTTTCATCTCCCTAAGGCTGTGCACAGTTCTTGGCTCGTGGCCCCTTTCTTCACCTTCAAAGCCAGCACCATCAGGCCTAGCTCTTTCCATGCTGCCTGCTCTCTGATTCTTTTTATTTCCTCTTCCTCTTTAAGGAACCTAACACTTACATTAGGATAATCCAGGGTATTTTCCGTATACCTGGATAATCCAGGATAATCTTCCTATTGTAAGGTCAGCTGATTAGGAAACTTAATTCCATCTGCGATGTTAATTTCCCCTTGCCATGAAACCTGATGTATTCACAGGCCCTAGGGGTTAGGATGCAGATATTTGGGGGGAGCATCATTATTCTACCTAACACACACTCAGCAATTTCAGTTCTAGGAAAATAACCTATAGAGATACAAACACGAGTACCCAAAAAATATATAATCAAAGATTTTTATTGTGGTAGTGTTTCTTTTTTTGTTTAATTTCAAACTTTTTTTTTTTTTTGTAGAGACAGAGTTTCACTTTACTGCCCTCGGTAGACTGCCGTGGCGTCACACAGCTCACAGCAACCTCCAACTCCTGGGCTTAGGCGATTCTCCTGCCTCAGCCTCCCGAGTAGCTGGGACTACAGGCGCCCGCCACAACGCCCAGCTATTTTTTTGTTGCAGTTTGGCCAGGGCTGGGTTTGAACCCGCCACCCTTGGTATATGGGGCCAGCGCCCTGCTCACTGAGCCACAGGCGCCGCCCTTAATTTCAAACTATTAAGAGGGTATTGATGGTTTTGCTAGTCAGGGATGTGTGGATAAGTGTGCCCATCACCCAAAACATGTGCATTATATCCATTAGGTAACTTTTGGTCCCTGCTCTCACCCCACCCCCTTGATTTCTATTCTCTCACCCCACCCCCTCTATTTAAATGTGGGCACATTGCTTAGCTCCAGTTCAATAGAAGCTGCATGTGGTGTTTGTTTTCCATTCTTTAGATACTTCACTTAGGAAAACAGTCTTCAATTCCATCCAAAATGGTTCAAAAGGCATTGATTATCCTTTTTTATGGCTGAGTAGTATTCCACGGTATGCATATACCACATTTTGTTAACCCACTCACCAACTGATGTGTACTTAGGAGTAGTGTTTCTAATAGTAAAAAAGGAAAAGAGAAAGAAAAAAAAACTAGCCTATCAAAAGTAGAATAATTACATAATTCTGTGTGATAATTAACTTTATATATAAACTTGAATGAGCCATAGAGTACCAGATATTTGGTAAAACATTATTCTAAGAGTTACTGCGAGTTTTTAATTTTTTTAGAAGTGATTAAAATTTACATTGGTATATTGAGTAAAGCAAATTTCCCTTCACAATGTCAGTGAACGTCACTCAATGGTTGAAGGCCTGAATAGAGCAAAAAATCTGATTTTCCACGGAGGAAGAGAGAATTCTTCCTGCATGATGGCTTTCAAACTGGGACAACAGATTTTTTCCTGTTTTCAGACTCAAATTGAAAGAAGTGTTGACTCCTCCTGGTTTTAAGCCTACCGGCCTTTGGCCTGGACCCTCATCATTGGCTCTCCTGGGTTTACACTCTGAAGCTTTTGAGACTTGCCAGTCTCCATAGTTGCATCAGTCAGTTCCTCACAATAATCTCTTTATATATGTCCTATTAGTTCTGTGTCTCTGGAGAATCCTGAATGATACATCTAATCTTTTAAAAAAGGCAGCATAAGGCAAGTCATCAGCCTACCAGACTTTAGGCTATACTACAAGGCCATAGTGATCAAAACAGCATGGTGCTGGCACAAAAATAGAGGCATAGATATCGGGAACCAAATAGAAAACTAGGAGATGAAACTAACATCTTATAGTCACTTGATCTTTGATAAACCAAACAAGAACATATACTGGAGGAAAGAATCCCTATTCAATAAATAGTGCTGGGAGAACTGGATAACCATATGTAAAAAACTGAAACTGAAAATAAATATATAAATATAAGATTGAAACTGGACCCACACCTTTCTCCATTCACTAAAATTTATTCAAGATGGATAAGATCTAAATCTAAAGCACGAAAAAATAAAAATCCTTGAAGACAATGTGGGGAAAACACTCGAAGGGATCAGCCTGGGGAAAGACTTTATGAAGAAGACTCCAGTGGCAATTGCAATAACAACAAAAATAAACAAAGGGAACTTAATTAAACTGAGTAGCTTCTGTACAGCTAAGGAGACAACAACCAAAGCAAATAGACAACCATAAGAATGGGAAAAGACACTTGCATATTATGAATCAGACAAAAGCTTGATAACTAGAATCTACAGAGAACTCAAATTAAGCAACCAAAAAAGAGCCAACAATTCCTTATATCAATGGGCAAGAGAGATGAATAGAATCTTTTCTAAAGAAGACAGATGAATGGCTAACAAACATTTGAAAAAATGCTTATCATCCTAATCATCAGAGAAATGCAAATCAAAACCACCCTGAGATATCACCTAACCCCAATGATAGTCCATCATATAGTCTCAAAGCTGTAGAGGCTGGCGTGGATGTGGAGAGAAGGGAACACTTTTATACTGCTAGTGGGACTGCAAACTAATACAATCTTTTTGGAAGGAAGTATGGAGAATCCTCAAAGAAGTCAAACTAGACCACCCATTGATCCTGCAATCCCATTACTTGACATCTACCTGGAGAAAAAAAAAAATCATTTTCTCATAAGGACATTTGCACCAGACTGTTATTGCAGCTCAATTTATAATTGCCAAATTGTGGAAACAATTTAAAAGCCCACCAACCCAGGAATGGATTAACAAGCTGCTGTGTGTGTATATATATATACCATAGAATGCTATTCAGGCACTAATAAAGATGTTGACTTTTCATTTTTTGTTTAACCTGGATAGAGGTAGAGCACATTCTTCTTAGTAGAGCATCATAAGAATGGAGAAGCAAGAATGCAATGTACTCAATTCTGATATAAGGACAATTGATGCGAGTACATGGTGGGGAGTGGGGAAATAGGGGAGTGGAGAGAGGAGAAGAGGGAGAGGGGTGGGGGGTCATGGTGTGTGACACGCTTCTTGGGGGCAGGACACAATTATAAGAGGGACTTTGCCCAACAAATGCAAGTAGTGTAACCTGGTTCTTTATACCCTCAATGATTCCCCAACAATAAAATGAATAAATAAATAAATAAATAATAAAATAAATTAAAAAGGCAGCCATAAGAAACAAGAAGGAAGAGCTTTGTCATGTCACATAGAGAACAGAAGGAGCAATGCAGAACACCTTTCATAGGATAGAGTTATGTGAAAAAGGCAAATACATAGCACAATCTAATTTGTACAAAAATTAAAGGGGCATTTATAAATACATACATATCTCTATAAATAAAAGTCTAGAAAAGAGACCACAGGCTGCGTATTGGACTCATACCAATGATTATCTCTGAGGCTGGGGGGTGAAAGGGTTTTTCACATATACCTTACTTCAATTGTTTATGTCTCTTACAATGAGAGAGTATATAGGAATTATTTGTGTGGTTTAAAGAAACTTAGGTAATCAAAATTCAAATTAAAAAATTCATTCATCTACATATAGGGGAGTTTTTCCTATTAACCAGATTTAAAAGAAATTGGTCTCATATTCTTCTTAGCAAAGTATCTCAGGAATGGAAGAAAAAGTATCCAGTGTTCTCAGCTCTACTATGAAGCTAAATTATAGCTTTCACATGAAGGCTATAACCCAACTATAGCACAAGACTATGGGGAAAGGGCCAAAGAAGGGGAAAGGAGGGGGGAGGTGTTGGTGGAGGGAGGGTAATGGGTGAGGCTTCATCTATGGTGCATCTTAGAATGGGTACAGGCGAAACTTACTAAATGCAGAATACAAATGCCTACATACAGTAACTAAGAAAATGCCATGAAGGCTACGTTGAACAGTTTGATGAGAATATTTCAGATTATATATGAAATCTGCACATTGTACCCCTTGATTGCACTAATGTACACAGCTATGATTTAACAATAAAAATAAATAAATTAAAAAATAAAAGAAATTGGTCTAAAAGCTGCGGTACTAATGTATGAATTTATAATTCCTTTCTATTAGTGAATTCCATTCACTAATGTATGAATTTATAAGTTTCCTTTCTAGTTACTGGAGTACCCATATCCACAATCAAGAGAATATTTTCATAATAAAAAATATTTAAGAAACCCAGTTAATGAACAGAAGGGGCTTGTTAAGCATGAAATCAGAGCATAGGATGTTACCTGTCCTTGAGCAGTTTTATTGTAACTACAATGAATTATCCAATTGACCTAAACACTTGGGCCCCGAGACACAGCCTCTCATTTTGATAATAGCTGTCTTTCTCTGCCCTGAAGAGTCACTTGAGAATAACTGCCAAGCTCTCACTCTTCCCCTGTCATTTTGTGACTTTGAATTAGCTGTATCTTTCCTGTTTGCACAAAGCGCTGCACAGTGCCCTCTCTCCTTTTTAAAACAGTTTCTGTCAGACCATCTTCCACCTCTTCTGGTGTTATTGGTTCTTGGCAGTGTACAGAAAGTCAATTGCATTCCTCCAGTGAACATAGACTACACAGGGTAATCTCAGAGGCATTTTCTGGTAAACAAGTGAGTCCATTCATTGCTGGGCTTGGACTTTTTTCTTCCTGACCTTGTCTTTAGATCTATTGTGTTCAACTAACTTTGGGGAACTGAACTCCTGTTGACTGTACTGAATTATCTTACTGGCTGAGTGATTCTGCACCATGTTTGTTTGTTGGTTTCTTTTGGTCTAAAATATGGACATCAAGGCAATAGGATAAGAACGACACTCAACCCTGCCACCTCACAGGACCACTGAGAGAATAAAACAAGGACACATTTATCCATTCAATAAATGTTTGCTTGAAGTCCTTTACCCTGTCCAGAAGCATGGTTTTAAGGATACAAAAATGGATAAAATACAGTCCTTCATGGCTTTCACAGTCTTATAAGGAAGATAAACTCACGAATAGTTACAATGCAAAATAATAAATGTTAACAGAGGGTGCTGTGTTACAACCTGGAGTGGGTAGGGTTACGCAAGGTTTGGGGAGTTAACTCTTGAGCAGAATCTTGGTGAAAGAGCAAGAAGTAGGACATGGTGGAGGAAAGCATTCAAGACCAAAGGAACAGCATATGAAAAGGCAGAGATGCAAGGAGACATCGTAAGAGTTTGATTGGACAGAGAGTGTGGCAGAATAAAAATAACCCTTTGACCCTCCCCTTCAAGAGATGGGGTTTATGTTCCCTCCCTGTGAATCTGCGTGGGCTCTGGGACTACGTGAACACTAGAATACAGCAGGAGGAAGGCCATGCCCATTTTCCGGCCTTAAGAGAACTGTATTTTCCTCTTCCTGTCTCTTGAAACACTTACTCTCAAAAACCAGCCACCAGGCTGTGAGGAAGCCCAAGGAGCCCTGTGAAGAGAACCATGTGGAGAGGCACTGAGGCTCCCTAGCCAAATGCCCTGGGTGAACTCTCCACTGACAACCACCACCTTGCAAATGAGCTGTCTTGGAAATGGAGCCTTAGTCAAGACATCCCAGCTGATGTCACATGGAACAAAGACAAGCTATCCCTACTGAACCCTGTCCAAATGACAAATTCATGAGCAAATAAATGAGTATTGTTCTTTTAAGTCACTTAGTTTTGCCTTGATAATTGGCATTTAATAAATAACTGAAATATGGAGGGAAGAATCAAGGATGACTCCCAGGTGTCAGGCTTGGGTAATATGATAAAGATTCCCTTTTGGAAGATAGGACTTACAGATGGAGCAGGTGTGGTGAGTGGAGGAGGGCAAGGGAACATAGACAAGTAATAATAAACCCAGTTTGTGACCTATTGAGTTTGCAGAGTAACGAGCGACCCTGGTATAGAAAAGTATCATTGGGCATATAGATTTGAAGACAGAAATAGAGATGGAAATGGAGATATATACACACACACACAGCGAGAGAGAGAGATTTGCAGGTGATTACAAGGCAGGGGTAATGCATGATTGTGGATATAAACATGTATGGGGAATGTGCACAGTAAGTCGAAAGGGAGCAATCGCCGTGAAGGCATATGCAGGAAAAAAGCCTAGGAAGAAACCTAAAAAGAAGTGGGAGCAGGAAAGTAGGGGCAGAGTTTAATCTTTCTGCTCCCGGTGAGCAGTGCTTCTAACCACAGAGGGGAGGCTGCACAGAGTGACTCAGATCCAGTGCCTGATACAAGACGCTGGCAAGTGGGAGCCTCTGTATGGGCAAACCCTGTGCCCTGCTTCTCTGCTTACAGAAGAATAAGCTCATGCTGGAGCGGACAGCGCTACCACCAGCCAGCCAGCCAGCCACATGAAGTCTTCCCCTCTTCTCTCCGGCTCTTTTAGCCTTTGTTTACCTAGGTGCCAGGGCTTCTCTCTGTCCAGGAGCCTGGCTCTTACTGTACTTTTGGGGAAAGGACAATAAACCAAGAAGTAAACTGGTGTTCTGCCTCTGGGCAAAACATGAAAGAGGCCTCTCTTCAATGTTGTGTGAAGCTTTTCTTTTCCAAGCTGCACACCTAAACAGATGCGGAAGCAATGGTTTATTGATGCAGTGGAGCAGTAACTGTAGGAAAAAGTGGATGAATATTTCATGGACACTGGCAGCAGTTAATAAATCATGAGGTGCTGCGACGAGCAGGTCGCTCATTCCACCCTGGACAGCAGTTGCTCAGCTTTGGTCAAGTGGAACCACCTTCTCTGACAAGTCCAGTCCATCCTGAGTACTGCAGGGAAGCTTTGTTGCCATTTCCGTAGGTCTTGATTTCTGAATTCAGTTATGTACAGAGGAAGCCTAGTCTTGTGTTTTTTAGCTATGGCCGACTAAATAAGGATATAACTTGGGGAAATGCCGAGAACATTAACTCGGCAATCAGGAGGTTTGGCTTCTGATTCCAACTCTGCTGATGGCTGTGTGGCATTGGACAATGTATTTAACTTCTCTGAATAATAATTTCTTATCTATAAAGTAAAGGAAGGAATAGATTTGTTTTCTCAAAGTTTCCTGTCTTATCATTCTATGAATTGACGAGTTTCTTGAAGGGACAGTTAATGATTCACTGATCCATTTCATAAATAGTTGTTGATAAAAGTTCCTCTGCTGTGTGTTTTATTCCCAGGAGCGTTCACAACCCTTACCATGTTGAGGGACAAAGATGCACTTATGCCTAATTTCAGAGGAGAAAAAAAGAGAAGAAAAGCAAAAACATAGACCTACACAATAATTAACTTTGGAAACAGGTAGGAGATAATAACCATCATTTTGCTAGACTCAATATTTGAAATCCATTTATTTTCTATTTACGATTTAAAACACTTACTACATCCAAAAGGAATTTTAGCTGATTGTACCTGTGATGAAAATAGCAACAGTTACATAAACAGAAGTTTCAGTGAAAGCTTTGTCAATTTTAATAATGAAAGGAATACTACTACTATTGAATGCTTACTCTCTTCTAAGCCCTAGACAAAATTTTTCATAAACATTATTCTGTTCCTCATTATTCACAAAATAGTACACACTGATTAAAAAGAGATACATTTTCTTGTCCAACATCACCAAGTTAGTGAGTGGCTGATTTGCGATTCCCAATGCCAAACAATAATTTGGTAATTATAAATAACAGCTAAAACTTACATTACACTTACTATGAACTAGAAACTGTTCTGGGTCACCCATCTAGATTATACGCACCTAACTTTGTCTTCAAACTATTTTGCAACTCTGTTGCAGAACACCAATAATGATGCAAAATATTCTTATTTACAGAAATGCAAATTAACTGATCATTGCCATGAGAGTGAACATATCTTGCACCTATTTGTAAATTCATTTCTGGATTCCTTGTTGACATGTGGTTCTTGGACTTCTTTAAACCAGTTACAATGGCTTACTGGTTCTCTTATTTATTAATAAATTAAACACAGTATCTGACATGAGTTCATTTTCTCTTTGTATGACAGTCATGATTTTACTTAAAAAGATGTTTTAGCAATTTATTACACTTACACATTCCCAAAGAGAGAGAAATGCACAGGAGATACAAGAAGGCCGGGCAGCCTCACCAGCCTCTCCTGTCATGTGCTGGGGGTTCTGTGGCTGCTGCTGCTCTCAGTGGCTTGGTGCTCTGCCCTCTGGGTGGCCCATCCAGTGACTGCTCCTCCACCTCTCTCTGCCGCTGAGCATCGCCCAACATACCTTCTACTTTGCAGGGTCTTTCCAAGGTCCTTCAGAGCTCTGCTCTCTCCAAGGGTGCTAAGGACAAGGACGGTAGGACGAAAGGATGGAACTACCCAATTTCCTGGAGCTAGCTCTCTTCTTTCCTCTACTTGCGGAAAATAATGGAGCCCTGCATGGTGAACATGGAATTGTGTACCTTCCCAGTGAAACCCTCCCAGCACTGTAGCTCATTCTGTGTGAGTGTTTCTCATGCCAGTGGCCATGGAGCACTGGTGTTCCATAAATAATCTGCAGGTGTGCTGTGAATAAATAGAAAAATACTTTCAAGTCTTCAGTAAATAACCATGTATCATGACCATGAAAAATGTTGATGTGTTTTTTATTTTTTTCTTGCCTTTTAAGATCAAATGACTTTGCTTCTACCATATACTATTTTGGGGTTTTTCCATTGTCCTGACAAAATAGGTTTTAGAGAAAGTTTTTAAAAGACTATGCATAGAAGTCTTATTGGCTGGTGTTTTGTCATATCAAACTTTAAGAAATGCTCTGTTATAGCCCAGGGGACACCTCACCATGTAACACAGAAAGTGTAAGAGTTGAGGACTTCTAAGGAGAGACAGAGACTTCACTGCACAAATTTAGACATTGCACTCTCCTGTAGCTCTGGGAGCCATAAAACATTCCTGCCCTCTCCCCATTACAGAGAAGATTAGTGAGGAAGATACCAGAAGGCATAAGAAAAAACTATGCTCCAATCACATCTCTGAAGTGATCAAAAATGTTTGCTGCAGCACAATTCGCAATGGCAAAGATGTGGAATCAACCTAAGTGCCCATAAATTCATGAGTGGACTAACAAAATGTGGTATATGTCTATACTAGGGAATATTAATCAGCCATAAAAAGAAATGAATTGATATCTTTTGCAACAATTTGGGTGGAAGACCAAATTCTAAGACCATTATTTTCAAGAATGAAAAAACAAAATGCCGGGCGGCACCTGTGGCTCAGTCGGTAAGGTGCCGGCCCCGTATACTGAGGGTGGCGGGTTCAAACCCGGCCCCGGCCAAACTGCAACCAAAAAATAGCCGGGCCTTGTGGCGGGCGCCTGTAGTCCCAGCTACTCGGGAGGCTGAGGCAAGAGAATCGCTTAAGCCCAGGAGTTGGAGGTTGCTGTGAGCTGTGTGATGCCACGGCACTCTACCGAGGGCCATAAAGTGAGACTCTGTCTCTACAAAAAAAAGAAAAAAAAATGCCACATGTACTCTCCTATAATTTAGAACTAATTGATGGGCACACTTGTGCACATAAAGAAGTAAAAATCATTGGAAATCCAGAAGTTGTGGGGAGGGGGAAGGGGTAGAAACCTATCTGCCAGGTAAAATGAACGCTGTTGGGGTGATGGGGACAAATAGCCCTGACTTAAGCATTATAAAAGCTATCCAAGTAACAAAAACATTTGTATGCTCTTAATATTTTGAAATTTAAAAAAGAAAGAAACTACAAGATCTGACAATTAAGTTCACAAACTCATCCTAGGCAATTAAGTTCACATACTCATCCTAGACAATTAAGTTCACATACTCATCCTAGTATTACTATACTCACCAGATGACCAAGGGGACTACTTCAAAGGTGATTGTAGCGATATTCAGCTATGAGGTATGTAGCACTTTGTCTAGGACAAGGTCACAAACTTAATTGCCAGACCTCATGTGATGGCGGCTCTGATGGCTATTCTAGAAAAAGAGTTCCAAAATTGCTTCCAAGGGTGAAGTAGGTGCTGGCATCAGTGCATAGCTTCCCAAGCGGGGGGGAGATCACCTTCTCAAAGGTGATTGTAGTGATATTCAGCAGCGAAGTATGTACTGCTTTTTCTAGGGTGAATTCCCAAACTTCATTGTCCAACCTTGTAGACTGGATGGTGGAATATATATATATATCAAAAAGGAAAAGAAAAAGATAATATCTTTTTATAACTCCAATTTATTCAGATTTGTTGGCATTTTATTAAATTTTCTCTCCATTTCATTTTTAAAAAAGAAAACAGTTGTGAAGATGTTATTCTCAAATTTAGAGCTTTAAATAGAATAGACAGTAAGAATTCTCTACAGTTGGCCTTCACATCCTGAAACAGGAAATTAGTGTTCTGATGCAGACAAGCTTGGGAAACATGAGAATACACAGAATTAAATAAATGTTAAATGCTGGTGACCTTCAAGAACCTGGAATCCCACGGCAGCCACCTTCTCTGGGAATCCCATTCCCATCTCCAGCCTACATTTCTAGATTTCTTGCCTGAGCTCCTAATCCCTCTAGGTGACTCTGTTTGGATGACAGACATTTAGTATTTTTACTTCATCCTCCCACCTCACTGCCAATCAGCTCTTCCTTATGTATTCTTTATTTGAGAAATTACACCATCATCCACTAAAAATGTGGAGTCATTCTCAAATATTTCTTATTCATGTCCACAATCGATTCATTTGATTTAAAAACTGGTGATGGCAGATGTTTACCAAAGGCAGACTGACCTCTCTCTGTATGGTAACTATTTGATAATGTCACTTTACTATTTAAAAATCCTTCTGCAACTTTTAATTGTCTTTAAGATTCATGATCTAAGCCCAGTTTACCAGTTCAATTTCATATTTTTCCAAGCTCCCATTCTACCATAAATTATATTCCAGCCACACTAAATTGCTTCAGATCTCCAAACAGGACATGTTGTCTATCGTGCCTACAGCCCTTTGTTGAGATACTTTCTGTCCTCTGAACTCTCTTATTCACTTAGCTAACTCCTTCCTTCAGGAAACTTTCCCTGAGCTTCCCCATCTGCTCTAAGTGCCCCACTCATGCATTGTCATGATGCCAGCTCTCAAAGCCCTTCATACCCTCTCCTGGCATTCCTATGGAGAGAAACCATTTAGAAAACCCTGTGCTTTTTTCCCCCAGCATCTTCTAATACTGTACTGTGTTCATCCTTAGGGAAAAAGCGCAGTCGATACCCACCACCCTCTAGGATAGGGCTTTGTTAAGTAAAATAATTCAAAGACCAAGCAGCAAATGAGGTAATATTTGCTTTTTGAGTTTCCTCGAATAGAGTCAAGATGGCCATTCATTGTTTAAAGGAGAATATTTATGAGGATCAAAAGCCTAAGAGCTGAATGTCTTATAGCACAAAATTAATTCCCTAAACAACCAATCTTGGAGATCCTATGGACCAGAGATGGAGAACAGAGAGGCAGGAGCAAGAAAGAGTAAGCCCCGGCCAGTGACTCTGTGGATGGTGGGGAGGCAAGACAGCCTGTGGGAGGGCTGGCCCAGGAACCGGGCAGAGCACTTAGGAGTTCTACTTCCCATACTAAGAAGGGAGCTGAAGGGGCTGGGGATGAGTCTGCAACGGGAGAGCAAGTGGGTCCTGCATTTACTGAGAGGAGTGGAAATGCAGCCCTAGGGGGAAGGCCAGGAGAGAAACTCTAAATTGCCTGAAATTATTCTGCATTGGCTGAAAGTCAACTTCTTACTCTCTTGCTTAGACTTGAACTCCTTTAATATTTCAATGACTCTCTGAGCCTACTACAGTATCCTGCCTGGAAGAGACCCTCACCATTAAATGTTTGCTGGCTGGAACGTGATGAGACACATTTCTCTATCACCCTGTGGTATCACAACTAATGCCTACTAGAAGGAAAAGGAAGGGGTAGGGTGTATAAGGGGGTGGGCCAGGCCAGAGACTAGTTGGGGGCAATCTACAGAACCAGATACCATGAGGTTGTCCACTAAAGATGGAGAGAGGCAAGCTCTGGTCTGGTCAGAGGCTGCCTTTCCATCACTAGGGGGACAGCAAATTAAGAGGAGTATTGTCCAACAAGTAGACTTTTGAACCTGATAGCCATGTCTGTCTATAAAATGTGAAGACAAAGGATTGCTGTTTTACTTGCTATGAATCAAAACCTGGGCATGAAACTCCACTGGGCAGGTGCTGCTGAGGGGAAGCTGGGATACAGCAGGAGCTCTGAGGCTGGCACCAAGGCACAGAAGGAGGACATGTGAGGTGGAGCTCAGTAACAGGTCACCAAGGGCCAGCACTTGGTGGTAGAGCATTGCTTTAGTTAAGCACTGGGTTACAAATCTAAGAGACCATCTTAAGAAAAGGGGACAGTTTCATGGAAAAGATATAGACAGGAATTACAACCAGGAATGGCTGTTATAAAAAGCAATTATTCTTTCTATTTATCTAGGGTCCCATGATCAATCCTCTGGGATTGCTGTCTCTGCCTAAGAGCTTCTCACTAATTGCTCCTGAATTTGCTTCCTCCTTTCAGATAGGCTTTGCTTTCTCAGTCACGGAATCCTAATCCATGGAATCCTAATTTGCTTTCTCAATCACAGAATCCTCAATTATGGAATCCTAATTATATGTAGGAATGGCTGGACAGAGTGTGTCACATCTTAGGGTGGTGGCATAAAGCCAAAGATAAGCCTTCACACTAGAGGCTCAACTCTTTACCCAAGTCACTCTCTGGGTCATGAAAACCTCCATCTCCTACTTACTCATCACTGCTGCCACAACAACAGGACACCAGTCACATCACTGGGTAGTCATTCTGCATCTGCATTTCCTAGACTTGCCATCTGGGACTACTTAAAAATAAATATCCTCAGGCCCCTCCACTGGACATTCTGGGGTGGGCCCAGGAGCCTCTATCTTTAATAAGCATCCCCCCAGTCCATTCTATAATTGAGCAAGCTTGGAAATCACATTGGAGCAATTCTAAAACTTTAGTTAGCATCATAATAACCTGAGTGCTTATTACAGTGCACATTCCTACCCCCACCCCACCCCAAAAAAGATTCTGCCCTGGGGTGAGGCCCTGCAATCTATATTTTAGCAAAGTGACTCTGGTCAAGGGTTCCATGGGCTATGTATAATTTGAGAAATATTATTTTAGAGAGAAACTCCATGTAGTTTCAGAATCTCTACGGAGAGCCAGTGCAGTCTGGGAGTAGCCCCTTTTCTACTCCATTCTGTGGTGGGTGGACCAGAGAAGGACTTTGGTTGTTGGGGGAGCCCCAGAGCCATAGGACCCAAACCACTAAACGGGAGAGGCAATGGGTAGAATTATTAAAGGGTATAGGTCACAATGATAAAGGCAGATCTTACACTTCGACAACAACAACATCTTACACTTCTGCAACTGCAAAAAAAAAAAAAAGTTGTATTTACATCAAAAACTAATCTTTGTATATAAATACTATAAAACAAGAAGGAGAATTGCTTACTAACACGTTTTTACTATGTGCTAAATGCCTTAGCCCTGTTATATAATCCTTGCAAAATTTTTAATTTGCATTTTGATAAGATAAGCAGTGTAGGAGATGAGCACCAGGCTTGTAGAATAGGCCACCAGCTCTTGAGGGAGGCTCTGGGAGCTGCAGGCATTAATGAGATAAATGGTTGTTAGCAAGCAGGTGTTATACTTTGAACATTCCTGGTGCAGCAGGGTGGGAGTGGAGCTGTGGGGAAAGAGCACGTAGCAACCATTAAGTACTGGGTCCCCACACCTGTTGTATAATGCTCCAATAAAAGGCCATGGCAGACATTGCTCAGGGCTCTCCCTGGAGATATGGAAAGCCCACCTCTTGCAGGCATTTGTACCTTCAAGCTGTGTTCCTGGCTGTTTTTATTCACTGGTGATAGAGAGCTCCAGTGGGCACTGACAAAGAAGCACATCCAAACACATAGCAAGTGGCAGAGCCTCTTCTCATACATAGGTCTTGTTTGAAGTCAAAGCACGTGGTCTTATTGGCCGTGGCATATTGAGCTAGGAACAGGGATTACTTCTGAAGCCAGGAGAAAAGAAATCCATAAATCATGTTATATATACCAAGACAATCACTGACTAGTAAGACAGACCCAAAAATGTAATCACTAAATCCTTTTGCAGTAAAAATAAACCTTCCCCATAACTTACCAATTTTGTAAATTTGGATTTTCATAAATTGCATTTTATTAAAATCTCACACCTGTATGCCCTTGAGCTCCCTCAAATGTGCAAATAATTGAAAGACACAGAAGTGATGTAAAAGGAAACCAGCTAAGGATCTCAGACTAAATAGTAATAATTTCCCATTCCTGTGGAAACGCTGCCACGAAAATAAATCGGACAGCTGCTTGCTCTGTAAACAGGCGTCCTCTGCTTTGGCCAACAGTACATTTCTGGAGCCGTCCAGCTGTTTGTCCATGCAGCCCGGCTGTATCCACACTGTAGAGCAGACCAGTCATCAGTGGCCTCCAAGCATCCCAAAGCTGGCAGGGGATGTGTTCTCCATCCTCTGCCCAGTTCCGATTCTGGCCCTGCAATCTCAGGCCTGCTCCATCTGGCCTTGCTGCCTGGTTCTCCTGATTTATAAGAAGAGGCAGGATCGGATTTTCAGTGAACTCACTGTGCATTGTGAACAAACAGCTGTAATCAAGATACCTCCTGTTGACTTTGCAAAACCTTGGAGGAGGAGTTTAGGAGTGCTAAATACATGCCTCCAAATCCTCATCTTCAAAACAGTATTTTAAGAGATAAATGTATAAGGAAATGTGAGGGAAACGGAAGAACAGTGGAGCAAGGGGGACAGGAGTCATGGAAAATAAAGGTGCATTCCCCAGACCTAATTCCTGCCCTGCCTTCTCTCTTCCTCCTCCCCTGCAAGGCAGGTCCTGATCACATAAAGAGCTTTAGATCCCAGGGAAAGGTCCTTATTTTGCCTTTGGTCTAATCCAATAATTAGCACAGATAAGAAACCAGATTCTAAGACACTGGATGCTCTTGGGAGTACTCAGCTTGTTTGCTTAAGGTCTTTGAAAATAGTTGACAAGAATGGTTACATACAAGTAACCCCCAAACCACAGATAACCCCAAACCTCCCTACTACTGTCAGGGAGCAGCCTGAATAACTGGTTCCTAAACAATTGAAGTCTGTTTTTAACATTAATGACTTTATTAACAAATTTTTAAGGAGTACCATCTGTAAACTCATCATCAAATTGAGTGGGAATCAGGAACACCATTTGCCTGCAAGAAGTTCATTGTTTGGAGTAGGAGATCACATTAATAACTAGGGGCAATGCGAGATAGTAGAATTTGAGTGCTACTTGGGGCGAACTAGATACTGGCATTACAGGTTCCGAAAAGGAAAATAGATTAAAGTGGACCACATTTATCAAGGGAAGCTTCATGGGAGAGGTAGGCTTTTAATTTATGAGAAATTGGAGAGCAAGAGAAAACCATGCTGAGGGCATTGTAGCAGAGGAAAAGAGAGGGAAAAGCTTCTCTTCATTCCGCTTACCAAAATCTTGTCAGGCCGGAGCTTGCCTGCCCTGCTGTTTCAGTGTTTAGCCATGAGCACTGTGAAGATAAATGCCTGCAGATTTCTTTGCGTCTTCAGAGAAAACAAGTCTGGTATACACACAGCACTAGAGAAAGAATCAGTAGCATTAAATTACATCTATTGCAATTAAAGTGTTATGGACTAAAGAAAAAGATAGCATCCTATATTCTAACCAGCAGGAAATTAGAAAAAATAACTGCCAAATACAGGCAGTCCCTGAGTTACAAGCATCCAAGTTAATGAATTGTGGTAAGTCCCCACTATTGCAGTAAGTCCCAACTGACAAACACCCCATTGATGTATGACTTGCACTTACAAACAGAGGCTATTACAGGTAATAGGTGAATGTACTTGTTCCAACTTACATACACATTCAAATTAAGAATAAAACTATAAAACCTATCTCATTCGTAACCTGGAGACTGCCCCGTACCTTTCACCCTTCTCTTTGCTTGGATATATTTAAAATGTTAAGTTTTTCCTCTTGGGGGGAAAAACACAATTAGGTTCAAGAAGGGAGGAAGTGGGGAGGTGGCAAGGGGATCAGTAAATACAGTGTAGGGGTATATGGCATTCCTCCTTGGTGAAGGACTCAAATACAACTCAAACTTTTCCTAAGTAATGCAAACAATGTAAAGTAATTGTGTGTACCCTTATTAATCAAAAATAAAAAATAAGTAAGATAAAATGTTAAGTTGTAGGCAGTGTGGTGGCTCACTCTTGTAATCTGGGAGGCTGAGGCAGGAGGATTGCGTGAGTTCAAGAGCTTAAGAGCAACCCAAGTAAGAGTGGAACCTTGTCTATACTAAAAACAGAAAAATTAGCTAAGCATTTTGGTGGGCACTTATAGTCCCAAATACTTGGGAGGCTGAGGCAGGAGGATTGCTTGAATCCAGGAGTTTGAGGTTGCTATGAGCTATGCTGACCCACGGCAGGTTAGCCTGAGCCACAGAGTAAGACTCTATCTCAAAAAAATAATAAAATGAAATGAAATAAAATGTTAAGTTGTGGGAAAAATAATTAATTTGCTTGGTAAGAGCAAAAGTTTCTTTCTATATGTGATTATTTCCTCTGTACTACATAAACCAAACAGTTGCATTTAGAGCCAATATATAAAATTCTACTATAATTAAAGACATTGCTAACCTGCCATTTTTGGGTACCATTTTGACACTCTGAAAGGTAACAGAAAAGGTAGTTTTCATGTATTTGATTAAAAAGAGATAGTATTCTATGAGGTTCTATGAGGTTAGGGGAAAGCTGTATTGAAACCCTACACCTGCTTGCAAATAGAATTTTAACTGGCAATTTGGCTTCTCGGTAGTGTATTATGCCTTATAAAATGAATTAATCTTTTTTCTTTCATAAAGAACACAAGGCTATTCCCCAGAATTGCCTGGCAGTATGCCCAGATGTTCCAACAGCCTTACTGCAGAAACTTTCCAACCTATTTTCTAGGTAGTGCTTTTTTCTTCTTCTTCCAGTTTAACAGATCATTATGTCCCACCCTTCCTGGTATTATTGGTCAATAGTATTTTCAATTCATCCTTAATGTCTTACTTCCTCAAACCTGAGTTCTTTCTAAGACTGACTCTTATTCTCTTCAAGCCCACATGGTTTTGTTAGTCAGTGAAACAAACTAAGCTCTTATGGATTCAGATTTAACTTCAAAGGGGTTCCCCAAGCTGTCAACTAAGATGCTACTAGATGTTCCAAGAGATAAGGGTTCTGTTGTTAAATAAACAGCAGATGCTGCAAACTCTCTACGTTTTCCATATACAGATTTATAATGCCATTAGCTGAGAAAAAACGTGAAGAAATTGAGCAGTACATATGTTTAATTCGAAATTATTTTAACTACAAAATTCTTCCTCTCTGTCACTCGCTGTTGCTCTCTCTCCCTCTTTTGTCTTATTAGATCTTTGAAATATAATAATAACCATAATAATGATAAGAGCTAAATAGCTATTTGGATTCCTTTAGTGATTATCCTAGAAATTTTTAACATACATTATTAATAGTTTAATGTTAATAGCATTACGTTCCTCTAAATCATGTAAGAATCTTAAAACGCTGTCATGACAACCACTACATACTCAACGTTATTTGTTACCCTCTCTTGATATGTTAGCCTCCCAAATTAGACATTAATTTTATCATTGTACAGTTAACATTTATGCATTCCATTTTCATATATTACAAATCTTCCTTTTGACATGAAGTAACTTTGTTAGTTCTTTTTGCAAATGTGTCAATAGTAAGTTTTCTTGTACTGCTGTCTAAAAATGTCATTATTTTTGAAAGATTGTATTGCTGAAGATAGAGTTCTGGGTTAAAAGTTATTTTCTTTCAGTACTCTGGGAATTTATTTTCTACTCTTCTGATTTCCCTTGTGGTTGCTGAGAAGTCAGCTATCAGTCATTGCAGTCAGCTTTTGGTTTGCTTGTTTGTTTCTTTTTTCAGTTTGCCTGTTTCTATTATCATCTCCACCTCTCTATTGTTCTAAATTTGTCACTCTGTTGTGTATTTCTTTTCACTTATGGTGCGTGACACTTTGGGCAACTTCCTTAATCTGTATTTTGGTGTTCTTAACTCCTGGAAGACATTCAGTCATTATGTCTTTTAATATTCATCTCCCTCATCCTTATTATTTCTTCTTATAACTAAGATTATGTGTATTTTAAACCCACCCACTCTGTTCTATGTGTTTATTCATCTCATTTTCATATTTCTCTTTTCTTTGTATTTGTCATATATATATATATATAGCTTCTTCAACTTTACCTTCCAAGTCACTAATTGTTTCTTTAACTGTGTTTAATATAATGTTAAATCCATCCCTCAGATTCTACTTTCAATTGTTATAATTTTCATTTCTGGTGATTCTTTCTACAGCTCCTTTTCCTATGTATTCCTTTATATATATTAATTTAACTTATACATATTTATTTTATATTATATATTTGGTATATGAAAATTCTAATAACCCAAGTCTTTGTAGGTTTGATTATAGGGTTTGATGTTTTTGCTAATTTTATTTCATGGCTGTGTTTGCCATGCTTGCAGTAACATATATGGAAAGTTGATATATGACAAAGTAGCATTACAGACAGTGGCCAAAAGATGGTCTCATTAATAAAAGATGCATAATAATAAAGAAAAATAATCTTTTCTTTATGGGACTACACAAGGAAACTATATCTAATCATGTCTAATTTTTGGTGAAAAGGGACTATAAGAAAGCTAACTTGGAGAGTTGTCCTTCTTACATTAAGATCAATACACTGGCTTCAGGATAAGTATGAGCTCTAGGGGGTATTTGAAAAGATTACAAGTCTATATATAAAAAGTGTAAAAAAATAGTAATTACATATGTAAAAAACTTTTCAACCATTTTTCAGTCATTATAATTGGTGGTGGTAGCAATAGAATTGCTTTTCTGTGACTGCCATGTTTGCCATATTAGATAAAGCAAATGAATAATTATGAGATGTTCTAATTGAATTTTCCCTTTTGTTTTTTTTAAAAATCAGGATTCTTGGTATAAAAGAAAGTAATATAGAATTAGTTATGTAAAATCCCATATTTCTGAATTTAATTAGAAATACTAGAATAAAGAATATAAACTCATAACATTCTGTTTATTTATCTACCTATTCATTCATCCACTGAAAAGTTGTAGAAGCCACGACCAATCAGTACCACTGGGCATGTCTGTACTCTTGAAATACTATTTCATATTAAAACAAACCAACATTGTTGAAGAAATGCTGCCTCTAGATATGGAGCAGGAAATGAACAAGATGCATCCAGAGCATCTTGACAGGCCAGATATCAAGGAAACTGTTAAAGACCGCTACAGTAGTGTCCAAAGGATTCAGAAGCCAACTTAATGAGGCTCCCACCTGCTCTGTTCTATTCTATTCTATTCTCAGTTTTTACTGCCAAAGACAGGACAATTTGAGCTTTAACAAGGATAAGAATTGCAATAATATCTTTAAGCCTATGCACCTCTAGTGACATTTAAAAACCCTAATTGGATGATAAGAAACTATTGTTTTGAAAATGTTAAATAAAAAGAAAAAAATCATGAAACACTTATTCTTGCTTTTGCTATTGCTAAACCAAATAGTAGATGACAAGAAATTCCTCTTTATAAAATTATTTCACCCAATAAAATTATAGATCAGAAATGATCTATAGATATAGATCATCATTTTGTTAACATCATTAGAAAGTAATTACCAGATATTCTGCACCCATTGGTGAAAGAACATGCCATCATTTGATACCAAATTTGATTTTGATAAAGTCCCTGGATCCAGCTTCCAGTTTCCAAGAAATATATGATCATCACGTTGAACTGCCAAGCATCTAAGTCCAAACTTAAAGCACATCTCAAGTTTTAAAAATGAATCATATAGGTGGCGCCTGTGGCTCAGTGAGTAGGGCGCAGGCCCCATATACTGAGGGTAGCGGGTTCAAACCCAGCCTCGGCTGAACTGCAACCAAAAAATAGCCGGGCGTTGTGGCGGGCGCCTGTAGTCCCAGCTGCTCGGGAGGCTGAGGCAGGAGAATGGCAGAAGCCCAAGAGCTGGAGGTTGCTGTGAGTCCTGTGACGTCATGGCACTCTACCAAAGGTGGTAAAGTGAGACTCTGTCTCTACAAAAAAAAAAAAAAAGGAATCATACAGTGTGGGTATTTTGGTATCTTGTTTCTTTCATTCAGGATAATGTTTTGTAGCTGCATCTATGTTGCTATATTCATCCATAGTTCATTCCTGTTTATAACTGAGTAGTATTCCACTGTAAGAGGGCTGACAATTAAGTTCATGAACTCATCCTAAAAAAAGTACTGCATACCTCATTGCTTAATATCACTATGGTCACCTTCAAAGTACTCCCTTTGGGAAGCTGCACACCAATGGAATTGCCTAGCCCACCCCATTCCTCTTTCTGGAATGGTCATCGGAGTTGTATTATCATAGATGTCCTGAATGTCATCAAATATCTTTCTTTCAATATTGCCTTTATCTTCAGGGAAAAAAGTCATTGGGGGCCAGATGAGGTGAGTATCATGTTCTGATACAGTTATTTGTTTGCTGGCTATAAACTCCCTCAAAGACAGTGCTGTATGAGCTGGTGGACTGTTGTGATTGATGCAACAGCCATGAGTTATTGGTGAAAAATTCAGGTCACTTTCGGGCAGTGCCTGTGGCTCAGTGAGTAGGGTGCTGGCCCCATATACTGAGGGTTGGCGGGTTCAAACCTGGCCCCGGCCGAACTGCAACAAAAAAATGGTCGGATGTTGTGGTGGGTGCCTGTAGTCCCAGCTACTCAGGAGGCTGAGGCAAGAGAATCGCCTAAGCCCAGGAACTGGAGATTGCAGTGAGCTGTGTGATGTCATGTCACTGTACCGAGGGTAATAAAGTAAGACTCTGTCTCTACCAAAAAAAAAAAAAAAATCAAGTCATTTTCATCTAACATTTTTTTCATCTAATTTTCTTACACAGCTTTTTTAAACACTTCCAAATAGTAAACTTGGTTGGTTATTTGTTGAGTTGGTACAAATTAATAATCAACAATCCCTCTGATATCAAAAAAGGTTAGCAATATCATTTTAACTCTTGATTTGGACTGATGGAACGTTTTTGGTCATGGAGAATCAGCTGACTTCCATTGTGCACTGGGACACTTTGTCTCAGGGTCATATTGGCACACCCAAAACATGGGATCTTCGGTTACATCTGCCATATCTTTCCTTGGGGGGGTTGATCTACTCTGGTTATTCATGTTACCAGAGTTTTTCTGCTGATTCCGCCCCATGATTATTTTACATCGTTTGACTTTTCCCCTGGAGCTTTGCCGAGGACCCACACAGTGCTAGGGCCTGAGAAACTGGGGACCTGTTTGGTGTGGTGGGGCTAAGTGACTCTGTCTAGTTTGCAGCTGGTCTCTGTCTGACCCTAGTGAAACAGTTACTCTGGGTTGAAGTCTCAGCTGTGGAGAAATACCAGCAGTTAAGTTACCCCACCCCCCACAGGCAACATTTGGAAAAGGAAGATCAAACCTTCCTAGAACCACACACCCAGGGCACCACTTGGATAGCCCTGGGAATTTCCCGGCTCTGCGCATGTGTTTTCTAGTCCCCATGCTCCACCCAGGCTGGTACTGCCTCAGGCAAACCCTTTACTCATGGGACCTGCATTTCCGTCCCAGATCTGTTCCGCAGGTGGTTGCCACCTGAGAAGCTGCCCGGCCTCCTCTGGTTGCCCAGAGAGACAGGGGGTGTGACTCCAGAATATCCAGGGGTGAGCCCTATTGTTGCCAAAAATGGCTGCTGCTCTGGACCTCAGGGCACCACCGCTACCGTGTGGTTCCCCCTCAGCCGACTGTCCTCTCCTCACTCCCAAGCCGCAGAATCAGGACTGACCAGCTGCAGACCAGGCCCTGTCCATGCCCCTCGAGAAATCACCCAAGAATCTGGACTCCTGGGGACAGGCCTCCAGACATTAAAGTGAGAGTGGAGGGGAGTGCTGGGAGCTCAGAACTGCAGGCAGAGAACATATACAGTTTTACACAATTTTATGCCTGACAGGAGAGCGCCATGGTACCCTAGTAGGGGATGTAGGTCCAGATTTTAGAGGGTCTCTCCTGTGGAGTATAATGGGAGGACTTTTGAACTCTGCTCGTTTGTTTATGGGGTACTCCGAGCCATTCTCCTGGGGGAGGGGACTCCCGTCTGCTTGGTGATGGATTTTGTACCTTTTGTTTGTATCCTTGGGGTCGCAGCTTGCCTCAGCAGGGTTGGTGCATTCTTCAACCTTCTCTCTTGGCGCAGCTCTAATCCACCAGGTTACTTGCTAAATTTCTGTCCTTTAACTCTCCTTCTGGACAGGAGCCTCTGTGGAAAGCTGGCTTCCGTCAGCCATCTTGTCTCCTTCCCCTCTTCCTTCTTTATGTATAAGGAAGGTCCTGAGTCTCTTTCTATTGATTGTCTTTTCTCCTGATTAGAGGCTATGTGTTTCTTCTTATGTCATATCTAGTAAAATAAGAAGTCATTGTCTGTCTATGGACATTTTAAATCTTACGTTGTTAACTATCTGGATTTTGTTGTGTTCTTTTAAAAATGGTTGGGCTTTGTATGGATGGACAATTAAGTCACTATCAGATCAAAGTGATGGTCTAGAGCTGCAGTCCTCAACCCTCCGGGACTGGTCCATGACTTATTGGGAACCTGGCTATACAGCATCACCACCTGAGTTCTGTCTCCTGTCACATCCTTCTCTCTGGCCTCCCCACACTACCATCTGGTGGCAAAAATGTTCTAGTCTGTGGCCTGTTAGGAGCTGGGCTGCACAGTGGGATGTGAGCAGTAGGAGCACCAGCAAAGCTTCATCTGTATTTACAGCCATCCCCTGTTGCTGACATGACCGCATGAGCTTTGCCTCTTGTCCCATCCTCTCCACCTCCAGTGCATGGAAAAATTGTCTTCTATGATACCAGTCCATGGTGCCAAAATGTTTGGGATTACTGTTCTTGAGGACTGTTTTTAAGCTTCTATAATAATGACAAAGTAGCTTTTGCTCCAGGGATGGTTTACTCCTACTCCTCAAGTATAACTTCTCAGGAATCCCCACCAAATGACCCTGGTGATTCCTGAGTGTTCTCCATTCTCATTGATCAGAGTTTAAACACCTCCGCTCCTGTGCAAGCTTATAGTAACCCAACATTGCTTTGTGCAATTTCAGTCTGTGCATGTGCAGACCATTACCTACCAAAGACTCAAGTGGACCCTCATGCAGATATCTGGAGTTTTTGTTTGTTCTAATTTGTTTTTAGTGTCTTTAATTCTGGAACTCCTTGCACATCCTTATAAAATTTAATAAATTAAATTCATAAATGATACTTATTTCTTGTAAGTGTTCTACAACAAACAATCTTATTATCATCCAAATGATAGCATACACTACCCTGTTATTTGTATCGATAACTTATATATGTATATTTAAGTCAATAAAGTAAGTGAAGAAATGATATCATTTCTTTGGTTCTTATTAACCAACAAGTTATTTATTTATTTTATAATTTTTATTTCAAAATATTAGTGGGTACACAAGTGTTCTTATTACATGGATGAATTTTATAATGCTGAAGTCAACCCTTTTACTATGCCAGTCACTAGGTGTACATTGTACCCTATAGGTAAGTTTTTATTCCTCAGCCACCTCCCATCCTCCCCATTTCTTGGTTTCCAATGTCCTTTACAGCACTTTATGACCATGTGTATCCATTGTTTAGTTCCCACTTACTAGGAAGAACATATGGTATTTGTTTTCCCATTCCTGAGATATTTCACTTAGGATAATGTTCTCCAGTTTCATCCAAGCTGGTGCAAATGGCATTATTTCCTTCCTTTGTATGACTGAGTAGTACTCTCTGGTATATGTATACATATATTTTTTTCCTTTATCCATTCATCAATTGATGGTCACTTAGGTTAATTACACATCCAGTAATGGGATTTCTGGACTGAAATGGTAGGTCTACTTTTAGTTCTTTGCATGTATGTTGGGTAGAGAGATCTTTGGCTTTTCATGTGGGTACTTTGATTAAGATCAGGATGGAGACCTTGGTTTTATATATATACTAACACACTAAGGGTGTATATATATAAACATCCTCAATTGCTGCTTAACTGTAGACTGTAGCCATGGTGTGCTGTATGCATGGGCAGATTCCCTGTCTCTTGTCAACAAGGAGAGATGTAGGTCTTGAAATCTTTTCTCTTTTCCAAGACCTATGGTCTTCTTAACATTATCAACTACCCTGTTTGATCTGTGAGACAGTAGGTGGTTCTTGTAGGTAATAGCCGTGCCCAGCATGATTAAATCAGTGAATGTGTATTGAGCTGTAGTTGTCCTCCCTCCCAGCAGATGGTGCTTTCAGGAAAGATCCAGTTGCAGTGGTGTTTTCTGAGACCTGCATCCAGCTCCAGTTAATCAGGATCTTCTAGGTTGGAGGTGTGGGGGGGGGAGGGGGTGTGTGGGCCAGAGCTCCAAGGGTACTATTTATTCTCCACCAAAGCAGAGGTGGGTGGAGGAATGAAGCTTGGCATGGCTGGGTTGGACGGGCCTGTGTTCCCGGTCCTCAAAGTCAGGCACAAAAGCTGAAAAAGCAAGGGTCAAGGGGCAGTTCCCAGGCTGTTGGGGAAAGCCTCCAGGAAGGGGTAGAAGTGGCCCTCCTGGGCGAGAGAGTCTGCTCCTGCATAGGGTCCATCTGAGAGTCACAGGCTAGTTGTCAGGAGTGGTTTTACTCTTCTCCCTCTTCACTTACCCCTGGGATCTCCTTCCAGCACCTGGTCAAAAGCAGCAGGCCAAACTAGCTGAGCTCACCAGCAATGGCATATTCCTTGCCCCTTGCCTGGGACAGAAAGAATAACTTTCCCATTGGAAGGGGTGCTCTGACAGCGCCCTGCAGCCGGGACCCACACTGCACCTTTCACTGCACCTTTCAGTCCTACCTGCCTGGGCTCCTCGCTTCCCAAGCTGACTCACAAATCTCCTCTCCATGCCTCCAAGCAAGGAGGGCTAGGGGTACAGGATCCAGCCTGCAGACCTCTCCCTGCTCCCCCAGGTTCAATCCCTGACCATGCCAGGGAGACGCTGCTGGTCCGGAGTTGCCCATGGAGTGTGCAAGCAGACACAATGTCCCTCCGCTCCAGGCTATGGCCTGCTCTGCTGGAGCAGCACTAAGGGCTGGCAGGCAGGGAGCTCAGAGGAGCATCCCTCGGTCTGCTACAGTATTTAAGAGGAAAGGTGGGAGCCCCATTCTCTACAGAAGCTCTGCACTGTGAGTGCGCCAACCGAGAGGAAGCGACCACTTCTGAGGGGTCAGCTCAGCCGTCCTTCGAGGTACCCACACCAACTCGTGTGGGAACGGCCACAGCTGTGTCAGCAGCTATGGGTGAGGGAGGGGAGGAGGAGAAGAGTCTGTCACTCTGGTCTCCTCTGTCCCTGTAACCTGAAGGCAGCCGGCCCGGAATGGTCAATCGCTGGGATCACACACTTCACCGGACCCACCACCCACTGTGGCCACCACCATCTGGACAGGAGTTGGGAAATGCTTGTGCGGGGCCACAAGTGACAGGAAAAGTGAAGGGCTGAAGCTCCCTGGGGAGCACAAAGGCACTGCATGGGCACTCCAGGTGCTGGCGCTGGAGCTGGAGCTCCATCCTCAAGAAGTTCCTTCCCTGTTCACTGGTGGCAGTGGTTTGGGGGCTCACGAGGGCAGAGAAGCTCTCCAACACTTCGGGAGCCGACAGTCTGCCAGAGGTGTGAGGGGAGGAGGAACAAAACCCCAACTTACCCTCTCCAAAAGGGCTCCGAGTTTGCTGGGGGAGGTCAATCTCTGCTGACAGACATCCCGCTCCCTCTTGCTCGGCTCCTCTGTTTCTTCCCACGGAATCTTCTGTACGTTTGGCCACTTTCCCTTGGGAATGACGCTTGGGCTGTGTGTGTGTTTCATCTAAAACTTCTCCTTCTTTCTGAAACAATTGGGTGACTGACGTCTCCAGGCAGTTATCTTGCCCACAGTCAGTTTGATTTATCATCCAAGTGAAGAATATATTATCCATTTCAGTCGTGCCATATCACTGCTTGCAGCTCAGGGGCAATTTCTAGGTGGCAGAAGCCCATCCTGGTTCCAGTCCTCTGTAGCTGTAAGCACTTTCTGTCCCGAGAGCAGAGATAGGCCAGACCCATGCCCCGTAGTGACCTATGCCTATACCCCTATCTCATTAGGGGTTCCCCAACATCAGAATCTGAGATAATAATTTCAGTAAAAGTTTATCTGGGAGGTGATCCCAGGACAGACATTGAGGGGGTGGAGAAACAAGACAGGAAATGGAGTAAAACAAAAAATTGTGAGTTAATGAATAGGGTATCATCCTGGGTGACTGGGCTTAATATTTGGGAGTACATTCTAAGAAAATGGATGAAACAGATGTCAGAACTGCCCTTTGAGGGAACACAAAGCTGAATTATTTGTTCACCAACTCCCCTTCCTCGCTGGTTGAGGACTTTCCTGGAGCAATGGCTCCCTAGCACTGTCAGCCTCCCAGGGCCAGCTGTAGCTCTGTAGCTAGACCACACTCTCGGGCAGAGAGTCACAGGAAGCCAATCAGACAATGTGGGAACTGCTGGGAGGTGACCTCCAGGGCAAGTGGAAGGGACATGAGTAAAGTGTCAACAGAGTCGCCCTTTCCTTGGAAACAGGAACTCACTGAAATCACCTTTTCCATTTACCCTAATCAAGCCTTCCTCCATTAATGTCCACAAAGGGCAGAGGTACTGTAAGTCAGACACTCACTAATGGAAGCTTGACCTCACACAACATAGTCCTCCCTTGGTGGAGAAATAGGATTGGCTCCAGGAACCCCTCATGAACACCAAAATCCGCGGAAGTTCGAGTTCCTTCTAGGACCTGGTGTAGTATTTGCACACTACCTGTGCACATCCTCCCATAGACTTTAAATAATCTCAGGATTGCTTATTATACCTAATACAATGCAAATGCTATGTAAATAATGGTTGTACTATATTATTTCAATAATATAATATACTATGTTGTTTGATGTGCAGTTGGTTGAATCCAGTAACGTGGAACTCACAAAGGACTGACTGCACTGTGGGGTGAGGAAAGAGACAAAACAGTTACTAACAGTTGCTGAATGGGCAAAGGTTAGAAAAACAGTCTGTAAGCAAACCAGACTTAGTCTCTTCAGCAAATTCTTTCATTGAACTATCTGTTCATCCCACGTGAGGTCTGTAAGGCCATTGGGTTTTCATGGCAGAGACCTATGATTATTGTATTCATACGGGGAGTGAGTATGTGTGGTGTGATTTTGTTTGTTTGTTTGTTTGTTTATTGTTGGGGATTCATTGAGGGTACAATAAGTGTGGTGTGATTTTTAAAGGAAGATGGCTCTTTGAGTCTATTCCCAGAGAATAGCTGTGGCCACCCAATTATTTGGGTTTTTCCTCGAGAGATGTGATGGAAAAGAAAAGGGCTTCCAAGGCACTAGAGAGTTACCTGGTCATGATAGTCAACTCATTTAAATGCCTTGAACAACACTGCCTTAACCACAGCAGTATGGTCACACTTTTATCATCAATTTTAATTTTAAGTTGACATTTAGAGAAACGTTTTATCCTTGTTTTCAGGATAGATCAATGTGAAGGCAGGGTCAGGAACCCCCTTGAAGAAAAATTCCACCAATACGTTCATCCTCACCACACCAAACTCCTAAAGTTCCCTGATAGGAAAGATGCCTTCATTTCTGCAATGAGAGATCAGTCTTAATTACAGGTAGTCCTATAGTAGGAAACAATCCAATTTAAATTTGTTCACTTATTTATTTAACAATGTCAGGTGCTGTTTAAGATACTGGGGATGTTACAGTGGAAAAAAAATAACCACAACCCCCACCTTTATGCAGTTTATAGTTAAAGGAAGAGACTAACAATAAACGATTAAATGTATGATAATCAAATAGTCATAAATGCTAAATTAAGATGAAGGGGACCAGGAAGGCAAAAGCAACGGGTTGTTGTTCATATTAAGTGGCTTCTCTATTAGGTGACTTTTCAGCAGAGTCCTAGACTAGTAAGAGAAGATGTCAGCCATGTGTGTATCTGGGGAAGAGTGTTCCAGAGTGAAAGCACGTGCAAATACCCTGAGGCAGCAACGTGACCCATAAGCTCAAAGAGCAGCTGGACAAAGAGTCCTGCAGGGGGAGACATTGGAGGAATTTGGGGGCGGGGATAGAAAAACTGCAAAGCACTTGGAGTGCTTGGCAAGCAGGAAGGAATTTAGTTATTGACTGAAGGACCTTTGAACCCATTAGAGGATTTTTTTGACTTGTGATTTCAAAAGATCATTCTATATGCTGTGACAGAACAGAGGTAGAACAGACCTGTTACGATGCTGTTACAACAATCCAGGAATGATGGTGGAGGCTTACATCAGATTGGAGCCATAGCTGTGGAAATGGTGAGAAAGCATTGAGTTGTGGATATATATACACACGTATTCCTAGGGAGCCATAGACTTGTTCATATTCAGAACTGCGCTACAGTGTAAATGACTAATGACAACTTAAAATATTTTTCCTAATTGCTAAGTCATGGAAAAAACCCAAGTGCCCATCGATCCACAAATGGATTAATAAATTGTGGTATATGTACACCATGGAATATTATGCAGCCTTAAAGAAAGATGAAGACTTTACCTCTTTCATGTTCACATGGATGGAGCTGGAACATATTCTTCTTAGTAAAGTGTCTCAAGAATGGAAGAAAAAGTACCCAATGTACTCACCCTTATTATGAAACTAATGTAGGACCTTCACATGAAAGCTATAACCCAGTTACAACCTAAGAATAGGGAGAAGGGGGAAAGGGAGGGGAGGGAGGGGGGAGGTAGGTGGAGGGAGGGGGATTAATGGGATTACACCTGCAGTGCATCTTACAAGGGTATATGTGAATCTTAGTAAATGTGGAATGTAAAGGTCTTAGCAAAATAACTAAGAAAATGCCAGGAAAGCTATGTTAACTAGTGTGATGAAAATGTGTCAAACGGTCTATGAAACTAGTATATGGTGCCCCATGATCATACTAATGTACACAGCTATGATTTAATAAAAAATATATATTTTTTTCCTTCTGGGAGATCTACATTTATCTGGTTTCTCTTACTATATAGATCTAGCTCTGATATTAGCCTTTGTTTAAGAGGAAGGTTATGAGGATTCAGCCTCTGGGCTGCCCCAGAAAGCCCAGCAGCTTGACCAGTGGTGCACAGACCTCACGGCACAGTGGACCACTTGGAAACCTAATGATCCTACACTGTTGGCTCTGACAGTTGTCTAGGCAATTTTTTTTTTTGTAGAGACAGAGTTTCACTTTATTGCCCTCGGTAGAGTGCCGTGGCATCACACAGCTCACAGCAACCTCCAAATCCTGGGCTTAGGTGATTCTCTTGCCTCAGCCTCCCGAGTAGCTGGGACTACAGGCGCCCGCCACAACGCCCAGCTATTTTTTTGTTGCAGTTTGGCTGGGGCTGGGTTTGAACCCGCCACCCTCGGTATATGGGGCCGGCACCCTGCTCACTGAGCCACAGGCGCCGCCCTGTCCAGGCAATTTTAATGAGTTGGCGTTGAGAGCCACAGCCCTAAGTGGTTGCTTGCCATACTCTGCTCTGGGATCTTGTTAGTTCTGCTTCTGTCCCCCTTCAGGTTCCTCACTGGCGTGGCCCCTGCCCAGCCCCCAGGCCATGTTCCCATCTTTAGGATTTAACCTGGTCCTTCCCCGACTTTTACTTACACACGTGCACATAGTATTGACTGACTAGATCCAAGTTAGTATCGAGTACAAGTGGTGTTTGCTTTCCTCTTCTTGCGATCCTTCACTTCACGTATGTACCCCGAAATACTCTGAAATTTAAAAATAAATAAATTTAAAGTGGAAAAAAAATTCCTAGTTTGCTGAGGAAAAAAAGATTTGTTCAGATGAATAAGGAGATGAAAAGAAGAGTCAAAGATGAGTCCAAGACTCTTCACCTAAGCAAGTGGAAGGGTGGAGCTGCCGTTCATTGATGTGGGAGGAACTTTGGGAGATGCTGGTTTAGGACATCTTCAGTTTCAGCCAGTAAGTTGAGACTTCTTCTGTGGTCTGAATGTTGTCTACCCCCGAAGTTCATGGGGTAAAATTTAATCCCCAATGCAATGAATAATAAAAATGTGAAGTTGGGCCACATTTGTGGCATCAGTTCTGTCATCCATTACGAAAGCATAAAATTTAAAATCAGCAGCTTTACTCTCTAAACTTCTTTTGATGGGTTTTTCAATTTCTTCGGCTTGCCTGGCAATAGTCTGGTAAGACAAACTGATTTTAGAAATATCTCCCTTTTGTTTTCGGGGCAAACTGTATCTGCCATGCTTTCCATACATTGCTTAATAAACTCATTATCAGTAAACACTTTTTAATTTTTTGCTATTAAATGTGCTACCACATATCTGGCTTTTAGAATGGAATCCATCTGAGTTGTAACTTTAAAAAGAATTTTTGTCAAGAAGCAGACTTTTTTTCAGTTCTGCTATTTTGTCCTTAGGATGCAATCTTTCATATGCATCAAGTTGGGCAGCATGTTTTTGCATATAGTGCCATTTCAAATTGCAGTCTTTGAAAACTTGCACAAATTCCCGACAAATTAAGCAGAGTGCCTTATTATTTGCTTCAACAAAAGTAGTCATCTACCTGTTTTTTATTGAACAATCTGTCTTTTTCTTTTTCAGGATTCTGTTTCCTCTTGAGATGTCATGCTGGGATTAAGAAGATAAATGTAGCCTCGATGTCTGTAGCACAGTGGTTACGGTGCCAGCCACATACACTGAGGCTGGTGGGTTCAAACCCAGCTTAGGCCAGCTAAACAACAACGACAACTGCAACCAAAAATAGCCAGGCTTTGTAGTAGGCGCCTATAGTCCCAGTTGCTTGGGAGGCTGAGGCAGGAGAATTGCTTAAGCCCAAGAGTTTGAGGTTGCTGTGAGCTGTGATGTCACAGCACTCTATGGAGGGTGACATAGTGAGACTGTCTCAAAAAAAAAAAAAGATAAACAGAAATGGAGTTATTTACTTTTATTATGAAAATTAAAAGCAAGATTTAGGCCCTTCTACATCTGGAGCTGCTGATGCCAGGCCAGGTGGAGGGTCAATTTTAAAGCATGCTAGGAGATGTGTGAGGCACCACCAAGGTGTGAAAGTGCCCTTAAGAATCACTTCAGGATACTATGAGACTTCTAAATAACATTAAATGCACAACGTTGCAATGGTAGGTTGAAATGTTACTGCTAATCACTGTCTTGCCAAGTCACCACGAGCACATGTGATGTCTGATGGTGTCAATTTAACTGTCTGCACTTGGAAGAGAACACACTGGAAGCCTCACACCACCCTAAAACTGAAGCTACTCGTGTACAATTAGCAAGAGTGTATGTATGTTTATTTTATGTGACGTTGTCATCTACAGAGTTCATGCTTAAGAATCGTGCAATGGAGTTCCACCAAAAAATCACAAAAAACCTCATAATCTTTAAGTAAGTGCCCAGTGTTGTGTTAGACCACATTCATTCCCATCTTGGGCTACTTGTGGCCCGCAGGCTGTGGGTTGTACACCACTGACTTAGATGTTAGCGACCTTGACAAATAAGGGGCAAATGGCTAACATAGGATCTTTTCCTGCAAATACCTTTACTTATTCATAAAGGGAATTAAGAACATGAACTATAGTGAAAATAATTTATGAAGAAGGAAGTCCTAAAGACAATAAAACAAACTTCACTAACTATGCCTCAATTCTGAGTACTGCCATGAGTTAAAACAAGTGAAGGATTTAGGGCTGTAAGCGCTTAATAAATGTTTGCTGTGATCATTGTGTCATCATCATTATATTCCATATTCTTATTTTCCCTTTAGCTTGGAGATTTCATGACTCTAGGTCACCATTGTCTGGCTAAGAACCAACCATCCCTGATGGCTAGCGCTGGTCTGATGTTGCCACAGCAGGGCAGATTTGCTTCCTGCCCAATATTAGTCATAGCTTCCTTGTTGTCTTCTCAATTTTAGATCAGAGTAAAGTAGGTAAAGAAAGGAATTGGAATGCTTTTTTCTTGGTTCAGTGGTCCTTTATGGATTAACATGGATTTGTAGACCCGGCTGAAGTCTCAGGGCTTTAATCTTAGGTCCTTTGGCTTGAGACAAAACTGGTCCCTGAGTTTGCTGTGGCTTTAGAAATGGCTGCTCTCCACAGGTTATGCATTGCACACACACACACACACAAATAAAATTTTTTGGCCTGGTTTTTCTGAAGTGTTTACATTCCCTCTGCAGCTAACATTGCTGGGCTAATTTTGTTTCATTTGGACTTTATATAATATTGTACCATAATGATTAATTTACTTGGTCTTGGCCAGAATCAGGTAGCATGTAAGTACCACTTGTAATTTCCACATCCAGTGAAATAATTCATCCTAGTCTTAGAGTTTGTACTTGATAAATGTTCAATCTATGTCTCCTGTGCACCTGAGGACCTTAGGTATAACATCAAAATAGTGAAAGATTATTAAAGTTAAATTTTTTTTGCAGTCTTTCATCCCTATCCATTTTTCAAAACTGAGGAAGGAACTTTACAGACATAGGCCTGGGATAGATAAAACTCAGAGGGAAAGAAAGAGCTAACAGAAGGTGACAATTAGCTGGCCTCTCACTGAACGTGATCTGTCTTTTTATTCCGAGGCAGGAGCCTCGGCCAAGGCGTGCAGTTGAGGAGGCGTGCACTGGTGCAGGGGGAGGAGTGGGAAAGCCTCCGATTGGCCTCCACCAACCTGTTCTGCTTTCTCAGAACACTTCCTGGCCTCTTGAGGAGTGTGTGTGTGTGTGTGTGTGTGTGTGTGTGTGTGTGTGTGTGTGTGTGTGTGTGTGTGAACAAATGCTTTCCAGATGTGAAAACTGAGGTGCAAAGAGAAGGAGGACCTTAGAACAGTCATATAACCAGGAAGTAGTGAAGTCAAGAACTGAACTCAGGTCAGCCTAATTCCAAAGTCTGTATTCTTACACCCCACTCAAAACTGCCTCCTCATTCAACCTTATTTTTTTATTTGTACAATTCAATGGTTTTTTAGTATATTAAAGTGTCATGCAAACATCACCACAACCTATTTTAGAACATTTACATCACCTCCTAGAATTAACATTCCCCTAGCCTTAGGCAACCACTAACTTATTTTCTGTTTCTAGATATGCTTATTCTGGACATTTCATATAAACGAAGTCATACATTATGGGTCTTTTGTGACCGGCTTCTTTAAATCAGCATGTTTTCAAGATTCATCCACATTGTAGCAGGTGCCAGCACTTCATTCCTTTTTATCATCTAGCATATTCATTGTATTGATTATCCACATTTATTTATCTATCAGTTAATGGACATTTGCATTGTTTCTACCTTTTGGCTACTGTGAACATGTGTTTCCAAGATTATGTGTGGATGTGTATGTTGATTTCTCTTGGGTATTTACCTAGGAGTGAAATTTCTATTTCAAATGGCAACTCCGTATTTAACATTTTGAGGAAGTGCTTTCTAAAGTGGCTGCACTTTATATTCCCACTAGCAATGCACAAATGAGAGTTCCAATTTCTGCACAGCCTCACAAAGTCTTGCTGTTATCTGTCCTTTTTATTCTAAACATAATGGTGGGTATGAAGCCGTGTCTCATTGTGGAGTGATTTGCATTTCCCTGTTGACGAATGATGTGGAGCATCTTTTTGTGCATCTGTTGACCATTTGTGTATTTTCCTTGGAGAAATGTCTATTCAGACGTTTTGCTCAGTTTTAATTGGCTTATGTGTCCTTTTATTACTAAGTGGTAAAAGTTCTTGATACATTTTGGCTATAAGTTCTTTTTTAATTATATGATTGCAATATTTCATTATACTTATTTCACTTCACATGGTGTCTGTCTTGGTTTGTTTGAGCTTCTATAACAAAATACTATAAAACTAGGCAACTTAACACGTAGTTCTGGAAGCTGGAAGGTCAAGATCAAGGTACACTGGCAGATTCAGTGTCTGGTGAGGCTTCCTTACAGACAGCTTTCTTTTCACTATAACCCCACATATTGGGAGAGGTAAGGGAGCTCATTCAGGCTTCCTTTTTTTTTGAGACAGAGCCTCAAGCTGTTGCCCTGGGTAGAGTGCCATGACATCACAGCTCACAGCAACCTTCAACTCCTGGGCTCAAGTGATTCTCCTGCCTCTGCCTTCCAAGTAGCTGGGACTACAGGCACCTGCCACAACTCCTGGCTATTTTTTGGTTTCAGCCATCATTGTTGTTTAGCAGCCTGGGCTGGATTCGAACCCAGTTCAGGTGCATGTGACTGACGTCTTAGCTGCTTGAGCCACAAGCGCCGAGCCTCAGGCTTCCTTTTTAAGAGCAGTTGTGACCTAATGACTTAATCACCTCCCAAAATGCCCCACTTCCTAATACCATCACACTGCTGGTTAAGATTTCAACTTATGAATTCAGAAGGGGTACAAACACCCACACAAAGCAGGGTCTTTTATAATTTTTTTGTTTTTGTAGAGACAGAGTCTCACTTTACCACCTTCAGTAGAGTGCCATGATGTCACAGGACTCACAGCAACCTCTAGCTCTTGGGCTTCCGCGATTCTCCTGCCTCAGCCTCCCGAGCAGCTGGGATTACAGGCACCTGCCACAGCGCCCGGCTATTTTTTGGTTGCAGTTCAGCCGGGGCTGGGTTTGAACCCGCCACCCTCGGTATATGGGGCCAGCACCCTACTCACTGAGCCACAGGTGCCACCCAAAATTAGAAGCTCAGTTTAACTCATTTTTCTTTGGTTATTTGTGCTTTTGATATCATATCTAGAAAATCATCCCCAAATCCGAGGAAGGCAATTACTTGATTTGTAAAAACTCACAACTCAGTCTGTCCTTAGGCTTTTGTCTCAAAAATAAATGCTCCGGTGGTGCCTGTGGCTCAAAGGAGTAGGGTGCCAGCCACATATACCGAAGGTGGTGGGTTTGAACATGGCCCTGGCCAAAAACTGCAAAAAAAACCCCAAATATTCTACATGTTGAAAATGTTATTTTTCAGAAGACAGACGTTTTTGCCTAAGCCCCAGTTCTCAGTGCGGGGACCATTCCATAACTTGAACCCTATTACCCAGATAATATATTTAAATCAATACATGAACTGGCTCCTGCTCTCATTGAAAGAAAAAATTAGCCATCAACTTCTTTGAAATAAAAGATTAGAAAGAATATCCTTCCAATCCTTGAAAACAACAGTATTATGTAAATATTACAACTGAAAGTAATAGTCTTAGTGTCTTACAGGTAAAACAAAGGAGATTCCGATACCAGATACTGAGCAGGGCATACGGTCCTATCTTCCTTTTTTTCCCTTAGAATATCTTGAAATGACATAAAAAAGGTAAAGTTGATAAACACACTGAAAGTAGAGGTAGGTACCTGAGGGGATGAAAGATTTTAACTAACATCTCAATTCAAGACAGATGAGTTTTATTGGTAGAAAAATGAGAGCGATAAAGAGAGTCACAATTCAAAAAATGAATGGAAGAAGATTGCAAAAAGTTGAGAGTGTCTCACCAGGCTGGAATCAATAGATATAAGAGACAGAGATGGAGGTGAGCCAGAGTTGGGGACGTAGTTGGAGACTTGTTTACAGAATGGTTGTGCACCTTGAACTCCCCTTCTCTCCCACCCAGATCTGAGTACAGAGTGAGTGTCCTTCCCAAGAATGACCTTGTTCAGAACTCGCAGAGTGGGGACTGGCCCTGCAGAGCAGACCGTCTTCTGTGGCGTTGGGGCAGATTGGAGGCAGTGGGACCTGGCTGTCAGCTCTCTCCCCATTTGCCCTAAAGTAAAACCTGTGGATTAGGACCTTGTCATCATTCCCAAGTCACAAGGCCAGCTTTCTCATCCATAGGCAGACCCCAAAAGGCCGAGGTGGCACACATTAGCCACCCAAGGCAATCAGCCCACTGCTTCCTTCATACACAGGGAGAATAAGCCACCAGCACAAAAGACAAGGACTAAGATAGATGGCAGAGCAAAGGACACACAGGAAATAGGTGGCTCATGCAAGAGAACCTTAAATAAATAAGATACTGCATCCATAAAACAAGAAAAGGCTGCTATCTGAGAACAAGAAAGAACTCATAGAGATTAAAAATATCATTGTCAAAATGAAAAATTCAGTAGAAAGACTGGCCAAAGCATTAAATCAATCTCCCAGAACACAGAGCAAAAAAGTAGAGAGGTGCATTAGAAGAGGATGAAGAAATATGAAAAAATAATATAAAAAGGCCTAAATCCATCTACTATGATTTCCAAAAGGTTAGGAAGTTATCCAAGAAAAAAAAAAATGAAGGACATTTTCCTGTAGCGGAAGAGTCTTATGAAAGGAAGCTCCTATAACATATCCCAGAAAAATTAATTCTTAAAAAGGACTCACGTAGATCCTTATAAAATTTCTTTTGCCAGAGCTAAAGACAAGAATTGAATGGAACTGATTAGATACTGAATAGCAGTATTCTTTAACGAAAATATTAGACATTCTGGCTATTTTTAGACTCGACTCACAGCCAAAATACAGAAAAACAAAGTACTTTTACATAAGAAAGTAATGCTATAAATTTTGACTGTAAACTGAACCATCTGATGGATTGAAACTGTGACATTGGGAGTGGCACAGTGAGGAAAGAAGTGGGGGACAGAGAGGTCAGGCTGTTAAGTCCCTTGTTGTCTCAGAGAGAAGGGAAGGGATGCTGTCTATAATTGATGAATTAAGAAGTGGAAGGTTGAGTGTATTACATAAAGCTATAGAAGTACCTTACTGAATAATAAAGAACAAAATACGCTTGGCAGTTGTTTCTGAGGAAGTATAATTGAGCTAAGCGTCTCATCCGTCCTGAGGGTTCCCAATAGATCTAAAGTTGATACATAAGAAATAAAGGGGTGGCTCCTGTGGCTCAGTGAGTAGGGCACCGGCCCCATTTACCGAGGGTGGCGGGTTCAAACCCAGCCCTGGCTGAACTGCAACCAAAAAATATCTGGGCATTGTGGTGGGCGCCTGTAGTCCCAGCTGCTCGAGAGGCTGAGGCAAGAGAATCGCGAAAGCCCAAGAGCTGGAGAGCTGGAGGTTGCTGTGAGCTGTGTGACGCCACGGCACTCTACTGAGGGCAGTAAAGTGAGACTTTGTCTCTACCAAAAAAAAAAGGAAAGAAAGGGAATAACTTACTATCATAGAGGCTGGCATTAGAAACATTCAAATAGAAACACTTTAAGCTGTCACCTCCAGGGAATGCCAAAGATAAAAACTTTTTTAAAAATTACTCTTCATGGGATGATGGGTGTGAAGTGGCTGGCCCTGATGGCTCCTGCCACTCCCGGTATGCTTGTCACAGATACATGGGTCCTAAATTCAAGTGTCTTCAGAAAATGAAGATGTAAACTACTCTTTGCAAAATTAACTCCTAACGTGTTACAAAAGAAAAAAGTCTTCCCCACCAGCCTATGTTGAGATGAAGTCCTCACCTCCCTGCCCCAAAGGGGCTTCCTCTTGCAGTGTTGTTGTTGGAGAAGATGGCAGCCCCTTGGCCTGGGAGTAAACTTGAGTGGCAGGAGCCATCAGGGCCAGTCACTTCACACCCATCATCCCAGGGGGATCTAAGACCTGAGACACAAAGCAACAGCCTGCCCAAAACCCTCTTCATTCTGTACCCTTCCAAGGTTGGTCCATGCCAACACAACCTTTGGGCTTCAGACATCAAAAGGCTTGTGTGCCTCGGCCCTGTTGAGGGGCAGGCTTCTCTTTCAACCCTCTCCTGCTCCTGGGAGTAAATGCACTACCAGTAGAGAAGGGCAGCTTGGCCCTGCCCCAGCCTGGACCCCTGGGGCTCAGGTAGAGGTGCTGAGCCCCTCAAAGTTGTTAGTGTTTTTTGTTTTGTTGCATTGTAGCTCTTTTTTCCCCCCTGTCCTGACAGTTGATTTTTAAAAAAGAAAGTGAGCTGCTCAGAAGGCCCTGAAAGTGGGGAGGAGAAAGGGATAGGAAGATAACTTAGGAGGGTGAGGGTTTTTTTTGCCAAATGGCCTGGGAAGAGCCATCTGGATCATCTGTTACCCTCCCGAATGGGACTCCAAAATATCTCCTGTGTGGAAAGGTCCCTGGATTTTCCCCAGCCCCCATCCTTTCCTCCTTCAGCCATGTTGAGGGCACAGAAGATAAGAACTTACAGCCCATTTCTCACTGGAGAGGAAAACTTGTCACCTGGCTTTGTGGAGAAGGTTCCACCTTACGCTTGTAGTATGTTATCTTTACCATGTGCTAGGATATCACATTTAAAAGGACAAAAAAAATGTAAAATACTTGAATGAGCTTGTATTATAACATTAATATTATTGAGAATATCTGCTTTCTAGGCTGAAGTGATTCATTCATTATTCTAGTCCTGCTTTAGTCCTTTGTAATTTGTGGTAATTATGCTTTTCTTTTTAATACAAAAAAAAGTATAAAAATAAAAACTTGAAAAGGCAAAAAAAAAAAATTACTCTTCGGTACCAACTGAATTTTTTAATGCCATTTGACCATACTTTAAAAGCAAATATTTTTAATTTAAAAATAGTTTCTAGAGAAAGAGAAGGATTTTTAGGACAGAAAAAAATTATCCAACAGTTTGCAATTACATACTGCCTGCCAGCAAGGACCATCAAACATTTTGTAAACAGTATCTGATGGTGAGTGTTAGAATCTACATTTGCCAGATGGAGAAATTCAGACAAAGATGGAAGTGACTTGCCCGTTTTCAGTACATCTGTGACCACGCCAGTGATAAAACCCAGCGTTCCAGGAGTCTGAGTCCAAAGACAGATTTGGATCAATTTCTCCTTAGAAAAACCACCACATATTGGTATGAGTCTGACGATTGTTAAGGAAAAAATCCAAACTAATAGATGGCACGCTCTGTGTTTAGGGCTTGGAAAATGCTTGTATTTTTCCATCCAATCATCTGGTGCCAAGATGTACATTGCCTGTCAAGAAAAAAGGGCAGTGCTTCTCTGAAGCACCTGATGGGAATACATATTATTTTGAAGAGTTGTGCCTGCAAAGATAAAAATGACAATCATTATAACAAGCACAATTAATTTTTAAGTCTCTTAATATAAGTGCTATGCCACACCATGTGTACAGAGATTTCTGCCACTTTGTGACCACTTAGGAAACAATCTATGGTTAATTAGCCTGACAAATCATTCTGATTATTCTGCCATATGCTTCTCTTGTTAATTTGGACCACTAGCGCAGGTGGACAGGAGAAAAAATATTTGACTGGTCTGGCATCATTTCTCCTATTGGTTTTATTCTTCATGTGAATTTTCAATTTTGGGGGGGTGGGGTGGGGAGGGCCTGGCTTCCTTATTTAGTTAGAGGAGTCATTAAATGCTTTTGGTAGTTTCCTTTTGCTTCACCAGTGTGGTTCCCTCCCCTATTATCCTACTACCTCCCCAACACACAAACATTCCCGAAAGCAGGTGTATACCAGATGATACTGGTCCACATGGGCAAAGTGAGCACTGAACCCATGCTGCTGCAGAACTGGCAGGAGGATTTGGAAGACAAAGTGATTGAACATCCAGAAGCAGTCTGGCTGATTTCTTTCTTTCCTTCCTTCCTTCCTTCCTTCCTTCCTTCCTTCCTTCCTTCCTTCCTTCCTTCCTTCCTTCCTTCCTTCCTTCCTTCCTTCCTTCCTTCCCCCTCCTTCCCCCCTCCCTCCCTCCCTCCCTCCCTCCCCCCTCCTTCCCCCCTCCCTCCCTCCCTCCTTCTTCTTCTTCTTCTTCTTCCTTTCTTTCTCTCTCTCTCTCTGTTTCTTTCTCTTTCTTTCTTTCTTTCTTTCTCTCTCTCTCTTTCTTTCTTTCTTTCTTTCTCTCTCTCTCTCTCTTTCTTTCTTTCTTTCTCTCTCTTTCCTTCCTTCCTTCCTTCTTTCTTTCTTTCCTTCCTTCTTTCTTTCTTTTCTTTTTTTTGAAATTTCAGATTAATATGAGGGCACAAATGTTTAGGTTACACTGTTTTCATTTCCAAGGTAAAGTTCAAGTTGTACTTTAACTTGAACTTCACCCAGGGGCGTGCTGAACATCCTCACATTGTGCACACAGGTGATCCCACCAACCACTCTCCCTCCTCACTCCTTCCCTCTCTTTTGTCTCCCCTCCCCAGTGCTAGACTATGCTTGTGTTTTTTTGTGTGGGCATGTAGTTCTTTATATTTTGGTTTCATATTAATATTGAGTACATTGAATACTTTTCTCTCCATTCTTGACATATTTTACTAAGAAGAATGTGTTCCAACCCCATCCAGGTAAACATAAAAGATGTAAAGTCTCCATCTTTTCTTATGGCAGAATAGTATGCCATGGTATCCACATACCACCGTTTGTTAATCCATTCATGGGTTGATGGGCACTTGGGTTTCTTCCACATTTTGGCAATTGTGAACTGAGCTGCAATAAATATTCTAGTGCAAATGTCCTTGTGGTAAAATGCCTAGTGATGGGATTGCAGGATCAAATGGAAGGTCAACTTTTAGTTCTTTAAAAATTCTCCACACTTCTTTTTTTTTTTTTTTTTTAGAGACAGAGTCTCACTTTGTCACCTGGCATCACAGCTCACAGCAACCTCCAGCTCTTGGGCTTAGGTGATTCTCTTGCCTCAGCCTCCGGAGTTAGCTGGGACCACAGGCGCCCGCCACAACGCCCGGCTATTTTTTGTTGTTGTTGCAGTTTGGCGGGGCCTGGGTTCGAACCTGCCACCCTGGGTATATGGGGCTGGCGCCCTACTCACTAGGCCACAGGCCCTGCCCAATTCTCCACACTTCTTTCCAGAGAGGTTTTATTAATTTACAATCCCACCAACAGAGCCAAAGTGTTCGCTTCTCTCCACATCCACACCAGCATCTGCAGATGTGGGATTTTGTGATGTGGGCTAATCTCACTGGAGTAAGGTGATATCTCAGGGTTGTTTTGACTTGCATTTCTCTGATGATTAGGGATGATGAGCATTTTTTCATGTGTTTGTTGTCCATTCATCTGTCATCTTCAGTGAAGTTTCTGGTCAAGTCTCTTGACCGCTTAGAATGGGGTTGTTTGCTCTTGTTGATTACTTTGAGTTCTGTGTAGATTCTAGTTATCAGCCCTTTGTCAGATCCATAGTATGCAAATATCTTCTCCCATTCCGAAAGCCATCTGTTTGTTTTAGTTCTTAAATAAAGGAGCGGTAGGACCAGGAGCTGCTATTGGTGGGCATATTTTTAGTGTGGTCTGAGAAACAGAAATGAAGAAGAAAGTAGACAGAGAAGAGCAGAGATAGGGATGAATAGGGTGACCATGAATTAATCCTTCTGTTTTTATTGTGGTTTAATACACCGAACACAAAATTTACCATTTTAACTCTTTTTGAGTTTACAATTCAGTGGCAACAAATAGGTTCACGATCTTGCACATATGAACAACATTATGGCTAGTACCATCACCACTAGCCATCTCCAAATGTCTTCATTTTCCCAGTTTGAAACTCAATAAGCATTAAAGGGTGACTCTCCATTCCAACAGTGCCCCACCCCCACCCCAAGCCCCTGGTAACTCTATTTTCTTTCACTATATATTTGACTATTCCAGGAATTACTCATTCTTACCGGGATCCCGCTGAGTGTTGTGTCAGTAATTTATTGTCTTCCAGGTCCAAATTCACCCTTCAATAGCTGCTCTGCTACAATGGGTGGAAGTCCCTGGAGTATTCCCTGCAGACAGCAGCACATTAAGCTTTCTCGGAAGATGACACTGGGGGGACAGTGAGGGAGAGCCCTCCTGCTGTTCTGCTGGCTGCCCCACCAGTCAGTACTGTGGACATGAAACATGCAATAGTGCTCTGACCCAGCCACAAAGCCCAGAACTCACTGTGCCCTGATGACCTTGCAGTCCTGGCTTGGCCAGGTGCCCCTTCCCATGGCCTTCTTGACACAGACACTGTGGGCTCCAGGCCTATCTGCAGTGATGCCCTGACTCCCTCTGCATGTCCAACGGTTGGCTGTGGTTTTCCTATGTTCCACCTGTGTCCCAGAGGCTTGCTTCCTGCCCTGCTCAGTGATTGCAGGTGAGCTGTGGCCTGGGAAAATCAGCAAACTTCTCTGCCACCCAGTGGCTGCAACCTCAGCCTTGAGGACGGAATCTTCTTTTCTGTCTATCCCCCACTTAGGCACCCTCTCTCAGCCTTGGGGTACCATGTAGTGTTACTTAATAGTTTATCATTGCTCTTTTACCATGAGTTTTTTTAACATTGTATTAAACTCCCCCTATTTAAGTCACTGTATAGGTTTTGCTTCTGACGACTCAGACTGATACAAAAGTGAAAGGGGCAGGTGACAGATGTCAGTTGGATGGACCTGCACAACCTGGAGTGTGGTTACTGCCCCAGAGGTGGGAGGGAAGGTCCTGGCTGCATTTGAGTCCCTGACTCTAGTTGTTTCTAAAGCTCAGCTCTCTACTTGCCCTTGAGGTTTGAGACTGATATGTTTCCTTAAAATAAATTCTCTCTCTTTGCTTTTGGAGAGCCAAAGCATGTTTGTGTTATTTGAAACTCAAAAAGTCATCATTAATAAATAAGCAATTTCACATTCTCTAAAATATCGTTCAGAACAGAGGATAGAGAAAGAAAGGACTATTTTAGAAGCAGGAAAAAGAGAAGAAGGGAGACTGTGCTGGGCATTAAAATGAGAGCAAATCCCAGTTCTTAAGACTTTCCAGTAGGATCGATATCGATGTCAGGACTTCAAGTGCTATGACTCATCCGTACCATCTCTGATGGAGGGGAGACTGCACAACGGGTGCTAACTGGGGCACTGGCCAAGTGATTCTGAATGTAAGAGAAAACGGCTTAGGTCAGAGGAAGCCGCCTTCTCCCACCAAAGCCAGATCTTGGCAACTACTCCGCTTGCATGTTTCAGAGGAGAGTTAGGTGTGCAGCGCCAACCCGAGTTCACCTGCCAGCCAGCTGTAAGGACCAAGGTTGCCTCAGACACCCCACCAAGGGCAGAGCAGAGGCCCCTTCCTCAGTAGCGCACTTCAGGTGAAGGGAACACCCCGAACTGGTTTTGCACTGCAGAGTAAATCCCTGTCCATTGGTAAAACACAGGCTAGTAAACATTAGGGTTTCATCAGCCATATTTGCCAATTTTATCTGAGGGGGAGCTGACAATGGAGGGGAAGGGAGAGGGAGGTGGAACTCCCTTCCCTGTGCTTCTCCCATGTGAGGATAAGGCTAAAATGCTGGTATTAATCCCCTACTCCATGAGCCAAGATGGGAACTTAGGGAGACAGGAATACCCATATCCCTCCCTTCCAATAGCTACTTTCCCTCTATCTAACCAAGTAGGGGTGTTTTCTTTGTTTTTTTTTTTTTTAGTCTATACAGACTATTTGATAGATTAAGCTAATCATACATAGAATCATTTTTATCTTTTAAAGCTCCTTTTCTTCATAGTAAAAAAATAAAAATCATACATCCACCTTTAGCAGAGCATGCAGCTTAAGATGCTTGTGCTGTAAATGGAATGAGTATAATAAGTTCCACCCTCTTTCATCTAGAAGTTCAAAGTTGGATAAGACACAGTCTCTGCCTTTTAGAAAGTGAGGCACCTCCATTCATCTTGTGTTTCTCTTGACTCTGCTAAGGAGAAAAATATGAAATTGGGCTCTGACTAGTAAGCACAGAGGAGAAACAGAGTAGATGGTACTGGCTCAGTGCCTGTAGCTCAAGTGGCTAAGGCACTAGCCACATACACCAGAGCTGGCGGGTTCAAATCCAGCCTGGGCCTGCCAAACAACCATGAGAACTACAACCAAAAAGTAGCTGGGTGTTGCGGTGGGTGCCGGTAGTCCCAGCTACTTGGGAGGCTGAGGCAAGAGATTTGCTTAAGCCCAAGAGTCTGAGGTTGCTGTGAGCTGTGACGCCACGGCACTCTACCCAGGGTGACAGCTTGAGGCTCTGTCTCAAAAAAACAAAAGAGTAGATGGTACAACCCGTAGAACAGACGCACAGCTAGTGGGCGGCCTGCTGGCAGCACACAATGATTAGGCTGTGCAGTAACTCCAGCAGATGCCAGCTCTGGACCTGTGAGACCCGAGTCTAAGAAGGTAGAAAGGGCCATGGGAGAGGCCCTAGATGCTCTGACTTCAGTCAAATCTTTCAGTCAAATTCATTGCCTCCAAAGACCCTGGGGGAAAAAAATGCTAAGCAGTCGGGGATTTTTCAGGAATATTTCCTCTTTGGCTAGGTGCTATAGGTCATGCCTATAATCTTAGCACTTTGGGAGGCTAAGGCTAAAGGATTGCTTGAGGGGCCAGGAGGTCAAGACCAACCTGAGCAACATAGACCCTGTCTGTACAAAAAGTAAAAAAATAAAATAAAATAAGTTAGCTAGGCATGGTGGTATGTCCCTATAGTCCTAGCTACTCAGGAAGCTGAGGCAAGAGGGTCACTGGCACCCAGGAGTTTGAGCAACTTAGTGAGACCTCATTTCTACAAAAAAAAAAAAAAAAAAAGAAAAGAAAAATTAGCTACTGGCACACCTCCCAGCTATTTGGGAGTCTAAGGCAGGGGGTGGGGGCAGGGGTCATTTGAGTCCGGTGTTTGAGTTTGCAGTGAGCTATGATAAGGCCACTGTACACTAACCTGGGCAACAGAGGGAGAGCTTGTCTTAAAAAAAGAAAGAAAGAAATTAAAGAATATTTCCCCAGAAGCCTTTGTGTCCCATAACTTCTCATCTCAGTACATTTCAACAGTTTTTCTAGTTACTCTAGCCAAACACTTTAGAGTCATCGATTTCTCCTCTCTTACTCTCTTATCCCACATTTGCATTATAAGCAAATCCTGGCCACTGGACCTTCGAAATTTGTCCAGAATCTGACTACTTCTTGGCACCTCCATTATTACTTTTCTGGTCAAGTCACCACCCTTTCTTGCCTGGATGACTATAGTAGCCTCCCGACTGGTCTCCTGCCCTTCTTTGGTCTAGCCTCAATCTGACAGCCACAGTGACTCTGTTCCAGTGGAAGCCCGATGGTGTCCCTCCTCTCCTGGAAACTCTGCAGTGGCTTCTTATCTCAGAGTAAAAGCCAAAGGACGTCCACTGGCCTGCAGGATCCTACAGCATCTAGATGCCCATTAGCTCTCTCACTGCGTGTCCTGCTAACTCAGCGTTTAAAGTTAATGGGAAAAACTGGCCCTAATTTTCTACCCTTCGTTATATTCCCACCTTTGCGATGTGACTCTGCAGTTCTTCTCATGAAGAAGCGGAGTTTTTCTTCCATCCCTTGAAACCAAGCTGGCTCGGTCTGCAGAGTAAGCTTGTCTTAGGAATTGCTTTGGATAAACAGAGTGTGGCAGATGTGACATCGCAGTTTCAACCGAGGCCTTTAGAGGGCTTGTGTGTGCCCTCTCTGACTACCCTGCACCCTGTCTCTCTCTCCCTCTCTCGGCCCCTGCTATGCCATGAGAGCAGAATATTCAGCCACTAGAGGATGTCAGACACAGAAGCATGGAGCAGAGCTAAATAGACCCACAATATGTGAGAGTGTTCTGCCAAGATCAGCAGCACTGCGCCAGTGTGCAGCTGACCGCAGAGGCGCGAATAAGCCCTGCCAGGATCAGCTCAGATCAGCAAAACCACCCCAGTGATCTTTAGACTCACGGGCAGACCTAAGTGTTTATTCCTGTACGCCACTGAAGTTTCGAGGTTGCTTGTTACTCAGCATTAGTGGAAAGGACGTGACTGGTCCATTCCTTTTGCCTATTCTTCTCCAGCCTTCTGGAAAACATCAACCACTTCTCTATCTCAGAGTCTCTGTGTTTGCTCCCTCTGACTGGAATACTCCCTCTCAATCAATCCATCCTTCCTCCAACAGCTGCGTGCCTTCACTAACCTACACTGAAAGTCTCAAAAGTCACCTTGCCAGTGAGATCTTGTCTGGATAGAACATAAAATATAAGTTTATTTCAACACTTCCAATTCTTCCTTCTCAATTTTAACTTTCTTTTCAGCATCTACTCCTGTCAAATATATCTTATATTTCCCCTGTTTTTCTTGTTTCTTACTTAATTTCCTTATAAGATCCTTGAGAGCAGAGATTTTTTATTGTTTTATTTACCACTGCAACCCCATTCTTAGAATAATGTCTGATACATGAAAGGCACACAGTGCGTCATTGTTGAATACATACGTGAATGAATGTGAATTCTCTATAGACCAGTAAAAATGATGGGAAGATGTTTTTCTTAATTTTTTTTTAAATAGGTAAGCTCAAAACTCCTTGAATTATGTCTTATTCAATCTATATAATTTCTCTCCTCTCCTACCCTCATGATCCTAGTCATGACTGCTCTGAGCACCTATCTAGATTGTCATAATTGCCTCCTAACTAGTATTTCTGCATCTGTCCCTGCTCCCTCCAATCCCTTTTCTCCATCACAGTCAAGGTGATTTTTTCAAAGGGAAAACTTAAACCGAGTCCAAAATCCTTCGCATGGCCTAACAGGCTCTCTGTGATCTAGCTCCCTCCTGCCTCCATTAACTTGCTACTCTCTCCTCATTCTTTCTGCTTATTTTCCAATTTTCCAGTTTCTTAAATGGCTGTGACCTCAGGACCTTTGCCCAAGCTGTCTGCTCTCCTGAGAGAGCACTCTCTATCATCTTTCCACCTTATCAACACTTATTCAGGGTGGTGCCTGTGGCTCAGAGAGTAGGGTGCCGGCCCCATATACCGAGGGTGGCGAGTTCAAATCCAGCCCTGGCCAAACTGCAACAACAAAAAAATACAGAAATAAATAAACTTAATAAAAAAACTAACTTTAAAAACAAACAAACAAACAAACAAAAAACACTTATTCATCCTTCTGTTCTCAATTCCTCAGAAAAGTCTGTCCCGAATCCCCAGGCTCAAATTTCTATGTAGTGGTGTGTGCTTTTTGTTTAAGGGACACAATGTAGCTTATATTCCTGTGTTTGTGCAACTGCTTGTTTAAAGTCTGCTTTTCCCCAACATACTGAAAGCCATAAAGACCTAAAACTATCTAACAAACCATTTGGCTAACGTTAGCCTCAGGTTCAGAGAAGCCCTTGGTAGGGGAGAGACTTACAGTGTCAAACAGGAAGCAACCATGCAGAAAACAGCTTCCAGGAAAGTCAAGTCTTCCAGGAAAGACTCAGCTCTGATGATATTTTTGTTCCTTTTGAAAGCCACGAAGTCTATAAACCACCCATTAGCAGCAGCAGACCGATATTTACAATCCTAGGGAATTGTGTTGCAGAACGGTACCTCTCGTCCTTCCTGCCCGGTGGTCTATGCTATCAGTGCTGCATCAGACGCAGCTGTTATAAACAGAAATGGATGCAGCCAGAGGAGGAGAAGGTGCTTGGTGAACTCTAGGTAGTGTCTTAGTCTCCCATTGCTGCAAACAAATGACCACAAACAGCCCCAGGTGTTACCTTACGGCTTTCATGGTTCAGGAGTCTGAGCACAGTTTAGCTGGTCCTCTGCCAGGGTCTCACGAGGCTGCCATAGAGATGTCGCTGTCCTGCTGCTCTCTGAGACTTGAGGTCCTCTTCCAAGCTCCTTCAGTTTGTTGGCAAAATTCAGCTCCTTGAGCTTACGGGAATAAGTTCTTTCCTTGCTACCTGCTGGATGCGGGTCAAGCTCAGCTGCTGAAGGCCACTGTCATTCCTTGCCACTTGGTCCCCCCAGGCCAATCACAGCACAGCTGTGGCCTTCCTCCAGGCCCACAGGAGCACACCTGACTTCCTCCAGACCCACAGGAGCACACCTGACTTCCTCCAGGCCCACAGGAGCACACCTGACTTCCTCCAGGCCCACAGGAGCACACCTGACTTCCTCCAGGCCCACAGGAGCACACCTGACTTCCTCCAGACCCACAGGAGCACACCTGACTTCCTCTACTCTGCACCAACTGGGGAAAGCTCCCTGCTTTAAAAGGCTCGCTAATATAGTCAGGTCTGCCCAAAATAATCTCTCTTTTGCTACATAACATAATATAATCACAGAGTAATATCTCACCATAGCCACAGGTTCCATTACTACTGCAGAGAGCTACCCAGGGCATGGGCACCAGGACTGAGGATCTCGTGGGCTGTTTCAGAATCCTGCCCACCACAGGACAGCTAAGAATAGCAACAAGGTATTAAGTGCATCTTCATTGCCAGCAATGTGTGAAGTGCTTTTTAGCATTTAATCTTTAAAACAGTCCACAATTGTTTCTATTTTGTGTCTCTGTTTTTTGTTTCTACTTCTGATTCTATTACTTTCCGTGTTTTATAAACAGAGGCTTAGAGGTTAGGTGACCTTACCCCATTTCATGCAGTAAGAAGCATAACCTAAATTCTGAACTCTTTTTGACTCTAGAACCTCTCTTCTCCACTTGGCATTGTCAAATATGGTTCTCCTGGAACCACTGGAATGATAATTGTCACTGTTTTATGGATGTAAATATTGCTGTGGGGAGATCAACTTAGCAGCACTCAGTAAGTTGACAGAGAGGCCTCTCATCTAAGCTTCTCCTTCTCAGCCCCACACTGGGGGTATCCCATGGAATCCAGGGACACTCCCAAATTGTTTATCAGCTAGAAGAGGATTTAGCAATGAACCTCCCCCAGAAACAAGGGAAACTGGCATGTCTTCTGGCCCCAAGGCTTGGTAGAATTACATAATGCACGTTATCAGTTCTATTTCTTCTAACCTGTAGTGAGTGAAAAGCAGAAGTGTTTTGGTCCCATGCTAAGGAGAACTATCTGAGCCAAGGGCACCTAACAGTCATTTCCTCAGAAGTTCCATAATACTCAGCACCCAGAGAAGGTGCTCCCCCGTGGTAATAAAAGTTAGTGGTTGGTAGTAACCTTCCCTCCTCTGTCAATTTACACCTTTAAATGAAAGGTGTCCTGGGGTGAAAGCAAATAATTATTCAGCAGTGAGGATATATTTTCTTGGAACTAACATTGTGTTCCCATTATTTCTTGCATGGAGACAAAACAGCTTTGACACAGATCTGTTAACAAATACAATTATCCTTTGCAAATGCCATTACACTGCCCCCACCTTGTGCTTTGGCAAGCAGAGGCCAGTTTTCCCTGAGAGTGGTGTCCACTTTGTTTTTCCTCTTTGTTGCAATGCTTACAAATGCCAGTTGCTAACCTCGGTGCACAGCAGCCATTAAAAAGGCATACTGTAGTTGTCCCTAATACTGGGTGTCTAACCTCCCATGTCCTGCAATTGTTCTTAGGGCTTGAAAACATATCAGAAAAGTTTTATTCCATTTGATCACCCTGCCAAGTCATAGTCGGGATTATGACTGTATTTCTCAGTTAACAGCCGCAGCTCCTGTTAGCCAACCCTTTTCCCCAGGCTGTAGCTGGTCCCAAGTGCCAGGAGGACCACTCCTTTCTCCTGCCACCTCAGGATGAGGGAGTTAACAGCTACCCCTGGGTACTAGTCCCCGGGAGCCTCACCAGGCCTTGGTTGTTCCCTTAGTGCTGCCCACACCTGAGGAAATAGCTTTCCTGAAACCAGGAATCCCGAACAATAATCACTCTAAACCTCCAGGGATATTATTGACTTGAACAACGAGCGCAAACTGGTGTTAAAAGCATTAGCATATTGTCGTGGAATAACTGGGCGTTTGCCCGAGTAAGACGACACAGCTTACTTTCTAGACATAGGAGGGAAAGCATAATGCTACCATAAAAGAATAGCACAGTTGTTTGCCTTAAATGGTTGCTCAATACTAGAATCCCTAATGATGGGTCAACCAGAAAATATATATCTCACGACAAAATATGATATGAAGTACACACCTCCTATGATATGATCGGACTAGCAGGTTTTAAATCGAATCCAGTATGCCTTTGCATTTCACTTTCAGTGGTTAAGATATAAGGAGGTTAGAGAAACAACCTACATAAAGCCACCAGGGAGCCACTAGTCAAGTCCAGAAGACGGAATGTTTCCCAGGCTAACTGGCCATATCCATTTAGGTCAAGTTCATTTAACAAACATAGTGTCGCGTATGTGCTTGGCAAAAGGGCTTAAGAAATACTTATGTAAAGGTTTAGGAAAGACCTTATGTAAAGGCCTGAATTGGTTGCTAATTGGACAAACCAGCTATGGAGGACATTTGTGGATAATTTAGGTAATCATAAATAGACTGAGTATTAGATAAAATATAGTGACAGATATAGATACGGAAAGTTTGGGATCATAGGCAGAAAAAAAGATTTACAAAAACGGGAAGTAAAAATTTACAAACAATATTGTTCTCATTCTGTAAAAAGATAAAAGTGTCTGTAAGTATGTGTGTGTGTATATATGTTATATATATATATATATATCCATGCATAAAACTTCTAGAAGGATATACTTTAAGATATTAACAGTGGTAAGTTCGAAATGGTGGGAAATAATGGATTTTAATTTTCTTACTCACTTTAAGTGAATGTATGCCACTTTGTAATTATAAGAGGGTTTTAATTTAACGAGAAGGAAAGGAAAGTTATCAGCGTATGGTTGTACCCACGAGAGTAAGTGAGATTACGGAGGGAGAGAGGCATGAAGAACAACAAGGAGAAGCCTGAGGAAATAGCTTTTAGCAACGTGAAGATCTGGGGGAGAAGAGTATGGAAGGAACGCTGCTCAGAGCTGAGGAGGAGCCTGGAGAGAACAGAAACAGCCGGAAAGCCAGGGCAGGAGCAGGTTCCAGCAGGTGGAGGTCGTGGAGGGTCTACAATGCCACAGACGGGTGAGCAGAGCAGGACGAGGACTAAAAGGAGGCCTCCACCGCGCAGTAGGAAGCCCGCGGGGACGTCTGCCCAGGGAGGGGTCGGGAACTACAGGCTCTTTTGCAAGGGGTTGGTGACAGAGGGAAGGAGGGATGCAGATGTCACGGAAGGAAGCCGTGGTACTGACTTTGCTGGAGGGAGAGTTTCCGTTTGGGTTGTGTTTTATGCGGACGGAAACCCCTGGGGCGCTGCCCCTTTATCCAACCCTGTGAGTGGTGCCCCCTGGAGGACGTGAAGAGAAGGACCTGGGAAGCAGGGGGAGGGATGGGTTGTCGGGAAATGAAGAGTGAAGCACGGAGACCTTGGAATCTAGAGGACCAGGAAGGATGTTTTGTGGCCTAGGATTCGGTAGCAGACAGAGGAGGGAACACAGCAGAGCGCACAGGAGGCCAGAGGAGGGTTGCGGAAGACTGGGCCGGACGTCCTCTGAAATATAGGCCAGGGACCAGGCCCAGCAGGCCGCAGTCATACCTTCTGTGAAAGACATAGTGATGATTAACAATCGCAAGGACACTTAGCAACTTTTCTAAGTGGCTGAGTGCTGTTGTGGAATCACCACATAGCCACATTTGCAGTTATTAGATCATGTGAGCCTCACGCATTATTGGGGCGGGGGCTGCCAACGCGATAGGATTTGAGGGATGGCCAAAGACCCATCACCACGGGAAAAGCTCTCAAGGCTTTTCATAAATGACAGGCAGTGTGGTGAGGTGAGTAGAGCATGCAGGGTGTGCAATCAGCGGATGACTCTGTAACGCGTCTCTCCCTGATGTGCTTTTTGCACTTCCGTTTGACTTGCTTCAGTGAACCATCACCAAAGCACCCACGGGGCAGAAAGGGCACTGTTCTCAGTACAGCCCACGATGGGTCATTTGATCAAGCTTCTATTTAGAGAAAGGGCCGGACTGTTCTGGAGCCATGCTCGCAGTGAGAAAGTCACAGCCGTCCTTTGTGTGCCTGGAACAGAGAATGTCCTCCCTAAAAACTAAACCCAGCTGAAGAATTAAGGTGCAACGTTGACTATGATCATTTATTATCCATTTCTGGACTTTCTTCTCTTCACTTCATCACTGAACCAAAGAACGCCAGTGTCTTCTGGCTTCTTCTGTCCCACGAGTCCTGCCTTGGTGCTACTGACCATACCACAAACTGTTGCTGGGGTCAGGAGGCCTCGGAAGTGCACGTAATACACCAGACTTGGCTTCAGGGACCACAGCCCTCTTCGGAGGGATTTGCAGCCGCTCAGGGTGAAGCGTTAATCAAGGTCCAGCACATTAATCAGAGGTTGGTATTCCCAGCTGCTCGCCTTGCTGTGCCAGGCGCCCCCACGCCGAGCTGTCAGAGGAGGGTTTCCTCTCTGGTGTCTCTTTCTAGACACCCATCTTCCCAATTTTTTCTTCAAGCAATACCTTGCAGGAGAGGGGTGGTTAGGAACTGTGAGGCATAATACCAATGTGTAGGAATACCAGCCAAGAGAGAGAGTAAGAAGGAAAACTGCGATGGGAGGGATTGCAGGAAGGTGCTGGGCTATTAATTACAGGGCTCGGAGTGGACTGGGAAGGAAATGCTAACTCAGAGAGCAGCTCCAGAGCTAAAGCAAACAGGAAGGTCTTAATGGAAAAGTCCTGAGAGGAAATGACTCAGTGGTTTGGAAAGAGTGGGCTATCCGTGGAGAGGGAGGGGAGTCCGTCTGGAGGGGGCCCCTGGGAAGGGGCAGGACTTTTTCTTTCGTGTCCCAGACATAGAAACCCACTTCATTCTCCACTCAGACGGTTGAGGCGGGGAACCTCAGGGTGGGACCAGCTGTTGCTGTGGGGTAGCAAAAAGTATCTTGACTCTCAGTATGGGAGGGGAGGCTGACCCATGGCCAAGAATCTAGAGAAAAGGCTGAAAGATTCTGGGGATGTGCCTGCAGTGAGAGATAGACAACATTTCTCCCTGTGTCTGGAGCAGAAAATGTCCTCCCTAAAAAAAAAAAAAAAAAAAGCCATCAAAAAAAGAGCTAAGGCACCATGTTTACTACAGTCACATTATAGACTTGGTGTGCGCCTCAGAGAACGAATGTATTTTCCAATTCAAAAATCAGGGCATGGCATAGCATGTGCCAAAAAAAAAATAAAAATTTTGGTTTCTAAATTTGCGTACAAGAAATACCTTACAAGGGTATATGATGAAACCCCCCTGAGATTTCACTGTTGTAGTCATGTAGCTAAATGAATGTATTAAAAATTACAATGTTGCATGAAATTGGAAGTGACCTGGAAAATCTGGAGTGAACGGACACTGTGTTTTGAACTGGACACTGTGTTTTGAACTGAAGCAAACCTGAGAATTGCTGAGGAACAAAACTTTAAATCACGCGTTTATTAGTTTCTTCAAGAATTGGTGGCTGGGAGCTGGGGTGCGGGGGAGCATAAGGTCTCTTCTGGGGGGGTGGGGGTGGTGAAGGAGAGAGAAGCTAAAGCGCCATGTGTTCAAGGGAAAAGGACATGGAAGCCGGGGCCAGGGAGCTAGAATTGAGTCCTCGATCTTCAACTTCCCGGCTGCGTCTCAGGCAAATCTCAGCTTCCTGCTCTGCAAAGTGCTTGCCAGATTTCTACGAGTTGATATCCACAGGGCGTCCACCCAGCACAACAATTGCCCTTGATGGGCGTGCGCAAAGGTCTGTTTTTCTTCCTCCACCCCATCCCAGGTATGGAAGATGCCCCAGCTTTTGAAAGACAACCTGTCACTGAAACCGCTTGCAATGTAGCAGACATCTGGGGACTGAGCAGATGTGAGTGTTGGCCTCTGTCAGCAGGGAAGTGGGGCCCTACCCTCTCACACAGGAGACAGGGTGAGGAGAGGACACAGGGCAGCCACGCTGCCTACTGGTCGGTGCCCCGGCACAGCAGCAGTGGGCTGGGCCTCCCACTGCCTGGAGAGGATGCTGTAAACAGTCTAGGAGGAAAGAAATTTTACTGTTGAACTCAAGGAGAGCTTGGTAATTTTGGAAGATGAGAATGAAAAGCAGTAAAAAGGGAAAAAATGTAAACACACATGAACCGTGGAGCCCCCAGTACATTTTGTCTGACCCGAGGAGCAGGCTTGGCAGAAAGACTGTGAGAACCTCAGTTGCGATCACGAGAGACTTGCCAGCCTTGGCTGACCCAGAGGGGGCTCCTTCGGGGACTTAAAACGTGTTTAGTTTCATGGGCCACTCACCAAGGACCTCCTACAAGGGGTAGGGGGAGACTCTCGTCATTTCCACCTAAACCCAGCTTTCAGTGCTGTCACTTCTGGGAACCCTGGCTTTTTCTTAAAAGTTCTCTGTCTTTTAAATTTCATCATTTGCACTACTTGCTTCAGTGACTCTTACCTTGGTGTGCTGCTTCATGGCTTTGCTATTGTTCGAATCACATGCTTTTACCTGCATTACCTAGTGGGGCTTAGAGTCCAGTCTCAGGAAGAGTGTCCCATTCCGGCTACAAAGGCTAGCTGGTGGCCCCTGTCATCAGAAACACACCCTCTTCCTCAAAGTTTCTCTTCTAAATCTAAATGAGCCTTGAAAAGTTTCCAAAGAGTTTATGTTAATTCAAATTAACACGTTTGGGCACCTACTATGTTCTGGGCATAACGGGGAATTCCAAGGTGAGTTAACCCTTAGTTTTACTCTCCTGGGCCCTGTATGCTTATAGGGCAGGCCAACCCCAACAGTCTGTGGGTAGAGGCAGACTGGTGCAATGGAAACAGTTCACTGTTCTTGTATTCATTCAAAACATTTATTGAGCACTTGCCAGGTCCCACGTACCTTCCAATACCCGGGAGATGGAGCAAGGGGCAAGAATGTGAGATCTGAGATCAGACAGAACGAAGTCAGAGCCTTGCCCCAGACATATATATATAATATATGTAGAGAGAGAGCAGCACCTGTGGCTCAAGGAGTAGGGCGCCAGCTCCATATACCAGGGGTGGCGGGTTCAAGCCTGGCCCAGGCCAAAACTGCAAAAAAATATATATATATACAGTATACCAACTATTTTTATAGCATTTACATTGTATTAGGTATTAGGAGTAACCTAGAGATTATTGAAAGTACACGCATAGGTTAAATGCAAATACTACACCATTATATATAAGGGATTTGAGCATCTGTGGATTTCGGTATCTGTAGGAGTCTCAAAACCAACCCCCCTATAAATACTAAAGGCAAACAGGTGGTATTTAAGACCAGGGTGTGCCCAATGCAGTGTTCCTCGCTGACGTTTCTAAGAGAATATTTTTTTTTCATTTTTTACTTAAATAGAGTAGTGAGTATAAGTGTTTTTTTTGTTACATGGATGAATTGCATAGTGGAGAAGCCTACACTTTTAATATACCCATCACCTGAATAGTGTACATTGAGCACATCCTGCTCACCTCCTTCTTCTGAGTCGCCCGTGTCCATTAAGTCACCTGTATGACCACCCATTTCCATTGCCTCGCTCTCACTTATAAGTGAAAACATGTAGTATTTGGTTTTTTGTTACTGGGTTACTTCACTTAGAATCGTGGGCTCAGTTCCATCCATGTTGCTGCAAGAAACATTATTTAATTTTTTTAATGGCTGATTATTATTTCATGGTAGGTATCCACCACAATACACCACATTTTCTTTATCCACTCATAAGTTGGTGGACACACAGGTTGGTTCCATATCTTTGCAATTGTGGTGTCATTAATAAAATGACTTCTTTTCCTTTGGGTAGATCCCCAGTAGTATCATTGCTGGACCAAATGGTAGATCTACGTTTATTTCTTTGGAAAGGCTCCATGGTGTTTTCCAAAGAGGTTGTACTAATTTACATTCCCACCAACAGTGGCTAAGTGTTTTCTTGTCACCATATCCACACCAATATCTATTGTCTTGCTTTTTAGTAATGACTATTCTGAAAGGTGTAAGATGGTATCTCCACATGGTTTTAATTTACATTTCCCTGATGATTAGCAGTGTTGAACATTTTTTTATACATTTGCTGACTATTGGTCTATTTTCTTTAAAAAAAAAAACTCTGTTCATTTATTTTGCCCACTTTCTAATGGAGTTATCTGGAGTTTTTTTCTTGTTGTACATTCTGGGTATTAGTCCTTTAATATATAGTTTGCAAATATTTTCTTCCATTCTGTAGGTTGTCTATTAACTCTGTTGATTATTTCTTTTGCAATGCAGAAACTTTTTAGTTTGCTATCAAGACCAACCCCCTTTCAGAGACCCTATCATGTTCTCTACAAAAATAGAAGTCCCAGCTACTCAGGAGGCTGAGGCAGGAGTTTGAGTTTGCAATGACACCATCGCACTCTATCTGGGGTGATAGAGCAAGACTCTGTCTCAAATAAACAAATCAAAAAATTGAATTAGTTTCTTTTCTTTCTAGAAGTCAGCCCTCTTGATACCTCTGGGGTGATGCTTTCCAAACACTGGTTTAATGGGGTGAGGGAATGAGGGCTGCTGCAGGCAGAATAATGCACCTCCCTCCAGGTCCACACTCGAATCCCCAGAATCCCTGACAACCTAACCCTGATGTGAGAAAACCCCTGGGATGGTAAAAGGAACTTTGCAGATGTGACGAAGGTTAAGGACCCTGAGAAGGGGAGAGTAGCCTGGATTATCCAGCTGGGCCAAGTCTAATCACTTGAGTCCTTAAAAGACGAAAACTCTCCTGGTGGTGGTCAGAGAAAGATAAGGCAGAAGAAGAAGGAGAGATTCACAAATGTGAGAGGGGCTTGATCCACCACTGCTAGCTTTGGTGATGGAGGAAGGGGCCAGGAGCCATGGAACATGGCAGCTCTAGAAGTTAAGAACAACCTTCAGCTGACAGCCAGCAAGAAATGGAGATCTCAGTCCTGTAAGTACCAGCAACCTGATTGACCAAGCAAGCTCATCCTTCCCCTTGAGCCTCAAGGAAGGAGTGCAGTCCTGCTAATACCTTGCTTTTAGCCCAGTGAGACCTGTATCAATCTCTGACATCCAGAGATGTTAAGATCAATTTATTTACCTGTCAAGTTTGGGGTACTGCAGCAGTGATAGAAAAACTAGTATAGGGGTTCTGAACAAACGAGTTTGGGAAATGATGCTGGCAAACTCATAGATCATCTTATGATGACAAAGTGACTGTAAAACAAAACTAACAACAAAACATTAATTGAATCAAAAAACCCCGGATAACTTGCTCACTCTGGAGGGAAAAGCTGACACAGACCTGATTCACTATTCTGTGTTCTGACAGCATCACGTGTTGTGTGCAATCAGAGCCTGCTGCAGACACACGGCCTCCAATTCCGTTGTCATAGTTACCCTCTGAAGATAAAGGTGTCCCCACGAAGTCCAGATTGGCAGTGGGGTGTGGTGGGAAGGTACCCTGCAGGCAGCCAGATGCTTCTACATGCATGTCAGAGGTGTTTTCTGAAATCTGTCCTCAGTAAGCTGTGTCCCAAATGGAAACACGGTCATTTGCATTTAGAAAACAGGAAGCCTGTGTTAATGACGGATCCCTTTTAAAGAGGAGGCCTTGTTCCATCTTAAAACCTAGGAAGACAAATATCAACAAAAGTAATGTTTTGAAATGAAACTTGCTCCAAGTTAAGCATCAATGACTGGTAAGGCCTCATACCTCATTTCCTACCCTTCTCCAACTCAATCCCTCCTGTCTAGCCACAGGGAGCTTCTTGTTATTCCTGGAACATACCTGCTTATCCCTCAGCAGGGGTATCCTGCTCTTCCCTCTGCAGGCCAGGAATGACCTTTTTCTAGATGTTTTGCAAGCTTTACTCCATCCCTCCCTTCATTCAGCTGTCTGCTCAAATGTTCCCACTTGAAAGAGGTCTTCCTGAAGCACTTTACCCGAAGTAGATAGCCCTCCCTCCAGTCCTGTCGCTCCCTTTACCCAGCCTTCATATGTCCTCGTGTGTTCATGTGGAAGCTGTTCACTGCCTCTCCACTAGACTATAACTCACATACGGGCTAGCCCCTCATCTCTTGCTCACTACTGGATCCCCAGTTTCTGGCATATGGTAAGGACCCAGTAAACACTTGTTGAATATGTGAAGGAACTGTTTGGAGTCTTGGTTCTCTACTCCCTTGCCACCCATATGGCACCCTAACACTGGATACCCTACCACCCTAATTTCTTCATCGAATATGAGTTCTTCTCCAGGCCAATGTAATTGGTACGTCAGATTGTATTTTTCAAAAATGATCACTACAAATCTATAACTGATACCACATGCCCTTCTTACCAACTGACATTAATGCTTGTCCCTTTGGGAAGTTTATCTGTGTTCTGTCCTCTTCCTTATGGGCTGACCTAAAATCATGGTGGGATGAGGCTGCGGCACTATGTGACTGCCAAGTCTGGGCTGTAAAGGTCCATATGGCATTTGCCTTATTCTCTTGAACACAGCCCCTAGGCTGTAGGGAAGCCACGGTCTGGAGAGGCTGTATGTAAGTGTCCTGATGGACAGCTGAGCTGAGGTCCCAACCAACAGCCAGTAGCAACTTCCATACATGTGAGGAAGTCTTTGAGATGACTCCAGCCCCAACCATTATTGGACTGCAGCCTCAGGAGACACCCCAATGAGAACCACCCAGCTTAGGCAAGTCAGTCCCTCAATTCCATGGATCATAATGATAAAATGATTGCTCTTGTTTTAAACCATGAAGTTTAAGGGTGGCACATTATGCACATATAGAAATAAATAACTGAAACAGATGGAATATGGAGTTGGCTATTAAAAGGTCTAACTTTTAGACTCTGTTCTGTGCCATTCACATTCTCCCATCCCTGGACATCCCAAGGACTCAGTTCCAGCCCTCCAAACCACAGCAAGCATGTAACTGTCTTGTCTAACCTTTATCCTAGGGTGAGTTCCCGAAAATTGGTCATCTTCAGGAGATGGACTTACAAAAAAAAGTACACATGTATTTTGTAATTGTCCTATGATCACAATTTAGAATGTGCCTAGATTCAGCCAATGTTAACATTAATAAGTCAACCAGCATGGCTGGGTTAGTGAGCCTCTCAGCCCAGCCCCATGCCAGGCCCTGGCACCAATTCCTCTTCCAGGAGGTTTTTGACATCCATAAAGCTACATTCTATACCCTTATAGTCATATTTACCTCTGCTCTCATAGGGCTGCTCAATGGCTCCCACCAACCAGCTCTTATTTAAGAGTGGTAGCAAACCCAGGAGCCTCACCCTCTCCCGGGCTGTGGCTGGAATCAAACTGGGAAGGCTATTTAGGGCAGTCAACATAGTCTCAACAGCGGCTGGATAACAAACCTGTGGGCAGAGCTCTTCAGATGGAATTCAACTCCAAGTCTGGAAAATAAGCTGGAGATCAAAATATATGGAAAAAAACTCCAGTGTCTATAGCTAGAGAAAGAAAACAGGAGGAGTGGATGGGAGGAAACAGAATTGGTCAGTATACAAAGGATGGCTGAGGTCACGGGATCTGGCTTTAGGTGGGCCTGAGTTAGAATTCTGAATCTGCCATGTCCAACCAAGGTGCCCTTGGGCAAGTTCTGGACTCTCTCTGAGACTCAATTTCTTTATCTGTGAAGTGCAACTAATAATAGAACCTCCCTCATAGGGATTCTGTAAGCAAGAAACAAAATGATACACAGAAGAAAAGAAAGCCCTGGAAAGTAGCACAAGGGACTTTCCCAGCAAAAAGAGCCCTTGTTTTTCACTGAGATGATTCAAGAAGGCTCTGCTGGAGGTTGGTTAAGGCTTCAAGAGTCTGGACATTGATCTCCAGCTGGAGTGGGGACCTCTGAAGGGGGCTAGGCCATCACTTTGCCTTGGGGATGCTGGATAAGAGACTCAGACCTTTATACACATATTATTTCCTGCCTCCCCTCCCCCCAAACCACCCGCGCCTCCTCCAGTGCTGTTGTCCTGGGGTTTCTTTTGAGTGCCTAAAAGTGTGGATCCCTGGGACTAACACCCTGGGAAAACTCCAATTCCATTCTCTCCCATATCTTATTTGAAGGTTGACTGCAGGGCCAGCACGAAACACTTAAAAGCAGAAAATCCACTTTAATGCCCTTGGTTTCCCACGCGCTGGTGGCAGAGCAGTCACACTTGCACAAACGCATGGACTAAAATAGGCAGTTGGAAATATTCTTGGCAGATGATGCTAAATATAGTCGCAGTGACAGATTGGCCCTACACAGCAGCTCTTCCCTCAAGCACTAAGAACATGCTGGAGCCAAGAAGCTTCTCTTTTCCAGATTGTGGCAACAGTCCCAGGATCTCACCAAGCTAGGAAACCACCAGGATTTAGAGAAAGGGGATACCTCTGAGGGTGAGCACCATGCTGAGAGCTCCTCAAAATCCCACGAGGCCTGGAATGAAGAAAGGGAGCAAACAGGAAGTTCTGATGAACTGGATTCTATTTACTGGCCCCTTGGGAGGATTCACTGCTCTCCTGAGAGTCTCTTACCTGAGCAAAATCATGCTGAATGGAAGTGGAGGCCATAGATAGTATATTACACTGGCTAAGGACAGATGTTTGGGGTTCTGAACCTTAGGTCTGAGCCCTCATTTTCATCCTGATGGACTCTGTGAGCTTCCAATGCCTTGTTATTTTTTCATCTGCAGAATGGAGATAACAATAGTACCTATTTTGTGCGAAGACTGCATAACGTAATGTATGTAAAAGTCAGGCACAGTGCCTGGTACCGAAGAATACCGCATAAGTAGTAGCTGTTTCACTTACTGGCTAGGAAGGAAAGAGAAGCATTTAAAACAAGTGAAGGGTTTTCAGGCTGGGAGGAGTATTGGGGGGTACAAACAAAATGAAATTAAAGATAAAGTCAAGTCACAAATTCTTAGTTTTTACATACACTGTGATTGTACTTGGAACACCTTGAGTGCCCAGGGGGAAGTGGATCCCTTGTTGTGCAGGTGTGGGGGTGTGAGGGGCTGGCTTCCAGGAGGCATTGTAGGGGCTCGACAGTCATACAGGAAAGGCAAACTTACCTCTTCATAAGTGGCAAGGACTAGGGCCTCTGCACATTGTGAAATCTGCTATCTGACTTCCATCTAGAAAAGAATGTAAAGATCTAGGGGTTTTCTCTTAAACTTTAAGGACGCAGCCTGACAGTCTCTGGCAAGTATGAGGAGGGGCCTGGAAGGTGGCCTCATGGTCTGGTTCTCCTTTGCTGCATGTCATGGTCCCCTGTGGCTGTGCCTCTGGTTTCCTCCTAAGTAATTTTGTCTTTCCAAATTTTGGAGTTAGCATCTTAACTGCTTATTTTATGTTCTGTGTGATGTCAGGACCCAAAAGCTAAGAGCAATATTGGCTTTTGAATTGTACGTGGAAAACTAGACTACTCCTGATCAGCCTAAGTCCTGCCCCAAGAGTCAGGGGACTCCTCTTAGGTATTTTTTCGGCAGGTGATTGTGGTAAAGGCAACATCTGCAGGAAACATGTGGAACTGTGTTCAGGGCTCTGGCTCAAGAAATAACAGGCCAGTGCACCTCCTCATGGTACAGACTTACTTATATCCTTATGTCCTATACTAGTGAAAGTAGGCTAACTGCTGTATTAAAAAACCCAACATTTCAGAGACTTAGCAGAGTTGAAGTTTATTTCTCTCTGAAACAAAGGTCATTGGCACTGGGACAAGGAGAAGTGGAGATGGGGTGTCTCTGCCCCACACAGTTATTCAAGGACCCAGGGTGCCAGAAGCCCTGCTGTTTTCAACTTGTGACTCCGGTAGCAGGTGGAGAAGGCACATGGAGGACCACAGTGGAAATGATTTTATTGGTCAAGTCTAGAATCAGTACACACCACTTCCACTTACAATCTGTTGGCTGGCACTCAGTCACGTGACCCTATATAAAGCAAAGGAGGCCTGGGAAGGGTAGTTTCTCTCTGTGCCTAGGAAGGAGAGGAAAAGGGAATTTTGATGATCAGCTGGCACTCTTTGCCATACTTCTTGAAGTGCTAAATCCAAACCTAGTGACCTTTTGAAGAGATATTTTGCAAAAAATCTCAGAACTTTTCCCAAGTTTCCTGTTGCCATTTTTAACTCAGTCTTTGAGTTGGACTTGCTAAATAGTTGCTTCTAATCTACTGACACTTCTTCCTGTTGTGTCTTATAATCGAAGAATATCACAGCTTCCCTACAATGGGAGCAGGGTTAATCTGTTTCTCACAGCCTAAGTTTCCCTTGTGAATGGCATGGTGAATGAGTACCTCCTTGTAAGAAGAAAACACCCATCCTCCCCAATCCCCTCCCCCTCTTCTTTCCCCTTCATCTTGGGCTATAGTTGGGTTATAGCATTCATATGGAAGTGTGTGTGTTTATAAATTGGTTTCATATGGGTGCATTGGATACTTTTTCTTCCATTCTTGAGATACTTTGCTAAGAAGAATATGTTCCAGCTCCATCCAAGTAAACATGAAAGAGGTAAAGTCTCCATCTGTCTTTAGGGATGCATAATATTCCATGGTGTACATATACCACAATTTATTAATCTATTCATGGGTTGATGGGCATTTGGGCTTCTTCCTTGACTTAGCAATTATGAATTGGGCTGTAATAAACATTCTGGTGCACATATCTTTGTTATAAAGTGATTTTTGGTCTTCTGGATAAATAAGTACTTAGCAGAGGAATTGAAGGATCAAATGGCAGGCCTATTTTTAGATCCCTAAGTGATCTTCAAACATCCTTCCAAAAGGATGGATTCCCACCAGCAGTGTAGAAGTGTTCCCTTTTCTCCACACCAATATCTCTGGTTTGGGGATTTTGTGATGTGAGCTAATCTGACTGGAGTTAGATGATACCTCAAAGTGGTTTTGATTTGCATTTCTCTGATAATTAAGGATGATGAGCATTTTTTCATGTGTCTGTAGGCCGTGCACCTGTCTTCTTCAGAGAAGTTTCTCTTCAAGTCCCTTGCCCACACTGAGATGGGATCGCTTGTTCTTTTCTTGCTAATACTTTTGAGTTCTTTGTGAATTCTGGTTATTAAACCTTTGTCAGAGACGTAATCTGCAAATATCTTCTCCCATTCTGAGGGCTGTCTGCTTACTTTACGTACTGTGTTCTTGGCTGTGCAGAAGCTTTTTAGTTTGATTAGATCCCAGTAATGTATTTTTGGACACCAATAATTCTTTAAAAGAAAGCTGGTTTGTTTCCCTCAATGTAAGACTCGGAGTTTTGCATTTTGCACTATTGTTGGAGTTTCAGTGGAAAACTGCAATGGATACTCTTTCAATGCCATTTGAACCTGTTGTATCAAAGGCTGCAAAAGAGCCTAATAGACAAAGAAATAAAGAGAAAAGAAAGAAAGAACACTTTAATCTACTAAAGAACTAGAGCTATAATGACATAGAAATGCTCCCCAAGGTTTTAAGTAGGAACCAGCTGATGCTTTTTCATTTCTACTAAACTTATATAACTTATGCACAGATATAATAATGTTCGAATGTTTGCAGCATTTTCTTACATTTACGAAAATTTTAAGGGTAATAAAAATCTCTGTTGTATTAACAGAAGTAAATTATATTTCTAGAACTTTAAAACCCTGTTCAAAGAGCAATATTCCATTACAGTCAAAAATTGCAAAAATATTGTTGAGCATGTGGTCTAGTGTTATAGTATGACCTGAATATTATACTCATAAAATTAAATATATACTCTAGCCCATGTATACTTCTGATGCTTCTTACACTTTATCACATTTTGTCTTTTCACTAAATGTTTTTACATAGACCAATAATTCTAAAAACTTGTTGTGCACCAGAACCATGCCTCGCATGTTCCAACAGTCTCCATGTCTGGCATATAGAAGATACTTAATGTACATTTGCTTGCAGTGCATGAATGAACCAAATAAAACAGAACTCATGCAAAATAATTTTTTTACTGAGACCAGAGCATTAAAATAAAAGTTCAGTGGTAATTTACTGCCACAAATATTAAACACAAAAATAAGAAGTAAGTTTATCCCCAAGAAAGCTGCAATAATAATTCAATTTATTCATGTGATGCTTATTGCCATGTTTCACTGACATTAACTATTCAAGTTGCTACTAGAAGGCCAAAAGGTTATAGATGGATGCTGAGGTCATCAGGGGAGAATATGTTACACTTGCAGGGGGACACAAGGACTGGGTTAAAATAATTTTGATGAGGCCAAGCACGGTGCTCATGCCTGTAATTCTAGTACTCTGGGAGGCCAAGGCAGGTGGATTGCCTGAGCTCATAGGTTCGAGACCAGCCTGAGTCAGAGTAAAACCTTGTCTCTAAAAACAGCAGGGCAATGTGGCAGGCGCCTGTAGTCCCAGCTACCTGGGAGGCTGAGGTAAGAGAATCACTTGAGCCCAAGAGTTTGAGGTTGCTGTGAGATATGATGCCATGGCACTCTACCAAAGGTGACAAAGTGAGACTCTGCCTCCAAAATAAATAAATAAATAAATAATTTTGATAAAAACACAGAATCTTATTGGCCAAAAAGACTTCATCCTAATAGTATTTTAAATACCTCTGGAAGAGAACTATTTATGTAGTGTCAACAATTTCAGGATCATTCAATTAATGAGAATTTATTTTTAATTGACAGGTGCTTTACCAGGAGTGAGGTTCCTGCAAAGTAAAGACAATTGCGAGTTCCCAGAAAAGTGCTGTATCTTTTTCTAGATATAATATCCTCTCAGTTTTCCTCCTTCCTCTCTGGATGCTCCTTCTACCCACCCAATAAACATTGTTATTCCTCAAAGGTTTATCCTAGAAGGTTTCCTCTTCTAACTCTCCAGGGAGTGTGAGCCATCTCCTTGGTGCCCAGATTGTCTTCTCCAGTCCACACCTCTCCCCTGAGCTCCAGTAGGTTACACAGACTCTTTGAGAAAAGTTTATAAACCTTAGGTCTAAGTTTGATGAGCAAAATAAAAATATTAGTCAATCTTTGCTTTCATGTCTAATTGTTAAAGTATATAGATTATGTAAAGGATAGGACGTGCCAGATACATTAAATAGTACATACTAGGGTTTTGTTTTTTGTTGTTATTTTTTTTCTGGAGTTGTCCTACACTACAGCTCTCCAAAACAGGATACACATTAAATTTCAAAGCTATGAGAAGACAAATATTGGAGCAGATAGTGTCAATTATGCTGAGATGGAATGATATTTGCCTGGGGTCCTAGGCACACAATCTTGGACCAGCTGCCTATGACACCCTCTCTCAGGTTCAGGAGGGAAGAACATACATGCAGGGAAAACCTTTCTGTTTATTATTCTGAAGTTTTGGCTCCTCCTTTCCTTCCCAGGGTGGGAATAATCCCTACTGTGCTGACAGAACCACCTGATGCCCAGGGGATTCCTTTGCCTAGAGAAGACAGCTAAATAACCTGGACTGAAGTCAAGTACAGTGGCCTCTGTCTTCAGATCTACATCTAGTTCTGGTCCTCAAGGGCCTGCCACTTTGATAACTAGAAAATGCAAGGCGAGATAAGCCCAAAGGAAACACATGATGGGAACAGGAAAGTTTCTTTCTGTGGCCAAAGCAATAGGTGCCCCTTATATCTCCCTCCCTTTCCCCTCGATCTATCTCAGTATTCCACTGCCCCATTTCAGATATCCTCCAGATTATGGGGATAAAGAATCTTGCACTTACCCGAGAGACTAACGGGTGCCATTTGTTTGGTGATGTACTTATTTTTCCAACGAAGATTGTAATGAATAGATGTCAGGTACTTTCCTTGGTGCCAGGCATACACCATTGATGAAAAAAAATCCCTGCCATCATAAACACTTTATATTCTACTATATAAATAAAATACATATACTAAGTCATATAAAGGTAAGAACCGTGGGGAACAATTAAGTTGGGATGGTGGATTGGGAGTGCCAAGCCATTCCAACTCCCTGAGCAGGTAGACAATAGTTCTCAAAGATGACAGTTGGAGATTTCAATACCCCACCCTCAATAACTGATAGAACAACTAGACAGAAAATAAATAAGGATGTGCACCTCACTGATATTTATAAAATATTCTGCATAAGGACAGCAGAATAGAAACTCTTTTCAAGCATGTATAGAACATTCTCCAGAACAGATCATATGCTAGGCCATAAGACAAGTTCCAATACATGTTAAAAGTTTTATTTATTTTTTAAAATTTTAAACGTTTTAAATCCTAAAGAGTATGTCCTACAAAAACAATGCAATTAAACTATAAAAATATTTTTAGCTAGAAAACAATGTAACATCAAAAAGTATTAGATGCAGCTATAACAGCAATTGGGGGATATATATTATATCATATATATAATATGACATATTATTATATAGAGAGGGATATATGTATGATATCAACAGCAATTAGAGGGATATAATATCTATGAATACTCACCTGAGAAAAGAAGGAAAATATTATTATCAACAAAATTAAACATCCACCATAAGAAACTAGAAATAGAGGAGCTAACTCAACTCAAAGCCAGGAGAAGAAAGGAATTAATAAAGATCAGAGTGGAAAACAATGAAATAGAGAAGAGAAAAAAATGAAAAAGAAAAAATAATAACAGCAAAAGGTGAATTCTTGAAAAGATCAACAAAATTGATTGGTATTTAGTTAGACTAACAAAAATTTAAAAGTAGAAGACACAAATTACAAAACTGGAAAAACAGCAGTGGGGCAATCACTGCCAACCTTAACGTTAAAGGCCTGTAAGTAAATTATAACAACTTTGTACCAACAAATTAGACAATGTATGTGAAGTGGAAAAAAATTCTGGAAAGACACAAATTACCTAAACTGGATCAAGAAGAACTAGAAAATATCAATATACCTATAGCAAGAACAACATTGAACTGGACATTTAAAATCTTCCCACAAAAAAACAGTCAGCCCTGGTCAGGTGTGGTAGCTCACTCACGTAATACTAGCACTCCAGGAGCCAAGGCAGGTGGATTGCTTGACCTCACAGGTTTGAGACCAGCCTAAGTAAAAGTGAGACCCCGTATCTACTAAAAATAGAATAACTGAGGCAAGAGGATCGCTTGGGCCTGAGTTGGAGGTTGCTGTAAATTATGAGCCACCGCACTCTAGCACTCTATCCAGGATAACACTGTCTCAAAAGAAAAAAAAAAAGAAAAGAAAAGAAAAAAAGTCAGCCCTAAATAGCTGTAATGGTAAATTCCAACAAATATCTTAAAAAGAAACAATTCCAATTTTTCAGAAACACTTTCAGGGAAGAGAAGGCAACACTTCCAAACACATTCTCTGAGCCCTGATGCAGAGGTCAGACAAAGGCCCTGCAAGAAAGAAAACTGTAAACTGATCCGTTACGAACGAACAAAACGAACACAAATAAAAAAAACTCTTAACATTTTAAAAAGCTGAATCCAGAAGCATATAAAAATAATTCTATGCCAAGTAGAATTTATCCAAGGACTACAAAGTTGTTTTGCATTAATGTGGCTCAGCATCCATAGTACAGTGGTTATGGCATCAGCCACATACACCGAGGCTGGCAGGCTTGAACCCTACCCAGGCCAGCTAAACAACAATGAAAACTGCAACAGAAAATAGACGGGCGTTGTGGTGGGCGCCTGTAGTCCCAGCTACTTGGGAGGCTGAGGCAAGAGAATCACTTAAGCCCGAGAGTTCAAGTTTGCTGTGAGCTGTGACACTACAGCACTCTACCAAGGGCGACATAGTGAGACTCTGTCTCAAAAGAAAAAAAATATCAATTAATGTAATGCACTATAGTAATAGAATTAAAAACAAAACCCAATCAGTGTAACCTGGTTTATTGTACCCTCAATGAATTCCCAACAATAAAAATATAAAAAAAAAAACCCCACATAATCATCTCAGTAGACACTAAAAAAATGGAGACTTTACATCCTTCGTATTAACCTGGACGGAAGTGGAAGACTTTATTCTTAGTAAAGCATCATAAGAATGGAGAAGCATGAATCCTATGTACTCAATTTTGATATGAGGACAATTAATGACAATTAAGGTCAGGGGCGGGGGGGGGGAAGGAAAAGCAGAGAGAGGGAAGGAGGGAGAGGGGTGGGGCCTTGGTGTGTGCCACACCTTCTGGGGGCAAGACATGATTGTAAGATGGACTTTACCTAACAAATGCAATCAGTGTAACCTGGCTTATTGTACCCTCAATGAATCCCCAACAATTAAAAAAAAAAAAGCAGTTAACAAAATCTGACACAGATTCATCATAAAAACCATCAGCAAACTAGTAATTAAAAAGAAATTCTTTAACCTGATAAAAGGAATCAACAAACATCTCTAACTAACACCATACTTAGAATGAAAGATTGTTTTCTGGGTGGTGCCTGTGGCTCAAAGGGCAGGGCGCCAGCCCCATATGCCGGAGGTTGCGGGTTCAAAAACAGCCCTGGCCAAGAAAAAAAAAAAGAAAGAAAGAAAGATTGTTTTCCACTAAAACTTCTACTCATTTTACTCAACCTGGCTAAAGTTCCAGCCAGGTCAATAAGGCAGGGGGGAAAGGCTTACCAATTGGAATGGAAGAAGTAAAGCTGCCTTCATGACTGTGTATGTAAGAATAAATTTTAACAAGTCCATACATACAATCATCTATTCATACTGATAAATAAATTTAGCAAGGTTGCAGGACACAGGACCAAAGCACAAAAATCAGTTGTATTTCATACATGGTTGGGACTTGAACAACACAGCTTGGAATTAGGTGGATTGACTTATACATGGATTTCCTCTCTGCCTCTATCACCTCTGGAAAGCAAGACCCATCTCTCTTCCTCCTTAGCCTACTCAACATGAAGACAACAAAGATGAAGACCTTTATGATGATCCACTTCAACTTCAGGAACAGTAAATATATTTTCTCTTCCTCATGATTTTCTTAATAATATTCCTACTATGAAACTAATTTATAGCTTTCATATGAAAGCTATAACCCAATTATAACCTAAGACTATGGGGAAAGGGAGGGGAAGGGGGAGGATGGGTGGAGGGAGGGTAATTGGTGGGACCACACCTAGGTGCATCTTACAAGGGTACACGTATTACTAAATGTAGAATATAAATGTCTTAACACAATAACTAAGAAAACGCCAGGAAGGCTATGTTAACCAGTGTGATGAAAATGTGTCAAATGGCATATAAAACCAGTGCATGGTGCCCCATGATCGCATTAATGTACACAGCTATGATTTAATTAAAAAAAAATAATAATATTTTTTTCTTGGCCAGGTGTGGTGGCTCATGCCTGTAATCCTAGAACTCTGGGATACGCCCAGGTGGGTGGATTGCCTGAGCTCAGGAGTTCAAGATCACTCTGAGCAAGAGCGAGACCCCTGTCTCTAAAAAATAGTCAGTTGTTGTGGCAGGTGCCTGTAGTCCAAGCTACCTGTGAGAGGATCACTTAAACCCAAGACTTTGAGGTTGCTGTGAACTATGTTACCATGGCACTCTACCGAGGGAGACAAAATGAGACTCTGTCTCAAAAAAAAAATAATAATAATAATTTTTTTTCTCTATCTTACTTTATAGTAAGAATACAGAATATAATACATACTGTTTGTGTTATTGGGAAGACTTCGGGTCAACAGTGGGCTATGAGGAGTTAAGTTTTGGTGACGTTAAAAGTTAAACGCGGTTTTTTGAGTGCACTGGGGTTGGCACCCGTAATGGCCATGTTGTTCAAGGGTCGACGGTGTTAGCAAGGAAAAAGTCCAAAAATAAAATGAAGAAAAGAATTCCATTCACAATAGCATCAAAAATAACAAAATACTTAGAAATCAATTTAACAAAAGAAATACAAGACAGGACTTATACAATGAAAACCACAAAACATTGCTGAATAAATGGAGATATATTTCAAGTTCATAAATTAGAGGCTCAATATTATTAAGATTAGCAGTTCTCTTCAGAATGAGCCATAGATTCAACATGACTGCTATAAAATTCCCAGCAAGAAATTATTTTTGTAAAAATTGGCAAGCTTATTCTAAAATGCATATAAAAATGAAAAGTACCCCCAAATAACATAAATGATCTTGAAAAAAACGTTGAAGGACTTACATTGCCTAATTTCAAACTTTCCAGAAAGCTACAGTAATGAAGACAATGTGATATTGGCATAAGATAGGCAAAGAGATCAGGAACGGAATTGAGAATCCAGAAATAAACCCTTCTTCCATTTACGGTCAATGGATTGTTGACAAATGGTGCTAAGGCAAGTCAGTGTGGGGAAGAACAGTCTGCTCCACCAATGGTTCTGAGACAATCGGGCATTCAGAAGCTGAAAAACAAATAAAAAGAAAAGGAATATAGATACTAACCTCACAGTATACACAAAAACTAACTAAAAATGGATCATAGAATCTAAGTGCAATTATAATACTTTTAGAAGAAAACCTAGGGAAAATACTTGGTGACATCGGATTGGACGGCATTCCTAAATATGACACAAAATGTGTAACCCATAAAAGAGAAAGAAAAAGTTTTATCAAAATTAAAACTTTTGCTCTTCTAAAGGCACCATTAGAGAAATGAAAGAGGAAGACATAAACTGGGAGAAAGATTCATAAATTATGTATCTGATAATGGACTTGAACCTAGAATATATAAATAACTCATGTAACTCGATAACAAGACAATTTAAAAATGGCTGAAAGATTTGATTACACATTTTACCAAAGAAAATATAGAAATAGATAATAAACATATGAAAAGATGCTCACATCCTCCGTCATTAGGAAGATAAACGTTAAAACCAAAATAAGGGGCGGCGCCTGTGGCTCAGTCGGTAGGGCGCCGGCCCCATATACCGAGGGTGGCGGGTTCAAACCTGGCCCCGGCCAAACTGCAACCAAAAAATAGCCGGGCGTTGTGGCGGGCGCCTGTGGTCCCAGCTACTCGGGAGGCTGAGGCAAGAGAATCGCTTAAGCCCAGGAGTTGGAGGTTGCTGTGAGCTGTGTGAGGCCACGGCACTCTACCGAGGGCCATAAAGTGAGACTCTGTCTCTACAAAAAAAAAAAAAAAAAAAAAAACCAAAATAAGATACTACCACGCCCTTGCTAGAGTAGCTATAATTGAAAAGACAGACAATGATCAGTATTGGTGAGGACTTGGTGAGTCTTCCATGTCCTCACCAGTAGAATTCCAGTAGAATCTTCTGGAAAATGGTAGAGAATAGAATCTAGATGGAAAATGGTAGAGCCACTTTGGAAAACGGTTTGGCAGCTTCTCATCATGTTAAACATGTTCTTGCCATAAAACCCAATAATTCCACTTGCAGATATCTATGCAAGAGAATTACAGGCCTATGTCCACACAAAGACTTACACACATTAATGTTCATAACAGAATTATTCATAAAAGCCAAAGACGATCCAAATGTCCATTAATTGACGAAAGAATAAACGAAATGTGATATATCCATGCCATGGATACTACACAAAAATGAAAAGGAACAAGCTACCGATACCTGCTATGACACAGATAAACCTTAAAAATATTATGCTGAGTGAAGGAAGCCACACATAAAACACTACACACAGGCTGAGTATCCCTTCTCCAACATGTTTGCCACCAGAAGTGTTTCGGATTTTGAACTTTTTAGGATATTGCTACATTTTCATATACCTAACGAGATATCTGGGGGATGGGACCCAAGTCTAAACACAAAATTCATTTATGTTTCATATATGCCTTACACACAGAGCCTTTGGATAATTTAATATAATATTTTTAATAATTTTGTGCATGAAACGGCCACATGATGGACCACTTAATGGAACCATCAGAAAGCAAAAGAGTCGCTACCTGAGCCACCCACGTGGCTAATCTGTGGTTGTTTAGCATCACCATCATTCCTGACACTAAATTTATAAGATACCCACAAGCAATCATTTTTTTACTCTTATTTACGACAGATGAGTACTATCCGTGACAGAGCATTAATACAGTGAAACAAATAATGTGTTCTGGGTAAGTAAGCACAGTGGATCATCAGAATGCCTGTAGCAACTTCCGGACAATAGTTGTCCAAAACAATAACAACGACAAGAGGCTTTCAGTCTCCACCTACAGTTCTGTGTTTGGATCAAGAGGGAGCTATTCACTGCGTTTCTTTTCTTAGGTGAGAAGAAACATCAGAAGTAGTTGAAGCACCAGGAAATGGATCCTCCAGGGATGGAAGGGTGTTCCTAGATGGCTTTTTAAAGGGTTTCCTCCAGCTTCACCTGCTTCATTAACAATGGTTTTTGTCTTAGAAGTCTCTCTGACTTTATAAACTGACATGATTTCTTGTTCTGCTGTAAATGCACACTGCCCTAGACCTTCAATATGCCCATCACACATTTTCACCATGACATCTACGGGCACTTTTCTGCAGCGTTAACATCATCTTTGTTGTCACTATTATCATGATCACTTTGACTGAAACCATTTCAGATGTTTCTCCATCAGTCAGTGTAATGACTGGAGCCTCATTACCAATATATAACAAAGACATCTGTACCAGAATGTTTATTGCAGCCCAATTCATAATTGCTAAGTCATGGAAGAAGCCCAAGTGCCCATCGACCCACGAATGGACTAGCAAATTGTGGTACATGTATGCCATGGAATATTATACAGCCTTAAAGAAAGATGGAGACTTTACCTCTTTCGTGGTTACATGGATGGAGCTGGAACATGTTCTTCTTGGCAAGTATCTCAGGAGTGGAAGAAAGGGTGTCCAGTGTACTCAGCCCTACTATGAAGCTAATTTATAGCTGTTACATGAAGGCTGTAGCCCAACTATAGCACAAGAGTATGGGGAGGGGGCCAAGACAAGGGAAGGAAGGGGGGAAGTCAGGGTGGAGGGAGGGCAATGGGTGGGGCCACACCTGTGGTGCATCTTAGAATGGGTACAGGCAAAACCTACTGGGTGCAGAGTACAGATGTTTACATGCAGTGGCTAGGAAAATGCCATGAAGGCTACGTTGAACAGTTTGATGAGAATGTTTCAGATTGTATGAAACCAGCACGTTGTACCCCTTGATTGCACAAATGTGCACAGCTATGATTTAACAATGGAAAAATAAAAAAAATTAAAAAAAAAAAAACATCTTCAATATCCACTGCTTCCAGCATACTGACAGACTCTGGAGATGTATTTTTTACATATGTAAGGAAGTCAGACATCATTTTTTTCACTTGACATACAGAATCCTTCAAACTCACCACCTTGTTCATTATCCTCACTGAACATGGTTACAGGCCAGAGGTTGTGTCAAGTGCACATAGCCCTGACTTCAGCCACTGTGCTCCTAGGACAGACAGCAGCCCATATGGCATCCTTTGTACTGAACTCCTTTTGAAAACTCTCCACCTCTGTTCACTACTGCTAACCTGCTATTCAAGAAAGTGCTTTTATATTCATTGTTCATGGATCTAAGGATACCCTGGTCACGTGGCTGAATTGAAGTCACATCTGAGGGAAAGGACATGGCATAAACACTATTATAACTGGAGGACAAATAGATTTTGTCAAGGAATAACAAATTCTTCCAGTTGCCAGCCATTTCAGCATCCCCACAGTAAGCACTAAGCTGCTGGTGCAAAATATTTGTGAAAGCAATCAGAAAAGATGCCACTGGACATCCATGCCTTTATGTTAGCATAATATGGACTGGTATGAAATTCACTTCTTAAAAACATCAAGGGTGCAAGCTTTTGCCTATCATAGCAAGTTTACACTTACATGTGCAGGCTGCAATAGCACCTTCCGGCATTCTGGACTCCTATAGGCGATGTGTCACCAGCTGTAGTCAGTATCTTTTGGGGGCAATAACACCAAAACAGTGATCTTTCATCAATGTGATAGAATTGTTCTGGCATCCAACTTTCATCAGCAGCGATGTTGGCAAACTCATCATTGGATTTCTCTGTTGCTTCATAGATTAGTAGATGATTTATCACCACAAATCTTTTTAGTTTTTAATTTTGTTTATTTGAGACAGGGTCTTGCTCTGTCACCTGGGCTAGAGTGCAAAGGTGTCATCATAGCTCACTGCAACCTCAAACTTCTGGCCTCAAGTAGCTGGGACTACAAGTGCCACAATGCCCAGCTAAGTTTTCTATATTTTGTAGAGAGGCAAGGTGGTGGGGAGCAGGGAAGGAGAGCAGGGAAGACTTGCTCAGGCTAGTCTTGAACTCCTGCCTGCAGGGACTGTGCTGCCTGGGCCTCCCAAAGTTCTAGGGTTACAGGTGTGAGCCACTGCCACCTGGCCTACCACAAACGTTTAAAACTTTAATGTGTCTTTTCTTAAATTTCTGCAACCAGCCTGTTGACTTTTCCCAGTTCCCTTCAGTTTTCAGCTCATCGTAACAGGTCTTTGCTTGTCTCATGATCAGCACACTGTCAAGTGGCCTGTGTTCACTGTGATGCCGATGGAGCCACTCTTTTAATATACAGTTGAGATCTTCATTCTCAGCTTTACACAGCGTTTTTCTATTTCTCATTAACTTCCGTTCATCACTTCCAGCATAGATATTCAATAGTTCATCCTTCTGCTCCTTCAAGTCATATATAGTGGTCACTCCAGCTCTGTACCCTTCTGTGAGATGTTTCACACCTAGAGTGATGTTCAGTTTCTCCAACAGCTTGACTTTCATGATTTAGATTAACACGAATGCTTCCTCGTTTTATTCTTTTTCTTATCACTGTTACTCATGCAGGTATCTTCAGGCCTTCTTGACATTTTCAATAATATCTTTACACCACAGGGCAGAGAATAAGCAGAAAACCCGAGACAGTAATGCACAAAGATCCTGACTTGATGTGGGGCATCATGGGGAAACCGGCTGTTGGTGCCTCAGCCTGCACACAGGCCGTTTCATTACCCTTTGCGGGCATGGCTCTGTTAGGGGATGTGGGCATGCGCAGAAATGATGGACCACAGCTGAAGGGGGCTGGGAGGGTCTTTTTTCCTGTAGAGGAGCCCTAAATAAACTGTGCATTATATGCCTGCATTTTTACTTTGACCCACCACATGGGTGGGACTTTCCACTGTGGTGTCACATTGGTGCTCAAAAAGTTTAGAATTTTAGAACAGTTAGGATTTTGGATTTTTGGATTAGGGATATTCAACCTGTATTGTATGATTTCATTTATGTGAAATGTCCAGAAAAGGAAAAAAATCTATAGATACAGAAAACAGATCAATGGTTGCCCGGGTTGAAATGGAGGCAGAATTGACAGCAACTGGGCACAAAGCCACATTTTGGGGGGTGATAAAAATATTCTAAAACTGGATTGTGATGATGAGTTCTATACATGCTATACATTTATCAACAATTATTAAATTGTACCCGTACAATAGGTGAATTTTACAGTATGCGAATTATGCTTCGATATAAATCTGTTAAAAAGAGGTGATGAAGCTCAGGTCATAGGTCTTATGGGAGGCAGGTAGGAAGTTGGTAACTGATGGTGGAAGGCATTACATTAGCATGCAGGTAAAGCTGGGCGATTACAGTCTTGATCTGGGGTCACTACATAGGCTACTATGGCCATAAAAACAATACTTCTGCTCCATTTTTCCACCACAGACTATTCTTATACTATGTTCTTACAACATCTATTCTTACAAAATATATTCTTATATCCTTGACCCTTTAGAATATAAGTGCTATGAGAGTAGAGATTTTTGCCTGTTTTCTTTTCTTTCTCTCTTTCATAGCTGTTCACCCAGAGTCTGTGGCAGGGCCTGTTATTTAGTAAGCCATGAATAAACATTTGTTGACTGAACAGCCAGCAACCAGCAGACAGAAAATCACCTTTCGTGGTGGGGGGGGGGCAGGGAAGATGGCTCCTCCAAGGCACTGGGGGGGGAGGGAAGATGGCTCTTCCAAGGCACTTAGGGTATAACCCTAACAGGCTCAGGAAGCTCTGCTCCCTCACTGCCAGGCCCACCCCACTCTCCCATCCTGTTATCAATTCTTCATTACATCTCATGCCAATGTGTTTCGGTTGGAGATCTGACAATATTTTCACCTCATCCCTTCCCCATCTTAACTTCTTTTTAAAGCTCAATCTTAAAACAAGTTAGTTGAAAATCCTGGGACTCACCCCATTTACTCTGCTCCTGCTATTCTGATTGCCACATTTTTCACTTTACTTTTTGAATTGTGCTCCATTCTTTTGCATTTCCATCTGATAGAATAGAATGACTCGCCACCTTCTAAGAACCCAGCAATGAAAAGCAGGACAAAAGTACATTTTAAATACTCAAGCTTTAGTAGGAAAATGATTTTCTCCTGTCTCCTATTGCACTCTAATTCATTGCCTTGCTTCACCCTGCTCCTGGAGATGCAGTGTTTACAGCTGCACCTAGCCAGACAATGCACTATAAGGATCTCAGTTTACATCTTGCTAGAGAATCACCTACAATGCCATGATCTTTGTCCTACCCGTCATCTCCCAGACTGTGTAAAAATCTTTGCTGACCGATTTCCTATTAAATTTTTAAAAAGCCAAAAAAGAACCAGAACAACCCTAATGTAAAATTCCTACATTTCTTTCCTATTAGCAGCATCTAGCTTTTCATCCTTTCATTTATTGCATATGCTTTCCCCGTACCTACACACAGGCGCATGCACGTGTGCACACACACATTCACTGTCATTTTCCTTGCTTGCTTGTTCATCTTTAGCTCCCAATCCTAAGCATTTGAGCCAAATTCTGTATTCCATTTATTAGTGTCATCACAAAAGACATCACATCCTTCTGAGCTCATTTATCATTCCTCCTCCCCTCTCAGCATCGTTTTAAATATGCAAAGTCTCATCACCAGTATGACGTTCCCAGCAGCTATCCTAGCTGCCCTTGTCTGCAAAAGGAAATATTGCAGGAATATGATGTGAAGACATAATCTACTTTGGAATCATGCATTCATCCATTTTTTACGTATGCAGAAAATTTTTACTAAATTTCTAATATATGAAGGTCATTGTTGAGGGGCTTTAATGAATGCTGAGACATAAAACATAGTCTTTTCCTTCCAGAAACGTGCTGCCAAGTAGTAGAGGTAAGAAAGTGATGAAAGACCAGGGGCAGGGATGATAAATGCTAAGCGCCTGGGTGGTTGGGGATTTCAAAAGGGAGCGAGTGTCTAGTCAGAGCAGGTGTCATGGAGGCAGGGGCTTGGTGATAGCATCTGAGCTGGGCCTTAGAGGATGAGTAAGTTTTGACAATAGAGACAGGGAGGCAGAGAAGAAGGAATTCTAGGGAGGCAGCTGCTTGAACAAAGCCATGGAAACAGAAGACCTAGGATTATGTTTGAGAACAAGACCATCACCATGACAAAGGCTCCTTTGTCATCTAAAGCATCCAGAAAGCACAGCAATGACCCAGATGCCCAAGTCTCACCCAGAGATTCTGTAGAATGCTCTTCCCACTTCTCTCTGGAGGGCCAACTCCTTCTCAGAACTTCAACTTTGAGGTTATGTGTTATCTTTGCAAACAGCTCCTTCTCTGAGCATGCCATCTACAGTAGAACATCTTCCCACCAAGGTTATCTCTCTCAGCCACCCTCTTTTAAATCACAACATGTGTCATGTGGTGTTTTCTTGTCTGTCTCCAACAGTGGTATGTAAAGTCTCTAATAACAGAGACCATGCCTGTTTGCCTGAAAATTAGTCAAGACTGCAATTACTATTCGTTGATTAAGTGAATGAATAGTTGCATTATGTATGAACAAGTGAAAGTTACTTTTTTTTTGAGAGAGGGCTGGATGGATTTATTTTATTTATGTGTTTTACATTTAATGAGCACATGCTTTATTACTTTAAATGTCTTTTATGTTTTTAAATCTTTCACCAAAGTTCATTTATTAAATTTATATTCTATATTGCAGGGGAAAGTCACATTATGACTTTCAAGGAACCTAAGTATTTTTGCATTCACTGGCATCTTCCTTAAAAAAGAAAAATTAAAAATTATGTTTTTTAACTATGTTGGCATAAATAGGAATATAATCCAACTCAAATAATGTTCATTTTTCCCTTTTGAATTTTAAAGATATTAAAACACTATGAACAGGTGGCCCCTGTGGTTCAGTGGGTAGGGTGCCAGCCCCATATACCAAGGGTGGCGGGTTCAACCCCAGCCCTGGCCAAACTGCAACAACAAAAAAAAATAGCCACGTGTTGTGGCAGCCACGTGTTGTGGCAGGCACCTACTGGGGATGCTGGGACAAGAGAATCGCCTAAGCCCAGGAGTTGGAGGTTGCTCTGAGATGTGACACCACGGCACTCTACCAAGGGTGATAAAGTGAGACTCTGTCTCAAAAAATAAAAAATAAATAAATAAATAAAACACTATGAATCACTGGAAACGTTGTGGGGCATAGGTGATGTACCTCCTGTACCTAACAGGTAAATCAGCCCTGGGAAGAGCTAAAGTTTTTAAAAAATTAATAGGAAGCAAGGCTAGACAAATAATAGAGAACAAGATTGTGGAAGGACTTGTACATTAAATTTTGAGTTTAGGAAATTTGAACTTTATTTCACAGGCAAGAAAATCATAGAGTGAGTCTGAGCTCAAGAAAGAGTGTTTTATAACAAATATACACTCCTTCCCATCCTTATGTTATCTTAATTTAGGCCATCATAATCTATTGTCTGATAATAACCTTGAACTGGTCTCCCTGCTTCCAGTATTCCCATTCTCAAATCACAGTGACATACTGAAAGGCAAATGTGACCACATCACCTTCATGCTGAGAACCCTACATAACTCTTCAGTGCCTACATTTTCAAATGTGAGTTCCAAAGTATACTTGTTCCATGGGACATTAACAGGGACCACATCAAAATGAACAATGTGCCAGAGCCATTGTAGAAAGAAGAGGCTGCAGGACAGACAGACAAGATACTGGTCAGGAAGGCTTCAGAATGTGCTCCAGACCCTACAAGGTGAAAAGAGACCTGAACTGTGGTGGGAAAAGTGACAATGGTATTGGTCCAGAGAACAGATAATTCTCTAGGGAGGGTGGATCCAAAAACAGTTGTGATTCTAAGCCAGGACTGGGAGAATAGTGTGGTCAGGAAGAGAAATAGTGGCATCAGGAGAAGGCAGAATTGGTGGGGAACATGATGGGTTTGATTTGATGCATGTGTACGGAATCAACCCAATAAAACTTTTGCACTGTCAGGCATCAGAAATGTGTGTCTGGAATTCCTTAGCTCCAACATTTTATTTTGATTTCAAAATAATATGAGAGTACAAATTTTTAAGTTACTCTGTTCTCACTTCCAAGGTAAAGTGCAAGTTGTAGTTGAGCCCTTCACCCTTACATTGTGCACATTAGGTGAGATCTCTACAATTGCCCTCCTTTCTCTCACCAATAGCTCTCCCCTTCCTCCTCCCATATCCCTCCTGTTCCCTTCCCCTTGCTAGACTGTATTTGTGTTTTATCATTTGTGGGGGCACGTAAATGTTTATTATTCGTTTCATATCAGTATCGAGTGCATTGGATATGTCATTTTCCATTCTTGAGACATTTTACTAAGAAGAATGTGTTTCAACTCCATCCAAGTAAACATAAAAGATAAAAAGTCTCCATTTTTTCTTATGGCTGAATAGTACTCCATGGTATACCTATGCTACCATTTGTTAATCCACTCATTGGTTGATGAGCATTTGGGTTGCTTCCACGACTTGGCAATTATGAATTGAGCTGCAATGGACATTCCAGTGCAAATGTCTTTGTGGTAAAATGCTTTTTGTACTTCTAGGTAGATACCTAGTAATGTGATTGGGGGATTAAATGGAAGGTCGACTTTTAATTCTTTGAGAATTCTCCACACTTCTTTCCATAAAAGTTGTATTCATTTACAATTCCAATGGCAGTGTGAAAGTGTTCCCTTCTCTCCACATCCACACCAGCATCTGCAGATTCAGGACTTTGTGATGTGGGCTAATCTTACTGGAGTTAGGTGATATCTGAGAGTGGTTTTGATTTGTGTTTCTCTGATGATTAAAGACGATGTAGATCCAACATTTTAAATGATGTACAGCCAACTTTAAGGGGTTTTAAATCAGTAAAGAATATTTCTAACCAACCAATATTTCTAATCCTCCTCTTTGGGCTAGCTGATTTGTCCTAGTAACTCTCCCCAGTAAGAGGTCCTTCAAGTCGCCTGCTTCTTTATTCTTCTTAGCCAAGGAAAAGAAAGATTCAAATGAATTCTTTTGTAACAGAAAGTAAAGGTTCCATGAGTTCATCTTTCTTCTCAATAGGCTTCAATTAAATGGGCTAAATTGGTCCTAGATGGTTAGCACTATATTTTCATCAGTAGAGACTTAAAAATCCATCTTCTGCAAACCTGAAAAGCAAATAGGAGGCATGCAGCATTTCAACAGGTCCCAGTCAAAAAGAAAATTGGTTGGGAGAAGGGAAACTTCAGCACAAGATGCCAGGGAATGACTGGAGCTGCATGGTCCCCAGTCTCAATGTTCATAGCCCGTGACACAGAATCTACAGTGGGCAACTTCCCCCAAGCTCCATCCCCGTCTCTCTGGGTGGAATTTTAGAAGTCTATCCTTTTTTTGCAAAGTTCTGAGATACTTAAACTTTTACATTTTATTATGAAACCAGGCCAGGATAGCTGTCTTCTTAGTTAAAATGTTCCTCTGTCATTCTATGTGTAAAATGGAAGAGGAAATAGCTCATGGGAAAGCAGTGAGGATTAAATGAATTAGTTCATGTACAGCACTTAAAAGAGTACCCAGTTCATAGTAAATGCTCAATAAATGCTGGCTTTTAAATTTTGTAGTTCTCATCCAGAGTCTAATACATTGTCTAATACATTCTATTTCCTGAAAACAGATATTATACATTATCTGCATCAAAATACTTTAAACAACCTGTCGAATATAGATCTTGGGCCCTACCCTAGACCAATGGAATAGTAATCGCTAGGAATGAAGCCCAGAAATCTGCATTTGCATGATTTTTAAAAGATATTTTAGTGTCCCTGGAGTCTGAAACCACCAGCCTACTGGGTGTCCATAAAGTACCGAAGAAATTTCTACTTTGGCCTCCATGTCCTGCTACCTAAACAGGCTGTGAAATGTATTCCAAAGTTACAAAATGCATTCCAACATCTAGAACCCCAAGAATGAGACGTGTACATTGTGAAAAGCATGATCAAGCCTGGGTTAGGCTAACATCAACAAGACCATGCTGAAGACCACACAACTCCTGCTTCTTCTAGAAAACGACCTCATGGTCTGTGTGCTCAATGCCCACCTGCAGTCACTGGAGGACTCCCTCCACAGCTCTCATCTTTCCTAGATGGAGGTCTGTTTAGAGGACTGCTCATGCTTTGAATATATCTGTCACCACATCAACCAAGTCACATTCACAACATACATGATTGGTGCTGCCTCCTGACTGTGAATCATCTGCTTCCCTGCCACACCAGTGAATTAGATGATTCACTTTGAACCACTGGATGGGTCATCTGAATTTAACTCCTTTGAGTAACTTCACCTCAAAGCAGCTACTGAAAGTTAAGCATGAGAACCTTGCCACATCATTATAGCAGTTGCAGTACGAAATAGTATGTCCTTACTTTTCAATAGGGCTTTACAGTTGGTTAACAAAGAACTTTCATGCCCATTATCTAGCATACCCTCACAGTAAGAGCTAGAAAAAATAGGCATCTCTTCTGCTTTACCAAAAATTAAACCATTAAGAAGTTTATGTAACTTACCTAACTTTGCCTAACAGATTTGAGGTTAACATGGCACATGATTCTCAATGTTCTGACCCATTAGTGTGAGCCTGTCTTTGCCCCACTAACCACCATGCTATCTCCAGCCATCATGTCACAGGGTAGAGACTGGGAGCTCTGACTTTGGCACTACACTTTGAATCTTGAACCCATCACTCAGGTGCTTTGTGACCTCCAGAAAATCCACCTCCCAGGGATAAGATAAAGATTCAATGGAAAGCACTGTGCCTGGCGCACAGTTAACACTCCATAGCTGTCACTTGTTATTATTGCTGCCATGAGTATTAGCTACAGACATCACTGGCAGGGAGGCTGGTTCTGACCAAAAGGGCTAACATTCTATCTGGAGTCTCTTTCCTCTCCTACACATCCTTTTTTGATAAGAGGACAAAATGGTTATTTATGATCCATTTTTGTTATTTTTAGTTTGATAAAATAGAAATGTTTTGGAACTTATTCTCCAATTGTCAAGAATATTAGACTACATTATTACTATATGAGATTATGTTTGACAAAAGGAATAGAATTTTTTCCCAGAGAGATGAACTTAAACTCTAACTTAGTACCAAATCAACTGAGTTCGGTGACTCTGCTTTGTTCCATCAAATGAATATTAAAATACTAAATGATTAAGTAATACACTGGATCAAGTGAGTGGGCGAGCTATTATCAGGCAAGAAAAAAATATAGGATAAATTTCCTTGATACCTTCTTGGCTCAGTGAGTTGGTTCCTGACTAATTTATCAACAACATCTAGAAATTCAGAATGAACATATTAAATAAAGGAATAAATAAAATGTTGGCACCCAGGGAACCATTTGCCTTAGATGATGTAATTAAGCCTTCCATTTAATTATAGTAATGAAGAGTTTATGAACAACAATTCACTTCATTGCCATTACCAAACACAAATATGACCTTGGGGGAGACAGGGTAAGGGGGCAAGAGAATAAGTTACCTATCTGGCTAAGGGCTGTGTAGGTTCTCACTCCCTATGAAGGCCACATATTAACACAATAGCTCATCTTCTCTGAGCTTCTAGTGAGGATGGTCCTCTTGTCTCTACCTCTGTTCTTCCCTGCCCAACTCCCCTCAAGCAGCTGGTACCATGGGAATTTCTCACGTTTAGGAAGGACAAATGAAGAATGACACAGGAGGCCATAAGCATCAGAGTGGCCATAACATGCAGAGAAGTGACACATGATGGGAATCTAACCTAAGAAAACAGCTCATAAGAAAACAGAACTTCTATCAGGGATATTCTAAGCAGCACTCTTTTTTAAGGAGAAACATATATAGTACTAAAAACCACACAAGAGCAGTGCCTGTGGTTAGGGCGCCAGGCACATACACCGAGGCTGGTGGGTTCAAACCCAGCCCAGGCCAGTGAAAACAATAATGGCAACAACAACAACAAAAAAAAAAGCTGGGTGTTCTGGTGGGCACCTGTTGCCCCAGATACTTGGGAGGGTGAGGCAGGACAATGGCTTGAACTCAAGAATTAGAGGTTTCTGTGAGCTATGACACCATGGCACTCTACCCAGGGTGACAGTTGGAGACTCTGTCTAAAGAATAAAAATAATAAAAAATAAATTAAAACCACACAAATATGTAGAGGAGCCAGAAATACCAGGATGAAAACCATGATGGAATACTACACAGGTATTAAAAATAACAAGTTTGTGGAATGCAAGCATGTATAAATGCTCATATAAAACAGTATGAACTTTAGGCCAGAGGCACAGTAACTTAAAGAGCAAGAGGAAGTGAAAGGAAAATTAGGGCAAGGAAACAGATACACAAAAACACTCATGAAGAAGAATCAGCAGAAAAATCCTGGCAACATGAAATACCAGTCCAGAGCAACCCCTTCAAGGGACTATGAGGTAGCTACAGCAGAGGATTCCACCTATAAAGAAATGTTAGAAATGATAGAAGGGGAATTTAAAATACAGATGATGAAAACAATGAAGGAAATTGCTGAGAAAGTGGAAAATAACCCAAAGGAAATCCAAAAACAGAGTCAAAGAAGAGATGAACAATATGAAGAATATAGAAAGGATATAGCAGAGTTGAAGGAACTGAAGCAGTCAATTAGGAAACTTAAAGATGCAATAGAAAGTATCAACAACAGATTAGATCATGCAGAAGAAAGAATCTCAGAGGTAGAGGTAAAGCTCTTGAGAAAACTCAGATAGTTAAAGAGGCAGAAAAGAAGAGAGAGACAGAATTCTGTTCACTGACAGAATTATGGGACTTTATAAAGTGTTCAAACATATGAGTTATAGGTATACCAGAAGGGGAAGAAAAATGCCCCAGAGGAATGGAAGCCATTCTAGAGAATATTATAAATGAAAATTTCCCAAATTTCACCAAAGATTCTGACATACTCCTTTCAGAGGGATATCGGTCCCCTAGTCACCTCAACTCAAATACAGCTTTTCCAAGACACATTGTGATGAATCTATCTAAAGTCAATACAAAAAAAAGATTTTGCAAGCTGCCAGGAGTAAGCGCCAACTGACCAACATGGGCAAATCCATCAGGTTGACCGCGAACTTCCCTAATGAAACTTTTCAAGCCAGAAGACAATGGTCATCTACCTTTAATCTACTTCAACAGAACAATTTTAAGCCAAAAATTCTATTTCCTGCTAAACTAAGCTTTAAAATTTACAGAGAAATCAAATCTTTTACTGATATGCAAATATTGAGGAAATTTGCCACAACAAGAACAGCTTTACAGGAAATTTTTCAACCTGCTCTACACATTGACCATCACAATGGACCTTCAGCAAAGTAAAAACCCAGAAATTAAAGGACAGCTTTAATATCCACAATGATGCAAAAGATAAAACTAAGCAATGGACTTTAACAAAATAAGATGAATAGAACACTACCACACTTATCAATTATCTCAATAAATGCCAATGACTTGAATTCCCCACTGAAGAAGCACAGATTGGCTGATTGGATTAAAAAACACAAGCCATCTATTTTCTGTCTGCAAGAAACACACCTCACGTCAAAAGTCAAATTAAAACTCAGAGTTAAGGGTTGGAGTCAATTTTTCAGGCAAACAGAATTCAGAAGAAAAGAGGGGTTGCAATCTTATTTTCAGATACATGTGGTTTTAAAGCAACTAAAGTCAAAGAAGACAATAATGGTCACTTCATATTGGTCAAGGGAAAAATACAACAAGAAGACATTTCAATTCTTAATATTTATGCCCCAAATTTACATGCTCCCAGAATCTTGAAACAGACCTTGCTTAGTATGAGCAGTATGATATCCTACAACACCATGATAACAGGGGACTTCAATACCCCTCTCTCAGAGCTGGCCAGATCCTCTAAACAGAAATTAAACAAAGATATAAAAGATTTAAATGAGACCCTAAAACAACTATGCTTGATTGACCTATATAGAACACTCCATCCCAATGATAAAGAGTATATATTCTTCTCATCATCTCATGGAAATGGAACATTCTCCAAAATTGATTATATCCTAGGACACAAAACAAACCTCAACAGAATTTTCAAAATTTCAATTGTCTGATTCCTTTTCTGAATGTATTTATGTTCGTTCATTCTTTTTTTTTTTTTTTTTTGTAGAGACAGAGTCTCACTTTATCGCCCTTGGTAGAGTGCCATGGCGTCACACAGCTTACAGCAACCTCCAACTCCCGGGCTTAGGCCTCTTGCCTCCGCCTCCTGAGTAGCTGAGACTACAGGTGCCCTCCACAACGCCCGGCTATTTTTGTTGTTTTTGTTGCAGTTTGACTGGGGCTGGGTTTGAACCCGCCACCCTCGGTATATGGGACTGGCGCCCTACTCACTGAGCCATAGGTGCTGCCCTATGTTCGTTCATTCTTTATGAGGTTTTTGTTTCTAGTCCTTATCTAAACATTGTTATTCTAGTGAGGATGGTCCTCTGGAACCTTTTTAAGTCTTTTTAATTTTGTGAAGGCAAAAAAAAAAAAAAAAAAAAAGACTCAGCCAGGAAGAAATAGAGCTCCTGAACAGACCAATTTCAAGCACTGAGATCAAAGAAACAATAAAAAATCTTCCAACCAAAAAATGCCCTGGTCCAGATGGCTTCACTCCAGAATTCTATCAAACCCTCAAGGAAGAGCGTATTCCTGTACTGCAGAAATTATTCCAAAAAATTGAGGAAGAAGGAATCTTCCCCAACACATTCTATGAAGCAAACATCACCCTGATACCAAAACCAGGAAAAGACCCAAACAAAAAGGAGAATTTCAGACCAATCTCACTCATGAACATAGACGCAAAAATTCTCAACAAAATCCTAGCCAATAGATTACAGCTTATCATCAAAAAAGTCATTCATCATGATCAAGTAGGCTTCATCCCAGGGATGCAAGGCTGGTTTAACATACGCAAGTCTATAAACGTTATCCACCATATTAACAGAGGCAAAAATAAAGATCACACGATCCTCTCAATAGATGCAGAAAAAGCATTTGATAAAATCCAGCATCCTTTTCTAATTAGAACACTGAAGAGTATAGGCATAGGTGGCACATTTCTAAAACTGACTGAAGCTATCTATGACAAACCCACAGCCAATATTTTACTGAATGGAGTAAAACTGAAAGCTTTTCCTCTTAGAACTGGAACCAGATAAGGTTGTCCTCTGTCACCTTTACTATTCAACGTAGTGCTGGAAGTTCTAGCCAATACAATTAGGCAAGACAAGGAAATAAAGAGAATCCAAATGGGAGCAGAGGAGGTCAAACTCTCCCTCTTTGCTGACGACATGATCTTATACTTAGAGAACCCCAGAGACTCAACCACAAGACTCCTAGAAGTCATCAAAAAATACAGTAATGTTTCAGGATATAAAATCAATGTCCACAAGTCAGTAGCCTTTGTGTACACCAATAACAGTCAAGATGAGAAGCTAATTAAGGATACAACTCTCTTCACCATAGTCTCAAAGAAAATGAAATACCTAGGAATATACCTAATGAAGGAGGTGAAGGACCTCTATAAAGAAAACTATGAAATCCTCCTCAGAAAGGAAATAGCAGAGGATATTAACAAATGGAAGAACATACCATGCTCATGGATGGAAGAATCAACATTGTTAAAATGTCTATACTTCCCAAAGCAATCTACCTATTCAATGCCATTCCTATCAAAATACCAACATTGTACTTTCAAGATTTGGAAAAAATGATTCTGCGTTTTGTATGGAACCAGAAAAAACCCCGTATAGCTAAGGCAGTTCTCTGTAACAAAAATAAAGCTGGGGCCATCAGCATACCAGATTTTAGTCTGTACTACAAAGCCATCATGCTCAAGACAGCATGGTACTGGCACAAAAACAGAGACATAGACAATTGGAATCGAATTGAAAACCAAGAAATTAAACTAACATTTTACAACCACCTAATCTTTGATAAACCAAACAAGAACATACCTTGGGGGAAAGACTCCCTATTCAATAAATGGTGTTGGGAGAACTGGATGTCTACATGTAAAAGACTGAAACTGGACCCACACCTTTCCCCACTCACAAAAATTGATTCAAGATGGATAAAGGACTTAAACTTAAGGCATGAAACAATAAAAATCCTCCAAGAAAGCATGGGAAAAACACTGGAAGATATTGGCCTGGGGAAAGACTTCATGAAGAAGACTGCCATGGCAATTGCAACAACAACAAAAATAAACAAATGGGACTTCATTAAACTGAAAAGCTTCTGTACAGCTAAGGAGACAATAACCAAAGCAAAGAGACAACCTACACAATGGGAAAGGATATTTGCATATTTTCAATCAGACAAAAGCTTGATAACTAGGATCTATAGAGAACTCAAATTAATCCACATGAAAAAAGCCAACAATCCCATATATCAATGGGCAAGAGACATGAATAGAACTTTCTCTAAAGACGACAGACGAATGGCTAACAAACACATGAAAAAATGTTCATCATCTCTATATGTTAGAGAAATGCAAATCAAAACAACCCTGAGATATCATCTAACCCCAGTGAGAATGGCCCACATCACAAAATCTCAAAACTGCAGATGCTGGCGTGGATGTGGAGAGCAGGGAACACTTTTACACTGCTGGTGGGACTGCAAACTAGTACAACCTTTCTGGAAGGAAGTATGGAGAAACCTCAAAGCACTCAAGCTTGACCTCCCATTTGATCCTGCAATCCCATTACTGGGCATCTACCCAGAAGGAAAGAAATCCTTTTATCATAAGGACACTTGTACTAGACTGTTTATTGCAGCTCAATTTACAATCGCCAAAATGTGAAAACAGCCTAAATGCCCACCAACCCAGGAATGGATTAACAAGCTGTGGTATATGTATACCATGGAATACTATTCAGCCATTAAAAAAAATGGAGACTTTACATCCTTCGTATTAACCTGGATGGACATGGAAGACATTATTCTTAGTAAAGCATCAGAAGAATGGAGAAGCATGAATCCTATGTACTCAATTTTGATATGAGGACAATTAATGCCAATTATGTTTATGGGGGGGGAACAGAAAGAGGGAAGGAGGGAGGTGGGTGGGGCCTTGGTGTGTGTCACAATTTATGGGGACAAGACATGATTGCAAGAGGGACTTTACCTAACAATTGCAATCAGTGTAACCTGGCTTATTGTACCCTCAATTATTCCCCAACAATAAAAAAAAAAAATCAAAATAAAGAAATAGAATCATATTTTAAAAATCAGAAAAAAACGGAAACCTAATGAACACATGTATATGTAAAAATAATAAAAAAAAGAATTGAAATTTTACCTTGCATCTTCCCAGACCATAAGGCACTAAAAGTGGAACTCAACTCCAATGAAAACTTTGAACCTCACACAATGGCATGGAAGTCAAACAACCTTATGCTGAATGACAGTTGGGTGCAGGAAGAAATAAAAAAGGAAATCATTAACTTCCTTGAGTATAACAATGAAGACAGAAGCTACCATAACCTGTGGGATACAGCAAAAGCAGTCCTGAGAGGAAAATTTATTGCTTTAGAAGCCTACATTTGAAAAACAGAAAGAGAGTGCATCAACAAACTCACAAGCCATCTTATGGAATTGGAAAAAGAAGAACAATCTAAGCCTAACCCCGGCAGAAGAAAAGAAATATCCAAAATTAAATCAGAGATTAATGAAATTGAAAACAAAAGAATCATTCAGAAAATTAATGAAACAAGGAGTTGGTTTTTTGAAAAAAATAAATTAAATAGACAAACCTTTGGCAAGACTAACTAGAAATAGAAAATTAAAATCTCTAGTAACCTCAGTCAGAAATGATAAAGGGGAAACAACAACTGATCCCACAGAGATACGAGAGATTATCTTTGAATACTACCAGAAACTTTATGCCCAGAAATCTGACAATGTGAAGGAAATGGAATATTTGGAATCACACCCTCTCCCTAGACTTAGCCTGGATGAAATAGAGCTCCTGAACAGACCAATTTCCAGCACTGAGATCAAAGAAACAATAAAAAAATCTCTCAACAAAAAAATGCCCTGGTCTGAATTGCTTCACACCAGAATTCTATCAAACCTTCAAAGAAGAGCTTATTCCCATACTGCAGAAATTATTTCAAAAAGTTGAGGAGGAAGGAATCTTCCCCAACACATTCTATGAAGCAAAGATCACCCTGATACCAAAACCAGGAAAAGACCAAACTAAAAAGGAGAACTTTAGACTAATTTCACTAATGAATATAGATGCAAAAATTCTCAATAAAATCCTAGCCAATAGATTACAGCTTATCATCAAAAAAGTCATACATCATGATCAAAGTACGTTTCATCCCAGGGATGCAAGGCTGGTTTAATACATGTAAATCCATAAATGTTATTCACCATATCAACAGAAGCAAAAACAAAGCCTATGTGATCCTTTCAATAGATTCAGAAAAAGCATTTGATAAAATTCAGCATCCTTTTCTAATTAGAAGAACACTGAAGAGTTTAGTCATAGGTGGCACATTTCTTAAACTGATTGGAGCTATCTATGATAAACTCACAGCTAATAATTTACTGAATGGAGTTAAACTGAAAGCTTTTCCTCTTAGAACTGGAACAAGACAAGGTTGTCTTCTGTTACCATTACTATTCAACATAGTGCTGGATGTTCTAGCCAATACAATTAGGCAAGACAAGAAAATAACGGGCATCTAAATGGGAGCAGAGGAGGTCAAACTCTCCCTCTTTGTGGATGATATGATCTTATACTTAGAGAACCCCCAAAAATCAACCACAAGACTCTTGGAAGTCATAAAAAAATACAGTAATGTCTCAGGATATAAAATCAATTATATCAAAGGCCACAAGTAAGTTGCCTTTATATATGCCAATAACAGCTAAGATGAGAGGTTAATTAAGGACACAACTCCCTTTACCATAGCCCCAAAGAAAATGAAATACCTAGGAATATACCTAACAAAAGAGGTGAAGGACCTCTATAAAGAAAATTATGAAACCCTAAGAAAGGAAATAGCAGAGGATTCTAACAAATGGAAGAACATATCATGCTCATGGCTGGGAAGAATCAACATTGTTAAAATATCTATTTTAACATTGCCAGAGCAATCTACTGATTCAACGCCATCCCTATTAAAATACTAACATCCTAGGGGGGCACCTGTGGCTTAAAGAAGTAGGGCACTGGCCCCATATCCTGGAGGTGGCGGGTTCAAACCCATCCCCAGCCAAAAACTGCAAAAATAAATAAACAAACAAATAAATAAATAAATAAAATAAAATACCAACATCCTATTTTCTTTTTTTTTTTGGCCGGGGCTGGGTTTGAACCTGCCATCTCTGGCATATGGGACCGGCTCCCTACCCGCTGAGCCACAGGCGCCACCCCCAACATCCTATTTTCAAACTTGGATACTAAATGTAAAGTATAAATGTTTTAAAACAATAAAAAAAAGACTTGGAAAAAATAATTCTGCCTTTTATATGGAACCAGAAAAAAAACCCAGATAGCTAAGGCTATTCTTAATAATAAAAACAAAGCCGGGGGCATCAGCATACCAGATTTTAGTCTGTACTGCAAAGCCATAGTGCTCAAGACAGCATGGTACTGGCACAAAAATAGAGACACAGACATTGGGAATCAAATAGAAAACCAGGATATGAAACCAACAACCTACAACCATCTAATCTTTGATAACCAAACAAGAACATACTCTGGGGGAAAGACTCCCTATTCAATAAATGGTGCTGGACAAACTGGATATCCACATGTAAAAGACTGAAACTGGACCCACACCTTACTCCACTCACAAAAATTGATTCAAGATGGATAAAGGACTTAAATTTAAGGCATGGAACAATAAAAATCCTCAAAGAAAACATAGGAAAAACACTGAAAGATATCGGCCTGGGGAAAGACTTTATGAAGAAGACTGCCATGGCAATTGCAACAACAAAAATAAACAAATGGGATTTAATTAAACTGAAAATCTTCTGTTTCAGCTAAGGAGACAACAACAAAAGCAAATAGACAACCTACACACTGGGAAAGGATATTTGCATATTTTAAATCAGACAAAAGCTTGATGACTAGGATCTATAGAGAACTTAAATTAATCCACGTGAAAAAAGCCAACAATCCCATATATCAATGGGGAAGAGAGATGAACAGAATCTTCTCTAAAGAAGGCAGACAAATGGCTAGCAAACATGAAAAAATGCTCACCATCCCTAATTATTAGAGAAATGCAAATTAAAACCAGTCTGAGATATCATCTAACCCCAGCGAGAATGGCCCATATCACAAAATCTCAAAACTGCAGATGCTGGCGTGGACGTGGAGAGAAAGGAACATTTTTACACTGCTGGTGGGACTGCAAACTAATACAACCTTTTTGGAAGGAAGTATGGAGAAACCTCAAAGGACTCAACCTAGACCTCCCATTTGATCCTGCAATCCCATTACTGGGCATCTATCCAGAAAGAAAAAAAAATTTTATTATAAAGACACTTGTACTGTTTACCGCAGCTCAATTTACAATCACTAAAATGTGGAAACAGCCTAAATGCCCTTCAACCCAGGAATGGATTGGCAAGCTGTGGTATATGTACACCATGGAATACTATTCAGCCATTAAAAAGATAGAGATTTTGCAGCATTTGTATTAACCTGGATGGAGGTGGAACACATTATTCTTAGTGAAGCATCACAGGAATGAAGAAGCATGAATCCTATGTATTCAACTTTGATATGAGGACAATTAATGATAATTAAGGACATGGTGGGGGTGGGAAGGGGAGAGCAGTAAGAGAAAGAAGGAGGGAGGAGGTGAGGGAAAGGAAAATGAAAAAGAAAAGAAAATAGTGACTAATTCTCACATAAATTTGATTTAATTTTGACCAAAGTACATTATTTGAACAATGATTTTTAATTCAACTTGTTAATATGTTGTTTAGGATATTGCATCCTCATTTGTAAGTGAACTTATGTTTGTAATTTCCCTTTATAATAATGTATTTTTTTCCGATTTTAATATCAGTTATATCCAGATGAAGTAGAATTATTTTCAAGTATTTCTTCTTTTTCTGTAGTCTATAAGATTTGGCATGATCTGTTTTTTTAAATTATCTTTTATTAAACAAAAATAAATGTTCTCTATTTTTTGAGACTTTGGAAAAAACAAAGAAGTTAACTGATGACTCCATACTGAACCTCAGAGTCAAAGCATTCTATGATAGACATACTTTTATCTGACAATGTGAATGTTACTTTCTTTGCATTATTATTATTATTATTGCTCAATATTTCATTGCAGCAATCATCTGATTTCTTTTCCAATTGTATTTATCTTTGTTTGCTCTTTACGAGGTTTTTGTTTGTAGTCCTTATCTTAAAAATTATTATTGTTATTAAATTTTAAGCCTCTTTAATTTTGTGAAGGCAAAAAGCAGAAACCAAATAAACACACATACCTGTATAGAGAAAATTTTAAAAAATTACAAAAAAAAAACACCCCAAACCAGTGTGAACCAGTATGAAAGTCACAACCATTCATGTTAAAATTCATGTATATCTTTGCATTAAATTCTTGAATTTAATGCTATAAATGCTATAAAAAATGCTATAAAAATCTCACAGCCCAAGAGATTAGCATCTTTATGAATTTATCCTATTTCAAGTTAAATGAACGACACAACTATACCAGCACATTTCCTTGGTAAGGTCATTTCTCAGTCTGGCAAGTTTGATTTGAGACTTCCTCCATCACAGTTCTCCGTAGCAAAATCCTAGAAGGTGTCCATGATGCTCACTCGCTCTGCCTGCTCACGTTCAGTAACATAATCCCTCTTTTCCTGGTGTCCCAGCCACGCTGGTCTTTTGGATCTTTGAATTTGCCACATCCTTTTCTGTCTCAAGGTCTTCCCCTCCACACTTCTCTTGCCCCAGGTCAGTCAGCTAGACTTAGATTTCGTGTTTCTGTGCCTCAACTGTTATTACTCCTGGGGGCCTACACTTTTCCTTTAGAACACTTAGCACATGTTGTAATTATAAACGTATTACATGCTTTTTGTTTTACTGTGTCCCCCTTTCCCCCAAAGACAGTAAGTTCCAGGAGGAATGTAATGCTTTGCTTTATGTGTCAGCTTGGTTGGAGAGAGCCCAAGAGTAGAATGAGTAAAGCACATTGCCCTCTCTAATGTGACAGGCCTCATCCAATAAGCTGGAGACCTAAATAGGACCAAAAATTTGACCCTCCCTTAGGTAGGAGAGAATTCTTTCTGCCTGACTGCCTTTAAACTGTGACGCGGGCTTCTTTCCTGCCTTCAAGATTCCGTATCTTGAGCCTGCTGGCCTTTCGACAGGTACCACACCATCAGGTCTCCTGGTTCTCAGGTCCTAAGATGGAGATGGAAACAAACCAACAGCTTTCTTGGGTTTCCAACTTGCTGACTCACCCTGCACATCTTAGAACTTGCCCACCTTCATCATCACATAAGCCAATTACTGGTGATAAATCTCTTAGGTATGAACAACTCCTTCGTTTTGTTTCTCTGGAGAATTCTGACTCCATCATTTATGGAGCTGTACAGAATCATTTATCTACCTAGTGCTAACACAGCGCATGGCCTAGACTGGTTGTCCAATACAACTTTACTGAATGAACATATGTGTGTATGTGCATACAGATGGGCGGGTGGATGAGCGGATGGCTGGATGAAATTCTGTGAATAAAATATTCATAATTTTGTTTTCTTTTGTCCACAAAAAATTCCCTGTGGTGTATGTAGACTATTGAATAATGCCTGTGCTTACTTGAATAATGCTTTTTTTCAAAGCATTTTTATATACAACAGTAACTTCTTTGATTCTTAGAACTTATTCCATATTCAATTTTGAAGACATGGAAGGTCAGAGAAATTAACTGATTTGCCAAAGCTCATACAGTGAACTAAGTGGTGGAGCAAAGTCTAGAATCTAGACCTTTTAGATTCCTGCCAAGGATAGACTTGGACCCCTCTGCCTCTGCAGCCACTTATATGCCACTATATCCATTGCATGGTGCAATGGTAAGCCATGGAGGGCTGAAAGGCACAGAGAATTATCCTTATAGGTCTTTCTACAGTCCAGGCATGGCAATGGTAAGCCCCAGAGGGCTGAAAGGCACAGAGAATTATCCTTATAGGTCTTTCTACAGTCCAGGAATGGCAATGGTGAGCCCTGCAGGGCTGACAGGCACAGAGCAGTATCCTTACCGTCTTTCTACTGTCCAGGAATGACAGGAGGTAACAGTGCCACAATCTGGAAAGAGGGTCCTGGCCCTGACCATGTGGGGCTGGAATGGTGAGGTCATTGGTGAGGCTCTCGGTGGTCACTCTTTCACATGCAACTCACAGTTGTTCAATGCCTCATTTTCAGAGTTACTCTGATGCCCATGCAACAGTCATATCAAACTATTGATTAATGATAGTTCATCAGCTATCAAATGGCTCCATAGACAACAAACTCAGATGCAACGCAACAGAATGTCTAGAGCAGGGGCTCACAGACCAAGCCCTGGGTTGGAGCCCCAAAGGTGTGGTCAGAAGAGTCAAATGGCACAAAGAAGCCAATGTGGATATTCTAGCACTGACTGTTGCTCTAGCAAAGCCATGACCTTAGTTACCATCTTGTTCAGACTACCTGAATATTTACAAAAATACAAACTCAAAGAGCAGAGGTGTGGTAGAGGATGGCCTAGGACACAAAATGACAAGTAATCAAGTGAAGGTCTGATCACAATTTGAATGCAGAAAACCCTTTCCGCTGCCATATGCTTTTAGTGCACCCTTTTTACCATTTCAATTTCACATCCTGTTAAAGCTTTCATCTTCTTTTCAGCCCCTGTCTACAGTAGCTTTCATGAAGAGCTTGATGATGACAGCTGTGTCTTCTGGGAAAAGCACGGTCTAATTTTTTTTCCACAGCAGCATCTTAGGATAGTTGCCACCACTTAAAAAGGTGGGGGTTGCCAGGCCAGCAGTGTAAGGACTGCTTATTTCTCCCCTGACAGCATCTGTTCTGTCCCAGCAGCTGCCTCCAGGTGAATAGCAGGTGGTACTTGATGTTGACTGCATTGCTGATGCTGGGATTTACCCCAAACAAGAGTAACTTAAAAAATAAACAACCCAGGGGTTGAATGTGCATTGCCTCTCTTACACTGTTTGTGTTATTAAATCACTATATTTTTGCATTATGCATTTGCATTACTAAAATAATAAAATGGGGCAGTGCCTGTGGCTCAGTGAGTAGGACGCCAGCCCCATATACCAAGGGTGGCAGGTTCGAAACCGGCTCCAGCCAGCTAAAACAGCAGTGGCAACTGCAACAAAAAATAGCCAGGCATTGTGGTGGGTGCCAGCTACTTGGGAGGCTGAGGCAAGAGAATCGCTTAAGCCCAAGAGTTGGAGGTTGCTGTGAGCTGTAATGCCACAGCACTCTACCGAGGGTGACAAAGTGAGACTCTGTCTCAAAAAAATAAAAAATAAATAAAACAATAAAATGGTTAATTACTTGAAGGGAACACTGTAAGGAGATTAAAGCAAATAAATGCAATAATAAAAATAGCTACCATTTTAAGCACCTTATCTATACAGTATATTTTTTAGTTTTCACAATACCCATTTTACTAATGAGGAAAATGCGATTCAAGATGCCAGAAGACCCTGGGATAAAACCGACTTAGTCATGATGTATAATTTGTTTGACGTGTTGTTGGATTCTGTTTGTTAGGATCTTGTTGAATATTTTTGCATCTATATTCATTAGTGATATCAGTCTATAATTTTCTTTTCTTGTTGGGTCTTTTCCTGGTTTGGGGATCAGGGTGATGTTTGCTTCATAGAACATGTTAGGTAGTCTTCCTTCTTTTTCTACCTTTTGGAACAGGTTGAGTAATATAGGTACTAATTCCTCTTTAAAGGTTTGGTAGAATTCTGACGTGAAACCATTTGGTCCCAGGCTTTTCTTTTTAGGGAGGTTTTGTATGGTTCATGCTATTTCCGAACTTGATATGGGCCTGTTCAATATTTCTACTTGATTCTGGCTAAGTCTTGGAAGGTGACGTGCTTCCAAGTATCGGTCAATTTCCTTCAGATTTTCGTATTTCTGAGAAAAAGTTTCTTGTAATATTCTTTAAGGATTTTTTGGATTTCTGAGGAGTCTGTTGTTATTTCGTCTTTGTTGTTTCTGATTGATGAGATTACAGATTTTACTCTTTTTTCCTGATTAGGTTGGCCAAAGGTTTATCTATTTTATTGACCTTTTCAAAAAACCAGCTTTTTGATTTATTGATCTGTTGTATTATTCTTTTGTTTTCAATTTCATTTAATTCTGCTCTAATTTTGGTTATTTCTTTTCTTCTACTGGGTTTGGAGTTGGAATGTTCTTCCTTTTCCAGTTGCTTGAGATGTCCCATTAAGTTGTTAACATCCTCTCTTTCCGTTCTCTTGAGGAAGGCTTGCAGTGCTATAAATTTCCCTCTTAGAACTGCCTTTGCGGTGTCCCAGAGGTTCTGATAGTTCGTGTCTTCATTGTCGTTTTGTTCCAAAAAATTGGCGATTTCTTTCTTAATCTCATCTCTGACCCAGCTATCATTCAGCATAAGGTTATTTAACTTCCATGTTTTTGTATGAGTATGCAGATTCCTGTTGTTACTCAGCTCAAGTTTTATTCCATGGTGGTCCGAGAAGATGCATGGAATAATTTCAATTCCTTTCAATTTACTGAGGTTAGACTTGTGACCTAAGATGTGATCGATTTTGGAGTAAGTTCCGTGGGCTGATGAGAAGTATGTGTATTCACTTTCTTTGGGATGAAATGTTCTGTAGATGTCTGCTAAATCCAAATGTTGGATGGTTAGGTTTAAATCTAAGATTTCTTTGCTCAGCTTCTTGTTGGAGGATCGATCCAACACTGCCAAAGGAGTGTTGAAATCTCTGACCATTATGGAGCTGGAGGAAATCAAGTTGCTCATATCTGTTAGAGTTTCTCTTATAAATTGAGGTGCATTCTGGTTGGATGCATAGATATTAATAATTGAGATCTCATCATATTGAGTATTACCCCTAACAAATATGAAGTGACCATTCTTGTCCTTCCTTACTTTTGTTGGTTTAAAGCCTATTGTATCTGCAAATAAAATTGCAACACCTGCTTTTTTCTGATTACCATTTGCCTGAACATAAATCTATAAATGTAATCCAGCACATAAACAAATTAAAAAACAAAGACCATATGATTCTCTCAATCGATGCAGAAAAAGCTTTTGATAATATCCAGCATCCCTTCATGATCAGAACACTTAAGAAAATCGGTATAGAAGGGACATTTCTTAAACTGATAGAGACCATCTACAGCAAACCCACAGCCAATATCATACTGAATGGAGTTAAATCAGAATCATTTCCACTCAGATCAGGAACCAGACAAGGCTGCCCATTGTCTCCATTGCTTTTTAACATTGTAATGGAAGTTTTAGCCACTGCAATTAGGGAAGAAAAGGCGATCAAGGGTATCCATATAGGGTCAGAGCAGAGCAAACTTTCGCTCTTTGCAGATGATATGATAGTATATCTGGAAAACACTAGGGACTCTACTACAAAACTCTTAGAAGTGATCAAGGAATACAGCAGTGTCTCAGGTTACAAAATCAACACTCATATATATACCAACAACAGTCAAGTTGAAAAAACAGTTAAGGACTATATCCCATTCACAGTAGTGCCAAAGAAGATGAAATATTTGGGAATTTATCTAACAAAGGACGTGAAAGATCTCTATAAAGAGAACTATGAAACTTAAGAAAAGAAATAGCAGAGGGAAGGAGGGAGGGGGGTGGGGCCTTGGTGTGTGTCACACTTTATGGGGGCAAGACATGATTGCAAGAGGGACTTTACCTAACAATTGCAATCAGTGTAACGTGGCTTATTGTACCCTCAATGAATCCCCAACAATAAAAAAAATAATAATAATAAAAAAAAGAAAAGAAATAGCTGAAAATATTAACAAATGGAAAAACATACCATGCTCATGGCTGGGAAGAATCAACATTGTTAAAATGTCCATACTACCCAAAGCAATATATAATTTCAATGCAATCTCTATTAAAACTCCACTGTCATACTTTAAAGATCTTGAAAAAACAATACTTCATTTTATATGGAATCAGAAAAAGCCTCAAATAGCCAAGACATTACTCAGAAATAAAAACAAAGCAGGAGGAATTACGCTACCAGACCTCAGACTATACTACAAATTGATAGTGATCAAAACAGCATGGTATTGGCACAAAAACAGAGAAGTAGATGTCTGGAACAGAATAGAGAACCAAGAGATGAATCCAGCTACTTACCGTTATTTAATCTTTGACAAGCCAATTAAAAATATTCAGTGGGGAAAAGATTCCCTATTTAACAAATGGTGCTGGGTGAACTGGCTGGCAACCTGTAGAAGACTGAAACTGGACCCACACCTCTCACCATTAACCAAGATAGACTCTCACTGGATTAAAGATTTAAATCTAAGACATGAAACTATAAAAATACTAGAAGAGAGTGTAGGGAAAACCCTTGAAGAAATTGGGTTGGGTGAGTTTTTTATGAGAAGGACCCCCCAGGCAATTGAAGCTGCTTCAAAAATACACTATTGGGACTTGATCAAACTAAAAAGCTTCTGCACAGCCAAGAACACAGTAAGTAAAGCAAGCAAACAGCCCTCAGAATGGGAGAAGATATTTGCAGGTTATGTCTCCGACAAAGGTTTAATAACCAGAATCCACAGAGAACTCAAACGCATTAGCAAGAATAGAACAAGGGATCCCATCACAGGCTGGGCAAGGGATTTGAAGAGAAACTTCTCTGAAGAAGACAGGTGTGCAGCCTTCAGACATATGAAAAAATGCTCATCATCTTTTTTTTTTTTTTTTTTTTTGGCCGGGGCTGGGTTTGAACCCACCACCTCCGGCATATGGGACCAGCGCCCTACTCCTTGAGCCACAGGCGCCACCCAATGCTCATCATCTTTAATCATCAGAGAAATGCAAATCAAAACTACTTTGAGATACCATCTAACTCCAGTGAGACTAGCCTATATCACAAAATCCCAAGACCAGAGATGTTGGCCCAGATGTGGAGAAAAGGGAACACTTTTACACTGCTGGTGGGAATGCAAATTAATACATTCCTTTTGGAAAGAGATATGGAGAACACTTAGAGATCTAAAAATAGATCTGCCATTCAATCCTGTAATCCCTCTACTGGGCATATACCCAGAAGACCAAAAATCACATCATAACAAAGATATTTGTACCAGAATGTTTATTGCAGCCCAATTCATAATTGCTAAGTCATGGAAAAAGCCCAAGTGCCCATCGATCCACGAATGGATTAATAAATTGTGGTATATGTACACCATGGAATATTATGCAGCCTTAAAGAAAGATGGAGACTTTACCTCTTTCATGTTTACATGGACAGAGCTGGAACATATTCTTCTTAGTAAAGTATCTCAAGAATGGAAGAAAAAGTACCCAATGTACTCAGCCCTACTATGAAACTCATTTAGGGTTTTCACATGAAAGCTATAACCCAGTTACAACCTAAGAATAGGGGGAAGGGGGAAAGGGAGGGGAGGAAGGCGGGAGGTGGGTAGAGGGAAGGGGATTGGAGGGATTACACCAGCGGTGCATCTTACAAGGGTATATGTGAAACTTGGTAAACGGTCTGTGAAGCTAGTGAATGATGCCCCATGATCATATCAATGTACACAGCTATGATTTAATAAAAAACAAACAAACAAACAAACAAAAACAAGATGCCAGAAGAGACTTACCCAATGGGGAGTTTGAAGTCAGGAGATTAAGTCTCTTGACAATTATGCTATTCATTAGCTGTGTGGCCTTAGGCAAGTCTCTTTACCCCTCTGGGCTTCAATTTCCTTTCTGGAAAAAGGAAATGAGTGAGTTAGACTTGCAGATGGAATAGGTGACTGCCGATAGAATTGGTCCCTTCCTGCTCTAAGTTTCTTCATGATGACTCTTATTGCTTTCCTTCATTAATGATCATTCTAGGACTTTTTTTTTGCAGGGGGGCGGGGGTTGTTTTGTTTTTCTTAATCCACATAATTTTCTCATTATCCAACTTTCACTTTCTCACTTCTTAGAGTAGATTTCCCTGGCCAATCCTGCTGAAGTAGGTTGCCCACTCTCCTCTTCTCATTATTACATCCCTGGGTTTTATTTTCTTCATGAAACTTCCTTCCTTCCCTTCCTTCCTCTCCTTCCTTCCCTTCCCCCTTCCCTTCCCTCCCTTCCTTCCTTCCTTTCCCTTCCTTCCCCCAAGAAAGTGTAACCTCTACAAGGACAAGGATGTTGTCTGCACTGCCATGCTTAAATACTGGTATTGGATGTCCTTTACTGAGTACCTTACAAAGTCTAAACACCTCAGCACAGCACACACTACTGCCACAAACTGGTCCCTATTTTCCCTGCAGAACATAGCGATCAATCAATAAATATTTGTTGATTGAATCAATGAATAAATCCAATTTGTCATGAGTTCATTTGCTTCTGCCACAGAAAACTCACTGTGCTGTTCAATATGGTCTTCAATAGTACATTTGGCTATTTAAATTTAAAGTAATTTAAAGTCAAAGTCAAAGTTCAGTCCCTCAGCCTCACCAGCCATGTTTCCAGTCTCAGGAGCTGTGTGTGAAAGGTGGCTGCATTACAGAGAGATGAGAATGTGTCCATCAGCACAGAGCTCTATGGAGGCGGGCCGTGCCATGTCTGGCCCTCCTCTCTAGCCTCACCAGGATCACTCGCCCAGATGCTTGTAACAGCCTTTAACTGGTCTGAGAGTACTTTCCTCCTGACTCATCCACTCTCCAGACTGCCCCATTTATTTACTTCATTTATTCAGGCAGCAGATATTTAAGGCTCTGTGCTAGGCATAGAAGACAAAACCAGGCACAAGTCAGGTCTAGTTCCAACTCAATGAACACACATGTGGAGGTTATTCCCATGTTTAAAGACTAATGCTGGCTCCTCCTTGCCAAAGCACCAGACAGCATTCCCAGACCCCTGTGCTGTGCTCTGAGGGACATAGCACAGCTAACTCTGCTGTCTCAGGAGGGGTCAGCTGAAATGCTGGTTCCTGTATGTGTGATGTGTGGGGGGCATGGGAGTGAGTGGTGGTGTGGTGGGCAGTGTGTATGTGGTGGTGTATGGAGTATACGTGTGTGTTCAGTGGTATGCAGGGTGTGTGTGTGTGTTTATGTAGGGAGAATGTGTGTGTGGGGGGGTGCATATGGGGCATGTATGAAGGGGTGAGGTGGGGTGTGTGGGGTGTGCATATGGTAGGGAGGTGGGGTGAAGTGTGGTGTGTATGCAGTAGGGTGTGTGGTGGAGCGTGGGGTGGGGGCATGTGGTATGGTGTGTGTGTGTGCATTTGTGTTGGTAGGAGGGGCTGCAGTGCCATGGGTCACACTCATGTCTCTGGCCCTAGAGGTGGGGACGCCCTGGAGCAAAGGGTCTGGTGCTCCAGCATCAGTTTCACATCTTTGCATCACCCCCTGCTGGGCCTGTACCCAGCACCTTACCTCTGTTCTCTGTCTTCTGTGTACCCAGTCACACCTCAGGGAGTTCACATGGGCCTGTCCGTCCATGAGATTTTCTTTCTCAATCACTGTCTTCGTCCTTCAGAACCACTTCCCATGTCCCTCCCTGCGAATCGTTCCCAGCAGTCCAGACAAGTCAGGGGCACTCTTCTCAATGTATCTGCAGATGTGTGTTGTGAAGTCCAGAGTGGTATGTATGGTGCTTACTCTAACCCCTTATTTAAATAAGCCTCCTCCAGTGCATGAAATACAATAGGTCCCCAATAAGTGATGCTGGATGAATAAAGGAATGATGAATGGAAGAACAAATGAGTGAATAAATGTACAGATATTACGAAAGTCCCTGTTCTCTCGAGAGGCTGCATTGGTTTCCAGAACTTCAAAATAGAATAAGGAGATCGTAACAGTCTGCTTACTCTTATTAAAGAGAAAATGTTATTTTTCTTCTTAACATTCTTTTTTTCTACTTTTAATGTCCCTTCTGTCCTATTTTTCATAGGGAAAACATCATTTCTTTCATGCTCTCACGAGCATTCCCTTGTGGTTAGCCGACACTGTAGAACCAAATGCTTCTCTTCCAAATGCCAGAAGTCCCAAGGCGCTCTTTCTTCTGATTGGAAAAATGACTCTCTGCTACCAAAATGCTTACCAGCTCCTCCTGACTTTGATATCAGGATACCAATCAAAATTGTTTTGCACAGAGCATAATTTTTTTTCATTACATATTATTATATTACGATGTGAGTTGTATAAACCATTCCAAAGAAGGCTTAACATGTCTTAACTTTTCCCAGACCTTTAAAAACACAATCAAACCCATGAAATAGTTGTACAGAGGTTCCCACAAGTACCAAACCAGTTTGTTATTTCTACCATCTTCAAAGGAAAGGAAGAGGGGTCCCTGATACCCCTCAACAAGCCAGTTTAGCAAGCCAAATGTTAATTAAGACATTGAACTTGTTGGTAAACTTCTTGGGGTTCAAATAGATTTTCTTGACATTGGGGATCTTTTAAGTGAGCAGACTTATCTGTTTCCTCATATTTGCTTTTCCAAGTGACCAACCAGTTACATCATCAAAGGGAAACCTGAGTGTCTTTAACAGCCTACAGCCCCAGCCTCTTCAGGGTCTCCCCAGCAGTTTGAGCTCCAGGCCTTTTAGGTCAGGTTGGGGAATGGAAATTGGTTAGAATACAACTATAATAGTTACTCTTTAGAATTACTTTAGTTGAATTTGCTAGTGTCAATTATATAAGAGCAATATTTCATCATTATGAATTCCTAGTTTCTAAAATCTTTTCCTATACACTTAACCAGCAATACTAGGAGGCTAAGCCACATCTAGTCCTTACTAAGTCTAAACTTGTGAATACACAAAAGTAAAATCCTTGGTAGATTGTGCATCAATGTGTGTGTGTGTGTGTGCACATGCATGAGTGTTAGATCATCAGGGTTTCAATAGATATTAAGTGACAACCAAGTGAGGAAGTCTAAAAAAACGAAAGCTTGCCAGATACCCAATTCTTACTTTTTCTACAAAAGTAGTCCTTCACAGATTGCACAACTTTTGATGACTTGTAACTACTGAAAGAAAACTGATCTAAATGTGAGGGAAGTATTATGGTTTTCTCAAGAAAAGGAGTTGTGTAAACACAGTGGTTCTGCCTCATTATCCTGGCTTATTCTAGGAAATTGGAAGCTCTTGTGACACATTAACTTACCTCAAGTACATACGCAAGTTTAATGAGAAGACCAGACTTGTGTTCTCTGTCTCAGGAAAGATTAGAAAAATTTTAAAAAGAACTTATGTTTCTTTTTCTTTTCTTTTCCTTTTCTTCTCTTTTCTTCTCTTTTCTTTTCTTCCTTCCTTTTTTTTTTAAGACAGAGTCTCACCGTCACCCTGGGTAGAGTGGCATGGTGTTATCACAGCTCACAGCAACTTCAAATGCTTGATCAAGAGACACTCTTACCTCAGCCTCCACAGTAGCTGGGACTACAGTCACCCACCACCATGTCTGACTAGTTAAGGACTTAAGTTTTAACCCAAGAAAGCATGATCAGACTTAGAACAGAACATATTGATTATAAGGCTAGTTTATACCTATTTCCTAAAAAGAGAGGGAATCTGACAATTGAGATAAAATGATGGTTAGTGTAGGATAATAACTCAAGATGTGGCGTGAGACAGTGTATACAGGGCCATGTCTGAACACTCTGAGCCCAGAAGAGGAAAAGAGCCCCAGGTTCTGGAGAAAGTGGGAATGTTGGTATTGAACCTTGAAGGATGGGGAGGGTTTTGAGAAGCAGAGAAGAGGAGGAGAAAGTGTCCTTGAAGAGGGGTTACCAAATATTTTAAAATTAAGCTAGAAGGACAAATATTATGATTCTACATATATAAGTACCTAAAATAATCAAATTCACAGAGATCGAAAGAAGATTGTACATTATGGCTGCTTGGGACTGGGAGAAGGGGAGGGGACAAGGATTTATTTATCTATTTATTTTCTTACTTACTCTTAAAGACAGGTTCTCACTCTGTTGCTCAAGCTGGAGTTCAATAACAGGATCACAGCTCACTGTACCTTCACACTCCTGGGCTTGAGCCACCCTGCTGCTCAGCCTCTCAAGTTGCTGGGATTATAGGCACAACTCATTGTGCCCAGTTCATTCTCTAATGGGTACAGAGCTCCAGTTTGGGAAGATGAATATTCCTGGAGATGGTTGGACGGTGAAGATAGCTGCATAACAAGGAGATGTAGTGAATTCCACTGAACCATGTGCTTGAAAATGGTTAAAATGATGAATCTTAGGTCCTGTGTATTTTCTAACAACTTTGTTTTTAAAATTTCAGGTAAACAATTATCTGTCCCTGGAGGAGATGGAATGAGGTCCCACCAAACTCTTAAGGTCTCTTTTTCTTCTATGATTCCATATTATAACAACTATACGTGTGGCCCAAGTGACAGTAAGGAGAAGTGATAAAATATAATCTATTCCTGGGCTATTGTACATGAGGAAGGTATTTAATGGTTGTGGCTGACCCATGGCTTTTCTCCTCCTTCTTTACACACAAAGCCCACTTCTACCATAGAAACCAGTTACTTTCCTAGCCTCAATGAAGGTAGAGTGTGGGCTTGTGACTTTCTTCTGGCCCATCATCTGTAAGGGGAAATTGGGTAGTTTTCTCCTTAGAAAAGTTTTCCTCCCTATCTATACAAAGAGAGAGAACTCTAGTGAGATGAACTCTCTCCCTGTCTTTCTTTGGATATTGCTGTGTGAGGCCGTGGTGCTCAGGCAGAGGCAGCCCCTTTGCCTCTCTAGGAGAAAGACTGCAGGATGGCAGATCAGTCAACCAGGAATCCTAAAAAATTATACTGCACTAACCACCCTCAGAAAATAGATCCCTCGTTGTTGAAGCCACTTTTAGGTTGGTATTTCATTTATGAGCAGCTAAGTTCATTCCAATAGACTATGGTAATACAGAAATAGTTCTGTGAAACATTATGGGAAACCTATATTCATCCAGAGTTTACTCTTGCTTCCAAAGAAACAAAGATATTCATTGCCCCTTTCTTCATTTCATGGCAGGCGAAAGAAAGGATCCAAAGGGCAAGGCACTAAAGAAAAAAAATAACATCCAGCACTGGATTTGGAAAAACACAGGATCATCAGGAAGTCTGCTGTCTTGGAAAGAATCACATTCTCCTTTCTCACTGAGAACGTTGTGTAAACAAAGACGACTAGAGTCCAGAGGCAAGCAAGCAACAACCCAGTGGAACTGGAGGGGGGCAAGATATGAGAATATGGGCCAAGAGGAGGATCAGGAAGATCCAGAAAAACAGAAACCCAAGGTGTATACCAGACCACTGTCTTTTCTCAGCCCAGCTCTGTAGGTTTTGGTGATTCTCAACTAAGAATGACTTGTACAGACCCAAGTGGAAGTGTCCCCCGATGAACTAATGCACGTATAGGTAGTTATCAGATCTGTGTGTGGGTCCACTTTGAAATAAAGATTCTGGTGCTCTTTGGTCAGATTTTTCTGTTAAGGTAAGTGTCTTTCTGGGGCTATTACAATTTGGGTATTTATTAAGAACTTTTATTTGCTAGTGGTATGAGAGCTACCTCCAAAGTTGATTAAACAGGTACAGCCAAGGAAAGGAAGACAGTTCCATCTGTCAGTAAAGATGCTGGCAGTGCTGAGACGGAGGCCCAGGCATGGGACAATCTGTCAGTTATGCATGTCCTGTGGTGCCCTTAACAGAAACCAAGGTGCTATGCTAGGACATCTGTCTCCTAGGAGTAGAATTCTTTGATTGAAGGCTACTAGAATTAAACTACTCATCTCTCCAGAAAAGAAGAATGTATTTCTTGGCATGGCCTAACTCCTTCCCCATACTCACACACTAGTTTGGTTTTTTTAAAGAAAGGAACCTCAAGTTTCTCTGGCAGGAAGCTGGTCTTTTGAAAAGGACCATATAAAACAGTTCAGGGCTGTGAATGAACACATACAGATTTCCTCATAAAAATGAAGCCCATGTGAAAGATGGTTGATCACACCCATGAGGGATTTGTAAGTCTTCCTCAGCTTTCTTTACAGCCAAAAATAGAATCAGAAACTCTAATCCATGTCATCTGATTCTGATCAAGGGCAGAGTCCTTTAGCTATTTTCTCTGCATTCAAAGAATGTGATATTATTCCCCTGATGGCATGCAAACTTTCCATGAGTTACATAGTCCCATAGGAGATGCTTTGCATCTGGTGAAAATTAATTTCTATGGAAAATGTGACACAAGCATTACCTTTGGGTCTCAAATGAATTAGGTTCTATACCAGAAAGACTTCTCATTAAACCTGCACTTTGGGGAAGTGGCTCTTGAAGGGCTGTTGGAGTCCTGATGGTCTTGTAGGGCCTCCACGGGGCCCCATGACATGTTTTATTTCTAAAAAGGGAGTAATGTGGAGCAAAGGGAAGAGCATGAAGTTTGATCTGGGCTTAAATATGGAGTCTGCTGTTTTATCACTGTATGATATTAAACAAATTTATTTTTCGGGTGCTTATCTTATACTGTCTTACAGACAATATATTAAGTAAAGTACCTAAGGTAGCATCAAGGATCAGATTGTCAAAGGGGATTCACAAGAGTAAGGAGATCTTACAGAATATCACACTGTACTAATAATTTCAATAAAATGAGCCATTATGAGGCCCAGATGAAGCAGGGAGCAGCCCAGGTCCTTCCATGCCACATCAAGATATTGTCTTGCCTAGATTAGCACAGAAGCCCAGTGTGTGGCCACCTCACCTGCACAGAAAAGAGCCATCTTGAAATATCTTCAGATTATTCCTAGATAGGCATATAATTCATGTGACCTTTTCTCAGGACCCATGCCCAATACCACGTACATGCACAGATTCCAGAGAGCAGCAAGTGAGCAACCAGGCAGACCAGGCCCTCCTTCTACAACAATCTTATCGATAAGGACCCTGGACTAGCAAATATCACCAGGGCGTGTACCTGGAGGTCTGTCTTTAGCATGTTCACGGGAAGATGTGATTGGCTTACTGTCCTTCTTCCTTTCCCATGGGTTTCCTTCTGGTATAGAGAAACAATGGTTATAAGCCTGTTGCTTAACATTTCCTGCCAATGCCTACCCCAGAGTAGGGCCCGACCTGTGGTGGCTTTCATCACATTAATAATAACGATAATAGGATGCTGTTTATGCTTACTCTACCTGACTTCACCGGTCTTGAGTAACTCAGCCTGTACCCTGGCCTCGCTTCCTCACTGTGTGCGATTCTTACCTCTGCCTTTTCTCCCTTGCTCTAGTCCACTCTTCTAACCATCTTTCAAGGACAGTCCAAGTGTCCTCCTGGCAGACCCTTTCTACTACCTGTAATCCAGGATCTAATGCTGAACCTGGAGTATCTTGTTACTCTGTTTCTTACTTTTGCATGAATGACAGTCTTCTCTCTCCAAATAGATCATGAGCCTCATTAGAGTGAGAGTTCTAATTTATTTGAATCACTTGCATAAGGAAGTGTCCCTTAAGACACCTCCCCAGCAAATGTGGTCCCCCTGGTATTGGTCCTATTAGCAGTCACTTATCATATTGTGATGACATCATAACTTCTTATACTGCTTGATTTAATTGTCTTTTCTTACAGGCAGCAAACTCTAGGACAGGGTCATGTCTCTCTTGCTTGCTCTTATCTCCTTGGGGCCTAATACAGCACCCCACAAAGAGTAGTTAATTAATAAATATTTGACGAATAAATAGGTTTTCTAGTGTCAAAACTAGGTGGAGCAAGGAAACTCATTAGTTTCTGTAATGAACAGATGGAGCATCTCCTCTGGGCACTCAGAATGCAAAGATGAGTAAGACTGCTTTCAGTCTTCTGGTTTCTGGACTGGAAAAGTTTGAGTCAATTTCTTTACCATCTCCATTTGGATCTCCAGGTTCACACAAAAGAGATATGCAGATAAAATCAAAACCAGATCTCATTTACTAAGAATAATGAGTTAATGAGAAGAAAGAAGGAAAATCAGGAGACTGCCGTTCTAGAACAGTGCAGGTTCTCTCAGGTAGATGTCCTGCCCTGTGTAGCCCCTCTTCTTCCCCAAGGCCACCAAACAGGCTTTTCTACTGGCCTCAATTCATGTGAACAAAAATCCTCAAATTGAGCTATAATTCAATAGCTAGTATGTCTCCCTGGTCCTTGGGAGTAGTATTCCATTTGTGTAGGCATGGAATTCCTTTCCAACCTTTTGATAACAGATTTTGGCCACCAACATAACAAAGTCAAAGCTACATGTTAATTAACTATGATATTCAATCCAGATAAGAACACATAATTTATTCACTTGATATCACTCTATATAACAAAAGACATCATTTGGCACTGCTTTACCTAAGTTAATGCCCTTCTTGTGGGTTTGGAGCAAGGTGAGTCCATTTCTCAGTCTTCTGAAAAACAAGAGAAGCAGTGAATTTGGTGTTTATTAGTTAGATTTTGCGGAAACTAAACAGAACCTCTGATAGACCCATCTCTGAACTCCTCCAGAGAGAGGGTAAGGATTATCGAGAGGCAGATGGATTCATTGATGACATTTTCTCAAGCATACGGGGTTACTCCCCCCTCCCTCCCTTCTTTCCTTTCTTTTTTTATTTTCTGTGTCAAATAATCACGTCATGTAGCTCATCTATACCAACACGACCAGCTGCCTTTAGCCAGCTGAACATCAAAAAGATTGATTCTCTCAAAACAATCTGCTGCCTGCTTCTTTTTCCCAGTTAGGTCTTTGCCCTCATTAATGCTCCTGTCTTTTTATTCCCTCCTGGAAGGTCACCTCCATGTTGCCTGAGACCCTCTTCAAAGTCTTTTTCCATGCCTTGTCTTTCTCTGTGGCCATATGTTAGCAACTGTTTCTCTGCCCTCCCACTAAAGCAGAGCTCTTTGAAGGCAGGATCTGTGTTCCTTTTGCCTTGGCATCCCTGGTGCCTTTCAGAGGGCTTGGCACATAATGAGAGTGGAGGAAGCGTTTGAATTTAATGAATATATTGAGATGACATTGAATCCCTGAACAAACACTCACAGTCCGGGAGGTATAAAAAGAAGTCGGTTTAATGATTCAGATTTGAGTACTTACCTCATTTACTTGTGATGGAGAAATAAACGTCAGGGATTCTCTAGGCTACAACACTCTACCCTGTGAAGTCAGGGTCAGTGGGGAGGCAGCAAACGGAAAGACAATAGAAATTTCAGCTGTGCCTTATGTAGTTTCTGGGGACAGTTGGACGACTCTGTCCAACTGAAAGGAAAACTGGGGGGAAATGAGACAAAAGAACTTCTTCAACTGGTTTTAATTCAACCAGTGTAACCCCTTTCCCATTTATCAGAAGTCAGGACATTTTGCTTCCTCTTTCTAAAACATGTAGTGTTCTGACCAGTAATCCCAGATGGCTTTATTTTTCCAAATAAACTTTAGTACCATCTCCAATGCATTCATTGGGATTGCAAATGAAGTCAAAAAGAATTGCAGTTGCTGGAAAGGCCACTTCTTCCCTCCTCTCCCATCTGTCTATAGGAGGTCTGCAGTCCAGCAGTCCACTTGGAAGGTCTGATTGGGGGTTTTCTGAGGAATGTAAATGGTATGAAACCAGAACCTCTGAGCTTTGGTGAGAGCAGAGACTTGAGAAGTACTTCTCTCCGAAGGCCCTGTGAGTCAGAGTTAGCTGGACCTCCAGAAGTGTTGGAACAATCATTAGTCAAGTCTGACTTGGACTTGATGTAAAATCTGTCTTGTACTGTAAGCTCAACTCTGCAATTGCTAAAGCCGACCAGCCTGTCCTGCTGCCAGACTGCACAGCCAAAACAACAGAAAAGGTGGAACAAATTCAATTATCTTATTTATATTAGTGCCCCTCTATGCACAGTCCTAGCCTCAGGCACCCGGGCATCTAAGACATTCCTTTAGTACATCCCCATAATGCAAACCTTTACCTGATGTGGTTGGCATAAGCACGTTAAGTTCCTCAGAGGAAAGATACAGTCATGTTATTTGACACATATCATTATGACTTATATGCAAAAATAGAACTGGAAGATTACAGTGAATGTGGTTAGCTTCTTTTTAATGCCTTGAATTTCTCATCAGAAATTTAAAGTGGATTTGCAGACTGTTTAGTATTAGATTTTCCAGAATTTTCACTCTCCTAAAAAGGTGTTTTATTAGAAGCAATAACAATAGAAATTATTGATAATTTCACTATCATTGATAGTGGCATTCTTATACTTAATGAAGCTCTACCTTGTGCCACATGCTGAACCAGGGCCCTCTACATGAGTTACCCCACATCAATCTGCTAGGGCTACCATAACAAAATACTACAGACTGGGGGTCTTAAACAATAGAAATTAATTTTCTCACAATTCTGGACACAAGAAATCCCAGATTGAGGTGCAGGATAATTCAGTTTCTGGTGAGGCTTCTCTTCCTGTTGTGTCCTCGGATGGCCTTTCCTCTTTGTACATTGGGGAAGAAGAGAGAGCTCGTGGGCCTCTTCCTCTCCTTGTAAGGATATCAGACCTATTAGATTAAGGTCCCACTCTCATGGTTTCACATTTACTTGGTTATCTACACAGGTCCTCATTCCAAACACAGTTCCGTTGGAGATTAGAATGGGGGGGTGCATGACTCAGTCCATAACAACCCCACTGAGTCCTCACTACAAGCTTAGGAAGCCAGAGGCACAACCGTTTTATCAATGAGTAAACTGAGAGTTAAGTAATTCACCCAAAGTCTCACTACCAATCAGTGAGCTATTGGTGGTGGTGTTTTTTCCTTTTACAGAAAAGAGCTTATTTATATAAATATATGGTTGCAAAGGGGGAAGTCAGGAGGAAACTGGCAGGTGAAAACTTAAGCACAGCAATGAATCCATGGCTGTTCCATTCAGTTGAACGAGTCACAGGTTCCTGTGCTGAGTCCTGGGGAGAGAAAGACAAGACGACATCTCAGCAGCAGCAGAGGAGGCCTTCATTTCTCAGTGCTTAACCTGGATAAAATTGTAAAGCAGGGAAGTGACCCCTTGGTTCCCTTCTTCCTTTCCTGATTTCGAGTGCCCCTTTGGTGTCACTCTTCTCAGAGGCTGCATTCCTTGGTGGCCACCTCCAAACTAGCAGTTGGCATCCCAGCTACCTGGGGTCTTCAGCAGTAAGGACCCACTCTGTTCTCCAGAAATTTCTTGACCTGTCTTCCATTAAAGCCTCTTTTTTCCAAGTTCCATCCCTTGAGGCAGGTCTCAGCTAGAGAGGAAAGGTCATAGTTCATTTGTTATTTCTCAAGGGTAACATACTGAGATTTTGTTAGTGGCCCCTGGAGACTGGTGACTTATGGCACAGATTGCAGGCATCACGGCAGGCAGTGTGGTGGGAACTTTTTGCTAGCAGGCAAGTTTGTCAATGGACATCAAACCCACGGCGAGACAGACAGAATCAATCTATTCTGGGCTTTTCACACATAAGGCTGTTTCTGTTATGACACAGAACCATGCTAAAGGTGTGTGACAGACCTTGTCCATGTTTTGCTCGTATCCCTTAGACCATACATTTTAAAGTATGGAAGGCCATGTTGAGTCTGGTTGTCAGCCTAGGAGTAGCACTCAACCAATGACTCTTCAGAGAAAGGGTATAAATCCCTCAGCTCCTTCCTGCTTTGGGTGGGATCATTCCCAACATTCAATGTTTTACACTCTGTGGAGCTCTGTCCCTCCCTGTGAAGCTGGCACCATAACACACCTATTATTGGCCCCCTCCTCTTGCTTGTATCACTCCTACACTGACCAAGACTGTTTCCTTTACTTTACAAATCAGCTACTCACACTCAAATCCTCTTCTGTGGATTCACTTCTGGAGGGATCCAAACTGAACAGGGTGGCTTTCAGAGAACAGGCAGGGGAGCTGGACAGTGTGCAGGCCTGGCTCTCCCCTCATGCTGCTTGGCCAGCAGCCCCCTGTGGGAGCTTTCCTGGCACCCCTACTACCCTCCTCTGCATGGCCATTGAAAGAGGATGGGCACCCACTTGGCACTGGTCTACCTGTGCAGATGTCTGAAGGGGACAGTCCCATCTGACTGCGCTTCCTCAACTGCAGGCTCCGACCTCTCTGGCTGGAAACTCAGCTGAGGTTGGCTCTGCCAGGACATCTACTGGGCCCTGGGAATGAATCTGGTCTAATAGAATGGTGGGATTCTATGTCAGAAATGCTCTGTTTATATTCCAGCTGTACCATATATGAGCTATTTATGTGGCTATTTTT